>NW_028262332.1:9375000-10000000 GCF_047370975.1 Nipponia nippon
AGTTCTTGAATGCAGAGCTGAGCAGCAGAAGTGAAGCTCCAACGATGCTGCATGCTGTGGGAGAGGGCACTCGGTGGGGACCCTGCCAGCGGCGGGGAGCAAATCCCCTCCGGTCCTCACCCAGCTCTGCTGGGATGGGGCTGAATATGGGACAGAGGGAAGATCAGCACTGACGTGGGAATTAGGTAAGGAAACTTGCTTCTGGCTTGAAGTCTTCTTCACATGAGCAATAAGGCAAGACTTTAGCAAAATAATTAGGTTTTCAAGTGTGTTTTTTTTTTTTTTTTAAGATGGCTTCTGTCTATGTAGAAAGCAAAGTGCATCTCCTGAAGTTCTGCTTTGTTATATGTACATGCAGATTTTCCTGTGGCTGCAGAGTCAAATCCAAGAGCCACAAGGGCTTGGGAGAGCCCGGCTGTCCCAGGAGAGATGAGAGCTGCTCTCCCAGCCTGTGCTGGTCCTCCTGTTGATTTCGGTGACAGTCTTGGCAGCATCTTTCCAGCTCAGGTGCAATGAAATAATCTCATATGGTAGGTTTCTGCAGGAAGGAGCTCAGCAGAAGTCTTTTTGCCAAGCTATAATCCAAAATTGCAAGTCATATTTTATTCTTTTTTTGGGTTTTGTCCCTATATTTCCAGCTTGGCAATTAAGAGAATTGCCTTCTGCTTTGCTGGCACTCATGCACAGTCCCAGTCTTTCTCAGTCTAAAGTTAATCTGGGTCTAGAAGCAAGACCAGCCTGAACTGATCAGTTTGGTGTATCCTTTCTTGCATTCTCCCTGAGAAAATCAATTCAAATGCCGTGATGTGTGCAGGCAACCTTCTAGGATTTGGGGAACTCAAAGGTGAGACAGCGTCCCTTAGCGACTTGCTGAGTTGGTGCTGGTAGCTGCCACATCTGGGACCTTCCATCCTGCAAATATCTGGGGGCAGTGAGGGACTACAAAGCTATAAACCAAGGCCAAATCCTGCCTAGAGTCCTCTCCTTCCCCTGAAAAGCCCCATGTTAAACTGGCTTTGCTGAACGCTCCCATGCCAAGTGTGCCTTTTCTCTGCCTCCCTTGCAAGCAGGTGTCTATAAGGCATCAAATCTTTGATACAAAATGAGCTTTTCTGTTCTTCTCCCCAAACCTTTTGTTTTCCTGCCGAGCCTGCCGCAGGTGAATAGATGCATCTTCTCTGTTTGCCTCTAAAAACAAGTCTGGCAGGCTGCAGAGTCCAGGTGTTCTCGTTTCACCTCTGAAATTATGCATTTTCTTTCCCACAGAAGCAGCCACGTGTTTCCCAAATAGCTTGTAGACTTTCTTTAACCTTTTCAAACTCCTCACTAGCGGGGCCTGCTCTGTTATTTCCAGATCAGTTTGGCATTTTAACAGGAAAATAGCCTTTCCATAAAAATCATAATTTTCAGTGGCAAAAATGGATTTATTGAATAAAAGAATGGATCTTTCCATTGGAGGAATGGGAACGACAGCTCCTCGGTGCCTACTGGGATGGCTGCTGTCTGCTTTGTTTTCTGCCTGCAGAAGAACCAGCCAGGTGGGCAACTTGCAGCTGAAAACTGGCTCCCTCAAAAGAGATTTAATTTTTCTGGAATGATTTTCTGTAAAATATTCCACCTTTCTATTTTGTGTTCCAATTCAGAGCAAACAAATACAAATATATCAACTCCAATTATTTCCCCCTCTGTATTTCCCCTAGGGCTGTACTGCGATTATGTGCAGATAAATAAATTAGGTTAAACAATGGTAAATTGTCCTGAGCTGCCTTTTATTATCAGAAAGTTGCGTTGGCAACTAGATAATTTGCTGATGTTATTTTACGTGATCTTAGTTCCTGCATCTATTCATGAGTTTATTCCAAATGTTATACTGGTGCATTTAAATTAAGCATGAAAGTGTTTTAGGGCTTTTTCCAATGATTGCTTATTTATTTTATTATCAATAATAAATTTAAACCAAAGCTAGGAGTCCCCATTTTCAAGGACAGTAAAACACAGAGAAGAAGCTGGTGGCACACAGAAATGGCAGCTCTTCAGAAGCAGAGCTGAGCCTGTGGAGAGGCTAAAAAGAAACTGAGCTGAGATTTCTGGGTTCTTCTCCCGATTCTTTCTGTTTTGAAATTATTATCTTCTCTGGGCTTTGCATCCATTTGTGATGAAAGGAGAAGGATGATCTTTCTCGATGTTGGAAAGTTGCTGTGCTACATGGGGAAATACTTAAAAGCTTTTGGTAGGAGTGACAGAAAATTTGACCCTGTGGTTATTTTTAATGACAAAATTTTGGTTTTCTGTAGAAAGCAACTTTTACAGCCACTGCTCTCTGTTCTCTGGTATTTTTATAGTTTTTAAATAATTACATTTATGTTGGGATATTGGTTTTATATAATTAATTGGTTTCATTTTCCATGCAGGCTTTTCAGGGGGAGGGAAGGAGTAGAGACAAACCACACCTTCCACTTCAGCTCGACCTGTTTTAGAATTATAAAATATTTCCTTTCCCAAATAAGCCAGCATCCTCGCAGGGTGTCTGCCCTGAGAATCAAAGAGTGGAGGTGGAGCAGTGGTGGGGTGAGGGAAGTTGGTACGGGGGCACAGGTGGCCTTGGGGAAGGGTTTCCAGCCCTTTCTTCCCTCCTACCTTGTTTGCATGCTCATTTTCTTTGCATTACAACTGAGCAGCTGGAAAACGTCAGCAAAGATGCTCATTGGGGAGGTGGTGGCTGTGTGAGGCAGCTCGGGGAAAGCAGGTCTGCTGGGTGGCTGGGGTCTGGCTCCTGTGGTGGACGGGCGATCGACTTGTTTAATGAACAGGTCTGGAGCTCATACTCCATCTCCCTGGACTGCCCAGCTCTCTGCCCACCCATCAGTGTGCTATCTAATTGAGGAATTGATTAATTGATTTAACCAGGGAGATAACAGCCTTTCTTCCCCTATGTCTTAATTAGACTTGCACTGCTACTCTGGTTCTGGCACAGTGTTTCCAGCATCATGAATCTTAGAGCTGCATTACAGTGGTGATGGCTTCAAAGGAAAGGATGTTCTCGTTTCCTCCATAAGATGGAATTAATGTAATGAGAGAAAAATCAATGCACAGAATTAACTCAGATATGGATGGTGCTGATGTGCATCAAGGATTTCACACCTTGTGAGCTGGGTGCAGCTGGGTGAGTAGTTTCCCAGACACCCAAAAAAGTTTCCAAGCAGGAGGGGAGGCCAGTCCTTCTGACAGCCATTTCATTTGAGCAGGACAATATTGACACAGCCGTATTCCCCTAGAAGATGTTGGCCCTTTAGGTCTTCCCTTCCCACGCGCTAGCTGAGTTACCGCGCGTTTGCAGCTCCAGCGGGATGTGTAATGAAACACCTAATATATTATGACAAGTAAAGGGCTTTGCAGCGTGGTAGTTAATGTTCTTTTTCTTTCGCATGTGTGGTTGATAGATCCTCTGCCGGTTTGTTTTTCAATTACTAGGTACAGTTTTAGTGACAAGGATGCTGTTTCTAGCGTTTTGTAGTAGAATCCTTATTATAATAATTATTTAAAATTAGAGGGTGAATGGAAATGCTCCTGACAGTGAGGGATTATTAGTGCTGATTAAAGCCAATGGCAGTACAGGCAGGTATTAATAGACTGTTCCCTGCACATTTTCCTCCCAGCCTCTCTCTCCTGTCTTGCATACTTTGTTCTCTTAGTTGTGCTACTTTCCAGGACGTTTAATAGTTATGTCAGGACCCTTGCACTCCCAGCTGTGGGATTATTCCAGAGCAGAAGTCATCAATCTTGCCAAACTGGTCAATATGTCTCTTGCAAGCTACTGGGCTATACTGATCCTCTGGTACAGTCCCATCAGCTGTAGAAGCTGATGCTCTGAAGAACCATGGGGCAGTTTCACTGCTCTGGCTGCAGCAGCAATCGCTGTCCTGTGCTCATCACGTTTGTGGGTCAATGCTGATCTGGGCTGGAGCACAGTGCTTCAGGGTGGTTTGGGGTTTTTTGCAAGACTTTCCTGAGATCCCATAGACCCATCACGCATGCTTGTCCCATGCAACCACTACCTCCTGCTGTTGCCAGATTTGAAAATGCAATTGCTGAATTAGTAGGTCTGAACACACGTTTGCAAGTTAACTTGCTGATTTGTTCGTCTTTTTAATCTAACTCCTGGGTTTGTTTTCTCTAACTTGAACTAGAGGCACATTTTAAGTAGTGCTATGTATTGTGGATTGATCTGATCTAGTGACACCTTTTCTGTGTGCAATCAGCATTATTTTCTCAGGGCAGGAAAGCAGACTCCTTTATTTCATGAAAGGCTATAGCCCTGGCAGAGAAGACAGCAGAGCTAGAGTCCTCTGGAAGCAGGGGGAAATATATAATATGGTCACTGCCACAACTGGCTCCTAACTAAAGACCGGGGCACCGAATCATCTTAGTGCAACGTAGAAGAACATCTGAAAATGTGCCTGGTGCACTGCAGTGCTGAAGGATCAAAAGGGGTGTGCAGGCAGGGAGGGCTCAGGTGAGAGGTCCAAGTAGTCAATCTTGAGCGCAGGTACCGTCGGACCTGGGAGCTGGGTGGAGGGGGACAGCAGAGCCATTGCACTGATCATGGTGGATTTAATTTACTCTGTGCTGGAAGGACTATGAGAGGAGGGGGATGGCAGGGGCTGGGGCAGCGATGGGGTGGCTGTGGGGGAGCCTTTCGGAGAGAACAAAGTGGGCAGGATGGGAGGGGGAATGCTCTTGGGAAATGAAGCAGCTCTTCTGCTGCAAGAAACAACAATCTGCATGCACTGCTGGGCACAGGAACTTTTTGCTGGTATGATGGGCCAACTTTTGCTTTTAGTATTGACTTCTGCGAAGCAGGCTTGCATTTCCCTGCAATCAGGGGAAGAGCTATAGCCTTGTGCCTGTTCTGGGAATCCAGCCTGCATCAGAACTGCACGTTAGGAAGTACTCCCATCTATCTGGCTATTTCTTGGTCTCAGAGCTGAACGAAAATTTGACACAGAACCAAATTGATAACAAGACATTCTGATGGCAGTGATGCTTAAGATAAACCCTGGGATCTCTCGAGCACCAGGAGCTGCTTCTCAAGGACTCCAGGGCTTTGCCTTAGAGATAAACTGTGTGTGCATGCACAGGTGTGTGTATATATATGGCATCATGTAAAAGTCAGGCGATGGGTTAGGAATCATAGCTATTAAAGCCTGTAATAGTGACTGAACAAGAGTCCTTGAGTAGTACAATCACACAAAGCTGTAGCATTTGTACTGTCTGGCTCTCTATCACTTTAACAAGTTTATAAGCCAAACATCTTGCTTGTATTTGGACAGGGATTTGTTCTAAGCACAGATGCTGCCTGGTGAGAATAAACTCAAAAGCGTGGTTAATGAATAACAGAAGATCCTTTTCTTAATTTTCTTTTCCTTCCCCCCCAGCCTGTGATAGTGAGGGTCAGCACGAGGGATGGCAACATGCCCTTCCCAACCCAACGAGCATTACTTTGAACCCAGCTTTTGTCACACCTTGTCTCACAGAGCTGGATGTGTGTCTCTCCTGCCACAGCCAGTATGGGCATGCAGGTGCAGAAAATGTGCTCCTATTTCTGTAGACTTCTGAAAAAGGACCATTCTGTGTGTTCCTGACAAGCTATTTACAAGCACAACTGTTATCTCTCACGCTGCTGTCTGGGTAATTCAGGGCTTTGGCTGGCGTTGGCTGCTCAATATGATCCTGAGTTTCTGGTGTTTGGTGGCTTTTGTGTACCTTGGCAGGGGACTGCTATGTGCCGCCACTGCTGGAGATAACAAAATAAAGTTGAGGCATTAGTCATTGGGAAGAATTTATTAAGCCTAGATTAAATGCTGTTTGTACAGGAAAGCCTCAATGCAGCAAAAAACTATTATGTATCAGTGGAATGAGTTATAGCGTTATGAAAACTCAAATTGGTTAATCATATGAAGTTACTGAAAGTAAGAGAGTTGATCCCCCAGAAAGGCAAATTAAACCTTACAGCCCACAGCAGTCCTATAAAGAGGAGCACGCTCTGCTGCCTCCGCCATGCAGGGGGTGCAAAGGGAAGGGCAATGGGGAGGAGCAGGAGGGAAGGGGCAGCTCCCCTCCTGTGGGAAGCGATGGGGCAGATGCCTCTTGGTGCCTTGTCTTTGGTGGCTTACAGAGTAGGAAAGCAGCCTTTCTGCTTCTGGGTGTTGCTGCCATGGGAAATGCAAGTCTCTGTGACCGAGGAAAGCTGATATGATGCTCTTGGAATGAGGGTGACATTTCTGAAAGGTAGGATGCCTCCTCTTCCTAGTGTCAGACTGATTTATGCTCCTTGGAGACAAACCAGGTCTGAGTGCTCTTTCCATGAAATGCACGTGAGCTTGCCTATCCCAAGCTGCCTGCCAACCCCTTCACCTTGCAGTGGGTCTGTCCTTCTGCCATGCCCATGGGGCTTTCCTAAATCTCCTTGGCTTGTCTGGTAGCTAAAAAAAAAAAAAAAAGCAGAGCTGACACCAAAGATCTTCCTTGAAGGCTTCCTGAAATCCAAATTAAAGATGTCATCTGTGATAGTCTAGAGCCTGACCTCCAACATCTGTGGAAAAGAAAATGTTAAAAAGAAGGCCTGAAAATAAATATTGCCCACAGAAGTTGGACTGTATGCCTCCACCTCTCCACTGCTGTTGATGTTTCTGGTAATCCCCAAATCCTTCCCTTTCGACTAGCAGTTTTGCACTTAGAATTTCTTGTGGAGGTTCTGGGGTGCCTTGGCTGCCCTGAAATAAGTAATTGGCAGAGTGATGTTTGCTTTGGTTGAAGCTCAGATGCCCAAATCGGACACTGGGATCCCCGTTGGGGAACTGCGGGATGAGCAGCCTTTGGGGATGAAACCTCCCTTCTTGACCACACGCTGCGACCCTGTGGACACAGCAGAGACTATAGCAGTGGTTTTCATCCTAAAACTCCCCAAACTGACCTGAATTCTGCAGTTCCTCTGCTTTGGCTGAGCATTTGCTCTGCTAGGAATCGGGTTTCTCCACAAGCTAGAATTAAAAATAAATTATTAAGCAAACAACAAATTTCCTCTTCCTCTCAGTTCCACCTACCAGTGTATATAATGAAAAAGGAATTTTACACATATGTCCTACCACAGTCAATCCACACCACCCTGTACCAACCTGCAAACATACCCACAAGAAACCCTCCAGGGCAGCAAAAGCCTCGAGGCTGCAGAAGGCTTAAACAGAAATGTGTCTCTCTCTTCCTCCTCTCAGCACTTTCTGTATGAAAGAAAGAA
Source organism: Nipponia nippon (assembly GCF_047370975.1). Taxonomy (NCBI): domain Eukaryota; kingdom Metazoa; phylum Chordata; class Aves; order Pelecaniformes; family Threskiornithidae; genus Nipponia; species Nipponia nippon. Next base: position 9,382,295 of record NW_028262332.1, read on the forward strand.
CAGCTTTCCCTTCCCCCAGCCTGGGATATTAATAAAAACCTGGATTCTGGCCAAAAGTCTGCCTCTATATCTTGCTGGAGTAGATTACTTCTAGCTCATCCTTCTGTGCGGAAACGGCCCAGCACCACCTTCGGATGACTGCAGCCCTCGGGGAACGGCTTTGCTGGGCAGGGGAGCCTCCCTGCTGGGGCCAGAGGTGATACCGGGGAGAAAGCAAAGGGATGGCTTGGAAGAAAAGGCACAACGGTGGGTCAGGTCCCTGCCTGGGCACCGGCAAGGACATTGCTCTCTCCCTGCTCAGCGCTGAGCCTTTGAGGCAGTGGTTTTATTCGTATTGTTCTTGCAGCACCATCTTCTCTCCTCCCGGAGTAAAACATATTGCGCATCTCAAGTTGTCAGTGCTAATGTTTCCCATCTGCAAGAACAAAAGCAGCAGAAGTCAGCTCCTTCGCCCTTTGAGACTCAACAGTTATTTGCCACTAGGAATGGCAGAGAGATTACAAGCCATTAACAGGAGGATTTTTGCCTTGTAAGGGGAAAACCATGTAGGAGAAATTCAGCTCTTGCATATTTTTAGCAGCCGAAACGAAGCTTTAGATGGCTGCTCTCTACAGCTCCGCTCCAAGTCTGGAGCCCTTCTTTTGGGGTGCAGTCAATCAGTGGACTGTAGAGCTGCAGCCAGCGATGCCATGGAGCTGGGGCTCCCGTCCTGCTCCTGACTTCCCTCTCCCCATCAATCCATGTGCAGCATCTACTGCACAGGGGCTTTTCTATTTTCAGGAGCAAGAGAGGCCAAACTTTCCATGCCTGGCTGAATGTACTTTGCCAATCTAACATAGGCAGGCTGCAGGGGTTGTTTGAGATGAGGTCAAGCCCAATTGATTCAGATCAAAGGTTTCTTCCCTAAGAGACCAGCTGGGCAGGCAGATGGTACATGTGGGGTCAGGGATTTGTGGTCAAGGACTGGCCTTGCCACAGAGCAGGGTGAGATGGTGGAAGAGAAAATATCTGTCCTTAGTCCTCACCCCAAAAAAAGAAAGACCCTGGAATGAGCATAGAGATGCTTTTAGAAAGGCCCATCCATCCCACCTGACAATAGAAGGTGGTTTCCCTACACACACACCCAGCACCAGGGCTCCTAAATCAGCTTCATAGAAGTTTAGTAACTGCCTGTTGTTCGTTTCATTGCGAGATGGATTGCATCCTTCCCTAGAGCTGGAAGCTTTGCAATTCAAAACTGGCTGTCCTGGCTCTGCATAGTCTGACTTATGAGATGTACCATGGCCTTATCCTCACATGTCATTCGTCCCCACCCACTTTATCATTACCAGCTGGAGATGCTGTAGCCAAAAATGTTGAGAAGTCCCTCTGTCATGATCGTTACAAAGAAACTTCAAGTTTGAACACCACAAGCCACGTGCTGGGTCAGGAAGAGCCATGTGTTTCAAGGAGTTTTTCCTGCAGCTTTGGAGGAAGTGATGAAGTGGTGGTTATTGCCTGGAGATGAAGGGCATAAATCAGAGACTGTAGGGTTGGCCACTCCTTATAGCAATGAAGAAATTCACAGTAGAATGAGACTGAGATGATGGCAGAGGAGCTTAATGAGAAACACGCTCCAAGAGGAGAGGTTGGGAGAGTGTTGTTCACCTTCAGGTTTCTGTTCCTGTGTTGCACATTTTCTTGCGGAAAGCGATAGGTGGATCTGTTATGAGAAACTGGAGTTTTCAGTCCTTACCTGAGGCCAGACATTGTGAAAAGCTTTCCTTTATAGGTGCTGGCCCTGGAGTCTCTCAGTTTCCCATTGGATGGTAAGATCAGAGCGAAATCCCACATGAATTCTTCTGCAGCCCTTGCACATCTTGCCAAGAACCAGATGAAGCAAAACCAGCACTTCTTTTCTGACCTCCCTCCTGGTTGGATGAGACACTGAGAAACTTCAGATAACTCTTGAAGGAGTCTTGTTGCTATGTCTTGTTTTAGGACTCTCACTTAAACATGGATGGTTGGAAGGAAGAGACAGAAAAATGGGAACCTCCCAACAATAAGTCAAGAGCACCGAAGGCAGACAGCAGGCAGTGGGAATGGGTGGAAGAAAGCAGCAAGCAGGGCGAGGGGTCCAGAGATCACCTCGGCAGAAGAAAACAACAGGATTCGTTTGCTCTGTAGAAGAAAAAGCTGAAGGGAAAGGTAGTTCGCCAAGTATGTTCAAGTTTTCCACAGAGAGGAAGAGACTTCAATTGTATTTTTTTTTTTTTTTTTACAAGTTCACTGCTCTCACGAAAAGAAGTGATGGGCTTAAAATAGCAGCAGAAGAAATTCTGGAGGAGAGATCAGACAAACATCTGTCAGGAGTGGTTTTGGTCGAGCTGATCTTGCCTGGAGGCAGGGAAAGACTCAGAGATTTTTCAAGGTCCTTCTACCCTGTCTCCTGTGACTCAGAATAGCCCTCTGGAGCCATTTACTTCTCTCTTACCCCACTGTTCTCTGTCTTTAGATGGTTAAGGTCTTCACTGAGGCTTTTTAGTGAGATGCGCAGAGTTAGGCAGTATGAAAGGTCCCCAAAAGTCTTTACAACTTCATTTTCCCCATCATGAAAGACCATATGCCTTGGAGTAAGGTGAAGTCCTGCCTTGCACTCAAAGCGTAGGAGATAGTTTGATTTTATAAACATATATAGGGAGAGAGATATACATATATCATATATGTTGCACCTCTTTCTCCAGGGTTAGCTTTGTAATGAGCGGACATAGATGAACATGCAGGATGGAGACTGGACCACTTCAAAACTCAGGGCACAGGTCAATTGAAGTGCAGCTGAACTGGAACTTCAGGCAAAGTGGCATATTGTTCATTTGTTTCACTGTTTCATAAGCAAAATGCCCTGAAAGGTTAATGAAAGTGCTAGGCAAACTCAGCCAGAATGAGCGTTGTGAGGCCAGATGACAAAAACAGGAGCTGACACTTCCCAACAAGCTCAACAGTGAGAATTTGTTTAAATGTAATTAGTTGGTATAAAAAAGAACAAAAAATCCCTCTGGACCCAAGGCCCTGAGACTATTTGCTGTGGCTTTAGATTGAACCAATACATCTTTCTGCATTCAGCTGCAAGGGAGGGGGAAAAAAAATCACTCTCATTTCCTCTGAGAGATGGATGAAGAAGTGTGAGCTGGTAGCTAATGCTGGTAGCTAACGCGAAGAGTCACACCATGATCAACCCCTGTCTCGCTCTCTGACCTCAAGCAAGTCCTTAAACTCTCAGCATCTCAGGTTGCTCAAGTGTCAAGCGTTCAGCATTAATATTCACAAGGCGAGCTGTGACGTTTCAGTATTGTTTACAGAAGAGCGCTTGGGCCCCAAGTACAAAGTGTTCCAGATACACACAAATTGCCATCGTCACCAAGCCTGGCTCTGTGGGGACCTGCAGCCCTGCTGGCAAGCCTTGCTCCAGCCTCGCTCCATGGGGGCTTTGACATGCTTACAACCACTCTTTCCAAGTGAATCTCAGCCTGAGTTTTCCAGCCAGTTCTTTCTTTCCTCCCTTTTTTTATCTCCTCTATTGATTTCCCAGCCAGCCCACTGAGAGAAAGAAATCCTGGTGACTATCAAGCCATTCTCTCCCTTCCCCTTACCTTTTGTTCACCCTGTTTTGTTCATCCTTTCTTTTGGGCAGTAAAATGTCCACGTCCTTCTCTGGACACTCCTGTGATATCATTAATAGCTCCACACTGAATGACTGACGTGGCTTTTGGGGTACACAGCACCCCTAATCGGTCTCAGCTTGACTCCAAGCCATGAAGCAGTTTTGAACCAGAGTTAGCCTCATCTCCAGCTCAGCAGCAAATTCTTCTCCCCTTGCTCTGTCCCTCCAAATGAAGGGATGCACCTTGATGTTTCTTTGTCAAGTTGCAGACCTCTTGCAGAGCTCCCTGTGCTGGCGAAAGCCCATATGGGATGGAAAAGGCCCCCAGATTGCTGGGCTTGCCTGCTGCTGCCCAGGGGATGGTGTCTGACAGTCAAGGAAAAAAATTGCCTTGCCAGTGCAGGTGAAAAGCTTGGGGAGCAGATGGCACAATCATTCTTCTCATTACTTTTATTGACTTCAGAATGGGAGAAAAGCAAGTGCTTCAGGGGCTGAAGCAATCACATGCTGACAAATAGGTGTTGGACTCCTCCAGCACCTCGGCTGATGCTGTCACTTGGGGAGAAGGGACCGGGGGGTGCCACAGCACGGAGGGATGGGGTGAGATGTGCCATCAGCTGGTGTCCCCTTGGACATGAAGGTGAGGGGTGCTTTCACTTGGAGACCAAGGGAAGAGCTCAGCGGATGCTGTAAGGCAGGGAGGACAGTAGGGTGTGTTAGGAGTGACTCCCACCAAAGGCTTTGAGGGAAGGCTCACTGGCTACATCTGTCATGAATTTAGAGGGGTTGAGGAAAGCGTTGTACATCTCCTACAGCATCACTGAACCAGAAATAGAGTGCCTTTCAGCAATGCTGTTAAACCATGTTTCGTTAAATATTGAAATATAACCTCCTCTCTCCATTCCTTGTACTCTCTTCCCCTCCCTCCCCCACCAAGCAATGGCCTGAAAATTGTGTGTTATGGCCAGAAATTAACACAATCTCTTTCTGGAGCCTTTCATCATTAACTGTTCATCACTTTGGAGTGCCTCCTAAGGTCAAGAGCATTTCGTCAGAGCCATTCATCAGCCAAGCATTTGGTGCATTATCTAGGGCTGTCTCTCAGGAAAGCCAAGGTCGAGCAGTAATACACCAGTGAGATGACCTGCTCATTACTTTTGGAAACATTTTTTGTCAGTGAATGGCCCTTAGTGAGCATTTAATTTAGATTTAATAAGGCATCTAATGTTTGTTTAAAAGGACACTATACCTTCAAGGCATTTGTCATAATTGGAAGGAGGATATTTACCCGCACTGTTTATTAATAAACCCCTTTGAAGATGGAAATCAAAATCAGCTCCTTTAATGTCTTCTCTGGTACCCAGAGGGACGGTCCTTGCAATTACAAGAATCCCTGCTCCCAGCCTGCACCCAGATCTGGGAAAGCTGGAGTAGGACCAGTGTGCTGGGTCCAAGTCAGATCTGCTGGCATCTGCACAGGGAGATTCACAGGCATTGGTACCTGCCAGGGTATCTCCATCCACAGGGTGTGAATGCATTTACCCTGCCTTAGCCTGAGCCCTCCGTGTGCTGTGGGTCTGCCCTGCCAGGAGAACAGGGAAAGCCTCAAATTTATTTTGAGTCCATCTCCCTGCACGCCTTTTTCTAGGCATCTGCACCAGGGAGCCAAGCCGCTTCTCTCCCCCCGGTTCGAACGGCAGGCAGAATATCGTGAGCTGGGTGGTGACACCGCAAAGAAACTCAGTGATCTTTGCACGAAATGTGCCATGGGATATCAAAGGCTTGTTGTCTTTTTGTTTCTCTTTGGATATGTAAAACTCTAAGACTCGAGCAAATGGGAAAAAAAATGCTTTTATGTACTCTCTCAGCCGGCACCCTTGACAGATTTGTACACTGAAGAAACAGAGTGGTGTCAAGGCTGCAGTTAAAACCGGGACACGATCGTCAATTGAGAGCACAGGCTGCCATACACAGGAATATAAATTTGGGAACGGCGCAGCCCGCCCAAGCCGGCAGCCTCTGCTGCCCCGGGCCAGACGCTCACCCTCTGCGAGGGGAGAAATAGGATGATCTACCAAACGGGAGCTTCATTTTCCATCGAGCCCCAAAAACACGTACGAGGCCAGGCTCTGCTCTGCGCCTGTGAGCTGAGCAAGGCGCTGCTCACTCCTCTTCTTCGCGAAGAGAGCAACGAAAATGCCAGTTCCCCTCTAAGAATTCACTTTGGTTTATTCTGCAAGGCACTGTTGCTAAGTGAAGAGCCCATCGTGTGTTATCAGTACTTAAAAAAAAAAAAAATTAGCTGATATTTAACTCTAAAATTATGTTGCCAAATAGCAGGAATTCATTCAGAAGATCATTAGGAAGAGTCTTAAAATGAGATGGGCTAATTTCAGGCTGCGTCTTCCTGTTCTGTTGTTTGGGAAGCCCTGACAGTGAGATAGATGCTGGTGGGAAGCTATTAGAAATGGCAATTTATTTTTAATCCCTTTACCTTGACACACATCAGTTTTTAAATCAAGGGATATACCTTTTCAGATGATCCTGCTGTTATTAGGTGCTGTCTATTTCTCGGGGGGGAGAATAGGTAGAATTAATTCTAAATATGTGCTATAATGGTGGATTGATTTCTTTATTAACACCTTTTATAGTCAGTTCTCTTCATTGAAGAGCCCTGTCATATCTCCTGCTGACATAAAAAGATAGCCATGATGTTTTAAAATGAAGCCAATAAATGTAGAAATTTGTGAATGTGGGATGTTTAATGGCAAATCGTTATAGATGGTCCACCAAATTGGAAAAGCAGAGACTGAATTAAGCCTCCCGAGATCTGACATCTTATTTGCAAGATAAAAAGCACAAGCAGAGGCCTGGGTTGGGGACTGATGAATAATTCGGAGGTTTTACGCTACCCTTCCTGGGTTTATAATAATTCCTTCAGTCGTGGTCTGCATTGTTCTAAGTTGATGAATCGCGGCTGGGTTTCGTGGTGTCTTCCCAGTACAGGCGGTGTCGCCGATTTTAACCTTTCTTCTCCACCTGTTTCCAGCAACGCACAACAAAAATTGTCTCGCAGACCAGCTTGTATCCATCCAATATCCCAATGGCAAAAAAAGCAGCTACAATTTTTAGCATCGTAAGTGTATTTTACTGCTCATCTAAGAATATCATTAATATTCTTTCATCACCTTCTCTACAGCTTTAAAGCCTGCTTCCTAATATTGAACTCATGGCTAACTGGGAATAAGCAAAATTTAAAATTTTTATTCCTCAGAAAATCCCTGTGTTTCCACATTTTGTCATTGTGTCATAACATCTCAAAAGATGGCACGCAAAAAACAAAACCGGATTTCAGACGGTTTTGGAACATTTCATTTGATATTTTTCCACTAGCGCATTTTCTCACTCCAAAGGTGAAATGTTTTGGATCAGTTGATTAAATTGCCCCGCTGTCACTGGATTCTGAATCAGTTTGAGATTGGTTTAATATTGAAAAATAACATTTCCCTCCATCAGCAGGTTCCTGCTGAGGGTGGTGCGCAGGACCCCAAAGCATTCATCATTCTTCTGCCCAGTTTAAATTCCCTTTCTCTCTCTTTTGCATTTAAGAAAATGGTAATTTCCATGGGAATATCGTTTCAGTGCAGCATTGCCAGCCATGGCTGCTGCTCTCTATGGACTCATTCCAGCAATGGGAGCACATCAGCAGGTTTCTTCCGTGGCTCAGGATGGTCCATGGGGGAGACACCAGTCCCCCTCATCTTCCCCACAAGTGGCTCTTTGGACCTGATGGCCACCCCAATTTCTTCTCTGATGAACAAACCCTCTCTCTGCTCTGATCACAGGTACCCCCTGGGGCTCCCCCAGATGCAGCCCCTTCCTTTGGCCTGTGCAGATGGGGTGATACAGTGACTCTTCAGAGAGGAAGGGGATAGAGATGTGCTCTAGCATCACTCATGGTCCATCACATGCCACGAGGGATTTGGGGTCCTTTGGTGGGATTCCTAATGGTGGAGGCTGGAAGGGGGCAGTTCGCTAATGGCCAGACCAACTCTGCAGTCCAGTGAAATACCGTGTTCTGTAATCTGTGTACTTGTCATGTAAATTAGTGTCCTTACAGAGCTGCAACATGTGTCTGGGTTTTAATTCTGGAATCTAACAGCAACATAGCAGGAAAGGGCATTCATCATCTTGAGTAATGGATTTTCTATGACTAATATACTTGCTCCTGCATTCTTCAAGGGCAATGTCTTGACTCTCCCTCCTCTCTCTTCCTCCCCTTGAGGCACAGAGGAGCACGGTTCTCCAGAGCTAACAGCAGCAAAATGCTTTACATGGAGGGGAAATTGCGGTTGGTTTTCCTCCCAGCAGACCTGAGTGCAGCAGTTGCAATAAAGCTCCGTATGCTGTTTGTGTTCCTCTGATTAGCTGGGCAAAACACAGACCACACGGGAACAAAGAAATAGGTGAAGAGTTTCCCCATGTTGTATGGATGTTGCCTGGTACCCAAAGGAGGTGAATGGGGACCTGGGAGATCTGGGTTGCTGTTGGCTCTGAATCAGCAGCTAGCGGGGCCTTGGTTTCAGCAGGAGTGAAATTGAGCTCTGTGTGATTATTGCAGTAAAAACACCCTCTCCATTAAAGCTGGATACCTCCTCCAACAAAACGTGCGGTGGTAGAAAGAAAGTGTTTTAACATCCCCCTTGGAAGGGCAGGAGAGGAGAGGGCAGCGGCAGGGTGGGCATCGCCCAGGGCTGGTTACCTCGGCGGCTGGAGCCCAGCCTCTCCGCCCTGCGGGGCTCTGCTTCTGCCCTTCATTGCACGCAGAAATTAGAGTTTGGTGTTTGAGCAGAGCGAGCTGGGAAGAGGTTTCATCACTGACACGAGCAGGAGCCGTGGCAGCGTGTTGATGGATGATCAGGGCAAAGAACTGGAAGCGGGGATTTCTGAGACGTGGTCTCTGCCTCTGCCTCGCTTGGCCAAATGCTTTAATTTATCCACGACTCATTTTCATTCTGCATAAAACCTTGGGATGTTGATACTCCTTGGCTTCACAAGACACAGTGCAAATGAATTATTATTTGTAAAGTGCTGCAGGTGCTTTGGGTGAAAGGGAATGTTGTAATTGCAAAGCAATGCTATTAAGTGGCAAATTGGATGAAACCTTTTACTAAATGAACTGTGTTTCAAAACACTGCATTTGCAAAGGCTGTTCCTTTGTAAAATGAATCCTCTTTTTAATGTTTCTTGCTTTAATCTTAGTTCTTAAAGAAGATTTACAGTCTCATCAAGTCCTGAGAGTCAATGTTAAATTATTGTAATTTATTCCACATTATGTTACGTTAGTTTTTGCCACATATGGTATGTTACATTAATTTAGCTAATGTATGCTAATTTTGTGCTAAATTTATGTCACAGTTCCCAGATAGTATGGAGATTGATGCTTTAGAAATTAATGTAATAATAGTAATAATTAATAGTAATAATATGAAGAATTTGGCATTGCTGCGTTGGAATCCCTGAATGCTCAAACCGAGTTTATTGTAGCTTCGTAGCGCGACTCACTAGCTACTCAAAGAGCAAAGGAAGAGATCTTGTCGCTCCTTTATAGAGTCATATATCAGCCCCATAAAACACAATCCCAATTCTTGATAGCCCCATTGCTGCAAAAATTGTTAGTCTCTGTGGCATAGGACCTCCGAGCACAATAATCTTTTATGCCTGTAAACTCCACAACAGCTGGACATTAAATCTCTGGATTAATTCAACAAGTTTCCCTGTTTCTCTCTGCCCAGTAACCAAAGGTTTTTTTTCTTAAAGAAAGTACTTAGTATTTAACAGCGGGGCAGGACTCTGGCTCTCTCCATCCCTGCGCTGGCGCGCTGAGTGGCACGATGCCGGTACATTGCTTTCCAGGCTGCCTCCAGATGTGGCTTTTGCATCTGGCCCAGCTCGGCGATGTGATGGCCAACGCCAGCTTCCCCCTCCACCGTGCGGGGTGGCAGCTCCCAAGGGGGGTGCGGGGTAGGGGAAAGCACCCACCCATGCACCCTGTTCCCCATGCTGCCTTTTTCTGGCGTTCATCGTTCACCACATCAGTCGGGATTTTGCATGTGAAGAATTTAACTGGTACGTTGTGGTGCAGGGAGAGTCCGGCCCCTTCCCTGGAGCCCTCCAGCCCCTGCTCCAGGCCTCCCCCAGGACTGCTGGGATGCAAACGCTCCTGGGTTTGCAAGGGCATATGTACCTTCGCAAACCGAGGCAAGCGGAGCGGCAGGCTGGTTGCTTTTCACCCAGATGGAGCCCACAGTCAGAAACACCCTGAACTGCATTTTCTGGTTGAAATTCCTTTTGCGCAAACTCTTCCTATTAAATCTGCCCTGTATTTATAGAGTTATTAATGTGTACATTAATTACAACAGGCTTTGATTAAAGGCATGGACTGTAAAAGCAGATCAACGTTCCCTTGGTTTTAAGCTTCTACGTGAAACCATGTATGCACTGGTTCAGAAAAACCCTGTTGTTTCAGGAAAAATGAATCCTGTACCTTGGGGTGGGCAGAGCCTGACCCCACCCCTTTAATCTCATGTCTCTTCGCTGCACTGAATTAATGGGAGCTCCGAAGAATTTCATCTGTTGCTCTAAGCCTTTTTGGTGTTATTGTTTAAGAATATTTAATCTCAAGGACAACAAATAAATATGAAATCAGCGTCAAGCCATTTGTCCCACTTCGGTGGCTGAAATGCTGTTATTACCAGGGAGGGAGGAGGAACGCTGGATCGTGAAATGGAGATATCTTTTAAGAAGGGAAACCGCCAGCAAATCTGTGGCTGAGGGAGGGGAGCCATGCCGAGCCCCCCAGCCCTGCCCCTGGAGAGGGGACAGCCCCTCCCGGGCTCGCTTGCAGTGGCGGGTGAGAAATCGGGGAGATTTAAGGTTGTTCAAGCCCATCCCCTGAACAAACTATGCTCTAAACTGTGCCCTTGACCTCTCTTTCCCATAAACCTGGTTGTGGCAGGGGGGAAAGAAGCAAGCGGGTGGTTGGTTCCTCTCCCCACCTTCTCCCCAGGGCATCGCTGAGCTTCTCCATCACGAGCCATCCCTGTCCCAGCCTGGTGGGAATCGTGACTTTAAGGCGAACCACACATCACTTCAGTGCTTCAGACTTGCTCTTTGCTATTTATAACTGCAGGGCAGCCTGGGGGTTGTCGGGTTTTTTAGAGACAGCGGAGCTGCGGTGCAGGCAGGCAGGGTTAGCTCCCCTGCCTCTGCGGCGTGTCTGCCAGGATCCCGGTGGGCACCTCCGGAGCATCCAGCGCTCGTGTCCGGAGTCTCCGCTGTGTCCTCTGCCTGTCACTGCCAGGCAGAAAACCCACAAAGCAGCAAAATCACTCTTTGGTCTCCTGGCAGGGACCTGCGGAGGCCTCTAATGCACATTCCTTTATTTTTTCTGCAGAAGGGAAATGGCTTTTGTTCCGAATATGATATTTGCAAACTATTGGAAATCTGTTTCCTCAAACCCCAGGCTGATGTGAATAATAGATTTTGAAAATTTGGTGCAGGCAACACAACCGTGCCGGATGATAAAGCGAGCAATATAACTTGGCCTGAGGCCCACGTCTCGGCAGCCCTGGAGAAACTTGCCTGGTGACAACGACAGCGATTTTATAAATGAATCTATTTGTTATTGGCAGGCAGGCAGGCACCGTCACGGGTAGGAAAATCAGACTCCCTTTAGACACAGTCCTCTCTGTTGTACAACGTTGGCTGACAAAATATTACTTGAAATATGTGCGTAGATATGCAACATCTTTAGAGAGCTGTGGCTCGCCTTCTCCTCTGCTTTACTTTGGGCTCCAGCTAAAATATACCTTGAACGTCCAGGTGTGCATCCGGGTTTCTCCCTTGCCTGGGCGCTGGGTCTGCAGGCAGCAAGCGCTGGGCACTGCGGTGGGATGCTGGGCTTTGGTCCTCACCCTCAGATTTCAAGTTATTCATGAGAGGGAACCTGCCAAGAAGTTGTTTGTCTCTGTTTCATAGAAGTACAGACCAGAAGAAAGGATCCTTTAACTAGCTAGTCGAGGAGTGGCTGAATTTTCTGAGCTTTGGCCAGTGCCCCAGACCGTGTATCACAGACTTGGAGAGACAAAGACCTCTCCAGGTTTGCTTTTCACTGCAGATTTAGGCAACAACAACATGGTCTCCAGTAAAAGCCTCCTGCTTTCCCAGGCGTTGGTCTCGGGGGCTGCCAGCCAGCGGGAGCTCTGAAAGAGCCCTTGCTTTTTGAGAAACCAGCTCCCACCTTCGCTTTAGTTTGCTTGCTGGCAAACCCTCTGATGGAAATGGATTTTAGCTCCTCCTGCCAGATGGTGATGTGAACCAAGGGCTGCAGACAGAGATCGCCTCCAGGCTGAATTTAAAATGCCTCAGTACATTTTATTTTTGTCCAGAGTGCCTTTTAAGAGCCACTCGGCTCAGCGGCAGTGAGCCATCCTGCGAGCAGTGCCCAGGATCTGCAAGGGGCTCTTCCAGCAGAGCCTTTCACTGCAGCAGTCATCGGTGATGGCTTGTATTACCCCAGATGGCTTGTATTCACTGGGATGGCTTGCATTCACCCAGAATGGCTTGCATTTACCCAGCTGGCTCATATTCACCCAGCACGACCCACTGCAAAGGCTCCCTATATAAAAGGACAGCTTTTTCTGCAACCACAGCGGCTGTCCTAGGAAGCAGGGGCTGGGTAACAACCCCCTGCTTTCCACCCAGGTCTGGGCTCAGCACAGCTCTACTGTGCTGCAAGTGCCAAGAAAAACTAGAGAAATCCTTTATCTCCTTGGAATTATTTAGCAGTCTCATAGTTTGTGCAGTCCAATGCTGGAGGCCCCCCCCAGGGGAGGGCTGGCAATGGGTTAGTACCTGCAAAACCACTTCTCCAAACACTGTCTATGTGGAGAGCCCTACTTGAAACGACCCGTCTGATGCCTTGGAAAGGGGCGTTCATCCTCAGCAGTGCTTGAGGTGAAAGGATATTTATGCAAAGCAATGATCTATTGTTTGCTCAGTTTTCTGTATTCCCCACTCTACTGCAGGTGATACTTGCTCTTGAGCAAAAGTTCCTTCTGAACTCAAGTCCTGCCATGAAGTCATGCTTCCGCATTTATGACATCAGTCGTTGCTATGGCGGCGGTGTCAAAAATTCCTCTTTTATTATTGTTTAAAGGGAATTATTCAGTACGTTCCAGATCAAAAGCACTGGGATCTTGGGATGTGCCTCTGAGCTGCAAAGAAACTTGAACAAAGCCAAAAATAGCAATATTTGGACAAACTGGATGACAGCCAGATTGTCCTGTGCTCGTTTTCCTGTCTACATTATTCACTGCCTTTTCTAAGCTGCAGGGAGCTAATTCAGTGTCTGAGATGCATCTTCCCAGGAGCTTTCCATGCTGCAAGGCACAGCCTCGGCATGCAGCCACCTCTGCATCGTGCGGGCTGGCTTCAGCCTCCCGCCCTCGCAAGCTGAGCCATGTGCTCATCTGCACGTGTTTAACACCACTGGTTTCAACGCGAGTCGTTCTTCTGCCTGGTCTCTTCAGTGAGAGATGAGAGGTGGTACCCGGGACATGGCCAATAGCAGCGCACCCACCTAAATGACCTGGGTTTTGGTAGTGTGCAGGAAACTTCAGGAAACTCTGTCCATGGGTCCATGGCCATGGATGGGCTTAGGCATCCTCAGTAGCTGTCTCAAAATCCAGATATGATGCTCTTCAAAGCCTGGAGGTGAGGCTGAGTTTGGCAGGTGATATTTAAAGCAAGTCTTTGCTTGGAATACAAGGAGTCACAGTTTCCAGCCCTTCCCTCCCACCTCTCTCCCGTGGCTGCTCCCACGAGGGAGGTAACGCTGGAGCCACCTGCCTCTGGGGGCAAAAGAGAAGACTCTCTACTTATTTTGCCAAAACTTTTAGGAACTTAATATCTTGGAGATTTTTCAGCCTCAGTCAGCATCAGCTGATATCGACCATGGGCCCAAATGTTGGGAGAGGGAAGGGAAAGGGATGTGAACACACACATTCACATATGCGCACCACTGTTACACAAGCCTCCTTTCATTAGGCTAAAAATATTAAGGTGCAGGAGTTAAGCTGTTCATTTGTCTCATACATACTGAAGGTCTCTCTTCCCCCCTGCCTCCTCCCCTTCCTACTCCTAGCCATCCTTCAAACCATGACGCGGGATCAGTCACTTGGCTCCTACAGCCTTTCCCTTGATCACTCGGCGGAGGGGTAGGCTTGAAGCTGGCAGTTACAGTCTAATGACCATTGATTTACAATGGCAGTTAGATACCTAAAAATAAACAAATGAATGAATGAAATACATGTTTTTGCATTTGGCCCTGTTTCCCCAGAGCTGGGGCCTTACAAGAGCTGCCTGCAGATGCAGAAGTGTTTCAGTGACTTCCCTAGAGGTCTCTTCCAAGAAGGAGAGAGGACAAAACATGCCACTGATTATGAGGATAAATGCTCCTCTTGGTAATGTGATACTCAGCACCATCTATATTCATTGCTGACAGACCGCAGTGGGTTGGCCTGGTGTTGTCCTGCTTCTATACCATCTGGAAATCTTATTTTGCAAATGGCTCTGATCCCTGAGCCTCTGGTTGAGAGTGACGCCCATGCTTCGGCTGACCCTCTCCTGGAGACAGACTGCAGGGCTGGGTTCACTTCTCACCCATCTCACCACCTTCCCTCACTCTAAGTTGTCATTCTGGACCACATCTCCAAGAAATTGCATCTAATGTTTCCAGTCAATGCATCTAAGGAAGACAGATGCCAATGGGATGGATATTTCACAGCTCTCCTGAGCTCCCCGACCCATTGATGTCATCTGACTTTTATATCGATACCAAAGAGAGCTCAAAAAGAGCTGGGGTATTTCATCAATACAATACCCCACATCCCTATGGCTCAGCGTGTGCAGTAGTGATTTTTTTAAGTAATCAAATGGTTTTCACAAATGAAGGGTAATTTCTTACAAGAATACACCTTTCCCATTAGAAAAATATAAAGTGTGGAAGATTAGGTGGGGTTTTGTGTGTGTTGTTGTTTTTTAAGGCAAAATGTTGGAATTACTACTCATCATCAAAAATAGAGAGCTGTTTGGAGGCTGCATGTGAGAAAATTGCCAACTCTTAGTGAATATCGTATTTACTTGCAAAGTAAAAGAAAGTAAATAAGAAGCTCTGCAAAATATCTGCATCTCTGGCAATTTCCTTGTGTGCAATCACATACACCGCCTACGGTCTCTGCAATAAATTGTAATCCCGGTCGTTTGCTTCCTCTCCTTATGTACATACATTATATTTTTGCTCAGCAGTTTTGACTTCCACCCACTTTTGTTGATGGGCGGAAGGAGGGGAAACAGAGTATAAAAAATGTTGCCATATTTGCAGCATGACAAATTACAATGGATATCGTGTTTCTCGCTGGAATGTCCAATGATAAATAAATGTATGTGGTGTTGTCCCCCAAAGGCAGCAAATGGGCATCTCAGAGTTGTACTTCAAATTTCCCTACATACAAGGTCTGTGGCATTTTCAAGGCGAGATGGAGCTGTGAGGAAGGAGTTGTCCTGGAGGACTGTTGGAGAAAACAAACAATAGGCTGCTATCAAGCATTGATTTGGGTTGCTGCGCTGTTGTTGGCTTTTCCCCTATTCAATCAGCCATGTCTTATAGATTATTAAAGTGGTTTTCTGTCAGAGGAGCCTAAAGAGGCTTCATCATTATTTACTGGATTCGGGGCTGTTCTTTCCCATGTGAGTGAGGCCGGTGGAAACGGAGGTGCTGAGGTTAGGGAGGCCGGTGCATCGCCCCGTCCTGGAGCGCACTGGTCTCTGGGCATCCCTTGGCTGTGCATCCATCGCAGTGTGACTGAGGACCAGCCTCCTGGTTTTGCTCTTGTCTGTAACCAACAGGATGGTCAGTTCACGAGCTACTTTTGCAAGTTCTTAGTCCTGCTTCTGAGCTGCACTGCAATTTACTGAAGTCCTGAATTTTCTGCTTAAAACCTCTGTCTTCCTCCTGTCCAAATCTCTCAGCTTGCTGATGGTCCAGCTCTGGGATCAGCCACTGTGGTTCCTTCCCACAACAGGGAAGCGCAGCCCTGCTTTGGGTCTGGACTGGGCACTGGGCATGGCTCTTGGACACATGATGGAGGCACGACCATGTCTGGGCATCTCTGGCCTGAAATCTCAGCTAATTCAGCCTTGTCTTCACTGTTTTCGAAACATTAATTCCAGCCAAGATCAGTTTTCCCACATCTGTGTTTTTCCAGCCAGATCCTCAGCCCACACAGCTCAGTCTATTCCATCAGCCCATCATCTTCCAAATCAAACATGTCAGCAGTGTCTCACATGAGCTGGACCTCACTAGGTCCAATTTGTAGATCTTGGGTAGCTAGATTAAAGTTGTTAAAAAAATAATAAGTAGAAACTTCAAGGGATCAGAAGAAGTTTTAAATTGAAATCCTATATATAACCTGTGCTAATCCTCCCCCATTGCCAGATTTTAATTACCCGAAGATATTAAGAAAAAGGTGTGTTTTGTGCCTGCAGTCTTCAAATACGATTTTAGACTTCCTTAAAGGGACAGCCCCAAGGGAGCAGTTTAAATTAATACTCTGAAATGGAAACCCATTTCCTTTCTCATTCTTCTGCTCATCTGTTGTGCACGTAATTGTCCTTAGTAAGATTCCCATTGACTTCAGCTGCCCTTAGATCAGACCCCAAAAGGCAGAGGGCAACCCCAAAACCTGTCCAAGCAATGAAAGCACCGCTAGCGTTGGCCAGGGAACAAGCTGGAGCCCTCTCTGTCACACACATTTAGATGGATGTGTTGGAGGAATCATGCTATTAACTGCAGGAGTGGAAGTAGTGGAGAAATATCTCTAGTCCCAGAGTGTAGCACTTTCCTGATTATTTTTACTGTGAGCTCCAAACCCATCATTTCTTTCATGTTTGCTCCGGACGAGCGAATGCTGGACCAAGCAAGCCCCTGTTGTTACCTCTTGGTGGTCATGGTGGGTTGTAGGCTGGCGAGCATCGCTTCTCTCTCTTGGATGGTTCCACTGAATATTGTGTAAGGCACATCTGAGACTGCAGAATGGGGATTTAATTTCCAGGACCAACAGCCCGGAACCAGAATTTTACAATTTCAAGCCTCAAGGGGTTCATCTTACTTACCATAAAGATTTTATGACCCAAGTCAAAAATCACTCAGCTTTATACTTTCCTCAGTCATGTTACACTCCTTCAGCTCAGCCTCGGGCTTAGCCTGTCTTCCGAGCATCAGGAGCTGTCAAATCCATCCGTGGGCAGGGGAGGATGTGAGCACATGGGACACCAAAGGAGCTGGGGTGTTTCTAGGTCACCAGAGATGGAGGTTAAGTAGCTTAGAAACCCAATAAGCTTATTCTGTGAAATACTGGCTTTCCCCAAACCAGCAGAAAGAGGAGCTGTGCCGTGTAGTGCTGCTGGCCACAACATGGAGATGGCTTACTGATAGGACACCAAGTCAGGCCCATCAAGGTGGAGGTGAGGAGCTAGCACGTGCCATTTCTTTTCAGCTGGTATTTCACGACGCTGTGATGGAGGGGTGTTTCTGCTGCCAAAACGTCCACGGTCTCCCTAAACAGATGGAGAAAGCATGCAAATCTGGCAGATGTGCAGCCCCTGTGTCCGGTGCCTCTCGACTCTGCATCCCAACCCTGGCTGCCCCTTCCGACTGTAGTTTGTCACTGGCTGAAAGCCATTAGAAATCTGCAGCCCCATTTCAGTAGATTTTGGAGGTGGACTAGCACATTACTCCCTGGAGCCGTCTCATGGCTTGTTTACTTGTGCCGTTCCTGGGAAGCCACAGGAGGGACTTTAAGTTGGTCTGAGAGATGTCCTGTCTTCTGCAGGCTCTCCAAGGAGCCATCGTCTCTGGCTGGTGCAAGGCTGAGGACGGGGCTTTACTCAGTGATTTACTGCATCCCAATTCAGGCAAAATTCCCATCAGTGACCAGGGATGTGACCTATCCTATTAATTTGATGGTGGTGGTGTTTTGGGGGGAGAAAAAGAAAAAAAGTTGTCTTTTCCCAAACCGTTATTCTCCTACACGCACAAGCAATTCTGAAATTAAAGCACTGCACCTCATTTAGC
Organism: Nipponia nippon; assembly: GCF_047370975.1. Lineage (NCBI taxonomy): Eukaryota > Metazoa > Chordata > Aves > Pelecaniformes > Threskiornithidae > Nipponia > Nipponia nippon. The sequence goes on from NW_028262332.1 coordinate 9,400,132, forward strand.
AAGGGCTGTTAACTTTACATCCTAATTGCTTAATTAAGCTGTCTTGATCCAGGTAATAATTGCAAACTTTCTATCCGAGAAAGGTTTGCAGAGTTAAGCAAGAATTGATTAAACATTTATGCTTCTGACAGAGCTGCCTGCCCTTTATTTCCTTCCGTTTGCTGTAAAAAGTCTCTTCGAGCCAGACATCTTCCCCCTGACAGGTTTTATTTCACCCAGATTTAAGTGTGTAACCAACATCACCCCATCGGTCAGTGCCAGGAGAGCACCGCAAACCGCTCCTGGCACGGCCGTTCCCTCTGACCCGGGAGCGGGGACAGCAAAGGAACGTGAAACCCGGCCAGCTTTGCATTTACCTTAAAGGATAGTAAGGCACATTAGCAGCAATAAAAATAGATTTAAGAGCTCGTCAGCAAAATTGCAGTAAAACTACCCACAGAAAAGGCACGATACATATTCATCTGCTGTTCTTCGGGAGTGTGCTGGGTCATGCTTTAAGCACAGATCAAAAAACCTGGTGCAAAACCTGCTTGCCCATCTGAAAGAAAACACCGATTCCTTACAAGAGCCGAGCAGGGAGGGAGGGTGTCGGCATCACCTCGGACACCACCGACACGCTCGAAGTCTGGAGGCATGACCTAATCCCTCGCTCCTAGCTGGCGCGTCTTTCATTCTGCACAAATCGTAACACTTTGTCCAGGAACCTGTTCTGGATAACCGCTACCGCCACCACAGCTGCACTAGATTAAGAGATGAAGAATTGAAGCCGGTGGGAGTTTAGGAAGGGAGATGCAAAGGGGGTCCTCCTTTGGGGGCACTCTCTGCTTCAGGGGGATGCAGCATCTCGCCGGCTGCCCCAGAGGAAGGCTCTGCTCTCCAGGAGGTTTGGAGCAGCCTGGCTGGGAGCAGCCCCATGGCAGCCCCCCTCCACGCTGCTCCTGCTCCCTTCATGTATTAACCAGGCACCCCCATGCTGTTGAAGCTTTGCATCAGAAAGAGGGGGGGAAAAGCAAAAAAAAAAACCAGGGATGTGGCAACCTGCGAAAGGCCCTGACCTCGAGCTCCTTGCATCCCACCATCCTTGCAAATCTTCATCACCCCGATGTGGGACCGGCGTGGGACACGCCAGCTCCATCGGGCAGTGCCCACCACAGTTTTTCTGAGTGTGTTTTATCACTGCTGTCCCCGGTTACTTTTGTTTCCACAGCAGGATGAGGGGGTGTAATTTTTTCCTGCCACTTAGAGATTCGGGTCAGGAAGCAACTGGTTGAGGTTGATCTCATCGTGGTCTGACTTTCCAGGAGCCTTCTGAATAAATTTCCCTTTATTAGACACAAAGGCTCCCATTACTGCACCTTTGTCCTCATCACTCCTGGATAAGCGCCTACATAACCCACCTCAAGTTCTGCTTTGGCATTCAAGGTCCCGTGTCTCTTACAGCTCCTGCTCATGTGTGTGAGAGCCGGGAGGGAAATGAGCGCCTTCTCCAGCAACCGATTAAGCAACCTCCCTGTGTCCGCTGCTGTCTCCATCTCTTGCAAAACCGCTGAGCACCGTAAATTAGAACAGCGTGATGGATTTCCTTGTGCCTGCAAATGAGGATGGATTTCACTGATGAGTATGTTAGGTGAAAGAATATATTTCCCCATTTTGTGGGGAAAAAAAAAAGACATTTTTAATTGTCTCTGCATTTTGAATGTTGAAGTCCTCCCACTTTCGCAAGGGATTGGCATTGCTGGTCTAAATGAGAACATTTGTTCAGAGGCATTTTGGAGGATAAATCCTTGCAACATCTTTTTTCCCATATGCGTGGCAGCAGAAGGGGGTAGATTAGTGTCTCTCTGAACTGAAATACCCCGATCTGTAAGTGACATCAAGGGCTGTCTGATGTACAGCTACATCCACGGTTAAATACTTCCCCTCGCTCTTACTTCTCAAAGGGAGCGGGTGACAGAGCCGAAGGCTGAGTTCACATCCTTGGGTGGTTCAGCACTGATCTGCGGAGCTCAAAGACTGACTGCGTGGAGGCCATCTCGCATTTATCCCCACTGGCCCTTTGAAATGCAGGGACCTTCTGAAGTTTCCAACGCTGTGAGACTGCAGACCTGATCTGTATATGTGAGTGCTGGAGGTGGGACAGCCATTAGGAGGTTGAAAGAAAGGGGAAAGGCCAGGGAGGTGTTTTAGGTGATTGCAGGGAAGAGATGGGCAACCCGGCAGGGAGCTGCCCCAGGGTGGCCCGGGCAGAGCTCGGGGCAGAGATGAGGGGCAGGGGTAGCGGCGAGGGGCAAACAGCCCCTCTCGGCTCTCAGCTCTCGTCCTTGCTCTTCAGTACCAGGGAAGCAGATGCTGGCAAGCGCAGAAATGCCTGTCTGGTTAATTTGGTTAGCTTGCTTTGTTTTCTGCATCTTGTGGCTTCAGCAACATCAGATGATGAAGCGAAGCTGGTTGCTGTAGCATCGTTTCAGCCCCTGGAGCAGTGGGAAAGTCAAGTGCAAAAAACTGCCTGTTTGTTTAAATTTCAAGCTGTTGAAATGAGGTGGAAGATGAGAGGGGATGGAGAGAAAGGACGGGGACAGCAGTTGCTTTCCTCTTGTTTGCAGGCAAAGGGAAGAGCTGGCTGAAATGCATGCAGGAGCATGGAGAGAGCCTGAAGAACAAATATTGGCTTCTGCCCCTGCATGAAAAAGAAGTTTGAAGCAGTAGGGGGGATGCAAAACAAACCCTGTCCCTACTGCTCACTTCAGCTATCTAAACATCTCACAAGGTGAAAAGCATTTTGCACCAAGCAGTGGACGTGCCATGTATTTCAAAAGCCCAAACTGTCCCCTCCTGCATAAGGAGAAAGTTGTGTTGAATACGCTGAACAAGAATGAGTACCGGCACGGGGAGTCCTCGCAGCAGCGCTTGCTGAGTCCAGCGAGGGACAGAGGCAGGGGTTTGGACGTGAGGGGAGCTGAGCAGAGCAAGGAGGAGGCAGGGTCCAAGGGCACAGAGCAAATCAGCTGCACCACCACTCAGCAAAGCCAGCAGTATCCACAGAGGGTCCCTCGAGCATCGGTGGGACCACGCCAGGACTGAGCTCCTGTGGAGTCTAGCAAAGGAAAGCTCTGCTGGTTTTCATTTTATTTTATTTTATTTTATTTTATTTTATTTTATTTTATTTTATTTTATTTTACTTTATTTTATTTTATTTTTCTGACAAAGACCACTGAACAATTGAGGTAGAGGAAGATTTAAGTGCTTGCTATCGATTTCCCCCTGTATTGATGAACTGAGGGAGTGGAGAGGTTTGTGACAAGGTGAGCTCAGTCGAGGCACATGTAAAAACCAGTTATTGGCTGAAGCTGAAGGCACCAGTCAGGCGAGGGCTCAGCAAAACCAGGGCATGAAACTCCAAAATGCTCAGATCTGAAAGAAAAGCTGAGCAAGCCCCACAGATCATCCTGCAACTTGGTCCCAAACCCGGATTTCTATTTTCTATTATGGCAGATAACAAGAGGGCAATGCAGGATTTTGCTTTGCCTCTGTTAACGAAGGGGCTCTGAAAGGTTGATGCTCGTGGTGCAGAGCTGCAGAGGGACCATCCCCTGCGGCAGGGAGCGGGCTCGAGCCCCTGGGGCTTCTCTTTACCTGGACTCCCCCCAGTATTCGCATCCTTTCCCTCTTAAGCAGCTCCCGTATCCCCATCCCAGAGCCAGCTGCATTTCGGCAGTCGATGGCAGGAAAGCACATCTTGCCGCCAAAGTCACAGCCACCGGTGCAAGGGCGTCAGGGTCGCACTTGTCCATTTAGTATCTTCCTGCAAAGTCTATTGATCAGGTTTTATACACAGTGGCACATCACCATAAAAACTCCAGGGAGCTAACAGCTCGCTGTTGATTTACACCCACCGGCCATCAGCCTTTTATACGCATTAAGGAGTCCGGCACAGTCCTGGCTTTCCCCCTTCCCGCAGGCACAGCTCCGCTCCGTGTGCTGCCCCAGAAGCAAGCCCAGCACTCACAGAATAACTCGCAGAAGCCCCCAGGGAGAACCCCTGGCTCCCCAGGGCTGTGGGAGAGTCAAAAAGAGCCCCTTTTCCAGCAGCTCCTTCCCACGGCCGTACCCTAACCCTACATCTGCAGCCCCTTCCCCCTTTAGAGGAGCAGTCCCAAGCCCATCACCGATTCTGGGGGATGGATGCTGCTGTGGGATTTCCAGCTGCTATCAGCAAATGGCTGGGGTTGGAAAGGGAAGCACTGCAGGAACACACTGGTTTGGTCTTGGTGGCACGGGAAGTCCCTCAGGGAAGGCAGGAGGGGACAGGGGTAGGATGGCCAGCACTGGGCGGTGGCAGCAGTTTGGCATGGAAAGGATCAGGGGGCTGGGGAATGCCCGCTGGGACGGGACACGGCTGATGGCTACAGGGAGCGCGAATGAGCATCGCTGACAGTGGGATCCTTACACCGCGGTGTATCGGGGTGCTGAGTGGGCTCAGCACCTCGCTGTGCTGGGTCAGGAGATCAACCCAGAGCATCTTGCTGCTTCCCTGCGATGGGCACGGGCATAACACCCCGCCAGCCCACGGAGGGAGCAATTCCAGTCTTCTCACCCATTTCCTAATGATTTTGTTTAGTTAAGAACAAAAAAAAAAGAGCAGCATCTATTTGCCAGTCAGGTGAAAATTGATCTTTAAAATCCAGCCGTCAGGAATAAAATGCAAATAGGCGCACACAGGGCAGCAAAGAAGTGATCTGATGCCTTTGATTGTTCCTGCCTGGGTCTCGTAAATCATTGCTGCCTCAATCCTGTGCCCTGCTTTCTAATTCCTGCCATTACTACTACATTTATCCACTTCCGTAGTTGATTTGAATTCGAAATGTTGGTTTAATGTGGCACTGATGAGATAGCAGGCATTTATAAAAAGTACAGCAGCAACCTGTTTTGTGGAGAATACAGATTTTTCTTCAAAACAGTAATAATACAAAAGGAAATAGCATCTCTGGCTGAAACTTCAAAGGCAATTGGAACAATTTTGCCAAAGATTTTATGCTCTCTATAATCATTTACTTATTTTTATTCTTTTGATTTCACCTTCCCTCTGATGCTAAATGCTATGATAAAGGCCATGCCTTGGGGAAACACGGTCTTTCACCTATTTCATGTACAATGTTTATATGTCTAACAGGAGATTGAAATCCTATTTAAACCATTGACACACGTGCCTGGCTTTAGTTCTGGTTTTGAACAGAGCCCGTGGGATATGAGTGGTACTCAGAGAGTATGAGGCAGGCTTTGGGAAATCTGTCCCCGGTGCCATGAGGACCATCCCCGGTGCGACACCAATGTCACCTCCATGCAAGCTGGCCCCGGGCACCACCAGCGCCACGAGGGGCCGCGGCAAGGGCTGGTGTTGGGCACAGCATCGCTGCACCGGGCATTTACCCTGTAAATGATGTGGGTGAGGTTATGGAGGAAGAAGCACCGGGAAGGGATTGGAGCCACATCCCCCCAGCGCTGCTCGCCGTCCCGACCTCTCCCCGTCTCCCCTCCCTGCCCCACGTCCCCCGTGCTGGTAGGTGCACCCACTGGCCTCTTGGAGCAGGAACGTTCTGAAGTCTGATTGAAAAGAAAAAAAAAAAAAAAATAGGATGGAGCCAGCTGGGAGCAGACCCCTTTTGATATCACCGCAGAGCGGCGAGTGAGTTCATCCCCTGCAGCAGCCCCTTCCTGCTGGAGCAATCAGGCCTAAAGCACAGTTAATTTCCCATCGATCGCTGTCTCCCAGATTAAGGAAGGGCTTTTGATCAGAAGTGTCATGAATCCCTGTCACGCAGAAGGGCCAGAGCTGATCTCCTGGGGTATTGATCCCCGGTCCAGGCAGCGTGGCCGGCATTGCCCACAAGCAGGGGAGCGGAGGATGCGCTGCCGAGCACAAAGCCAGAGCCTTTGCAGAAGGGTGCTCGTGCAAACGGCTTTTCCAGCAGGGTGGGGGGCAGAAGGGTGTCCAGGGCCACCCATGGGGAACACCAGCATCTCCCCATCACCGCCTGCTTGGGAAGGGCTGACCCAGCTGCTCTCCCAGCCACGGCAGAAAACGCCAGGCTGGCTCATGTTTTCAAACTGAAACAAAAATAATTTTCTTCTGGAGGTTTCAGAAGGCAAAAAATAAAAGACAATATTTACATTTCCCTGTGATGTGTCACTCTGCGTGGGTTAGTCACCACTCCTCCTGCGGAGGCCCTGCAGGTAACCGAGTGACAGGAGGAGGCTGTGACTCACCAGATGGGATACATCTCTCCAATGTGACTTCAGACATGGGACATTAAAGAGGGATTGTCACATTACAACAAATACTGCTCTGCATTTCCAAGGAGCAAGCAGAAAGCGTGGTGCTCCAAGGAGGGCTGGGTGCCCAAGCATGCTTTCCCTTAAAGCCCACTGGTGTCACCCACCGATGACCCTGCCCCAACTTGCGTCTGGTCTCTGTGGTTTGGTGTAACACCGCCTCCGCCGAAAGCCCAGCGCTGCTGGCAGGTACTCAGCACCTCGCAGAAAGTGGAGCCCGGCTGGCAGGCTGGCCCTCCGGCACCACTGGCAAGGCTTCCCGTCTGCCTCAGTTTCCCCGCTTCTCCCAGAGACACCCGCCGTCCGCCTGAGCCAGCAGTGAGGGCAGCCCGGGGGGGACGCAAAGCACCTTGAGCGTTTGGCAAGGAGCTTGCATGCAAACATTAATACCCATATACAGAATGATTAATTACTATTTACCTGCTATTATTATTTGTTTTATATCAGCATCCTTGCTCTGGTTCTCTTCTGAATCCAACTCCCGATGCCAACTGGGAGATATTTTAGGAAACGCAGATTATATAATATTTACATCTGTGCCACTTGTTTATTCCTCTCTGTCGGTTAATTTTATTACTGCTCCTCTCTCATGAAAGCAATGATTTGCAGAGCCAAAAGCATGCTACGGGTTTTCAAGGATGCACTAATTTTAATAATTAAAAAGCTGCTGCCTTCCATCTGCCCAGGCGGGGATGGAGAGGGGCAGTGGGAGGGCATGGGGCTGCTGGAGCAGGGGCTGATGCTCCTCCCTGCTGTCCCTGGGGGAAGACAGAGCTCCGACCAGCCGCGGTCCCCCAATGGCATAAATGTGCCCTCATGCCCTCCCGTTGGGAAATTCCTTTCTGCACCGACTTGATGCTCCCCCAAAACACGATGGGCTTTCAGGCAGTGGCTCTGGTCCAAGGTCTGCATGTTTCTATTGGTTTTCTTGTCTGGGAAGAGGAAAGAGACCCCCAGGAAGGGGAAAAAGTCATTAGGGCATTTCTTGAGGGCTTGAGGGAGGAGCTGGAAAACTTGGACTGAAATAAAACTGTGTTTTCCATTGGTCAGAATCACCTTTTCCCTTGACAAAAATCAGCGGTTTAAAATAAAGACCAGGTTCTGCTCATTGGTGTTGCCAGGGAGGAGCACCCAGGCTGGAGGAAGGGCTGGGGATGGAAACGCTCTTCTCTCCATCAGCCAGTGGTGCCCAGGGACATAATTTTGATGGAAGCCGTGTCCCCCAGCCCCGGACAGTATCTGGGTTGTCAGAATAAAGTCAATTTTGCACTTCCAGAGCGTGTCTGGAGGGTAAGTGCATGGTTAAAGAAGCCTCCTGAAAGCAGCCGTGTCTGGAGCAGCCCCCGAGGCACCCAGAGCTGCTGCCGGGGTGGGTGGGTGCCGGGGTGGGTGGGCAATGGGCAGGGGACCCTGCGTGGCACCGCTCGTGCCAGCACAACAGAACAAACTAGTGCAGACAGTCAGGGGCGGCGCCGAGCATCCCGCTTGCCAGGGGATGGCAATGCAAATACAAATCAGTCGTTTTGCCTCCTTTCAAGCCTGCCCCTCGAGTCTCAGGCTGGGCGCTCCGTTGCCTATTAAACCCGGCTCTTGTAGCATTTCTGATCTTTCCTGGTTTAAAAGCTTCAGGCATTAACCTCCAGGACTGCAGATGTACACAGCTGCTCATTACCACTACAGAGCTGCCGAGCCCTCCCTCCACCCTGCTCTATTCAGAGGCAGTGTTTGATAGCAGTCCTATAGGATTCCCCCTCTGATAATAAAAGAGGTATCTGTAGCACATGGGGACGTATAAGACAAATAATAGCAAAAGGTTAACAGCATTTCGTAATATAAAAACCCCTGGCATTATTACCACATCTAAGCAAGGAGTCTGACTAGCGTAATCCGAAGAAAACATAAAAGATGCTGTGCTGGGTTTGGCTGGGATAGAGTTAATTTTCTTCAGAGTAGCTGGTATGGGGCTGTGCTTTGGATTTGTGCAGAAAACAGTGTTGATAACACAGGGATGTTTCAGTTATTGCTGAGCAGTGCTGACACAGAGTCCAGGCCTTTTCTGACTCTCACCCCGCCACCAGCGAGCAGGCTGGGGGGCACATGGAGCTGGGAGGGGACACGGCTGGGACAGCTGCCCCCAGCTGCCCAAAGGGATATCCCACACTGTATGGCGTCATGCTCAGCAATAAAACTGGGGGAAGAAGGAGGAAGGGGGGGGGCATTTAGAGCGATGACGTTTGCCTTCCCAAGTCACCGTTACGCGTGATGGAGCTCTGCTTTCTTGGAGGTGGCTGAGCACCTGCCTGCCCATGGGAAGGAGGGAATGAATTCCTTGCTTTGCTTTGCTTTGCTGGCATGCATGGCATTTGCTTTACCTGTTAAACTGTCTTTATCCCAACCCACGAGTTTTCTCACTTTTACTCTTCTGATTCTCTCCCCCATCCCAGTGCGGGGGAGCGAGTGAGCGGCTGGGTGGGGCTTAGTTGCCGGCTGGGGTTAAACGAAGACAGATGCAAATCAAAACAGGCAGAAAGGACAGTAGGACACTCGGTAGGAGGTATTTCTCTGTGGTGCAAGCTCTTTTCAGAGGAGCAGATGTCTCAGCTAGCAGGAAGGGAAAGAGGGGATTTGTTTATTGAGGGGAAAAATAATCTTTTAATTTGGCTCATGGATCAAAATCTGAAACTTCATCCCCAAAGACCCTATTCACCCGCATTTCTTCTCGCTGGTGCTAGCAGCAAAATTCAGCAAAGGCTGTTTGCAGCAGGCAGGGCGCTCTTCAGGAGGCCAGGTCCCCAGGTGGCCAGTGAGGGCTGGCTGGACCGCGGCTGTGCCACCAAACACCGTGACTCAGGGGACACTTTGTGGTGTCTGGCACTGCATCATCCCACACATCCATGCTCCATCCTAATGGAGGGTATAAACAAAAATTGAGCATGATGTATGGCTCCCACAAGACTTTGATAATTCCTGTCTCTCATCCTCTCCTGCCTAGTAAGTGCTGCCTTGAAAATCAGAAGGTGATGCTTCTAAGTACATCGAGGGCTGCTTTCTGAGACAGCCAGACCATAATTACATGCAATGTTATGTGCAGAAACATTTCCAAGGCTCCGCTGAGACCAGGAGCAAAGGGAGGGGGAGATTGTTTTAATTGAAAAAACATCCCCACACCTAAGCAAGCCTGTTGTGTTTTGCAGCAAGGCCAGGTCGGTGTCACCGGCGCTCACCGTGCCGGTGGCAGGGGCGAGCGCTGACCCTCCAGCATGACCAGCAGCGCAGAACCGGGCTCCATGACCTGTTGCTGCTGATTCAGGTGAGAAAGTCGAGGGCATTTCTGAAGGGCTTTTCTTGGAGCCAGCCAGCACGGCTGAAGAGCTGGCAGGGAGCCACGGGCTCAGCAGTGCTGCTTCTCTATCCCTGCCACCTGAATTAATAAGAGCTTGCTCCCGGACCCACATCAGAAGCAGTACCCAGGCAGGTGCCCAAGTCCTTTACAGTGCTCCCATACCAACCCCCTGCTTAATTTGGCTGGCAAAAAATCACAGAGAGCAACACAGCCCATTCAATTCCTCTCCCTGCTCTGCTGGGGGGCTTGGGCTGAATATGCTGGAGCCCAACGTCCTTCTGGCAGTGTGACCTGTTCCTACTGCTGTTAAAATTTGTCAAAAAAACCTCCTTTTCTCCAAGCAAGATCCGTGAGGACACCTCCTTGCATGTTTTGGGATCGCAGGCCCACCTGATGGCCAAAAAGCAGCAAAGAAAGAAAAATCGGAGAGAGGGCGAAGCCCCCAAGCATGGTGGGGTTGCGCCCTCCCTGCCTGCACACGCAGCCCCACTCGGCAGCTGCACCCCGACGTGGCACAAGTGCCCATCGCTGACGTTTGTCCTTTCCTCGCATTTCCTGGGGGACAAAAAAAGCCAAAAATCACTTGTACAAATATTTTTGGAGCACCGATAAAATGAGTTGTAACCGCTCAAAGTGAGATGTTCACTCTTCTTCCCCTCCACCCTTACGGGGCCAGGCAGCTCAGCTTTGCGGTCTGTTGAGAGCATCCCTGCCACCAGCCCGCTGGTGCTCGGCGCTGGGATGGCGGCAGCCCTCACCCCAAAGATCTGCAGGGAAAACAGATGGGGCACCGAGATGTGCAGGGATCCCAAGCCACCTTTCCTTTTTTCCTTAAACACCTTGATTTCTAATCAGCTCCCCAGCCGAGCCCCCTCCGGTTTTCAACATAGGCTGACCTGACGTGCGCTGCTGCCAGTTTGTTAAGGTAAAAAATCCTTCAAATTGTTTATGATGTTTGACAGAGCAAATGAAGTGTGCCCACCGATACCCCCAGTTGTCATGTTATATCAGGACTGATCAAGATTACTAGTTTTTGCTGCAGCCCAGCATTCAGGCAGCAATTTCGCAGTGTAGGAGATGATTTTTAGAAAAAAAGAAGAACCAACCAACCCAATGACTTAAAATAGCCCTCTTGATGTGCTTCATGTAAGAAAGCAAGCAGACTCTGCAAGGAGGAAATAAGTGCAGTTGACACCACACTTCGGAAACTGCCAACTACTTTTCTCGATATCCCCCGAAAGCATCCGACATCATCCGTGTCGGGAGTTACGGCCCCGCGCCAGGAGCGGCCGGTGCCCCTGCCCTTGCCTCTGCGGCTGGGGTGTCATTTTTAAGGCTGTGGGCAGGAGCCACTGCTCCAAATGGTGAAATGGATATAAAATACCCTATGTGGGGCGGTGATGGGCAACAGGTTCATCATCTATGGCCAACAGGCAGCGCATGGGATGTATGGGATGGCTCAGAGGAGGCGATTCTGCTCCTGATCCAAAACCAGTCTTCAGCTCCCTCCTCTTGGATCTATTAACTTCAGTTATTGGTATTATCCATACAAGGAATTAAAGGTCTGTTATTTTCAAACAAAGGGTCAACCTGGAAAAAAGAAAAGTTTAAGTCAGAAATCTCCAAAATGGTTTCAACTTTTCTTCAGCAAGGGAAAAATTTTCTACCTTTCTTCCCATAAAAAAGCAGGTTGTATTTGCCATGAATGTGCAGGCTGCAGTAACATTCCCAAGCCTGTGCCTATGGCAAAAAAAAAAGATTTTTGCCAAAGACTTTTATATGTAGCCCCCACATAAGCTCTCTCTCTCCTTAGCAAAAGGGAATTTTCCCATGTTATAGAAGGAAAGAAAATACCTTTGCTATTATATCACAACAGTCATATGTACATACATGGGCCCAGCAATCTTCCTCTTGATAGTCCCTTAAAGGAGGTGTTCATTTGACGTAAGTTATACATGAGAAAATAATGAGTTATGTTAATTAAGCTCATCCTTGCAAATTGATATTGCTCCTGCAAATAGACAAAAAATCTTAAATATGTTTGCATATCATTTGTATGGAGCTCATATCCAATAGCAACAGGGTCATGCTGTGGCTCAGCTCTCCAATCTGACTGCTAAACTAAGGGAAACAGAGCTTTGACTGACAGGCGGTGTGACCTTCATTATTGTAGGCAATAAAAAAATCCCCAGCTGGGAGGATGCTGCTGCACCATCCGCTCCCCTCTACCAGCCCCATCGCACCACCGAAACCTGACCGCAAGAGGCTCCAGGCTGAATTTAGACTTTGAAAATGCACCTCTGGATGAAGGGACTGGTTTGTTCCCCGCCTTCTGCTCCTGCCCTCCCTTCCCGAGACCCAGTCTCAGTTTTCACCACCCGGTGCGGTGAGTTTTGGCCCACACTTGAGCCAGGTTGCCCCAGTAAGGCCCCAGCCCGGCACATCTGCCAGCAGAACCAGGCAGAGAAACCCCAATTATGGCACTGAGCAGTTCTGAGACCAATTAACGGGGCCTGAACTTTAGGAGGCTGTTTAATTGAAGAGAGTTGAAGGACATGCGCCTGACTCAGGCGCTGCCGAGCCTGGAGGCACCAGAGTGCTGAATGATAATGAATTTTAAATCGCTTTGCTAACCCAGTAGCCCTGCGCCCGCAGGGATTTTGCAGTCGGGAGATTTTCATGTTGATGTGTGCCCTGTGAACTGGTCTAAGTCTGCATTTATTATGTTTACTTCTAATATCAATGCATAAAACATATACACCAAAGAATCATATGGATGTGTATTCAGTTATGAAAATATACATGCACGCATACATCCAGTATGTACTCATTTACACGTGCGCAGATGCCTATAGGCCTATGTAGCTAGAGGAATGCCGAGGTGAGCGGTGCCTTACTCCCTGCACACAGACCAGCCCCTCGCCGTAAGCACGTCGCGGGTCTCGCCACCGGACTTGCTGAATGCAACAGCACTGAGGGTTTCAGGTGCATTAAAAGGAAAAATACATTCATCTCTGGGGGGGAAACAAGAGCATGAGCTCTTAGCTGGGATAGATGCTTCCATCAGAGCCAGGACCAGTGGTATCACTCAAAGGTGAACGGCTTTATCAAAACAGACCCCCCCAGCATTAGAGGACCGTGGCCTCTTGAAGATACAAATGAAGCAGAGGCGTGGAGGGGGGAGCGACTTTCTGCAGGGGCAGAGCGCTGGGGCAGCCCCAGGACAGCGGTACCGGGGATGGGGACGGGGACAGGGCATTGCAAAGTGTCTCCCTGCAGCATTCGTGCCCTCTCAGCCTTGCCTCGTTACCAAACGTCCCCTCATTCCTCGGAGCACCAGGTCACATTTTTATGAAGCCAAGAAAGTTTGCGACACACAGAGTGCTTCTAGATCCTATTGATCGAGGAGGAGAAAGATAGAGATCATTAAGTATTTAAATGGAGACAAATGAGTCTCTGTTGCTGTGACATCCAATAACCTTTCAGCCAGCCGCCTTAATTCCTAGTAAGTAAAAAAAAAAAAAAATCATTTGTTCAATCAGTCATTAATGAAGCCATAAATCATTAGGAGAATAATTCTTCCCAAATTGAATTACTCCTTTCAATTATTTTGCTTTTCTTCCTCCTTTCCTTTCATTCCTTCATTCCCCAAGGAGCTGAGCAGAGTCAATGCAGTGGAATTAGACTTAACCAGGCTGATGCTGCTCAGTAACTTTTTGACTTTTCTATTTTCCTTTCTGGCCTCTCAGCTGTCTTTTTTCTCTGCAAAGACTGTGGCAGGAGAAAGTGAAAACCATGATGTCAAAGCCCACAGTTTCCCATGAGGATTACTCAGTAAGGGCTGGGGTTTTTTATTTACCTTTTTATGGGATGAGTCCTTCTGGAAAACAGAGAGCAGGAGCCTGTCTTTGATTTTATCTTAATGAACATTACTGAGCCAGCTTGCTCCAGCTCACAGCCTTTCAAACCTTATCATTTGACAAAGCTGTGCGAAGACATGATAGAGAGCCACACTGAAACAAGATTTAATCTGTCCAACATTTCTGTGCCAGTGCATCATCCCTAATGTAATCTTGACTTGTTTGCAGCCCAACACAACCAAGGAACGTACAAGCAGCAGGTGCAGAATCAAAATCTCCTCCAGGTCCTATCGGGCCATGTGCCCCAAGTCCCAGGGACCAAGACCAGCCGGATTATCCTATCAAGATGAAAAGGGGCATCCCTAGGGTAATTTTAGGAAAGGATTTTCTTTTTCCTTCTCCATGTCATGTTTCCCCCAAAAAACATGTAACATTTGTCAGCTTCTCCCCAAATCCACACCTTTCCACGTCCTGCAAAGCAGAGACATAGCCGTGCCAGACTTTTCCCCACAAACTTCCTTTGCTCTTCCCTTTCCCCGACATTCGCAAAGGGGTTAAAAACGATTTCTTTGTTTCGTTCCTCATCCTCTGCACTGACCACCGTCAGCTCTCCCAAGCTCTGCTGGAAAAAAGTTAATTCTTAAATAAGCTCTTCCATCCTGTTTGATATTCATTATTCTTTTCATTACTTCTTAACTCAGTTGAGTTTCTTACCTTCCTTTTATGCAACTCAGCCTATTCTCCATTCACTAAATCCTTTGAATCCCTGAACTGCATTTTTGTTATCCTTACTGTTATTGCTTACATCCTGTCTCGGCCATTGTAGCATTTAGATTTTTTTTCCCTGAGGCTTAGATTTGTGCATGTGTGTGTATGGATATATAATACATAATTTGCTGAGCAGCATGCAAATTGCAATCTCTGGGAGAATGGTAACCTGCATATTGCCAAAATGAGCATCAGTGAAATATGGGAAATTAATTTAGCCCCATGAAGTAGATAATTACTATTTTGCAGATTGAGAAAGTGGGGCATAAAGAGATTAAGGCCCAAGGCCCCAATCTAGCCAAAACCCCATCATATGCTTAATTTAAAGGAGATTAGATAGTTCCCTTAAAGCCAGCAGGAGCAGTCATTGCTTCATGTCAGGCACACATGGAAATGTTTTGCTGAACAGAGCCAGCCCGGTGTTGGGACGAGGGGATGGAGGGGGGGACACTGCTCGGCAAGGAAGGGGTTGTGCAGACTCAACTCTAACAAACCTGGGCTGAAATTCAAGGGCTGACAGTTGCTAGGAGTAAGAAAAGGGATGTCAGGAGGACTTGTGACCTCCAAAAACTGTTGAAAGCCCGTTCAAGGTGTTTCAGGGTAAGCAGCCAACATAGGCAGAGCCTCCGTTCCTTGAACAGTTGCACCTGCAGCCCCGTCTGAGGGCTCCTCTGACAGAGCAACAGGGTGAATATTCAGGAGCTGAGCCCACTTCCAGCTCCCAAACCCTTCCAGATTTCACCTTGGTTTTCCCCTGTCCCTACACAGCATTAAGCCAAAGGCATTTCACACCCATGCTGGTGCGTTGCACACTCCTAGGAGCCACCTCTCTTCCCTGCACTTTGCTTTTCTTTCAAGTCTACTTAGCTGATAAGTGTTCCTTATTAAACTTCCCCTGGGGACAGCTCAAATCCAATGTTTTTATGCTCGATTAGATTTCAGATGCTCCAAGCCTGCCGTGTCACTGCAGCAGAGATGCGGCACAGCCCGGCTGGACCACTCTGCTCCCCTGGGTTGGGAGCAGGGCTGGGAGAGCATCTCGCTTGGACACACAGACACCACGACAGCCCCCGTCCTGCCTGTGCCTGAATTTCTGGGGGGGGTTAAAATTAATTGCTATTACCTACTAATGTGTGTTAAAGGCATTGAGGTTCTCAGTTAAGCAGCTTTACAAAATTATATGAGAATTAATATACTATAGACTGCTGCTTCGTCAGGTTAATCCAGCCACATTTTTACTGCTAGACGCTTGATTATGGAGGTCGTGCCGTGTGTGCGAAACAGCATGAAAACGTGCTTTTCCTACCTCCCAGGGTCCTCAAGGACGGGCAAAGCTCCCTCCTCTCTTCCACTCCCGCCTGCTTTAGCCAGTTGGATGTTGCAGCACTTGGGGCAGGGACTGTCTCCCCGCATGTCCTCGCTGGACCCATCAAAAATGGTCTGCAGGAAAGAAACAGTAATGAGAAACCCTGGTCGGTGTGAGCCGCTTTTGCCTCAGCCACAAGCAAAGTGGGAAATGCACAAGGAAAATGGTCATGGGTGGGAGCTGAATGCAACACATCCCACTGTTTGGCCAGGAGTAAAACCTCGGTGGAAAGCAGGAGCCCTTGTTCCATCAGGGATGGAGAGGGTCCGAGCAGCCTGGCTGGGAGCTGCAGCCCAGCCGTGGAGGGGGACGATGCTGGGGGGATGATGGTCCTGCTGCCTCGCAGGAGAGGGGCTTTGCACTGACGATCCAGAAGCCTCAACTGCCAAATTTTACATGTTGGCAACATATTTGGTGGCCTCTCCCTGAAGTTTCACCTGCCATCCTCAGCTTTGGAGCTGGCCTGAGGTTTTAATGCTGATTTTTTAACATTTTGAGAAAAGGTGAAAGCGTGATGAGGACGTCTCCTCCTCCTACGGCAGAGCTGTAGCTGTGGGTGCCACGCGCGGGTCCCGAGGAAGCTGCGTGCATCAGCTATACCCACATTCACGCATGTGTCTTCACACGTAGCTCCTCGAGTTGCGCACAGTGATTGCCAAGGCTGCTGTGGTCCATCTAGCCTGTCATATATATTTCAAACTAATGTGCAAATACAGTTTTACATAAAATACCAGAGCAGAAGAGTTATGCCAGTCTTCTGGGAAAGTAATACCCATCTTAATAAAGTGTGTAAATACATATTTATTTGCTAGACTGGAACCAAAGAGGCTGTTCTGGTCTGCCAGAGAAAAGAAATACACATTTTAAGACTGCCTAGGTACATAATTACCTTAGAGAGAGAGTGAAATAAATCATCAATGTCTTCTTGCTCTCTGGGAAGGAACTGTCCTGATCTCTTCTTTAGCTCCCTTCGCTGGCAGTGAGCATCCCCAGGCACGATGCGAACCCACCCAGTGGTAATTAGTAAGCCTGGGAGAGAAACCAGTAACAACCAGTATGCACAGTGGTAGGGCAGACCCTTCCTCTGGGCTTTGGAAATGCCTCTGAGAACATTTGTGTCCTACCCAGCATAGGATATATTTATCACTACTGATGGAACGAGATGTCTACTCTACGGAGACAAAGTGAAGTGAAGGAGAATTGATTTGGTAAAGATACACCGGCTTCACCTGCTGTCCGACGGCGCCTGACACACAGGAGGGAGTCGGAGGCCCCCAGTCCTGTCTCTGAGCTGGATTTTGGGAGCAGTTTGGCCAGCTGCCCCTCCATCCTTCCCGCCTCTGTTCCTGCTTAGGACACAACCCTGTCTCCAAAAAGCAAAGCTCAGCTGTTCTGGGGGGGTTGTGGTCCTTTCCTTTTGTATTAAAGTTCTGCTGGTCCATAAAGAGTTAATGAATAGATGTCTTAATAAATGGCCAGTCGATGACGATGGATTGTGCTGTCCTCCAGTCGATAACTCGCTGACAACGTCCTTATGACCATCTGCAGCAAAAACTCCTCATGTCTGCAATATGCTTATAATGGCTATTAATTATTTATTGGTCTTTTAGAAAATGTTTGCAAGCAGGCCCCAGAATAAAAGGCTGCTGGCTCCTCTTGCTGGCTCCCTTCTCCCACTCTCCCTCTGCCACGCACGCACCCAGGAGGGGCTGCATCTCCACCCCCCAAGCCCGGGGCCACCCAGGGTCGGGGCAGAGGGACAGAGCCTGGAACAAGGACATGGCTCCTCTCCTTCATTTTTAAAAGCTATCGGCTGTTTCTTGAGCTGGTGGAAACTGGCTCCAAGCGAGTGAGATGTGCAACCCCAAATCCGCAGCGCTGTGAAGGCTTGAGCGACGTGGCTCCCGGCACCGGGGGATGAGCAGGGAGGACAGGCACCGAGGCAGCACACAGACAGGGATAAACTTAGCAGCAGCCCTTGCCAGACTGTCATATTCACATGAACATGAAGAGGCCAAGGATTCCGCACGCCGAGATGCCCAAGTTGCTTTTTTTGAAGAGCCAGAACGCACCGCGGCTGCGGCGGGGAGGTGCCAGACTGGGCTCGGTTCGAGATGCAGCCTCCGACAAGAAAATGAATTATGCATCGTGGCCCAGCCTGGAGATCATTGATGATAAATAATGCTAAGTAGGAGCTCACTGCATGCTT
Organism: Nipponia nippon; assembly: GCF_047370975.1. Classification (NCBI taxonomy): domain Eukaryota; kingdom Metazoa; phylum Chordata; class Aves; order Pelecaniformes; family Threskiornithidae; genus Nipponia; species Nipponia nippon. The sequence continues at coordinate 9,418,008 of NW_028262332.1, forward strand.
CAGCTACAGCCTGCCTCTATGCTGCCTTTTTTATTTTTTTATTTTTTATTTTTTTTTTTTTTAGGAGTACTATGGATTGTGGAGTACAGTTTGATGTGGAAAGAAGTAGTTTTTGCAATTATTTTTTAGGCTGGAAGATTTGTCTCCCTTTGCAAGGTTGCTGGGAGCTGTTCTTCAGTTGCATCCTTCAATCATTGCTCCGAGCAGTGGGTCGAAATGCACCCCAGAGAGCTCAAACACAAATGTTAGGCGGCGCAGGGAGTGCCCTGGGACATCCACATTGCTCAAACAAATGAATTTTGCATTATTTCAATGGGAAAAGGGCATCGAGCTCCGCTCCCCTCCATCTCTCCCTTACATCTCCATCCTGGCCACACAGCCCCAGGCAGGAGCTGGTGGGGCACCCTGGGGTGCTCAGCACCTCCTGGGTCCTGGTCTCCCCCGGAGCCGGTGGGTGCTTTGCTGTGGGTGCCAGCTGTGACAGTCATAGCCCTGCGGCTCCTGACGCCGGGTCTTTCTCCTCCTGCAGAAAAGGGCTCCGAGAGAGCACGTCCATGAGGACAGAGGAACTTCTCCTGCTGATATCCACAGGACCAGGGAGCCCCAGCACCAGGCAGGATCAGTCCCGAAGCACCAGGTCCCCTCCGGGCGCAGCTGCTGCAATGGGGCCACCTTCTGAAAACACAGGTCATAAAACTGCTTTGTTGATGGGGTGGGGGCAAGGGAAAGCCCCTGGGGTGCAAGGGAGCCCATGGGCAGGTGAGACCCCCCAAACATGCACCCACTGCCCCACAGCCCTGGACACCCCACAAGGCTCTTGCCAAATACTTTTAAAAACCTCTCCATCCTCAGTTGCCACGACCTGCCTCATCACAGCCGCACCTCCGGTCACCTCCTCCATCCCTCTTCAAACCGGGAGCCCATTTCGGCCACAGGCTCTCTCAGACTCAGGGTTAGGGTGAGGGTGCTGCCATCCCCGCTCCACCAAGCACGCCCACACGCAGCCTGCTAACTGGGGCCGGCACCGGGGACAGCTGAGCTGCACAGCTTCACAGAGCAAAAGGGTTTATATCCTCCCTCCCAAATATTTTTCACTAAATTAAATACATACAAAGGCTCTCTGCATCTCCATTCTACGCTAGGCTGCTTTTAAAGCCTCTGCTCTCTCTCCAGGTCAATGTAGCTTGAACTAGAATCAGAATTAAGGTAATGAAACTGAGCAGCTGCTGAGGCTGGAGCACAGCAAAAGCACTGCCCCATACTGGGGTGGGATGGGGTGGGGTCTGGGAGAAGCTCCCGTCCCCACCACAGCTGGGCTTGTTGTTAATCCCTGACGTGTTTCTTTTCCCCACGTCTGTCTCTTGTCTGCTCTCCTTTTCTGCTTCCTTTGCACTATGAAAAGGCACAGGGTGGGGGCTGGCAGGGAGGGACAGCATTTAAGGCTGAAGATTTCTGTTGCTGTGCTTTTATTTTTTTAAAAAAGTCATTAATAGTGCTTGTCTATAAATGGTGACATCAGCCTTGTTGCAAATGGGACTCATTACAAACATACCCACAGGAGAAGTTTGTGCTCTGTTTTTCAGATGTGGAGTGTCAGAGGAGCTCTAGGGCTGGGCATCTTCCATGGGGGAGATGCTGGTACACATCCCCATCCCTCCATTTACCTGTTTAGCGAATAGAGATAAGGACACAGAACTACTTCTGTGCTTTGGAAACTGAAAGATACCTGCAAAGGAGTTAAACAGCATCATTACAATTAATCACTCCTAATGACCACTCACAAATAAAGGGACAGACGGTGGCACCGTGCTCAACCTCTGGCAATGCCTCAGAAGCTGTGCAGGAGCCCAAACCAGGTGATTAAAATTCTGTATTTTCTCAACAGCCCATTGCCATTTTTGAAGAACAGATATGTAAATATAGCCTTTTCCTGGACGGGGATGTATCATACCTTCAGCACTTTGACAAGAGATGATTGACAATAAGAGTGATGGGACTGTTCGCCATGCTCTCGCCGCAGCTCTGCCAGGCAGCCACATCAAGAAAAGCACAAAGAAAGGAACAGGGCAGAGCTTAAAGTGGGTGTAATTTATCTGCCAAAGATATCACTTAGAGAAAGCTCGTGGGCTATAGCCGCAGGGTCAGGAACAGCTTCCATCTACCAGTTTCAAAACAAGTGGGGTCTGGCAGGAGCATCTGAAATAACAGGCTATGTCTTCTCCGAGGGAAAGGGCAAATGGATGCGATGCGGCCGTGGCGGAGGAGCGCCTGGCCGGCACTGTGCTTTCCCTCCTGTCTGCTCTCCTCTCCATCGCCCGCTGACGCGAGGAATTATCTGCTCATCGTGGTGGCAATTGGGGACATAATGGCCATGCCAAAAAGGAGCCTATCGTGGGTAAATTGCCATCTGCCAGCATATTAGACAGGGCAAGCGTGGTTATTGGCACGTGGCTGTGCCTGCACCCCTGCGCTCTCGCCTGCCCTGCATGCCGCCACAGCCCCAAGGTCACCAGATCACATGTACCCAAAATTCCTGCAGGTTCGGCAAGCCCAGAGGCCACGGTGACAGCAAGAGCGCGGCACAGGGAGGCTGCTCGTGCGGCTGCGGACGCAGTTTAGACCTCGGCAATGGACTGGTGGGGTGGGGGGAGCATCTCTCTTTTTTCAGCAGGTTGACTCTGAATTGCTCCCCTTCCTTTTATTCACCATCCCAGCAAAACAAAGGAACCTTGTGGGCTCCTTTCCATAAATCTAAATAAATTCATCCACAGCACTGGGCAGGAGAGTTTTGCACCTAGGAAGCTGAAGCAAAGGTAGCATTACAGGCTGCATTTTTACACTCATGCTGAAAACCTGTTGTCCCTATTGACGTCAGTGGGAATTTTGAGCCTGCACCAGCTCTGAGCATTTAATCATACGTGACCTCTCCAAAGAAACACGGCATATTAGCAGCAGAGTTAAGAGCAGAGCCCGGGAGTCCTGATCCCCACCTCCTTCATTTAATCACAAGACGGAGCTTGCTCTTGATGGAAAGCAAACAGATAAGAACTGGAACAGAGCTTTGCTGTGAATTGCAAATGTTCTGACTATTGCTTAGATTCAAGTTGTTAATCCCAGTTTCTCCTGATTTCTGCTCTTAACTCATTTCCACTTCTCAGCCTGGAAAGGGATCATGCAGTAAGTGGCTTTGCAAGAGTCCCTGAGCCCACGCTGCCTGGGTTTTGCCCGCTCGCAGTCAGTATGGAGGGGCAAGTGACGTTTTGGAAGCCTCGTCTCAGCCATCTCCTCCACCGATGTGTGAGGTATATTCCACTTGACCAGTACATGTCGCTCGCTGGGACTGGGGGACCTTCATCCCTACAAATTTTAAAGGCAGCTTAATCCGCATCTGCCATAAATGATGCCAGAGGTGCTGGTCCTGCCTGGGGGCAGAAGGGGGGTCTGCTGCCCGTGACCCCGTGATTTCCCTGCACCCACAAAACCACCTTGATAATCCAGAATGACTCTGGGACATCACATGGTGCCACGATCCTTTCATTGCCATCACCTCTTTTGTTATTTTTAAGAAAAGTCCCAACAGCCTGGGAATCACCAGGTGGTTTGGCTCTGGGATAACTCACAAAACCGACTCACCCTCCGAGGATGACTCCGTAGTCCTGATGTTATAAAACATGAAACATAACACGTTTTTCCTGGAGGAACCTGCCGCCGCCAGTTAGATCTGGGGTTAAGGAGGCTGAGGCTGCATAACACGAGCAAAATCTTCCTTTAGAAGATGCATTACTAAAGTAGTTTGTCTTGAACAGGCGCTTTGCTTTTCTGTGCATTTCTGCACTAGAGAGCGGGGAATTGACTCAGTTTCAACTACTTTAATTAAACTGAGCTAAAGTCTTTCCTGCTATGCCTACACGAAATCTGTTAAATGAAAAAAACAAAATACAATGGCTATTACTTTCTGTTGAGTTCTACAGGATTTTCTTTTTTTAAGAGAAAGACTGAACAGCTCGTTCTGCACTAGTTAAATCCCGGCTTCCATTTCTAAGCTTTTTATTTCAAATTGATATATCTTTGTTAAACACGCTGGGCTGAAATCCTGCCTTCTCCATCCATTCTCTTAAGGAGCTTGATTGATGCAACGGTGCCAACACAACCTGGAGAGCGAGACGGGGGTGATGGGAGCAGGCGCCCGCATCGAGGGTCCCGCTTTCACAGCAGAAAGGGAGATGTGTCCAGCAGTGTGGGTCCAGACCAGGCCAGGTTTGGTTGCACACAACATTGAATGTCTTCTCCAATATGCCCGTGTCAGTCACAAGTGACTGATCCATGGATGTAAAATGAGAAGCCACTCCTGCCAAGCACTATGGATACTTTTTCCCTTTTTTTTTCAATAAAGGAGGCTTGTTTACATACCCTAAGCCACATGTTGAACAGCAGTGGCAGCGTGGGGTGGGCTCGGGTAGGTGCGATGGAGGCAGCTGCCCTGGGCCCTGCCCCACTCAAGGAGCACGGGGATGCAGGATGCTGCACTCTCGTCTTAATCACCATGAAACACTCTGGGAGCCGTGCAGGGAAAGACTCTGTTTAAATGTAAGATGAGGCATTAGGATACATTTGCTGCTCTTACCGTGATATCTGCCATTTCCAAAGGGTGAAAGGGCAGGTTCTTCACGCAAAGAGAAGCACATGGGATTTAAAATATGCCAACCACTGCTGCTGCGCATCTCTTAGTACCATCTTATACCAGCAACCTCTGCTGGGGAGATTTCCAGGAGGATTAAACTGAAAAACCCTTTTCCAGCATCTGCTGCTTGAAGAGAGAGGGTTGCTATGGAAACCGCATCTGGCCTATTCACATGAGTTTTATAAGGAAAGAAACAAATAAAAAATAAAGCAAAACCAACACACACGTCGCACAAAAGAGAGGTGACTTTGTCTGCCTTCATCAAAGAGAGAATAAGAGCAATAATGAATGATACAGCCTGGCTGTTTGTTTATGCATGCATGTTTACCACCCAGCCTTCCTGGATCTCCTCCAGAGCCGGGAGCTGGGACACGGGAAGGCCGGTGTTAGTTTAGCAAAGGGAGGAGGTTGCAAGGCGATAACACGTGTGTTTGTGTGCATGCCGTGGATGCCGGCGGGCTGCCTGTGCGGCGGGGGGAGAAAGGCAGGGCAGGAGGGCTCCCACAGCCAAGGGCTTTCAGCATCTTGTAGAGGTGTCAGCAATCAGACTTACTCTGGGCAGTGCGGGTGTTTATTCCCTAAATCATCCAGCACCGGACCAGGCACCGCTGCCCACAGTGGGGTCCCCCAGCTCCCAGCCGTGAGGTCCCTCTCCACCTCTGCAGCCCAAGGCAATGAAACCTGGTTGCCATCGTGGCACCTCCAGGGTAGGGGCTGTGGGGCTTCTCTGCAGGGCTGGGGCCAACGGAGCCCAGGGGATAATCGATGTAATAAAGCTTTTCCTGGGAAATCAACTGATGAGGAGGACCCCCGGGACTTCAGCGATGCTCCTCAAACAGTGCGAACTCCTAAAGTAGCATGCTGCTTGCAGCACACTTTAATGATCGTTTCTTGCTTCAGCCCAGCGTGACACGGCGCTGGGCCACTGCTCTTGCCACACTGGGAGCAGACGGGGTCAGCAGAAACGTTGTAGGGACAGGCAAAGGATGGGCCCATGCTGGGTGAGGCACCAGCCATTCTCCTCCTTTTCTCCACCAGCTCCAGTGTGCCCTTGGGAACGGTTTCATTTTTAAATGCCTGAGAGCACTGGAGAAATGTTGATGAATGCTCTTTGGAGCTGAGCTCTTTATCAGCTTGATTTGTATTTCAGGGCAGAACAGCAGTCATCAGTGATGGCTCCAAGCCAGCACATTTGGACCAATTGGACACATTTTGGTCTGGAAAAGTCCATCATGGAGAAAGGCAGTCTACATCTGTGAACCTTCTCATGATGGGGCACTGACAGCTAACTGGTTAATTGTGGCAAAGAACTGGGAAGAGGTAGAGTTTTGCTGGGGAGCTGGTGCCGTCTGGGCAGACACGAGGTGCCCACGCAGTCCAGCACCTTCACACTGGAGAGCTGGTCCCCAAGCGCCAGCAGCCCTGCTGCTGCTAACTCCATTTTAAGCTGGAGAAATGATAGTACACGGTAGAGCAGTAACTTACTCAAGGAAATAAAGTACATCTAGGTCAGGCGATTGATCCAAGACTGATGCGTCCTGGCTTCACCTCGCTGAGCACTCCTGGGGGGTTACTGCTCCTTCACACCCATGCAGGTGGTTTTAAGACTGAGCCAGAAAGCTGTGCCGTAACCGAACCGTGGCTTGTTTCCGAGCTCATGCAAGCAGGGTCATTTCAGAGATCCATTAACACCACCAAAGCCCCATTCAAGCCCAGCGTATATTACTGTTGTTTTCAGGAACACACACAATTTACCATCTGGCCTGGTACTCTTTATGCTCCGAGCTTGATGCAACTCAACATAGCTCCACTAATTGCTGGGATGCTAATGCTGCTCACACCAAGACACGGCCCGGCTGAGCAGGCCAGTGCCAGCTCTGCACCACGCTGGCACACGAGCAGCAGGACTGTCCTGCAGCCTGCGAGATGCCATCGACCCCGCAGTCCTGGTCCATGGCTCGACGTGCAAGATTAACTTGCCTTGGGATGCTCACAGAGCCTAAAACAAAAAGGTGACAGCAACTCTGGAAAAAGGAAAAGGAGCGGTGATGTGAAGAAGGAATTTAGCCCTGCAGATAAACTGTCCCGCAAATGCCTCAGTGCAGAGAGGAGGGGGCTGGTAATGACAGACCGGTGTTGGGTGAGTCTTCTCCGGGAGCAGATGGGCTGAAATCCTTATCAGCAGATGCAGACGGGGAGAATATGGGAGTCAGGGCAGTGTGAAAACCGGTGCTGAGGAAGCATTGCAGCAATTAGCACTTTAGAAATGGCGAAACACCTCCCGGATCGGGCAGGCTGCCTGCCCGTAGCCCTCCTGCCCACCACCTGCCTCCTCCTGCGGGCACCGAGCGGGGCTGGCGCTCTGGAGACGCTGCCCAGAATAATCACAGCCAACATCCCACAGCCTCCCAGGGCCAGTCCTACCTCCCTGCTGCTCCAGCCCAAGCAGGGAGTTACTGTTTTGCCTGCAGCAGAGAGACTTCACTCGAACAGTTAAAAATTACTCTGTCACTGCAGATCCGTAGAGCTGTGGTCGAGCTGCAAGAGTAGCCAATTCGGGAACCCGAAACAAATGTATTCCCATGGTTGGTGATTAGGAAGAGGTTCAGATTAGATGTAAGGCACTACGTGTGTCTACACCGGCTCATGGCTGTGAATCCTCAAGCATCCTCCCCAGTAATCTCCCCTTCTTTATTCTGTTCTTTCACAGCTGATCAGTGTTTTCTCTTCCTGGCACTTGAGACAAGAGAAGAGGAATTTTAGGGCACTCTGCTGGACTCATTTATTTATCCATTACCTTCTCCTGTGTGGAGGAAAAGCATCCTTTTACCTGCTCAGACCTCCTGGGACAAGGGCCAGCAGCAGAGCTGAAGCCACCCTGAGGTCCCCGCGGAAAAGGCGGCGGTTGTTTGCGTACCCCAGAAGGGGCACACAGGCAGTGCCTGTCGGGACTGCCAAAGAAACCAGGGCTGACAGGGTCTGCAGGGAGCTCAGATTGTCCTGAGACCTCCCCTTGCTCCAGATTTTTGCTCAGAGTCAAACGGATCGCACGTGCCACCAGGGCAGGGCTGGGGCTCAGGCAGCTCCGGCTGGGTGAATTGGGAGTGGCGCAGAGGGTACGGCAACCTTCCCCACCGCCTTCATGCAAGTTGTCCGTAAAGGATTTCTTGTTTCCTTTCATTGGACTATTCAGGCTAATTATTTCAAGTCCACTGTTACAAGCTTAAAAAACAAAACCCAAGTCGCCAAGGAGCCAGTGCTGTGCAGCACGGGCAGGGCTGGCAGGACACAGGCAGGGAGGCGGAGGTCTGGCTGGAGGCAAGAGCTGGGATGAGGAGGCACCTGGTCCAGCTCCCAGTGCTCGCTCAGGTTAGCAGGGTCTGGCCGCTTGCCGGGCTGCCGCGTATTGCCTGGCTGCGAGGGACAGGTCTGTGCAGCCAAGGAGGACGTCACCAGCAAGACTCAACCAAAACCCAGCCAGGTTTGCGCAGAAATGACCCGTGGAAAGAGCTACGGGCTGGCACCGGGGACGATGCCTGGCTCTGGAGAGCCACAGCCTCGGGCTGTACCCTGCTGCCAGCTGGCTTTAAAATGTCAGCCCTCCTCTTCCCTTCTTTTTATTTTTCCTTGTTCATCAGCAGTGGCATTAAATCCTTTAGGAGTTTTCCACAGATCCCCTCTGAGGATGGGGCAAGGCAAATGAGCCGCTTTCGTGCTGCCTCAGTGTTTGTCCAGCCCTGATTTACACCCCTTCCCGGAGAGCACATGTCGTATATTAGGGCCAAGCTCATGCTGCTCGCCGCAGCAGTATTTCTCCCCCTTTCCTGAACTGTAGCCTATTTTGGAGCTAATAAATCCCCCCAGCAGCCTGCCAGACTCCTCCTGTTCAACCCCAAAGAGGGGGAAAGGGAGGGGGGAAAAAAAACAGGGAAAAAAAAACCCTGGCATCACCATGGCAACCTGCTCTTTCCTGGTGCTGCAAAACCTTAAAGTTCCCACTCCCCATTTATCAGTTGCATTCGATCAGGCAGTGATGACAGTCAGCACCTCTGCATGTTACGAGTGTTGGATGCTCATCGAGAGAGGTTGCGCTTCAAAGCAAGCTGCACATTTACACAGCCTCCCTCGGGCCAGCCGGAGCCATGGGTCCCTCCATGGGCTGCTCTCCAGCCGGTGGCTGTGCAGTTTTGGGAAGCAGGACCATCCCCAGGGCAGGGATGGGCTATTGCCTCGCTAAGCCCAAGCGTGCCAGATGGGCTCTGCAGGGGCACGGCACCACTTGGCCAGAGATGCAGCCCTTCCCGGCAGGTGCTGGTGCAAATCAGCCACTGCAGGTTTGCTTGCTGCCTTCCTCACCCTTCTCTTGCTGGTTATTAACCCACCTCATGTTCAAGGAAAGACCCTCTGTAGCTCTAAGCACAACATGGACTGCTTATTAACCCCCGCAGCATGCCCACTCCTGGAGCTGGGGGTGCAGGGATGCACACGAGCCCCGGTGGGGCCAGCACCCTGCAGCAAGCATGCCACAGCAAAACCCTCTGCACCCTTTGTGCCCGACACAGCAGGGATTTCCAAGGCTGGTGAAAGCTGTTGGGAGCCAAGTGCCGAGGAGGGAGCGAGCTGTCCTGCCGCTCGTCCCAGTGCCCTTGAGCTCCGGTGTGTGGGAACAGTGGCAGCTTCTGCAGGGAGGCGGTGGTGGCAGGGACGGGCTGCTCCAGCAGACGCTCAAAAGGCCATGCCAGCTTTCATTATGTCTCATTTATAGCTAATTACCAGCCCCGCTGTGCAGAGAAAAGCCTCCAGAGGTGTAAGGGAGGCGGCTGTGTCCCCTGGCTGGGATGCTGGATGGCTGCGGAGCATCCCAGGGTGGGAGCGGGAGTACGGCTGGGAAACCCCGCTCATCCTAATGGGTCTCAGAGGACGCTGTGGTGAACCCCAGAGGAGCTTCCCGCCCGGAGGCACCTGCCTCGTACAGACCCTCACCCAGGGTCACCCATTTGGGCACTGCCACCGTATTGACTCACCTTTCTTCACTGCAGGAGAAGATGGTGCTCTGGGAGCGCAGCAGATGGGCCGACACCGAAAGAAAATTGCTTTTGCTTCACAGCTCAGGCAGCCACATTTTATTTATTTATTTCATACTCCTGTATTTGCAAACCCATTTCCTCGCTCTGCAAGCAGAAAGGCAAGTGAGCACAGCCGCTCCCATCACCAGATGGGCACTAACGCTGCGCCCTGACCCGCTGGCATGCCTGCAGACAGCTGCCTGAAGCGGCTGCCATGCCAAGCCCCTGAATTCAGAGTGTTAATAAAGCTGGATCCCAACACTCATTTAGGCAAACGAGATGCAAGGCGTCCCCTGCTCCTCCAGCAGCCCCGGTGAGCATGGCAGGGGGCTGGTTTTCCTGCAGGTTTGATTAGCTCTCTTGGGCAGGGAATGCAGATGTTGCAGCCAGTTCTTGGTGCTCCTCCAAGACGGGCAGCATTGAAGGCAGCAAGTGGAAGTGGAGTGCAAGTCTGGAGGCCATTCAGGGGATTATCATTATTTAATTGTTGGTTTAAGTGAGTGCAGAGCCTTGTAGCAACAAGGCACAAGCGTACGTTTTCAAACAAAGGTGTTGGAAAAAGCAAAGCACTTCCCTGGAACGAGCTGAGTTGGCCACCCATCATCCTGCAACGTGGCAGCATCGCAGGGTGCTGGGCAGGTCTGGTGCTGGGACACGGCACCGCAAAGCACCCTCCTAGGAACCAGGGATGTCCAAGGAGCTGAATTTGTGGTTTCCAGATGTGGGCTAATTTACCCAGTGGGTGCTGAGACCTGAAGAAGGTGGCAGCTCCCCCCTGTATCCACCTGGACATTACTGAAGTAGTTATTTGCTGCATGAGATGCTTGACCAGACAATTCACCCCAGGTAAAAATGATGAAATATTTCTCTTCTTCCCAAAGCTGGCCTTTGCCAGGGTTTTGCTTTGCTGCAGCACTGCAGGATATCATTAGCGCTCAGTCCCCCTTTGCATTACATAGCTGAGCTGTCCTTTACCAGGCGGGAAACTGAGGCACGGACAGGACCTTCCCTTCTCGTGAACATCCCCCTGCAGCAAGGGCACCACAGAGCAGCCCCTTCCCGTCTGCCCCCCACAGCCCCCCGCGGCCGAGCCGTCCCCCACTGCTTTTGTGTGAGGCAGAGGCTCCGGCGCTCGTCCCGTCCTGCCCCTGCCCCGGCATCCCTCGCGGTGCGTGCCACCGCATCTCCCCGGGGCGTTTGCTTAATGAAGATTAAAGAAGTGCTGCCACAAATATGTCAGTCGTAAAATAACATAAAATAATAAAAGAAATAAAGCACTCCGGCTATCAACCCAAGTGGAAGTCTCAATTAGCAAATATATCAATCATTGATGACATCTTAAGTAGCATTTACAGTGAGAGCATTACAAAATGATTTGCAATTACAGCGCTGCTGCGTCTTTGCTGGGAGCAGAGCTCCCCGGGAAGCGGCGCTGCCATGGGGAAGCACCATCCAGGCTCCCAGCCCAGCACAAAGCTGGGGTTCACCAGCCTGGGTGGGATATAAGGATATGGGCTCTGCCACCCCAAGAAACGTTGCTGGCTTTAGAGTGCCGGGAGAGAGTTGTGGAGGCTGCTAAGGATGCTGAGGCACAGCTCCATCGAGGGGTACCTGGTTACGATTGCTCCTGCCTCAGGGCTGAAGGGGCTTGGCCGGTGCACTGCCAGCAGCGGTGCAGGGCTGGGGATGGGTGGATGCGATATTCCCTCCCCAGCCGCGGGCTGGAGACAGAGGGAGAACACGCAGCTGGGTCTCACCCAGCCTTGTTCCAGCCTCCTGCCCAGGAGGAGTTTTGCTTTGCAGACAACCAGGCCTCCAAAAGAGCCATGCGGGCAGGTCCCATCTGCTTGTTCCTGGCCCTGGTACAGGGGGAATTAGAAGCCCTGTGGCACTGGCTGCAACGAGTGGGATAACAGTCCAACGCGCCTTGCCAGCATCGCCCCAGTAGGTACCCGCCGCCTGCCCGCGCCTGCCCACGAGCTGCCCCTCGTGTCCCCCAGCCTGGTGGCCATGTCCAAGCCAGGGACCAGCCCACTTGGGGATGGAGCCAGGGATGGTTTACAGCTCCACTGCTAATGCCTAAGGCCCAGGATAAAAAGGGACTGGACAAAGGCACTGGAACGTGCACAGTCATTTATGAATATTACTAGATTACAGGCAGCTTACAGGCTCCCAGCTGTGATCAAACCCCTCCAGGCAGCCACAGCGAGATAAAGATGACGGCGTGTGCGACAGGAGGAGGAAAGCCTCTCCCAAACCTCCTCCAGCCCTGAGCCGTGTTTCTAGACACACACAAAAAAACCCATTGTTTGTTTGTTTGTTTGTTTTAAAAGAATTTGTTGGATTTTGCCCAAAGCCCCAGCTGCAAACATCCCATTTTGGCAATTGATTTCAGCAGTGGGACGAATCAGAAAAGCAGCTTCTCCTTGCAGTGAGACAGAAAAACATTCTTTTTTTTTTATTAGAAACCCCAACATCTCCCACCAAAAAAAATCACTGAGAAAAGATCCATTTATTTTTGTTTTCAATCCCTCCTCTGCTCAAGCCCGCACATGTTCCTGCAGACACAGGCACTTTGCTGGAGTGATTTAATCAGCTGTGTAACAGATGCAAGGGCTGAACAGAAGGAAGATGCATGGGGAGAGCACGGTGCAGCCAAAATGTTTCTGTGCTCGAAGTGCAACCTCAGGTCCCGGCGGGATGCTGGCTGTGCCCCGCGGGGCTCCTGGCTTTGCTCTGTGTCACCGCACATGTTTACAGGGAGCAGAGGGGAGCAAGTGCAGCAAACCTCTCCTGGGAGTCCCCTGATGCCCTGGGTACCGGCAGTTTTCTGGACCGATGAAGGCTTGCTCTCAGCTGCAAAAACCCCTTTAGCTTCAGGGCTTCACCGCAGGGAGGATGGAGCAATTTCATGTTTCCCAAAGCACATTTCAGCCCCACACGTCTGAGCGTCGATAGGAGACCGTGGTGCTGGTGGGACCTGTCGTCCTGAGACCCTGCTCACAGCCTGGCGCCGGCAGCATCCTTGCAGCACTCCCCGAGCCTGCCAGGCTGAAGGCAGCTCTGCTCGCCCTGCAGCCCCCTCCCAGCTCAGCTCCTCTTCCAGCTCAGCTTACATTTACCCAGAAGTTCAGAAAGTTTATGGCAAATTTGCCCTCGGTAGTTGGTCTCGTTACAACCCTCTCCAAGGAACTGCAGTGATCAAAAGAGAGAGGAATTATTCAGAAGAGTGTAACAGGGAATAATGCGTTGGTGAGGAAAGATGGGGAGATGGGAAGTGAGAGAGTAACAGGAATAATAATGATTATCTCTAGGTGAGTAATTTGCCCAAAGGTTTGCTTTCTGGAGCGAAAGGCTGAATCGCTGACAGGGACTGAGGGAGCCCAGATGATGGGGGCAGCTCTGGGGTGTCCCACGCAGGACGGCGGTGCACAGCTGAGCAGTTTTGGAAGTGTTTCTGCATGCCTCCTGCCGGGTTGTGCTACCTGCCCGCTCCCAGCCCTCGCAAGAAGCTGCTTGAGAGCACCGTGATCAGGTTTGGGCAGCCTCTGGTTATCCGCAGTGAAGCGAAGGGACGCGGGTCGCAGGCCAGCGCTTGTCTCTACAGCCTCCCGGAGGGCCTGATCCTGCTTACATGCTGGGGCAGCTCGCGCGCAGGTGCCGCTCCGATCCGGCGGCATTGCTGTGATTCCATTAACACGCAGGCACAGCCGCTAAATTACATTTAATAAATACCTAATGAGAAGATGACAGCCACTTCTGGACTCTCAGCAGTCCCTTTAGTTATTCACAAGCTCAGAAAAGTACAACTCAGCTTCAATAATTGATAGTCCACTAATGCAGAGCTCAGGGGTAGAAGGGGCCCCATTAATTACTGCTGGGCAACCACACAGCTCAGGCACCAAATGCCACCGAGCGAGTGCTCTCGAAATGATGCTAATAAATACAGCAGCTCTGCACGCTGCAAAGCACGAGCAGGCCCTGTCTGCTCCCTCCGGAGACGGGCCAGTGATCCAGGGGCTCGGCAGGGCACTACAGCAAAGTGCAATTAAAATTAAGGTGTTTCAGGAGAACTAACTGCTGACTCCAGGTTTGCAGTGATTTCTTGGAGGCAGGAGGGCTTGGGCCAGGCATGCTCCCTGCAGCCCTGGCCCCGGGCGGCCAGCACAAAGCCGTCTGCTGCTGTACATCCCTTGCTCCAGGGTGGAAATGGGTCTGAGAGGGTGCTGCTACATTTTCCTGTCTTAGAGCAGGGCAACAATCCTTCTGGAGTGCTTTTTGGGCCACTTGAATTATGGCCAGCAGCAGGTTGTTAGCATTGCCCTAGGGCTGGAGGGTGGGAGATACACGGCTCCCTCCAAGCCAGGTGCAAGGTTCGGGAAAAAACAGGAGTTTTGCAGAGTGGATCAGCCAGTGAAGAGGAAAACAGAGGCAGAACGAGGGGAGCTGCTCAACCGCCCAGGAGACTGAGCCCTACGTGCCTGCTCTGCTGCCCTGGCATCCTCAGCCCACCGTCACACTTCATCCACGCAATAAAAACGGTGAAATTTCCATCTATGGCAAGGGAGGAAGAGAGATGGCCCCCAAGTCTGCAAAGAGTTATAGAGCAAACGATCAAAAAGTCATTGTAAATCCAATCACATTAAACCCTACACTTCAGAAATGTTCAGTCGTCTTCCTAAAGCCTTCCTCTGCCGCGGCAATGAATCTCAGGGTAATTTGCACAGCACCTGTCAACGAGACAATTTTCACCTTTCAATGAGGTTTTTAGGATGTTTCGGTCAATGGGATTTTCCGGGATATAGTGGGAGGGAGGGTGTGGAGGAGTCAGAGGCTGGTGATGAGCCCAGGGCGAGCCAGTGGTGCCTCAGGTGAACGATGGGCTCCTGAAAACATCAGCAGAAGCCTGGGCTGTGACGGATGTGTCCTGTCTCCCCCAGAAAAACCTTCCTCCCCCCACTGCCAGAAGGGCTGCTCTTGTATTTCAGTGAGAAGAAAGCAATTTTTGCAAGAAAAAGTGGTGTTGCAGAAGAGGGGAAACAGGGAGGTCATGGCAGGTCTGGAGAGGAGAGGGCTCGGGGTCCCCTGTGCCCCCGGCGGTGCTGGCTCGGGGGCTCCCGTGTCCCCAGTGCCTCCCTGCTTTCTGCATGTGCTCCCAACCCGCCTCCTCCCGAGGGAGGATCTGCCCAAACAGGCGCCTTGGCAAAACAACCTGTGTTTGAAGACGGGAAAGCACAGAGGAGCAGAGATTAAAGGAAAGTAAATAGTTCCCTCTGCGTGCCTGGGGCTGGCTCAGCGAAGGCGCTGCCTCCAGTGCCATCGAGCCCCACAGCAGTTTGCCAGGAGCCTCCTGCTGTCGGCGTGCGCTGGGGCTCTGCAAAAAGCAAGCATCTTCTACAGGTCCTGCCTGGGCTCAGACACTTGGTTGTCCCTTTAAAACTCCCTTAAAAGTTTTTAGCTAAAGTGTCCAGCACAAACCACTCATGCTGGACCATGGCAAGGTGTCCTGGAAAAGAAGGATGTTAAATAAGCAAGCCCTGCACGTACACACACATACCCACCAAAGATGCAGGAGTTATTAATGCACATGCATAAAAATGGCATTTCATTAGAAGCCCAATAATACCTCGGCCATATGGTGTTATATTTACCATCCGCACTCAAAGCACAGCCCTTGTCAGCTCTGAAAGCTTCTAGCTAAAAAGAGGGTGGAGGTGATAATGGATTTTCAAAGAGACAATTATTCGCTAGCTCTGTCGTGATGCATAGATCAATGGCAGATGTTTCTGCTGTATCTTGACCCATTTTTGATCCTGAAAACCAGTGGGCTGCCTGGCTGCCTGGCCTGCACAGAGCTTGCAAAGCCAGTCTGGGAATCGTCCCTATCTGCTTGTATTTGCAGCTCTGGGAGGGACAGGAGCCGTTTGCTGATCTTAGGGACAGCTGGTTTGTGGTGGCACTGCTGGGGCCGGTCCAAACTGCTGGGCTCTCGTTGGGAAGCTGGCCAGAGGGGAATTCTGGTTCCCTCCAGCAACAGGGATGGGGCTGCGGGAAGCCCCATCCCAGCCCTCCTGTGGTGGGGAACACTCACAGCCTGCTCCGAAACGGCAGGTCTGTGGCTTGACCTAACTTAGAAGAAATGCATCAGTTCACTTCACTGATTATAACTAATCCAGGCCTATTTCACATCTCTACTGAGAAAGTCTTTCCTGGCTTCACTGTGGATCAACCTTTAAATAAGGGCTCTGGCTGGTTTTAAATCTCTGATTACAGCCGTTGTGGGGGAGCCGTGCTGTCCAGGGGATGCCTGCGCAATGGGTACGGCTCTATACACATGCACACACATCTCAGGGGCAGGGAAAGGGCCTGATCCTCTCCAAGGGAGGGGAGGCAGGGGGCTGGGTGGGCAGAAGGAGCGGTGAGGAGCTGCGGAGACCTCCCTGTGCAGCTCAGCCCCGGGGGACACTGGGGTCCCTCCCCAGTGCAGCCCAAAAGTCACGGTCCCTCTGCCCCAGCCAGCTTTATTCCCTCTGGGGAAGCATAACTTCGTGGGCAGAGTCCTTAAATGTTTCCTGACTGTGTCCCGCTTGGATGCTCTTTAAATCTCCATCCAGCTAAGGAGTGTCACAGCACATGTCCCCCCACCGTAAGAGAAGAGATTTACAATAAAACCATTAGAAGGAAAAGCAGACGAGGCGGGATCCACTGGCCACCTTTGGCTGCTCAATGAGGGGGCACGACTCGTGAATTTGACATATCCTCCCCCAGACCGCACTCAGACCCACCTAATGCTCAGATGCTCGTGCTTTGGCTGGGGGAGGACAGCGGCTGGGAGGTCGCTGCTCGGGGAGCGATAACAGGAGAGAGGCAATTCTGGGGCCAGGGCTGCTCCCCAAATGAGGATGGATGGAGCGACACGGTGCACCCCGAGCTCAACACAGTGCACCCTGAGCCCCATGTGGGCATCCCAGTGGGGGCATCACCCTCTCCTTCCCGTGCTACCTGCACCACGGACCTGGGGCTGCACTTCCTGAGGACCGTGGCCAGGCGGCTCACACCCCTGCCAAAGTCCACAGCCTCCGAAGCACAGAGCCTGAACGGCATGCAGTGGTCTTTCTCCAACCCTGCAAGGTGAGCCCTCGGCAGACAGCAGTTCCCCAGAATGACGCCCAGGGATTCGGGTGATAAATCCCGCCATGGGTGCTCTGGTCGCAGCATCTGGCTGGGGCACCCACAGTGCTGGGACAGTGGCTCCTGGACATCCCCAGCACCCGCAACCCTGCGGGGGCTGGGTGTCCCTGCATCACCCCCAACCCCTTGCAGGAAGCCTCGTCTGGGTGAGTAATTCTTAAGCATCATACTGCAGTGCCTGGGAGATTATGATAGTTTAGGCAAGCAGATGCCTCCCTAGATCAGCTTCCTGCTAAATTAGCATTAGCTTTTTACAGCACCGGCAAGCTGTCAGCTGCTCAGAAGCCCCATTCCCAGAGCACACTGTTCTGCTGGGCTTTAAAAATGACTTTGCAGTGTAATAAATGGCCTCCATCAGCTACAAGAACAAACGTTTTAGGTTTCAAGACCCCAGAAGTGCTGTGCTTTATGCTAAGCAAGGTAGGATGGCTGGGGAGAGCAAAGTGCTTCCCAGCGGCGCTGCCGACCTGCCTGGGTGCTGCTCAGCATGGAAGAGCCTGGAAATGGGGTGGATTCCACTGCCTCTCCTCTGACAGCGAATCCCAGAGATGTCTATTGCCTCATTTTGCAGGGAATAGCAGGAGGCAGAGGGAGGAGGCAGACCCAAGCTGCGCAGAGCTCTGTGCCTTTGCAAAGCCCCTGGTGAAGCATGTCCAGGGTTGCAAAGGACACCTCTGGCAGCCGGAGGAAGGGTTAAGTTTTAAGTCCTTGCTTTTACCAAAAGCCCGTGTAGGATTGATGCTCCCCACTCCCGGTGTGTCCCCTGTCCCTGTGAAGGTGCCATTCCTGGGGGGCTGACATCCCCCATGCTGACGGGAGCTGCGTCTCTGCGACCTGCCCATGCTGCTGCCCAGAGGCCCTGCTCCCAAAACCCCCTGACTTTCTGTGCAAAGACAGTTATAAAAGGGACATCTTGGTCCCAGCTGGCCCCACGGCACTGCAGGGTGAGCGACAGGGAGGCTCTGCTCTTGCAAAGCGCAGAGCCCCAGGGCACAGCCCCAAGACCCCGCGGGGCCAGCCTGGTCCTGGGGGGGCCTTTCCAGGGCGCCTGCTTGGGTGCTGCCTCCCCACATCCCTGCACGTGCCCACGTCTGCCTCCGCACCCCAAAAATGCCAGGCTCCCACCCCGTGCCGCTGCCAGGACTGGGGCTGATTTGTTTCCAGTCCTGAGGAACACTTGTCTTATATGGGCTGGTGAATAATTTATAGTTTGCTCATGAGGAAAGGCAATGGGGAGTGTGGAGAAGCAGGGGGAGAATAAATATATATTTATAAAAAATGGAAAAAGCTAAAAAAAAAATAATAATAATGCCCAAACCTACCCTGTAAATTGTTCCTTTGATCTAATCCAGAATAAATTATACATAATGGAGCTGGTTGGTTTTGCTTGCCGACAGCATGAATAAAAAAATAGAAAGCAAGAAAGAAAGCCAAACCATTTGGGCTAATAACAATGTGCGCAGTGTGTATGCTTCATCTGGTATTATTTTGCAACAGCTAGCACAGATTTTCATGTGAAAGAAACCCATTTTTACACTGGGGATGTGCTGTGCAGGCGATGAGCTGGCGGTAATGCTCCATGATGGCTGGAGCATCCGAGGAGAATCTTTTTCTTTCTCATGCAAGGCCAAGAGGCTCCCCAATATCTTCCACTAAAGGATCTGGAGGTCACCACGTCTTTCAAGACAACAGTTTACTGCAGGCCTTAGGGAAGATGCATTTACCAAAATTCTGAAACAAGGTTGATTCAATATAACCAAACTTTTTGGTTTACAAAACAAATCCACAGGAAAGTTTTGAGAACTCCAGATTATTTTCCCAGTGCCTTCGCCCTCCCTCCTCTTCGTCCTCTCTCCTCCCTCCACCCTCCTTCCTCCTCCCACAGAAGGGAAGGATCGAGTGAGGCAACTTAACAGAACTGATCTTTCACGAGGAGCTTAGCTTATCGGTCCAGGATGCAGATTCATCAAGAAATACAGTCCATAAAGAATTCCCACCCAGCTCGGGAGCCGATTCAGTTTCAAAGGCTAATGGAAAATCACTACCGCTAAGAAGTCAGGCTGCACACTTGTACTGACTTTCTCAGGCGAGAAGGGTATTGACCAAATAGCCAATAGTCCAAAAATAAAAATATTCCCACGGGGTTGGTTTCAGCATCCAATTAAAAATCCTAGCAAAAATACCAGCCCTTTTAAACATGCAATTACAGAGCCAGGGACTCAGACAGGTGCTGATACGGGGACAGCCAGGGTCAGCTGCTAGCCAAAAATGCCTCCTTGAATTTACTCTTTTGTCATAAAATGAGAGAGAGAGAGATCACCAGTGGCAAATGGCAAACAATTAGCTTGGGAAGAATAAAAGTTCTCTGAAGGTCTGCACTTAATCAGCATCCTCAGCTAAGGAGGGCTGCAGCCTCTCCCCAGCCATGCCGATGCCAATGCCGATGCCAATGCCAGCTCAGCCCTCGCAGCCGTCGCTCCCCCAGCAGAGCAGGCGCTTGTGGAAAAAATCAGCCTGCTCTTTTATTGAAGGAAAGCCACAGTTTTCCTTCTGGATCGCTGCTTTGGGAGCAGGGAGAGTTTCCATCACAACCAGTCACCTGCTCTGGACGGCTGCTGCCTGCAAAGGGGCCGCATCAGCGTGGGGACGCGCCAGCAGCTCCCTCCCTGCGCCGCGAGCCCACCACGAGCCCACCGCGAGCTCACCGTGAGCCTCCGCAGCTGATCGCCTTTCAGAATATTCACACGAAGAGGCTCACAACAAAACCAAGGGTGAATTTAATGTTTGGCATGTGAAATTATGCTGCGTATCAACACTCAGTCACATCCATACAAAGTGAATGGGCTGCTTCACAGCTTTTTTAGCTGTGAGCCTCTTTTTCACCATTTTAAATGTCTGTTTGTTTATTTATTCGCAGTTCTTTTAAAATCCACCTCGAGGGAACTCACTTTCCTCCTCCCATCCCAGCTCAAGCCACCACGCTGCAGCTGCAGCACCAGATCTGCAAGGGGAGAAATGGCAGCGGAGTCACTGCCTTCGCCCCGGGCTGCCGCGCATCCTGAGGGCAGCAGAGCTTGCGCAGCCCTGGGGACGTGCCAAATGTGTCTTACCTTCTCCCTAAAGGTGCTTAGCTGTGCAGGAGATGAAGAAGCATTTGTAATGATGCTTAATTCTTCTCTATAAATTTATTCAGTAGTGGAGCCAAAGGGGTCTGAGCTATTCTCATCATTTTATAGGTGGGCACCCAGCTTGTGAGGTGGTGTAGGATCTCATGACCTAGAAGAGGAGGGATGTAGGGACGAGCTTTGGCGTGTGATCGTCGAGCTTTGGGAGGGCATCTACAAATCTCATAGCTGCGCAGAAAAGACCGGGTCAAACCAGCACCTGAAGCTTTTTCAGGCATCGTCCATGCAGGGCTGATTTGTGCTCCAGGAGGATGCGACCGGTTGTTTGCCAGACTAATGCACCGTGCTGTGGCTTGGACCCACCCGGGGAATTTCCATTTGCTCCGGGTTCAGGGGACCTTGCTTACGAGTGAGAGATGTGTCACTAATTGGTACCCGGTCGCTGTGAGTTGTTCAAAGGAAATATTAGCCCTGAAGCCTGGGTCGAAGGAAACAAGTTACCTGCAACCGAGTGGATATGTGGAACGAGCCAAGCAAAGCTTCAGCACCTTGCAGATCAATCACAATTATAAATCTAGTTAGAAGTAGATGAATGTTCACCGAGGTCACTTAAGGGCACTCTTATTAGAGAAGTCTATTAGCAAAGAGGCTAATAATATATGTTAGGTTGCCAAATAGTCTAATTATAAACATCACATGATGGCACAGCCTCATCTACTCCCTGCTGGTGCCTTGCTTTGCTCCAGACTCCAGCTTCATGCTGGAGGTGACACATTTTGTCGGGGAAGATACAGATGTTCTTGCAGTATCTATGGGTCCAGTTGGGCCTGTCTTTGCCCTGCCGTTCAGCACGGTGCTTCTGCCGGCTCATCAGCAGCTGTCTGCTCCAGGGCCGGGGGCTTGGCTGGGGTCAGGCTGGAGCTGGTGTGTACCACCAGCACTGCCCAGGTCAGAGCACGGGTAGGCAGAAAGCTGCTGAGCTGCATTTTCAGGAACAGGAAACTGTGCAGAACATCTCACTCGTGTCAGACCTCTTTTTTCTCTGAGAGGTGGTGTAAGTTGTCATGGTTTACATGGGACATCGCCTGTCATATATAACTTAGTTAATCAGCAGGAGATTGGTTTCCAAGGTAGTGAGGAATAAGGGCTTCTTGCTGCTTGCTTCTTTGGCCTCAGTGCAACCAAGCCCTCCTGGATTCATGACACTTGGCTGAGTTTGGGGGTTTTGCTTTCTTTAAAACTCTGCCTTTACTTTCTGACACTGTAACAGCCTTGGTTTGGATTAAATACAGTTTTCACCAAAATTCCTCAACGCATCAGGGAAACATAACCCCCCAACGTTGGTGTTAACTCCCACAGCACCAGGCTGCCTGCAGCGAGCTCTGCTCTGCTCTGCGAGCCCCTCTCTTGGCCCCTTGCAGCCCACCGTGCCCATGCACAGCTGGCGTTGGACCACTGGCCCTGAGCTGTGTCCAGCCTGGAAAGGCAGGAGGGATCGGAGCTTTGAATGTGTTTTTCACATGAGGAAGCCCCAGAGTGAAGCTGAGCCGGTGGCAGAGATTAGTCTACTGCACACGTTTCCCCTCTGTCCTCAGAGTGGAGAGCAAGTGGTACAAATGATATCTAGGCTGAATTTTTACCTTATCATGATCTGCATTTGCACCATGTGCCTGGCACGGGCTCAGCAGGGCTGCCTGTTGCTCTGCGTCGTACAGGAAAGCCAGCCATCGAAGCCATGGCCCAGGTTTCTGAGGACAAGGCATTGCGTAATGTCCACCCCTGCATGCACTGGATCAGCTCCCCAGCTGGTATAAATCAAGAGAGATCCACTGAGGTCAATCCTGGCCAATCGTATCCACTTAATCTCCTCTCAGGAGGCACCACTTAATTGATTTGCAGAGCTTGCAGGGAGCAGACTGCATTCGCTGGGCATCCTCCACTACCCACCCATCTTCAGAGCCCGCTCGAAACCTCTTCCCAAAAGTGCCAGAATAGAAACATCTTAAACAACGACTCCTTTCTGAGTGTCCGTGCCACAGCCCGTCTGGCAGAGAGCTGAGAAGCAGCTCGTTTCGGCTGGGATCCGGGATGGGGAGCCAGGCTGGTCCAGCGTGAAACTGAACCAGCTGCCCCTAAAACCATCAGCTTATTCCAGAGGGTCACGGGTAACTCCTGGTGAGCACCCCTCATCCACTCACAGCCCTTTTTCCCCAAAAATCATTTTTTTATTTTTCATATCACAGCAGGAAAAAATTCCTGGAGGTTGCAAACTGCCACGGATGTCTCCAGCTGATGAGTTTCCACTGGGAAGTGCTGAACTTGCTGGGGTTTGACAGGTTCATTTTGGGAAGGAGAAAGGCATCGAAATGATGTGGTTTGGCTTTCTGCTTCGGTGGTCCCTGCCAGCAGCCCCAAGGTGCCGGCGCCTGTGATGCTGGGGCCGGCAATGCCCCCGCTGCCCCGGCCCCCACCCCAAACAGCCTTCACTGCAAATAGCATTGGAGCCATTAATTTAAACGTAAGCAGGATGGAAGTTGTCCCTGTCAAAGCAGCCGGTGGGCTGGGGGGACTCTTCAGGGGTTCTGTTGCCGTTGTGAGTTTGGTGGTTTTTTAAACCTGGATTTATTTTCCACTTTATTTGTCTGAAATGCCTGGGGCCTGGGGTGGAAAGAGTGAACATCTGGGAAGGAGGATTCTCGATAATTCGTATTCCAGGATGGTCCTGCTCCCAGCCCCAGCAGGGTTCTCATATTTAATTAAAAACTGTAAAATATTTACACCTATTAAGTGCAGTGATTTCTCTCCCTCCCCAACCCCTCTCCCCATTTGAGAGCAAGGGAGATAGAGCAGGGCAGCGATATTTGTGCTGGATCCCTCACAAACAGTGAGGTAATTAACAGCCTGGCAGTTTAACGCCAGGGTATTTTTTCTGGTGCATGTTTCCATCTCCCTAACCGCTGCAGCAGCTCCTGACTTTAATGCAAAGCACAAAGCAAAATGGAGGCTTTGTGTGGTGCTGAAAGTGTTGGGGCTTTGCAGGGGAGCTCTGCACAGTCTTCAATGCTGGGAGAAAATCATGGAAAAAGCAGCTTTCCCCAGGAGGTGATCCCTGTGCCCAGCCCAGAAGCAGCCGGACCAGGCCATGGGATGCAGCCGGGACACAGCACGGGAGAGGCAGTGCGGGAGCCCCATTCAGGGAGCTGCCCGGTGCGGGTGCTGGGTTACAGCCTTGTCATTCAGTCATTTCTTCCCGAATTTCTCAGTACATGGGAACCTGGAGAAAACTGGGACAACTCTGTTTCTCCATGCTTTCACTGTTTGTTTTAATCAGTTTGGTAAAAATTGTAATACTTCATCAACAACTGCATTTTCTTATGGGAGAAGAAGATTGCTGTAGACAAATTTATTCTGCAATAGAAAAATCGCCTTGGAAAGCTGGTGTGTGTTCGTCCTGAGGCACAGGGAAGAGGCTGCTCTTGCTCTTGGCTGAGAAAACGTGCACAGCTCCAGGCCCGGCACTGTCAAAAAGTGGCTCCCAGGGCCAGGCACGTGCTGCAGTCTGAGGGCTTGGGCCTTTGTATTGGACAGGGAAGAAATCGCAGGGACCCCAGGATGTCCCCAGTGCCGGCCAGCACCATGGATTTCCCTGCGGTGCTGCAGGTCCATGCTCAGCGTGCACCTGCAGCCGATGGAGCTGAGCACGTCGGGGAGTCGCTGGGTGCCACCGGTGAAGAGGAGCGACCACGGGCACCGTTCCCCATCGTCAGCCCTTTCTGCCTCCCTTGGCACCCACCTCTCCACCCCTGTCCCCTGTGATCAGCCTTGCTGACCTGCTTCCACAAAATGAGCTGGATTTTCCTAAAGCCTCTGTTATAGCCCACTACTTTGCAGGCTGCGTGCTCTCACTCCCCTGAGGATTTACCGGCCTCGAGGGGAGAGCGCCTGTGGTTTGGGGATGCTTCCCTCCCAGAGGGCTGCTCTGCAGCTCCTGCTGCACAGGGGGGAGCCACATGGGTCTCATCCTGCACCCAAGGGCACGGCTGCCCCATGGGATCTCTACAGCACAGGGCAGCAGCACACCAGGGTGCCCGGCTGTGGTTGCCTCCCGCTGTCGCAGCCAGTGAGGCACCCAGCTGATCCGTGGTTAATTTAACCTCACTAATGAACCCCCTTGGCTAATCTATTACAGTATGGGAGAGAGGTTTTTCTCTGGGTAGGTATGTGTGTGAGAGGCATGGAGAGATGCAGACGGCATCCCTGTGCCTGGCTGGGCACAGACATGCAGTCTGCCCTCGGCCAGGACCGTGGCAGGCAGAGGCTGGACACGCTGCGCTGGTCACTGTTCCCATGCTGCCACGGCTGGAGGTGAAATGAGTCTCGTCTTTGCAACCAGAAGGTGATGCAGGGCAAAAGTGTTTTGCAACTGCAGGATAAAAATGGTGTTTGAAAGCCCCATCTAATGGTCTGCAAATTTTACAAGTGCCTAATGGGGTGA
Organism: Nipponia nippon; assembly: GCF_047370975.1. Classification (NCBI taxonomy): domain Eukaryota; kingdom Metazoa; phylum Chordata; class Aves; order Pelecaniformes; family Threskiornithidae; genus Nipponia; species Nipponia nippon. The sequence goes on from NW_028262332.1 coordinate 9,442,566, forward strand.
TGAGTACTGCAAAGCTCATGGCTCGTCTTTTTGCAATATAATTACCTTTCTTTCGCCTGCCTCTGCCTCCTTCCCATGCTCTTGCTGTTGTAAACACCCATTCCCACAAGCACCCCTTCTACCCTGGGGATTCTCATCATCCTCTTCATCCTTCCTCCTAATATATCACAAAAGCTTTTCTCCTCTAATGGGTAGCATCCTTCCTCAGGATATTTAAAAATCAGGGTTTGCTTCTGTCTGTTGTATTTTTTCTCATTTTCTTGCAAAAAACAGCAGCACTTCTCTTTATTGAGAGCTCTGATTTACTGCCTGCAGCGTGGCAGCTTTCTGCTGGTCCCAAGCGCGGACAGGTTGGAGCTACCCTGACACCACAAGCTGCAGAGCCCCCGCGTGTGCAAGCCCAGGAGGCTTTTTATTCCCGTAGCTGCCTTGCCAGTAGCTTGGCGTGCGAGCACAGCACTGTGCTAGTAAAGAGCTATTCTCCTCTTTTAGGGGTTTTATTGCTTCTCCTTAGAGGAGCACGAAATATTGCATCAGAGCGAAGTGGGCCGGTTTACCCTGCCTGTCGGGCATCACCTGCACCCTCCCTGCTTGGTTTCTTTCACAGGACTGTCTTGCAGAGCAGTTCTGGTCACTGCTTTGGCACATCCTCAAGACTACGGTGACATTACCCACCCCGAGAGCACTAACCCGCTGCCCATCTCCAGAGGAGGCTGTATCCAGCAGAGACGGTGATGTCTGACTGTATCCAGCTCTGATTTCCAAACAAACACTGGAGCCGAGACCAGCAAAATACGCTCTGCCAGTGAATGTTGGCCACGTCCCAAAACACAGCTGCAGCCGTTAGAGCCCACCGTGGAAAAACTCTGCTCCAACGTCCCTCCACTTGCCTCTGTGTGTGGGAAGGGGCCCCCGAGAAGGGATGGCGATGGGGTGTAGCAATAAGCATCCCGGCTTCCCGAGGCCCCGCTAGTTCTGCAGCTGTAAAGTGCCCTGAAATGCCCAGATTGGCTGTAGGATTTTATATTTGTATTACAGCAAGATCAAGAAATTCAGACTGAGCTGGGGCTTAGGGCAGGTCAAACGCATAAAACAGGCAGGCAGCGAGCTCAGAGCAGACACAGGACGCTGCCAAGGGCAGTGTTATCGTGTGCTTTGCATGGATGAGAAATGAAGACCGAGGTCCCACAGCACACTGGCAGAATCGCCCTCACCCCTGGTGCATCCTCCAAACACAGCCGAAGCCCCTCACCGAAGTCCCGGCCTCGAGCTTGGCTCACCCTAGAAGTCTCTCCTGGATGGCCTCTGCAAACCTTATGTCCCCCCACCACAGGCAGGAGGCAGCCAGGAAGGACTCACCCCCCCAAAAAATGTCCCAATGGGACAGTGTGCTGCCTGCGCACCGCTCCTCCTCCCGGGATGAGCCTCCTACCAGGGGCTCAGGAGCATCAGCGAGGGTGTTGGAGTGGCGACAGGGACAGCAAGGCTGACCCCGGGTGCTTTGATAGGGACATCTTCCAAGGAATCCTAAACAGCCTTATTAGATGTTTTATTCAGTTTTTATAAGTATTCCTCGCTGTAAAAGAGTAAATGAGGAGCCTGGGGCAATGCCAAGGGGTCTCTTTTTGTTCCTCTTGGCAGTACATCAGCTTTCAAATGATTTTTGCCATAAGGAAAAACAACATGCAAATTCAGGCCCCTCTCCCTTTTATCTCCCCCTCCCCTCTCCTCTCTGCACAGCTCTCCTCTTCCTTCCGCTGATTCCCCCTCTTTTAAATGCAGATCAGGCCTGGAACTCCTCATTCACTCTCTCCCTGTTGGGAGGTGGCAATTGTATTTTTCCTATTCAAACTGTTATTTGGGAGGGTCCTTCTTTCTGTCCTTCCTTTTCCCATTGCAGGGCGTGGGGCAGGACCTGGGGCACAGGCAAGGAGGTCACAGAAATAAGGCTGGGGTGATGCGCGCCTGCTGCACCGGACCATACCAGAGCATCACAAAATGCCAGGTACTTGGGTCCACGCACCTGCCCGGAGCTGCTGGCCAGCATGCTTGATGGTATATGAGAAATGCCAATATCTGGAGCAAACTGGGTGTGGGAGAGAAACAACAGGTTCCCTGAGAGGGGAGAGGGCCACTCTGGGTGCAAAGCATCAGTTTGCACCATCCTGCATAAGATCCAAAGTGATGTGGCCGGGGAGAGACCGAGCAGGTCAGAGTGAGCTGCTGCTGGAGCAAAGGTTTAACCTGAACCCTAGCATCATCACCAAAGCAGGTAGAAGAAATAATTGCTGCCCTCAGCATGCCAACAAGGAGGGAGAGCGGGGCTGGACTCTGTGGTGCAGGGTGGTGCATGGAGTCAGGCTTTCCACTGATGGAAAGCCACTGCAAGCGTGAAGTCCCACTCTTCAAAGCACCAAGCATGTTTCCTTGCAAGCACGAGGCTGAGAAATCCTCTATTGCTCTTTTTTCCAATTTGAAAAGCCATTTTAAAAAAAGAAATGCTGCAAACACCTATAAAAGTTGCAAATAAATTATAAAAGCAACAGAAGGGAAAGCCGAAGAGGAAAATCCATCGGTGGCTGAGAGGCAGCGATGTTCTCCCAGGGCTCGCAGCCGCCCCCAGCGCTGGCCCGGCATCCACAGGGTGTTGTTGTATTTGAGATGGGACTCATCCCTCCGTGTCTGCCTACCTAAAAGGGCTTTGCGTAAGATCAGGTCTTCTCTTCTGATCCTGCCTGGAGAGCCAGAGTCAAACACAAGCATTTCTCAAAGCGCAGTAGGAAAAACCCAACCCATCAGCTTTCAAAAGCCTCGCGGTGCCGTGTGTAGTGGTACCCTGGGTGCCTCCCAACAGCATCCTGAACTCTGCAGGATGCTGATGTGAACAGCAGCTCTCCACACGTTTGAGCTGGGATTTGAATCTCCTTCCAGCCTTTAAATGCCCCGGAAAACCCAAGGAATTAACAGCAAAGCTTTCCTATTTACCCAGGAACCAGAGCAGGCGAGTATGTTGCATTCACAGCATGAACGCTACCCTTTCCCAGTAATTTTGCAAAGCAAGGAAGGCTCAGCCAGGGTCGGGCTGGGAACACATCCAGTATTGTGCAGCTGAGTGGGTAGCCGCAGCAATGGACGTTAACCCAAAGGGCATGTTCCTGGCGCCCGTGGGCGGCTGCGCGCTCCAGGGATGGGGCAGGCAGGAGGCTGGATACACAGGGTGTTTGTGACCTCGCTGCCACCTTGCAGTGACCACCATCTCCTAGCACGGCCACGGTAAACCCAGCTCGCAGGTGCTGACTGTGGGAAGGAGCTGAGGTTTCAGCTGGTTGTGGTTTTCAGGGAGGGGATGGAGAGGAGCCGGCCCAGGCTGGTGATTTCTGAGGTCCTCCACCCTCCTGCACCATCTCATCAGCCCCTTCACTCCCACAAATCTCATGCTGATCAGGATAAAACCAAGTAGATATATTCCATGCGCACACTGTGAACTCTAGCATCTTGCAATTATTTCTGCAGAGAGAAAAATGCTCTGGTAGGAACTGAGTGAACCCCACTGCGCCAGCTGGGCATCCCTTCTCCATCCACTCTTCAGGCATCTTAGCCTCCCTCAATCTTTCCCTGGGGCAAAAAAAACCCCAAAATCTAATATTGTCCCAGAAAAAATACAGTATTTAAAAGCTTCCAGACAACACTGCTGTCCAGCACTGCTGCTCTGGTACATTTGCATCTTGCTCCATCGCTGGTTAGGATCAGAGGGTTTGCCCCATCGAGGCTTTGGGGTTCAGGTGCTGCCAGGGCCCCTGAGCCCAGAAACCAAACTCCTGTGACTCCATCCACCTTCTCCTGCTGCAAATGTGCCTGGACATTTGCTTCACAGCAATAGGCGAGAGAGGTATGGCGAGGAAATGAGTGTTATACCCAGGGGGCTGGAATTGCAGCAGGCGGGGATCTGGCAGCGGTCCTGAGAGGTTTGATCCAAAACACAAATAAAAAGAGAAAAGTTGCTCTGAAGAGCAGCCTTAGAGATGCAGACAGCTCCAGTTGCGGGGGGCTGAAGGGTCACATCCCCAGTGGACATAAATTGATGTGGTGCCATTAAATCCCAAGCAGCTTTTCGCCTCCCGGAGCTCTGACTCGCTCGCCCCCTGGCCGTCCTCTTGCCTCCCAGCCTTTATTAAAACCTGCCTCAGGAGATGTGAATGGCATGAAATGTTGCCGGAGATTTGCATAAATAAAACTCCCTGAAGCAAATTACTTTCATGGTGCAAAAGTTCACATCAGAATGGCCCACGGGGCACCAGGGTGACTTCAGGAACATTTCAGCATTGCTTAATGCCGTCAGCATCACACTCCGGTTTTCCCAGTGATGAGGCAGGAGCAGAGCCGTGCTGATGGGACCGAGAATAACCTCCTCCGAGAGCCAGCCTGCTTCATCAGCCACTGGGTACCAGCTGAGCAAACGAGCCTTGCCATGGGGCTTGTGCCAAAGCCAGCGGCGAGCAAAGGTAGGTCACAGTGTGCATGGCTGGATGCCTGCATCCATCCTTTTGGGGCTGTGAAAGGACCCTCGTTTGCTTTGGTGAGCCTGTCCAAGCGGCATCTTGGCCGGTGCGTGGCCGGTCAGCCCGAGCAGGCAGCCAGACCCCGCACGGAGCAGAGCGCGCCCTTCCCAGGGCCAAGCCCAGGAGAAATCCCTCGGGTCCCACTGGTGCACGGCTCCCTCCGCGGCTGGTTTCATTTGCAGTTCGGCATCGCAGTGTCTGCCCGGGCAGGTCGGAGCGAGCTCTCAGCTCCTGGAAATAATTCCTCCACCGCTATTCCATCAATACCAGCCTCAGCACAGTCGATTGCTTTTTGTGTTTCTTCCCAATGCACTGCAGCACATGTACACACACATAAAAACACAAACTAGTATAAATTACCTTCCAGGCAAAGCCTGAGGACTTATAAATTGCTTAAAAATCAAAGCACATTCCAGGGGGGAAATACGGTAAATTGGAAGGGGAAAAATGTGCATATAGGCTTTTAATAAAAACAGTGTCATGGAGGAATCTCACAGCCCTTTCAAGATGTTAATTAACTGAGTCCCAGTACACCCCTTCGAGGCAGAGAAGAGTTAATGCCCCTAACCATTTTCCAGATGGATGCGTGCGTCAAAGCCTGCTGAAACCCCTCACCCCATGGCGGGGCAGCATTTTGGGGTGCCCTCCCGGGGCGTTGGAGAAGCAGCGATTTCGGAGCTCTGCTGCACCCTGAGCACGCCAAGAGCCAGCACTGAATGCGGCTCTCCCGGCGTGTGAGTCAACAGCGGCTTTTCCAGGGGAAGGAAATAGGAACAGAGGGAAAATAGTCTGGAAGAAAAGCAAAAGCTCCAACCAAAAAAAAGGGGGTTTCTAAATGAAAAATATAAATTTAAAGTGCAACACCAACTTTTTTCATTTCAAAGCGATGAGGTTTTAATGACTAAAGCTGGAAGACACCATCAAGTGATGGAAAGGAGGTTCAGCCTGAATATCCCTGTTGGGAAAGCAGAGACCTTCACTTGACTTCAGGATCTGGAGCCGTGATCAATACACCCAGTATTGCAAGCTGGGTGATCGTAAAACATTTGCTTTAATTACTCACATACTGCAGGTGAACAGCAAACCCAGATTAAGGACCCGCAGCCTCTCTGGGGCTGCCGGTGGGAGCCCTGGGAAGGGCCGCGGTGGCTTTGCCGGGCAGCTCTTGCCCACCCCGGCGTGGCCACCACGCGCAGGGACCTGCCCGGGGCTCCTGCAGCCGCCGCGCCGTGTTTCACTGCCGGACTTGCCCCGGATCCAGCCTGCTGCTGACTTTCCCCAGCAAGCCTTAGTATTTTCCTGGGTAATCTTAGCAAAGCCTGAGTCGGAATAGGGATTGATGTGTGAAATGGAATATGTTGAGACAGATTCTGAATCTATAGCCGGCAGCATTTCACGATGAGAAGCCAGCAATGACTCTAGCAGCGTTTTGACCCAGACTCAAGCTTGGCACACTTTGGCTTTTCCTCCCAAGGACCCATTAGTCACTCACCTGAATATAAACCAGGCTTGCACCTAGCAAACCACCCAGTTCCTTCAGTCTTGCAAAGATCCCCCACACTGTAATTCCAAAATAACATTGTACTTCTTTAATGATCAATAGCAATTACTAAGTCATTTATATCCAATAAAGGCTGCAGCAGGAGGTCTGTATGATACATTACTGTATAAATTCACACTATGAAACAGATTAACAAAGCATTATGAAAAGCAAGCTTATTATTTGCACGAACACGAGGCTCAAGAGCTAATTGAAGCAATCCAGCAAAATGTCAATGACTTCTTTTGTATATGAAATATTCATTAAAGGCGAGCACTTATTTGTGAGCGATTGTTTATTTATACCTTTTCATTTGCATTCTGCTAGAAAACTGGCTGTCTTTCCATTAGGGCACAGCCAGCACCGCTTTCGTTTGGAAACGCTGGGTCTTTAAAATTGCCTCCTGTCTTGCGAGAGCAGCAGGGGATTTTTCTTAAGCAATGGTTGCATCAGATGCATCAGGGCTGACGGGGAGGGAAGGGGAGCAGCTGCAGGAGTGATGAGCCTCCTTGCCCCTCCTCATCCTCCCTCTGCCCTCTTACCGGGTGCTGCCCTGCTTGCCATGGCATGGAGGTGTGCGCTGGAGAAGCCTCGCTTGACGGCAGGTTGGACACCCCGACCCTCTGCAGGAAGACCAGGGGGAAGTGCCAGCCTTGCAATGTTCGTTTTTTCCTGCATGTTGATTTGATATTTTTATGCATTTATTAATGCTAATGAGCATCATTTGCCCCACACAACAGCCATGCAGCGTGCTCGGCCATGCTGGGCAGGGAGAGGTGTAAGCGCAGTGACGGATCCATCTGCTGCCTTCAGAGCCTCCCCAGGCACAACCCACGGTGATGGACTTGCAGCCAGGCTCTGCTGTGCCGCCCCGCGGACCTGCACCCCACTGAGGCTGGTGCAGGATCAGGCCCCTCATGGTGTCACCTCTCTCTTCCCTCTCCCTAAACCCACTGGAAATGGCTGGTTTGTTTTTTATTGCTCTTGGCATCGTATCCAAACCCCAGGGCAGCGAGTGCTGAGCAGGGCACATGGGGCTGGGGGGGACCCTGTGGAGACATAGGGAAAAGCATCCCAAAAAAAGAGAGAGCTAGAGGCACGGCCCTGGTTTTGCACCCCCTTGTGCCACGTGCCCCCAGGGAGGAGGAGCAGCGGGAACCGGGGGTCCGGGCACCATGTCCCCTCCCCACATTTGCCGCATTCTCCATTTTAAGTCACAAATGAAGTTTTTTCCGAGCCCATCTATTTGCGAGGACAGCTCTCAGACTACAAATCAATGCACGACCGTATCTTGTTTGCTCTGCAGCCAGCTGAGCAAAACAATGTAGCACCAACAGAGACATGAATCTCCTTCATTTATCTTCGCGCTAGAAAAATTTCAAGGGTGAAGCTTTTTTTGGCTATTTGGCGGCACTGTCAGGAGCGTGATGTGTTACAAATGGCTGGATGGGGGCTCCGTATTTGTTTTCTCTGTGATTTCCTTGGTCTAAATTGCAGTTTTACCAACACATGTCCCCAGTTACCAGAGACAAATGTTTGACCAACAGCTTAGGACAGGACGCGAGATCAGTCTTGCATCACCTCTTGGAGGGAGGCTGCAGGGAAGATGAAATTATAACTATTCCTAATAATGCCAAGGGGAAATGCCCATGCTTGCACCACCAGAAGACCCCATGGCTGAGGACCAGCTCTCAGGGGCTTGGGAACTTGCTTCTCCACGGTGCCACAGGGTGCAGGGGGAGCTGCCGCGGGGGGAGCGGGGCCCATTCCCCTGGCCCTGAACAGAGCTGCTCCTGAGCTGCAGCTTTCCCTCTCCCCCAGCCCACCAGCAGGACCTGCTGTACCTCACCCCCAAAAATCCCCTTGGAAAATCCCTTCCCAGCAGCAACTTTTAGGATTGCAGCCACAGGCACTTCACCAAGCGTTTTGCTGCTCCCCTGAGCTCCCTCCCCCGAGCTCCCTCCCCCACGGAGAGGGCTTTGCCCAGACCCCATCCCACCACTCACTCAGCCACAGGAGAGAGCAGGCTCTTGGCTGGCCCTTCCCAAAGCTCTCAGCACATTACAGGAGCAGCGAGGCCCCGGAGACCCTGCGGTCACATTGCACAGACGTGTCCGGTCCTCGCAGGTGGGAGCACAGCCTCCGTTTCTAGAGCATCAGCAGGAAACACCAGACAAACACAGGCAATAACCCGCTGGTCCCGCAGCCCTCACACGTCCATCCTGCCATTAACAGCAGCTCTTGGTTTTATTGCCACTTTATTAGCAGAGATACTGAGGGGTAGAGACTTCATTTATTTTTTGGAAGCGCCTAGCAAGCCCCGCTCGATGCTCTCCCCAGAAGTAGAAGTCAGCGGGGCAGAGCATGATGGAAAAATACCTGCTCCTGTTGCGGGAGCCCAGTCCCGGGTGCCCCAGCGACCAGCAGCGAGCACAAGGATGCGCGGGATGAGCATGCCCGAGGATGCGGGGCGGCAGGCTGTCCCCTGCGTGGCCGGCTCACCTCCGCCCAGACCGCTGGAAGTGCCTGATGGTGTAAGAGGCAGCCGATGCCCACCCTGCTCCACAGAGCTGCGGGAGGGGAAGGATCTGAGTGTTACTGAAGCCATGCAGCAGTGAGCAAATGGCTTTCGGAGCCACAAGCAGCGCTGGGAAACTGCTGACATCAGTGAGCTGGCTGGGCCCTTTAATGGCTTTTAAATCACAGAGGTTCAACAGGAAAAAAACAACCCCTAATGTTTACTCACACTTGTGCAGTCTCCTATTTGCATATAATTGCTTCCTATCACCACACGTACCATCCAGCGCCACCTTAATTACAGCAATCAGACCTAGCAGCGCACAGGGCGCGCTGGCAGACCAGTCCCCTGGCGCCCAAGGAGCTGTGGCCGTGGCCATGTCCTGTGGCAGTGCAGGGGCCCATGTGGACATTGCAGCAGGGATTAATTACAGAAAGGAGCACAGCAAAAATATGAGGCAGGTGAAAACTGGGGATCTCTTTTTTTTCTGATTGATACCTATTAATCGTGGGGATCCCAGGGACACCCACTGCCAGCATCCGAGCACAATTCACTTCTCCAGCAGACTTTTTCCCGTTTACCATGCAAACCCCATCATTTAATGTCAAAAGCACATAAAAACTTCCCAATAATCACATTAAATTGGGATGATTACAAAGACCTGCTGCATGATCCAGCTCAAACCCTTGCTGTGCGCACACCCCGCAGCCCAGCCCAGACCCAGCACCCTCCAGCCCAGACATGGTTTTGATGGTGCATTTGCCAGTGGCCTGGGCCAGCTGCAGGGTTTTCTGTTGCTCCTGTTTTTCAAATTAGAAGATAAGTAAACTCACTGCAATGCCTCCTAGGCCTTTTGCAGGAGAAACAACTGCTGGAGGCCCCCCAGTACTGGATTTGAGGCATCGATGGCATGGGATGGCTCAGACGATCCAGGACTTCCTAAGCAGCACCAGCTCCCCAGCGCCGGCGGGGGTAGGAAAGCACGTGGCACACATCGTGCCTGTCCTACTTTCCTGCTCATGTGATGGTGCTGATGATGATGCACTCGCGATGCATTTTTTAAAAACCCAAGTCTGTCTTGAGGCTTTAACTCGAGAGACATTTTCTGAGGATGATGCTAGAGATGTTGGAAAACATCATTTCCAGGGAGGGCTGAGAACCAGCTAAAACCAGTCCTCTGTGAATCTCCAAAGCTGTTAATTAGACAAGAATTAACACCCTGGGAAACATTTGATTCCTGACAAGGGCACATCTCTGTTTCACTGGGATTAGCATCACCTGGACTCCTCAAGCTCAGGAACATCCTCCAGTACATATATCTGCTCTCCCTCCTCCCTACCTCTCTTACCACTTTGGCATTTAAGAGGGCTTAGAAGTTTGTTAGGGCTTTCAACTTCCCTCTTTCCTTTAGTAGAGTATTTGAGGCTCAGGAAGAAACTTTGATGAAGATGTCCCTGTTACAACAGGGCCTATGCAAGGTTGTTGCTGTGCTCCCCAGGACCCCAGAAGAGCAAAGGATGGTGCTGGGGAGACCGGGGGGTCTGCTTAGTCTGGGTGGCCTTTCTTATGTCCTTACTGTGCAGCATGGAAAATGAGGAGGGTTTTCTTAGAATCACCAAAATTGTTTTTCTTCCAGCAAGCAGCCTGTGGGGAGTAGGCTGGCCACTCCAGGAAGAGAGGAAATAAAAACCAGATCCCTCCCAGGTCAGTTTTGTTACTGGTTTTCAGTCTTATGCAAAATGCTGATGCACATTAGCAAACCAAGCAGTCCATTTTATTTGGCAATTAAATATTCACCTCTGCCATAAGAGCTTACCCCTCAGATGCGCTGGAAGGCAATCCAACGCTTAATGGGAGCAGGTCTCAGGTTCCCCTGGCAGCCCATTGAGTTTCAGAGCATCTCTTGAACAAAGTTTTGAGTGTGTGGTGTTCTCTGCGTGTGTTTCTGCCAGCAGCCCCCCAGCTCTGGGGAGGCACCGTGGTCCCAGGACTTCAGCGTTTCTCCTGACAGGCCACCGGTTACGCAGAGACTGTGAAATTTTAACCAAGCGCTGCAGTTTTCCATGGCACGCTCCTGTTCAGCAGTGAAGGAGGAGGGCACGGTGGATGGGCTGATGAGAGACAAATGAGGGAACAGACTTAGGCTGACATGTTATAGGAGGTTGAGATGAGCTAATTGTTTCCCTAACAAAAGCTCTTGAGGGGAAAAAGTGCCCTGTATTTTGTTTTATTGCATTTTATTTTTCTTCTTTCCTAGTCCCACGCTCTTCCCTCAAAGATGTCACTGCGAGCGAGCACGTGTTAGCTCCGATGATTTATTCAGAAGCCACATCGGCTCTGCCTTCCACTCCGACGCTCTCAGGATCTCAATATTTTATATGGAAATCTCCAGCTCTCTGCCCCTATTTCTGGTTAAAGCTGCTTGTTTTGTACACTCATCTCCGGGGTGCGAAGATGTAATAGGTGTAGCGCTCCTCTGCTGCGCCGAAGTTTTTTCCAAGGTTTCTGGATGCTTTTGAATCTCTCCCTCCCCTCGGTATCTCCCGGCCCGTCAGCAGTGTGACAGAGCGTGTGACGAACCCGGGATGGCACCGTGTCCCCTGCCAGTGCCACCGTCCCTGTTCTGTGCCTGCAATTCATCCACAAGCCACTTCTCCGGGTGACAGCTGTGGCGCGGCAGCAGGTTGCAGCCACCCGAGCTTGTGCCTGGAGTTAACCAGGTTTTCCCTGGCAGCAACCCCCCGTGTGCTTTCGCCCTTCTCTTTTGGGTAAAGAAACTCTTTCCTGGAGCTGAAGAAACGGCCCTTTTCAGAGTGGGTGCAGGGGATGGAGTGCGCATTTTGTCTTTTTCTGCACTGAAATGTCTGCAAGGATTTGGTTTGTACATAGAAAACTGCACCTGGGATTTATGTTGTATTGGGGGATGCTGAAATCCCTGCATTTCTGGGGCTTGCAGGGGCCGCAGCCTGGCTCCCTGCAGCCTGGCCGGCATCTTGGGCACCGTGCCGAGTGCCGGCGCTGCAGGCAGCAATGCTTTCCCTGCCCAAAGCTGCAGGCAGCACCTGCACACTGATTTGCATGTAGGATGAAAAACTGTTCCAAGGAACAAGACGGAGAAGTGTGTACAACCTAGTTTTTCTTAGGGAGAGGGTAATAGTGGTGTTTAATATTATTCTCCATGAATGGTTTTAATCAGGTCTCGCAGAAACACTTGGCAGCGGCGCTGTGTAACTTGTTACCAGTGATGAGTTGCCCTAACTCCATTCAAACTTTAGGAGGAGAAGTGGGATGAAGACCTTCACCGGGCGAGGAAGTCTGGTGGGATGAGCTGGTCTCTCCCCCCCCCAAAAAAACCAGCATGGTCCTGTCCCACCGTGAAGCAGTGGTCTGGATGGAGCAGAGGGGCTGAGATGATGTCTCCCTTGGGGCAGATCCTTCTTAGGGCTGGCTGAAAGTTGGGGACTTTGTAATTTTAAGGGCTATATTACTCCAAAAGTAAAAAGAAAAGTCTCTTGTCAAAGGCAATGACAAGCCCATCCCAAATCCTTGGTTGCTTAGGCCAGCTTTTGAGCTCCTTGGCACTTTTTTAAACTTTTTGAACCCAAATTTGGGTTTCAGTTGAAAGGAATGAGGGATATTGACCAGCTTGACGTAAGCAAACAAGATGAGGAGGTTCCACAAACTCCTGTTCTCCCCTGGAATATATCAGAGATAAGGGGGAGCGAGGACACCCCGGCACCAGGAGCATGCAGCTGATTTCTGCTCTGTATTTACATCCCACAGCATCCATATGGAACAGGGCCACTAGCAAGGAAGACGAGAGCAACCAGAAAGTTATGGTTCAATGGGAGAGAATAAAGGAAACAACCGAGATAAATCAATTTCAAGAGGGGAAAAAAATTCATATCTTTTACTGCTCTCCCAACAAAAACATAAAACACAAACAAATCAAAGGGCTGGAAGTGCTTCCAGTCCGGGACATGACCTGACTGAACAACAGGCTTTAATGTGGAGGGAGCTCCCACAAGGATTAAACCACTGATAATAAATTATTGAGAAATATTAAGCTGCGAATAGGCCTGACGCCAGATTGATTCACAGTGACGTTCGTGAAGAACAAATGTAGAAAGAAAAAAAAAAAAAAAACCTGAAAGAGAAGCAAAGAGGTGACAAGAGCGTGAGCTTTGAGCTGAGAAAAAGGGAGAAAAAGCCTCACCCAAAGGCTGTTTTGGGGCATGAAAAGGGCAGGGGCTTGTGTTCACAGGGGGGGATCTTCAAACCCACAGAGACACAAATGGGCAGCAGAGCCCGGCTGGGAGCAAATTGGGGATTTTTCCCCATCCTCATCCTCCCTACCGTGGGCAGCCCCAGCTTTCCTCTGCGGGCGGCCGTGCCCAGCTCTGGGCTCTCCTCGCTTTGGCTGCAAGAGCTGCAGAGGAGCAAGAGCCCTGCCAGGCGCCCGTGCTGCTGTGCACGAGCATCCCGGGTGCACGAGCATCCCACGGGCACCGGAGCGACCCTGCCGCTCGCTGGCTGCCTGCTGTGATGAAGGGAACAAAGGAGCCACACGCAGATGCAGCCATTAAAGGCGGCTCGATGAATTTAATTTAATTTTTTTTTTTGGTTAATGCTATTAATCACCATAGGCACACGTCAGGAGCTTTATGCATATTTAAACTGGGCCAGGAGCCAGTGATTTCTCGTATGTAATTTCCTAATGTTAATAATGTTTCCATTAGCCATATTCAGGAAATCTGCCATTTTTTGTCCCCTTCTGGCCCATACTTTTTACTTTTAATTATGACCCAGTGTCAGCTATTGAATAGGTTGACGCATTTGAAGCGTCTGCAGAGATTTCTTTTTAACAATGCAATTTCTTGGCTGTAATAGCCCTATAACTTGAGTAATTAATGAAACACGCAGGCAGTGCGCTCTCAGATGCTGCCCATTCATTCGCAGCAAAACTTGCTCATAGAAAAAATGACCCAAACCAGCAGAGATCCAGGAAAAATCCAACAGGGACTGTTGCTACCCTCTTCCTTGGAAGAGCAGAGCTGGGTGCCACTACAGCACCCTTGCAGATGATGCTCAAGCTGCAAAGGGGGGCCTTGCCCCTCTCCCCACCACCTATTGCCCCAGGGGATGGCCCCGTTTTGCCTGGGGGTCTCTCTCCCCCTTCCACCCCAGCGCCCCTCGGTGCTGCTGCCCCGACAGCACCGTGCCCGCACAGGGGATGGCAGTGGGGGGACAAACTGGAGGGACACACTGGCAGGGCTACCCGAATGGTTAGTAGCGGTCTATGCTAAACGTGGAGCATCCCAAGGAGAAGGGAAGGGTGCTGGGCAGTGGGTGGCACGGTGCCCGCTGCCACCCCACCGCTGGTGCCAGCGCTCGTGCCTCTCGGACCGGCCATACCCCTGCTCTGCAGAGCATCCCCCAGCACGGGGGCATGAGCCCCTGCTGCTGCCCCAGGCATTTTGCGGCCACGCAGGGGGAAGCTTTGAGCCATCCTGATATGTCGATGGGACACTGATGGCACGTATCCCTTCCCTGGCAGCACGGCGGGGTGGTGACAGCTGTGCCAAGAGAGCCAGCCGGCCCAGCGATGTATCACCAGCCCCTGGCATGCAGTGTCCTTTCCTCCGCTGAGCTGCTTAGAAAAATTAACCTTGGTACATGAGGAGGCTCTGAAACGGGGACTCGTCCTGCCTGCCTGATGCACGGCCCCGCTGAGTGATGCTCCCAGCGCTGCAGGAGCAGGGGGGCTCGTCTGGGGCTGCCGCCCCCGAGCCCAGGCTCCTGCCATCAGCCCCTCGCACCCCGAGTCCCCTCGGCTTTCCCCTCGCCTCCTGCTAGAGGCATCCCTGGCTGTCACCAGCCCCACAGAGTGACTGAGGCAGGATTAAATGATGACAACAGTCCCTCCTGGTTTTAAAACCCATGGATCTGGGCTTCGGAGAATTATTCCCCAGGAGCTACGGGGGAATGTTTAATTCATGCCTGTGTCCCAGATGTCTGATTGCATTGTTTTGCATCACGGACAGTGATACGTGCTGAGATTTGGGGGAGAAATGACGTTTTTTCTGTTCTGTGCTCTCCCTCTCTAGCCTCAGTCCCTTTGAGCGCTGCTGTTTGTTGCTCTCGATGCTGCTTGTTTCGGAGCTGGTTTACACTGCCCCAACAGAAGTTCTCACCGAGGAAGTCATGTAAGGAACAGAGTGAAGGAAAATCCATTGCTGAACGTATTGATCTGTACATTTTTTTGAGGCGAAGCAGGCTGAGATGGTGGCAGCTGCTCTCGACGTCTGCAGCGCCGGGGGCTGCCGGGGAGGAGGCAGGAGGGAGAGAGGCTCCGGCAGAAATAGCAACCTGCGAGGAGGGGCCGGGAAGCCAAAACGCGGCGCCAGGAGCCCCGTCTGCCTGAATCCTGCTCAGAGCAGAGGGCCGGCGATCCCTGGAGCAGCAGGCCTCTGTATTGCCGTCCCCATCCCTGTCCCCTTCCCCATCACAGAGAATCTGATGGGTACATTGCATCCTGGGCAGCCCCTTAGCCCAGTAGCTTCAATGATAACCGGAGGCCACCTTCACAACCTCCCACCACTCCAAAAATTAAGGGTGAAGAAAATAAAGCAGCAGAAAAAGCAGATAGTTCGTCAGAAACTGACTCCCTCATAGCAAGATTTATCATTTATTTTGTACTGATGTGGCAGTCCATTGCGCTTATGGGATACAAGGAATTTCACCTATCAATTTTCTACTTCGAAAAATAGCTATGAAAGCAAGAAAGGCCCAAAGGGTAAAGGCCTGGGGGCTCAGAGGGGCTCCCGCTGTGCCAGGCGGGGGGTTTGGGTTATGGGGCTGGGAGCTGCCCGCGCCGATGCTCTCTGCAGTATTACACACGGCTTTTCTGCTTCCCCCATTTTTCTCCCAACTGCTCAGCCGTGTGAGACAGCTCATTAGAACGGCTGCAGATTTGAGCAGAAGAGATGATCAAGTTGTATGGGAAAAAAATAAACCATTTTAAAAGTGGCTGGTTTCGGTTCACAGCTGTCTGTGGTGTTAATAACATAATCGCAGCCCATCTCCCCGCTGCCTGGGCGTGCTGGCTGGGTGGGTAGGAAAAGTTTGCTTTGCCCAACGTGGTGCAGCCACATCTGGGGCAGGAGCTGCAGGAGCAGCTTTGGGGGATAATATTGAGTTTTGACTGATGGAGAAGAAGATTTGGGCCAGGGCTCTGGATACAAAAACCTTTCTTCCTCTCCAGGGCACCTTCGAGTCTGGACAGGGGCTCGGGAGCCGGAGCCTCAGCTGTACAGACCAGCCGAGGCTCCCAGCGGCAGGTATCAGCCGGCATGCTTGGCCCCGGCTCCCCTGCCGCCAGGCACGGCTCGGCGCAGAGCCGGGCTCTGCCTTGGCAGGCAGTGATGCGGCATGTTCCTCGGCTGGCTGCCTGGGGAGTGCTGGGGAGCCGGGCTGGTGACACCTCTTGGCTGTCGCAAGAGGCTGGGATGTCCTGGATGAATTTTTAAAATGTGGGGGAGGAAATCAAACAGCTACTGTTGGCTCAGGTCCTCTTCAGTGCCTGCACACCACTGAAGCCCTGGGGACATTCAGCCAAGGCTTGCACTGTCATCGTCACCGAAGTCACCAACCAGGGGCACACGCAGCCACCGGCACCCGGTGCCATGGATGCCAACGCTTGCGGGCTGGTGCATCCCCAGCACCCAGCCCACATCCGTGGGTCTGATGAAACATGACAGCAAATGTAAAATTAGTCTTTGGGGAACCAAATGGGGGTTTTGAAGCAAAGAGCCATGAATCAGCCTCCTTGTTCGGAGCTATCAGTGTCTCACTTGCCCTACCTTCAGATACCCCGTGCTGCATTTCACGGCAGGAAACACGTCGTATGTGCATTACTAAACCAAAGGGGCCACAAGCACATTAATAAATAAGCAGCTATCCAGTCCCCCCACCTGGCTTATGTCTCAAAAAGGAGTTGGGTTTGCAGGGCTGGGATGTGTAATAGAAATCAGTTCACCACGTCCTTCGCCCAGGAGGAGGGGACAGACCCGGGCAGCTGCGACAGGGGGAGAGGCAGCAGCTTCCCGGTCCCCGCTGCCGGGGCGGGGGTCCTGCAGCACCGTCCCAGCTGTCCCACCCGCCTGCACACTGCCACCGCTGCCGGTGACACATTCCTGCAAATGCACCACCATTTATTAGATAAGTGCATTGGGGCAGCAGCAAAGCAATAGCGCATCTGAGGCGCTGCTGA
Organism: Nipponia nippon; assembly: GCF_047370975.1. Taxonomy (NCBI): domain Eukaryota; kingdom Metazoa; phylum Chordata; class Aves; order Pelecaniformes; family Threskiornithidae; genus Nipponia; species Nipponia nippon. Next base: position 9,459,455 of record NW_028262332.1, read on the forward strand.
AGCTAATCACCTGATTCTTTCCAATTTCTCAACGAGAGGAGTCTTGGCCCTGCTGGGGACAGTGCTGTGGCTCTGTCCTCCTGCCGCACAGCCCGGGGTGGGCACTGAGGCCACGGTGATGGGCGCAGCGCTGCAGGGAAAGGGGAGAGGTCTCCTGTGCCGGGGAGGATGGAGAGGCCGTTTCTGGGTAGCGCAGGTTGGGGCATCCCATGCTCCACATTTGGTAAGAGGTTAATTTATCTGAAATGCAGGAAAAATGTAAGATGCTCTCTTCTTTTTAGCAAACAAATTTCAAAGGGGAAATGTTTTACTGTAAGATAAAAAACACCCCCATTGCCTTGCCAGCACGGTGCCCGGGGACCGCCGGCTGCCCACACCTCCAAGGACCGTCCTTCGCCGCAGCAGCATCTGATGCGCGGGGGGGACAAATCCCAGCTTCGCCAAGCAGCTGGCTCTGCTCAATGCTGATATTAAAAAGAGAATGAGAAGGGAAATGAAGAGAGCCCTGAGAAGCCTGAAAGGTAATTAAGGTAAAACTCGTTAATATTTCAAGCCAGTCTTGTGCCTATTACAGCAAAAGGCCTGGCTGAAGCCCGGGAAGTGACGGGAAAGAGCTTGTCTTGTTGCATAACGGCACATTACGGGATCAAAGCAATAAAACTTAAGAAACCTGCTGAAAGCCCTTGCAGGGCGAGGGGGGACGGCGCCTCTGGAAAAGCCTGGGAGAGCAGAAAATAAAAAAGCTGCCAGTTCTTGTTAGACATGAATAATCACGGAGAAAAATTCCCCGCGATCCTCTTAGCACTTTGTTAAGTCTCCTCCAGCTGAGAGGAGCCGGTATGGGGAAGAAGGCTGCTGCTCCTGGGCTGCCACGGTTTTGGGGGCCGTCAGGAAGGAGCTTGGCCCTGGCTGGTGCAGGGGGAGCCCCGGGGGTGGGCAGAGCCAGGGAAATTGGCCAGCGGCTCCCCGGGACCCTCTGTGCCCCCCAGCATCCCCCCCAGACAAGGAGCTGCTGGGGCAGCCCAGCCCTGAGCAGGGTTGGAGGGGCTCAGCTATACACCAAGGTTGGAGGGGCCCAGCTAATTATTGGGGTTGAAAGGGCTCAGTTAATTATTGGGGTTGGAGGGGCTCTGTTAATTATTGGGGTTGAAGGGGTTCAATTCATTATCAGGGTTGGAGGAGCTCAACTAATTATCTCTCGCAGTCATTGCTATTCCAGCAGCGGTGGTGAGGTCAGCTCAGCTCCCCGGAGCAGCTCAATCTCCATTTTAATCTCCACAAGAAGGGGAGGGGAAACGTGGCTTTTCCTCTGCTTTAAAATTTTCCAGCAATCTCCTGGTCACTGCTGTCAGCGCAGGCTGCTCGGCTCCTCTGCCATCCCCGGGAGGGGAGATGGCAGCAGGTCCCGGGGGTCCCCAGCCCCTGGTCAGTGCCTGTTCCCAGGACTGAGCCCACCCCGTCCCTCCCCAGGGAAAGCCCCCTCCTTTGCAGAGAAGCAGAAAAGCCCACAAAGGCCCAGTGCCCTGCGCTTCCCGGAGCCACTGCAGAAGGTCCCGTTGAAGGGTTGGGGCTGGCAGCGGAGCCCAGCATCTCCTGGGACAGGGCCACCCCACAGGCTGTCCCGAAACTCAGTCTCAGCCTCCTCTGCGATGCTTTCATTGTGGGCTGTCTTCCAAATATTGGATTAGCAGATATGAGAACGGGGACTTGCCGAGGTGTGGAGTGGATTACAGGCACTCCAGTGCTCTGGTACCCAGTAATTAATGTCCTAGACTTGCCAAGAATACATCAGCAAACATTTGCCTCTTAAGTAAACAAACTAAATAAATATTAATTCCCCATTTCACATGTCTCTGTGCAAGGGTCCCACCACGGATGGGCCGGGGGTGAGGGATGCCCGCATCCATCCCGTGCCACACAATGTGCTATGCAGAGCTGTGAAATTCCCAACTTGTCATGATTTACTGATGCCAGAGATTTCCACTCTCCTCCTCTGCAGTTTCCCTGATTCCCAAATCAAATTGCAGCATTTTCTACAGCACCCGCTCCTCTGAATACACAAGGCGCGCGGGTTAGGCGAGGAAAATAACACAATCACGGCAGAGAAATTACAGGATGGGTTCTTTATTTGTGCTTCAAAACAAGGAGCTGGTCTCTCCCAGCTCGTGAAAGCTGCACGGTGCTACGCAGATCAGCGCTGCCAGCCACGGGGAAAGAAATTCAGGAAGAAACCAGGCAGGCTTGGAAGGGGCTGCGGATGGGGGATTTTCTTTAGTCTTTAGGAATGAAGAGAAATTTAAAATACATTGAAAACATAGAATATAAGCTTTAAGGGCTGGCAAAACGTTGTGAAGGGATTAAGTGACGGCTGGGAGCCAGCAGCTGGCCAGGAGGAGAAGCCCCCGTATTAGGGGTCTCCTCCCAACCCCAGCCGGGCCAAACAGGGTGAAGGATCCGGCCTCGCTGGCCCTCCCCATGTTAGGCGAGGAAAGCAGGGAGCTCATTTTCCTGCTGTGCCGGAGATGATACCCAGAATATTCTACTTGGATCCTTCCAGCCTCTGTGAAAACCAATTTCCCTTGCACCAGCAAAAGCGGGTTTTATTAACAGCAATTTGAGCTCTCCGATAAATCTCAGCAAGGCATAATTTCTCCGCAAATGGCATGTCCACATTGTTACTACCTCTGCTGCTCCTCACTCTGAACCATTTAGGACAATACTTGCTTGATGGAGTCTATTAAGTGAGATATTTTGGGATGTGCAACAATTGCTGTCATTAAGACTTCTCAGGGCTGCTCATTTACCGGGCAATGGCCCCGCGCTCCAGTAGCCGGCAGAGAGGATGCTCACCCATCCACCTCGGGTGAAACCACCTCGTTTGCAGGCCAGATGCTGCTACCACCGTGTCCTCATGTCCTGATCTCAGGAAAACGTAGTAAAACAGGAGCTGAGTTTAGTGGCGAGCAGCTGGGGTGGAAGCCAGCGAGGCGGGCGTTGCGGTGAGCATCACCGGGACCTCGCGGCACCATGAGCATCAGGTGGGCAGGAGGATGTGGAAAAAGCTCCTGGGTGATCTGGGACCCACCACCAAGGGTGCTGCAAACAGAGGAGAACCTAGGCTGCTGCAAAAGTGAAGATTTCCACCTGTTCATTTGCAAGCCAGAGGTTTAGGGCAGGGGTTGACTGCACAGACAGCACGGCAGGAGAGCCGCTGCCTTGTGAAAGGGGGGAATGCAACCAGGGCAGGATCCTGCAAACCTCCGCTCTGCAGCCGGACGGTTCCCCCTTCCCTTCCCTGGGCAGGCGTGCAGCCCCCCGGATCAGCCCAAGCTCATGGGAGGCGACTGCTGCTGCTCAGCCTTTCCCCAGCAAAGCCAGGGCTTTCAGGAAAACATGCGGGCTGCTCCAGCAGCACCCATATATCTTTTTTTAATTTGAAGAACGAACAGTTTCCAGGAACTGCTCTGAAGTTAGAAACAATATGATGCTGCTGGTGAATAAGTCATGAGGGCTGGAGCCTGAATCTACATATTTATGTGCGCACTCCCTCATCCAGGGGGATGATTTATATAATTTATACAAGTGAGAATACTCTGATGCCAAACTGCAGTCGTCAGAGCTGCTCTGCCAGGGGTCCCGCTCGCCTCCAGGCTGGGCTGCGCCCCACGAAAGCCAAGCTGCCACCCCGGGGTCCCGCTGCAAGGCTGGCACCGACCCCCTGCCTTCGACCTGCCGCCCGGGTGGCTCCCTGCGAGCTCTGCCCTCCGGTCGGCGGTTTCCACCTCCCAGTGCTGCCAAAGCCACCAACTGGAGCTCTCTTATTAGAGAAATTTAGAATATTGCCAGCTGATGATATGTCTGAGCGGGGAAGTCAGCAGAGATCTATTTTCATATACTTTCCATATCAACAGTTATTATTTTTCCTTTTTCTTTTTTTAATTATTGAAACTTTCTGCTCCAAGAAGCTCTCCCGTTCTCAAGGAAAAAAAAAAATTAAAAGGGCCTTTTGCTAATCTCTGCCTTTTAATGTGTGGCAGTTGTGCAGTTATCCTTGGGAAAGCTGACTGCAGAGCACGCTGCCACCTCCCCCCTGTTTTCAGCAGCATCAGAAAGTCCTGTGCCTTCGGGGTTTGCCTGCCACGCTCCCCGCTATGAGAGAAAGCGAACCTAATTAAATCGCAAAATTGCAACTGGCACTTTTCCTTTATTTTCCCTTTTTTCACTCAGCGCTCGGCTGTGCCTTTAATTACCACCTTCAATTATTTGTCACTTCAAGGCCCAAGTCCCACTTTTGAAAACCCTTTCACTTCAGTCAAGGGAAAAAACTGTGGAAAGCATCAGAGGGCGGGGGGAGGCCGGCTCGGGTGCGGACCCCCCGGGCACCAGCTTAACTTAAGCACGTGCGCAAGGGCTGTGCAGCGTGGGGATGTGACGGCTCATCCCGGAGGGCTTTGCGAGGCTCAGAGCATCTCCGTGCCTCCATTTCTCCCAACCATCCAGAGCAGGCTCTGCCCTTTCCTCTAGGACTGGAGCCACTAGCATCATCACTGCCCTGCGAGGCCACGGGCATCCCCTCTCACTGCCTTGGGAGGCACAAGCACCTGGGACCCGGGCTGGGGGGCACACAGAGCCCCCCAGCCCCTCCTGCCCTCCCGGCAGAGCTGGAGCCGGTGGCAGCCGCCTCTGCCCTCACACCCTGGTGCCAGCAGCAGAAATGCCCCCACGGACTTTTTCCCCCTCCAAGTGCTCCCCAGGACCCTGCTGCGAAGGGCAGCCTGCAAGAGGGAAGTTTAAAGCCAGCAGTGAAGGGTTGCTCCTGGAGAAGGTTTTCCCGAGTGGGCGGCTTCACAAGCGCCCCAGGCAGGAGAGGTCTCTCCGTGATCACAAAAACATCGAGGACTTGGTTGGAGATCAAACGCCTTCCCAGTCTGCTTTCAAAGACCGCTGGGGTAGCGCTAAGAGCCTGGGCTTTCTCTCCCAGCAAGCGTCCTCCTCTCCTCTGTCCTTCTGAAGTGCCTCCACGCTTTCATGTACCCATCAGTGCCCCTTCCCTGCGCTAGCGGGACTGGCCAGAAAAATCCAAAACCAGAACTAAAACCTCTCTGAGACACTTGCGCACTCTCGAGCCAAGCCCTGGCAGCTGCCAGACCTGCCCGCAGGCTGCCTGCCCCTGCACGGCAGAGGGAGGGATGGGGAAGAGCAGCCCGGTGGCACATTTGGGGTAGCCCTTGCTGCTACTGCGTGAGGAGCAGCCGGTGCCGATCCCCTTGCTGGCCTGTGCTGGGGAGCGGGGCTGAGCACAGCCGGTGCCCACAGGGAAGCATCTGCCCCTGATGCCCCCGATGTGGGTGCTTGATGTGCTGAGCCCCGAGGGGTGCCAGCACAGCCCACCCGCTCAGCAGCGAGCGGTGCCTCCGGGCTCGGCTCCAGCCTCTGCCGCAGTGGGAGACGGGCTCTCCATCCCGACCGCCTTCCTGTGCTTCCTCCAGAAAGCCAAACCCCCCTGACCTAACTCCCTGCCTTTGGGCCCTGCGGGTGGGCAGCTACCTGCTCTGTCTCTTTCTGTAAGGTCTGGGGGAAAAAAGAAGGAAAAAAAAGCTTGTGCAAGGAGCGGAGAGGAGGATGCATTTCCTGGTAATGAGTCCTTTGCATCAAGTGAGGAAGGGGAACTATGAAGGATTAGCACAGACATGAAAATTAAGAGTCAGAAGTAATTAGAAGAGCCTGGATCACCGCTTAGCCCCAGAGGAACCCCTGATAACGGTGTGGGTGCTCATTAAAGAGATATAATTAGGAATCTGAAGACACTGATGAGCCACTCTGCATCCCCAGCACTGCAGTCTCCGCGCAGGCAGCTCCCACTCCCCCCTCTCCTCTCGCAGGACTCTTCACTCCGCGGAGCTGGGGCACACGGCAAATCCCTCCACAGCTGGAATCCTGTGAAAGCCTCATCAGAAGTGATTGGAAATGAGGAGCAAACCTGAAACATCAGCATGGCGGGCCATCTCCCTGCCTGCTCTGCCCCACACGGCTGCAGGCAGCCAGCACCGAGGGGGCACTGCCTCCATTTCCATTTTGCTTTTTGCAATGAGATGCCAACAGCCACGCGAGGGGATTTTTGCCTGGGGTAGGCACAGTGAGTTGTGAATTATTCCTCAGCGTATTTGCTGCCAAATTGCACTCAGCTGCAGCAGAGCAGGGCCCAGCTCATCTGCTCAGGCAGGATGCGACCCCAGCTTGCATCGGGTAAGGGACCGCTGGAGCCAGCCTCCATGATGCCAACAGGGCACTGTGTGGGTCATAAATCCCATAAAGCTGAAATATGGAAAAGTGGAGCTATTTTGGTACTTGCCAAGAGGTTCGGGTGAGGCTGCGTGGCCTCGTGGGGCTGCTGTGCCGTGGGTTCAGCTCGTGCAGCTTTGAGATGCTTTCTGATGAAGCTCTAAGGACAGAGCATTAACCCTGAGGGCAGCCCGAGCCCTGGCAGGAGCAGGCAACATGTGGCAGAAATAATTGAACGGGCCCCACTCACACCCCAGCTGGACGCGACCCTTGGGCTGCCGAAAACCAGCGACGCAAAGATGCGATGAATTGTTTGAACACATGATGAAAACCCTTGAGTGAGCTTGAACTCAACAGGGTGTTGTGAGGCTTAATTAATTTATGTCCAAAAGCACTTTGAGGGTGTCAGATGAAAGAGGTTATTATAGGAGTGCAAAGAGATCCTTTATCCCGCAAGATGGAAGCAGGAACAGCCCCGGCCACGCTCCCTCTTTAAAGAGCATGGGCTATTAGCACAAAGGCCAGTGGTGAATAGGAGCTATTTTATTTTTCTATCTTCTGGAAATGATCCCGCAGCTTCTCGTGATGACACATCATCCTGGCACAAGAGGGCATGGAAGGGGGAGAAGCTCCTGGTGAAAAACAGAGCGCTAATTATTTCTTCCTAAAAGCCTCCAATGAGCAAATGTTAGAGTTTGGACCAAAATTCCCCTTCTCCACAATGCCCCCAGGAGCGCTCACCTCTGCTCTGGCATCCCGCTGAGCCGAGTTAGGGCATCCCGGGGGTCCCCCACCACCGCCAGCACTTTGAAGGTGGAGAAAAGGATCCCTGGGAAGGCGATGGGGAGGTTGGTGGGGCTCTGCCTCGCCACCACCAGGCAGCCCAAGGGAGCCAGGCTCGTGTCTCGCCCTGCGGCATCCCGGGGTCCCCTGAGCTCCCGCAGTCCCTCACTGCCACATGATCCGCTGAGACCCCCCCATCCCCATCTCCTCCTTTGTGGTTTCGAGGCAGAGAGCCATTTTGGGTACCCTGGGCTGGGGACAGTGGGTGCCACCGCTCCGGAGGTGCCAGTAGGCATTTGCTGGGAGACTGTGAACAGTCAGAAATTGGGGCTTTCCTGCTGGGATGGGCAAAATAGGTTAGAAATCAGCCCTGGTCCCGCGTGCAGGGTTGTTCTTCCTCTATCTCCTCCCTCAAGCTGGTGGCTCTCTGGTTGCCGGGGCAGGATCAGGCCCTTTTACATCTTATTTTTCATGGCTGTAGATCCAGGGAATTGCAACCTGCAGGACAGATTCCTTCCCAGTCGCTCTCAGAAAACCCCCTGGGGAATTAAAAACTACCCCCCACAGCAGCCCGAAGCACGCACAGCCCCCTGTGCAAGCCCTTGCACGGCTCGGAGGGGTCAGCAGCACCTGTCCTGCCCCGGGCGAGGAGGAGCGGGAGCTCGGGGTACAGGGGAGCTGGCACAGGGACAAGGACGGGGACAGGAGGCATGGCAGGGCAGGAGCTGCACAGGTTTCTGGTTACACTGCTGTTGCAGCGGAGGCATGTTTAATTGCAGCTCCACAGCAGATAATTTGTAGGTATGAATGTTGTTCTCATGGGTGTTAATTTTCGTCGGCTGTTTATGTGAACGGGGTGAGCTTCCGCTCCCAGGTTGATGCTTCCCAGCTGCCGAGACGCCGTGGCGAAGGCCCACGTCCAGCTGGGAACACCTCGCCTTCACCTGGGGGAGACCACCCCAGCCACCCCTGCGCCGCGGAGCCCACCGAGGCAGCAGTACCTGGCATCTCAGGGGTGGATCCTCCTGCTTCTGCTACATCGGTGCGAAAAGTTCCCCCAAGGGCAGGTCTTTCTGATGCTCCGACCACTTATATTTGTAGGGCAGGCACTTGGCAGGGAGCGGGTCCTGCTCGGAGCTGAGCTGGGCGCAGTGTGGCCCTCCAGCACCCCTGCACAGCATGCATCCATGGGTAGGGAGGTCTCATGGATGCAGTTGCCATGGAAAAATAAAACCCCTCATCAAGATTCAGAGGAAACTAATGAAGTAATTAACAAGTAGCAAAAATGAAAGAGGAGGATCGTTGCAGTGCTTCTGCTCTGTTGCCCAGGGTGGCCAGCTGTGGAGGGGAATTGACCCTGAAAGCAAAGCAATAGAAAAAGCAGGGAAATAAATCCCACCTAAAACTGAGCTGGACCATCTTCTCACTGGGATTGAGGTTTTCTGAATTTTGTTTCGCTTTCTGCCCAAAAAACAGAAGTGATAACTCCAGGAGAAACTGTCTCCACACAACAGAGAAAGCAACAGCCCAGCCCTCCTCTGACCCAGGCTTGCAGTCGGGTGGTGAGGGATGCTGGCCTGGGATGGGCAGCCCTCACTCCCCCACCAGGCCCATGGGACAGAGGATCCACGTGGCTCTGTGGGACCTTCAGCCACGGCTGGGACAGGGCATCTGCGAGGGTCCGTGCAGCTGAGAGCCGGGGGGGACACTGGGAGGACCCCCCAGTTGCATTTGTCTGAGGAGACTGGGCACTGTCTCGGAAGGACCACTTTTTAGAAATTATGAACATCCTGATGGCAAAAGGCATCAATGGGAACACAAATGCTCTGCCTCTCTGAGGGCTCAGTGCCAGCCTCGAGCAGGGCGCTGGCTGGACACACCTCCTCCTCCGTTAGCCGAAGGCTTCTTTCCGTCCCGCTATGAAATACGGCATCAGATATATCTCCGCTCCAATTTATGCAGCATTGCAATGTGCTCCTTCCATCTCCTCTAGACACCATTTGGCAGATCTGTGCTGTGAATGTCACAGCAGTCTTTCATAATAACTTCTCCCACCATCCCGTCAAGTGCGATGAGACGGGTATACCATCTGCTGGGAGCCGTGCCGCCATGTGCAGAGCCGCATCCCTCCCGCACTAGAGAAACCCTGAAACCCTTTCCTGGGCCCACTCAGCCTGTCTCGGGGTGAAACAGGTCTGCACTTAGGCAGTCCTTGTATTTCTCCTTGGGGGGACAAGCGGCTCCTTTTTGTCCCCCCTGTAGATGCCCTTCATGCCTGCAGTGATGGCCCCGTGGGTGACCAGGTCTGTGGCTAAAGCTGTGTCTTTAGCACTCAGCTCTAACATCATCTTCCAGGGTAAAACATCAATAGGATCGTCTCCATCTACAAGACTCCTTCCCTAAAACAAGTAAGTGGCAGCACTTTAAGCCATCATGGATAAAAGACACTGTAATCTGATTTTCTCGGGCAGCAGCATGTCAGTCACTAGGGAGAAAGATTTGATCAACTTTGCTGAGACGGGCGCTCTGCACAGAGTGAGGAACCTCCGCAAAAGGGGAGCTACAAACCTGGCAGTGCCAGGGAGAGGGCGGCTCGCCTGGAGACAAGCTCAGCCCCGAGCCCATCGCCGCTCCAGGCTGCTCCTGGGGCCAGCCGCGGCCGCCTCTGCCAGCCCCCGTCACCACCGAGGCCGACATCCCCAGGGACCAGCGGCGGGAAGAGGAAGGGTTTGAACCATCAGTGGCTGAGGGTTTATCCCAGCTTTGAAAGGCAGGGAGCAGTGAGAGGACCCGGGCATCTGCAGCTGTTGATACAAAGGAAACCAGGTTCCCAAATGCTTTTCAAAGCTGATTAAAAAGTGGTCCTCGAAGAAAGCACCTAAACAAGAGAGCAGCTCCTTGCAGGAGTGCTGGGCATCACCGGGGCAGCCTCCTTTTGCTTGGGCAACAGCAGCAAGGTGATTTATACCTGTGTTTGCACTGGAGGTGGGAAGAGTCTGGGCTGGAAAGGCAATTAGTGCAGGAGAGAAAAATCTCAGGGCAGTTTAATACAATTTTGTTGTTGATGTTGTTGCGCTCAGCGAGAGCTGGGAAAGGCCAGCGTGGTCCTTGCCCCTGAGGAGCACATGGTTTCAGCAGCTTGGATAAAGAGAAAAAGTGTTTTCTGAGAGAAAAGAAATGAAATGCTTTTTTCTTGTGAAGCACTCGCTTTCTTTAAGCTGCCTGCAACATTTTTCATAATTAAAATACATCTATAACATCATCCAGTGCTTTTTGATACTTGCTCTCTCTAGCAGTATGATTTGGATCAATGAAAATGTCCTAGGAGCTTGTGGTAACAACCTTGCTCAGCATTTTTTTCACTTGAAAGAAACCCGAGAGGAAGAAAGGTTCGTGGTTGTGCAAGAAGAAGGATTTTCCAAAAGGGCTATTCCCCACCCTGGAAAAAAGAGCCATAATACCCTCACTCTGCGGTTTCCCATCAAGGCCGATTCGCATAATTAACACCAAAATTAGTCTTTATTCTGTTGTAACGATTAGGACAGCCTGCAAAGGGAGCCTGGCGAGAGCAGAGCATCGTGCGAGGCAAACCGGGTCCCCACAGGGGACGTCCCCAGGCCCCCGCCGCGGAGCCACGGGTCCCTGGCAGAGCCAGGACCGACTTCAGGCCTTGCGTTCACCATCCCCAAGCGCAGCCAAAGCCTGGTGTGCCCAGGCACTAGCGCAGCGCCAAGAGCAACGATAACAGCAGTTAGATTTGATTTTGCCTTGAAAATACACTTTAATCAAATCTTATTGGATTAGCATTGAAATCTGAGCATTGCTGGAACGAAGAGCTGCTGCTTCTCCATCGCAAAGTCCTCCTGGCTTTTAGCTGGGTTCTGTTTTAAACATGCCTCCCACCCGCAGCAATTGTGCTTGGAGCTGAATAATTATGAAAAGGGACTTTGGTGCCAAAGCAAGAAAAAAAAAATACAACTCAGCCCCAGCCCCCAAACCTGCGAAAACTTAGCCACACTCGCGCTCCAGCGCGCTTGGCATCACGAGGATTTTATTTTTTTTCCCCCCTCTCAACAAAATGTCAAAAATGTACTTAATGAGAAGTTCTCCTCTTACAAATGAAGCAGTAATCTGTCAGAAGGGAAAATCTGCTGTAAACTTAGTCAGAGCTCATCCCCTGACTCCTTGCCAGCACGCATTCCAGCTCGCCGGCAGCTGGGCAGGCGGCGGGGCCGGAGTGCCATCTACAGCGGCCGGGGGGAACTAAGAAATCCCAAATCCCGCTGCAGCTCCAGGCCCTTCCTTCCCTCTGCTCATCCTTCCCGCTGGAAGCATGCTCCCTGACCTCGCTGGGGACAGAAAAGGCCTGGATGGGTTTTGGGGTGCTTCCGAAAAAACAGGGTGAGGCTGCAGGTGGCAGAGCTGTGGGAATCGTGGCAGGGATGTGGGGCAGGTGCCCAGCAAGTTCCTCAGCTCTCCGGCAGAAACACCCTCACCCTTAATAAAAGTTTATTTTGCAACCCATGCTCACAGCAGAGACTGCAAGAAACACGCCAGTGCCGATGCCGTGGGGCACGGGGAGTCCCGCACGCGGCTTCACCAGTGCGAGGAGGAGTCGTGGCACAGGGCTCTGCTCCGGCTGCGGCACCGTGGGCGGCACGGCAAAACACACCCAGGCGAGCTGACGGCGCGGGGAGGAGATCCAGTCGAGAGCCACGCTATAGCAGCTACCAGAAAGATCCGCGGGAGAACATATGGTGTGTTTTTCAATGCACCCATAACATTTATTTAAAATACAGGCTCTAAAGCTTGCCAGCAAAGCTTAATAGGAGGAAACCTTTCTTTATGCTGGAATCTCTCCTATTGTTTCACTCAAATCATTAAGCTTGTATTTATTTGTTTTTAGCCTAAACAAATGGGGAGTATTGCAGGGAGAACTGCCTAGGATTCCCCTTGCACCTGCAGGGTCCCGGGTCCAATCTGCTCGGCTCGGCGGTGCCTGGCCTCACCTGCTCACGGGGGCTGGCAGACCCAGCTGAGCTCACTCTGCCCTGATGCAAGCCCTAAGCCATAAATGCCCTGCTGCTGCAAGGAGCTGACTTTCCTACAGTGGTGGCCTTGGAGGAGAAGAGCATCTGTGTGTGTGTCCTTCTTGCTGCCATTCGATGGGTGGAGAGGCTGAATCTCCAGGTGGGACGGTGTGGTTCAGCGTGTACCAGCCTCAAGCTGCCCGTTGCAGGGGCCTTTCTCCTGCCCAGCCCTGCAGGTTTGGCAGCAGCATCTCTTCTCGCCTGGAGATGAGTCAGGGTATGGCAGGCGAGCAGGGTGTCTAACAAAAGACTATGATGGCATCACAGCTCCTCCGGCCGGCCCGCTCCGCACCCGGCGTGAACGGAAACAGCCTGACTGCCGCAAGGCACGGGGTCACCCCAGGATCTGTCTCCTCTCCTCCGCCTTCCGCTGTGCTCTGTCAGCATCTCCCCCAGGCACTGCCAGGACATGCTCTGCCAAGGACAGAGAAGCCAGGAATAGCAGGAGATGAATTTCTCATCCCCTCGGTTCCACGCAGCCCCGTGCCCGTGGTCGGCAGAGTGACGATGCTCCACAGGTACCTGGCGCAGGCCCTTGGGTGGGTGATGCGTGCGGGGCAATGCCCCCCAACACCCGTCCTGCCAGCGGGAGAGACCTGGAAGGGGTCGTGGGGAGCTGGGGGCAGACCCCAGGGCTGGCTGCACCCCACATTCTGCTGCAGGGGCTGGGGTCTGGCTGCATCTCAGTGCCTCGTTGGTGTTTAATGGCAGTTGCACCATCTAGAGGATAAACGGGTACCGGTCCCAGAGCAGAGGCCGAATCTAGGCAGGCAGAGGAGTATATAAGAAAAGGATGAGCAGAGCAGTCTGGCCATGAGTGAGATGCAAATCCTTCGGCGAGGCACGGTGTGAGCGATTTCAGGGTCCCGTGGATGAGCCCAGATAGCCCATCTTTCCCAGAGAATGGGAACAGGGGGAATAGGATTCAAAGATGCCGGCAGTGCTTGCTTAACATGTGACTGATCTCTGCTGGCTGCAAGGAACAGGGCAAGGGAGAGGGGAAAAATAATAAATTAAAAATCCCAGCCTGCAGTCAAGCTGACTGCGCACCCCCGAGCTGGGAATCAACAGCTCTGAAAGCAATTTCGTCGCTCAGCTGGACCTGTATTACTTCTCTCTCTGAACAGATGTGCCAGTGGCACTCGTATGAATTACCACAGTGGAGATGTGAGGGGGTGAGGATAAGCCCCATCCTCATGCCCTGGCAGCAGCGCTGCTCCTCTCTGCACTCCCGGCTCCCCTTTCTGCAGGGTGCTGAGGCCAGGCCGCTGCGCAGCGCTCCAAACAAGCAGAGGTTTCTGCCGACAGCAGCTTTTCCCTCGTGCTGATGATCTTCCCCGGAGAGAGATTTGGGGACCGAACCATCAGGGCCATACCCGCAGGTATCCAGAGGAAAAGGAGGCTGCACACCACGGGTTGGCTGTGCTGGCAGCACCCGCCAGCTGTGCACACACCAGCTCCCAGGACCGGGGGGCTGCCCGCTGCCACCCACCAGCTCGCCCACCTCCTGCCCAGTGGCAGCCAGATGAGCCCATGCTCTGACTGCCATTGCCCTTGCACGGGGTGTGAGGGCTTCACCCTCCTTCGCAGCCTCCTGCAGCATAAGGAGATGTAGGAGCTCCATTCCCACTGATTTTTATTTTTTTTGGTACCACTCAGGCCCCTGCAGATTGTGCAAGTCACAAGGAAACGTTGATCATATCCCAAATACAACCACTAACACATCTCAGCTCTCAATCTGCCTCATTTGCTGACACCCAGTTTTCTCCTTCTCCTCCCACGAGCTCCTCGCAGCCGGTTCCTTCCTCCTGGTTTGCGGCACGTACGTCTGCAAGCTGCTCCGGCTTTCCCGTCCCACGCACGGCTGCGTGCACAGCTTGCCCGAGGCGGTGCCGGGAGCCCGGGGCGCTGCCTCCGCTCCTTCCCTTCCATGCTCGTGGGTTTTCTGAGCCTCAGCCAAGCTGGGTGGCGAGGAGAGAAGCTTGCCCAAGGGTCAAATCCAGCCCTTACCCTGCGCTGTGTAGGGTTCAGTAAGGAGCAAGAAAAACACAAAGCACACCAGGTAACTGGCGCTTTATTTTTTTCTCTGATTCTCCCAGGCCAGTCAGGGCAGCGCCAGGTATCGGTGCATCATTGGACCTTCTCCATGAGACACATTTTGGGTGAAGGTCTGTAGCCCCATGCTGTCATCTCAGCTCGGCAGCCTCCAGGTGCCGTGGAGCCAGGGGTGCTGGACGGATCGGAGATGGTTTGGGTCATTCTCCAAGGGGCTCAGACCATTGCCAGGGGATTCAAGACCAGGATGAGGGAAGACTTCCAAAGGACTGTCCATTAATGCCAGCAGCACAAGCCCCATCCAGGAGAAAGTGCCTCTCTAAATACCATGTTTTTCTTAACGCTTACCAGAAGGACAGGATTTGATCTCCTCCTCTGTTTCCAAAGCTGTTATGGATCTGTTGCACTGAAGGCATTTGCGGTGCCCAGTCAATACTCCTCCATCCCTGACAGCTCTGCAGAATGGGAGGGTGAATCTGACACAGCACTTAGTCCAAAATTACCATCCCTGGATGGATGCCACAGCCCTAAAAGCCCTGTGTAAATCAGGAGTGCACGTGGGTGTGGATGCGGAGTGTGTGCAGCTGCAGCTAGCACAAAGCAAGGGTGGTCAGGGCCCCTGCCCTCTGCCTCTCTTGGCTGGAGCACTGGGAGGTGACTTTGGCCCACAGGGAGAGCAGAATGAGGACTGGGGAAAAATAAATACTTAAAATAACTATTAGCATGTTTGCCAAATGCTGCTTCAACCAGCCTGAAACTGCTCCTGGGAGGTCCCTTCACCCTGCAGAGTGGCAGGCAGGCTTTCACTCCGTATGGCTGCTCTGCTGAGAGTGATTTGCTCTGTGCTGGTTTGCTGGAGAAGAACCCAAGTCAAAGGATTGCACAAACTCTCTGGCCCAGCATGTTTTTTCGGTTTGATGAAAATTCAAAACAGTGGTGATCTTTGGTTTGATCCAAAACTCGCTTAAGGAAGCATTTTAACCACTGAACCAAACAGCAGTTGTTTGCAAATCCTTAATCAAAGCCTGCTCGTGCAAAGTGCGTTTTGCAAATTCAAAGGCATCGGTGAATGAGACCCAGTGTGCACCGCAGCCCTGGCCCCTGCCCGCCCCAGCATCACCGGGTAGGCAGCATCCCGTGGTGGCAGCATGGGCTCAACCTGCTCCACGGGGACCTCGGGGACAAGTCGCTCCCTTTGTGCCACGCTTCAGTCGGAGACTTTGAACACCTGCCAGTTGCCCTGTTGTGAATTCACCGCAGAGAGGTTTCGCTTGTTTGCAGCCAAAAGAGTCCACGGATGCTAAAAATAGAGTACTCCTTGAAGGTGATCTGAAAAGCTTTCCTACATGTGAGGATGCCTTTTAAAAACACAGGCTCAGAGCTAATGGGGGCTGGGATGATGCTCAGGATGGCTCTGCCGGGAATCAGGAGTTGCTCCACAGAAGCCGCCCGGCAGCCCCCTGCCTCACGGGTGGCTGCAGGGGTGCTCTGGAGCAAGCAGCGGTCAGCAAAGGTGCTCTCTAAATGCAAGACATGATAATTGCAGGCAGACAAGTCCACGGCTGTGCTGGGACTTCTCAGCAGAAGAGTCAGAGAAGCAGTAATGAGGGGACCTGGAGTGCAGTGTTTTCTTTTCCTCCCCCAGCCCCCTTAAAGCTCTCAGCAATTGCAGCACAAAGTCAAAGCAGAACAGTTTCCTTTTGAAATATATAGCGAGCGCAGCATCTCAGTTTCATCCTGGCTTTTCTTCGTGCAGTGGGGAAGGGATCTATCCCACTGTGCATCTTTGATCTTGCCCTTTGAATAGGCCATTTTGAAGCTCACAGACCCCTTTTCATCACCTTCTGCCTTGGTTGCCATAAGGCACCTTTCTGTCTCTGAATGACGAATGTGTCCGTCAGCGCTCCCAAGCCGTGAGATGCAGGAAACATCCGAGCTGTCCCAACACCTTGAACTCACTCTGCTGGCATGGCTTGGCACCAACCTTCAACGTTTAACTTCAACTGCTCATCCCCAACGGGACGATGGACGAGGCGGAAAGAGACCCATCACCACTCTGGCAGCGCCTCAGTGGCCCTCAGAGCACAGCAGAGCTGAGAGCAGAAGGAAGGAGCTATTGCAATATGAAGAGCTGACCTGAGGAATGCAATTACGCGTGATCTAAAATATAAACGCACTGCAAAACCCATGCAGTACTGGGGCAGGAGTTGCTGCCTGTGAATGCTCAGCCTGCAGCCCCAGGATCAGCTGGCAGTGGCTCTGGAGGAAACACAGCCAGTAAAGCGTGGGCCAAGGCCAGCAGAAAGTCCCTATTTGGTGGCCCAGTGAGCACCACACCACCCAGTCTGCCCTTTCTGGGTAGGACCCATAGGTGAGCGTGCAGCCAGCACCCTCAACAAGCTGTGACAGCTCCTGGCTTCTCATGCTCTTCTCTGCGAAGCCCAGAAATTGGAGGAGACTGCGCCGATAACAGTCTGACACCTAATGGGCACGAGCAGAATTGTGACAAGAACAGGAGCCGGCTGGAAATGTCCTCATGGAATACAGACAGCGTTGCCTCAGAGCAAAGCCCATGGAGCTGGACGGGAAGAGTCCAGAAAGAAGAAAACTCTTAAGAGCCCCTACAGCACATTTCCATGATTGTAAACATTAAAAATTTATAATTTAACCTAGATAGGAATGAGTTGTATGAAAACTATTAAAAGGTTCTAGGTACAGAATGTGAGAGAGGTGCCATGATTGCCTTTGAAATTTTAGAGGTCTCTGCCATATGATAGCAAGGAAAGGTCAGGGTTGCAATCAAACCTCTTGGCACTAAATTGTATTTCTCAGGTTGTATTCTTATGCCAGATACGCTGGGAGTTACTGCTGAAAAGGGACATCTTCAAAAGCCATCAGTTGTGCCCCACAGGGACCTTCAGCTACGTTTTCTATAATGGTCAGTAATGAATGGGAAGTTCATCAGATTTGACTCAAAAACATTAAATGTATTCTGTAACCATGCCTCTGTGCTATACTTTCCACCTGATGTGTTTCATGGAGCCGGTGGGTCTCTTTTCTTAAAAAAATCTGGCATCCAAAGGCAATTTACAGCAATGGTGTCTTCTAAGGCAAGACAGGGCACAGCTTTCTGAGACCGAGCTCCACCAAGAACTGCTCGCGGACCTCCTCCTGCCCCAGATGCTGCTTCCCCAGGCAGCATCCAGCCCTGCTGTACGGAAGCTCCCACCACCTCTGCTCCATTCAGTGGGTAAATAGAAATGTTCAATATCCAGCGCTGTTTGCTGGCAGCTTTCACAGGCATCTCTGTTCCTTTTTTTTCTAAATTAGATCTTTCTATTATAACTTGAAGGCCTCATGAGTCTCCTTGGCGTTTATTAAATAACAACTAAAGCCTTCAATTTACCATGTTACTACATGATCCAGTTGTACTCCATCTAATACGCCATCCGCGATCAGACTGGAGATGCTGAACGGGGCAGGAGGACGGAGGAGCAGGGCCACCACCACGACCAGCTGCTCCAAGAGAGCTGCTCCAAGGAGCTGCTGCCGCCCGGGATGGGCCCAGCCCTCGCTGCAGCTCGTAGCACCAGCAAATTCCTGCAAGAGGGAAACAAGTGCTCAAGCTACATCTGCACCCCGTTTTGAACCAGAGGTAAGAAGCCTGCTTGATTGATTTTAAAGCCAATGCTGGCACTACTTTTTCCAGAACAGTTTTGAGCCTCCCGAAGCTCAGTGGAGCCCCATGATACACAGACCTCGAATACTGACTGAGCTCAAGGTTCAGACTGGATTCCATCCACCTCCCTTCCCCGCTGCTTCTTCCATCAAAAACTCAATAGCCACAGTGGGATTTCACTTTTGTGGATTGGTTTTGCCCCCAAACCCAAAGACGTGCTTGGGGAATGCAAAACCACCGTGTTTGCAGAACCTGAGGCTCTCGACGTCCCTCGTGTCCTAGACACGCTGTGCCCTCAGCCGGGTATGACTCACATTCCCAATGAAACAGCAGCACGGCAGAAATGCCTGGTGTTTTAACTCAGCTCCATGTGAGAACCGTAATTGGCCACGAAGCCACAGGTTACCTGACAACAGGAAGATCTGCGAGGTGAGTCCTTTTATTCTTACTATTTTGTTTTTAATCTTGTCCTTTTTCTTGCTGGAAAAAATAAAAGCCATCACCTGAGCTCTGGTTTCAGCCTCTGATAACCCACAGCAGCTTTTGCCTCTAATGTATCCAGAGCCACCTATAATGAGCGCCTGTTCCTACCCCCTGCAATAAGCTGCAAATGGGATGAGCAGATCCTGAGGTCGGGGAAGGTGTTTCATTTTGAAAACATGAATGTTTCCCTGCCACTCCAGCCATCCTAACAAGGGGTCCAATTAGTGCTCGTGACTTTGTCATCCATCCAGCGGGGACGCAGGGACAGGGACCGCTGCTCTCATTTCCGCAAAGATCATGGATCAGGAAGACAAATCATCCCTAATGGGACCTCGGGGAGAGGCTCTGCTCTTCTTTCAAGTCAAAGGCTGCGCATGGAGGCAACCTGCTCTGCGGAGCCATAAAATGCCACCTCCGCTGGTAGCAGCAGTGCTC
Organism: Nipponia nippon; assembly: GCF_047370975.1. Taxonomy (NCBI): domain Eukaryota; kingdom Metazoa; phylum Chordata; class Aves; order Pelecaniformes; family Threskiornithidae; genus Nipponia; species Nipponia nippon. Next base: position 9,478,262 of record NW_028262332.1, read on the forward strand.
TCCAGCAGCAGCCAGCCTCCCCCTTCCAAGCAACTGCATGTGCACAAGGACATTTATAACTCTTCTGGCCATGGCTTTGACTTTCATTTTATTTTTAAAGTGCATTCACATGTAAATTGACTTGGCCCAAGAGGATACATGAATACAAGAGCCCTTTCTTTCCTCTGGAGTAGCATTAGGAGGAATATGGTGAAAGGAGCAAAGTTTCCTCACCTCCGGGCTGCAATTCTGCAGCTAAGGAAAAGCAAGTTCATTGTTTCCTTCTGCACACAGATGCTGGCTGTGCTGTTTTCAGCAGTCTTGTTCAAGCGAGCCATTTCTGAATATAAAAGCATATTACATATCCCAGGGACAAGAACACAGAGGCAAATGTCTTATCGGCTCTGTTTTACCTATTGTAAGAGCAGGAGATGAATTAATATGAGTCTATAACTGTGTCTGATGGTTTGAAGCATGCTCCTGCCCCAAATCCCTGGGGTCAGACCTGGTTTGGTACGTAGCGGACTCCTAGGAAAAGAAAAAATTAGAACATGAGGTTGGAGTCCAGGAAAGGGCACAATTCCTCAGGGCAGGAAAACACACGTGCTCTCCAAAACAAGCACCTTTGGGGTGAAAGATGGAAATCCGTTCCACAGCACTCAGCACACATCAGCCCCACGTCTTGCAATGCATTGCCACAGGGTGAGCACAAAAACGTCTGAAGAGCCTTGCAGCTCAGAGCCGCAGCATCCGGCACCCACCCTGCACCAACACCAGCGACAGGGCAACTTCAGTCTAGCTGCGTTGCCAGCTCCAGCAGCGTCTTCTCTTTCTGCAAGGACAGAATGAATTCACCTTGGAGCCTGGCTCTGGTGTTCAACACTGCTTTGGGAAACTGCCCTCTGAGTTAAACTTCTTCCGAGCTGTGCTGTGGTGCTGCGACGTCCTGTCAAAGCTGTGGCAGAAATGGCAGCACCAGTCAAGCAAAGTGTCTGGAACGTTGAATGAAGAGTGACACAGAAAATGATTAATTGTATGCGATATACTTATTAAGGATAATGGGCCTGATTCCGACATCCACCACATTCTTGTGCACTGGGAATAATTCCCCTTATGGCAGAGGAGCCCAGTGGGGTGTAAGCACGGTGCCTCATCTGCACTGCCACGAGCTGTCACCCCGTTTTCAGCCTGGCACCCTTCCTACCTGCTGTTCCCTGCTGCTGTTCACTTGGTGTTCCCTGACCTGAGCATTTTCCCTGTGATTTTGGCAACACCCAGCCAAAAGACGCTGGTTTCCTCTGTAGCATCACAGGTGTTCGAGCACCATGGGAAAAAAAAAATACACTGGCAAAGTGAAAATAGGCAGCACTTTATGTTAAGGCACCAGGTTTTCATTTGCCAGAAACTAGGAATGGAAATGCTTGTGAAGATTTACAAACCGAGAGTTATGACTCACTCGGTGTTTTTTAGTGAATGAGCAGGTTGAAACGGGTGTCCCGAAAGGAAGGATCCTGCAGCTTGGCTCTGCTCCGGGAGCACGGGGCCGGTAGGACGCGGCTGGCAGCGCATCCCCGCGGAAAGCCTCCCTGCCAGCGAAACAAAGAAGAAAGTGCGCACTAAAACTTTGCTGTTTCTTTACGTGAAAGCAACAACACCCTGATAACTCCAGGAGCCAAAGCACCGACTGCTTCATTTTCTGAAAAAAAAAAATGGTCCTCAGCTCTCTTAACCCCAGTTCTAGTTTTGCATCCCCAAACTTAGGGTTTGGGACGGCCACTGGTGTGTTTTGTGGATGTTTTGAGTTTTCCCCACCTTTGGCAGCCCCCATCGCACCCCAAAGGGAGCACGACGAATTATTCTCCTCCTCTGCGCTGTACTCGACTCTCGTCTCAAAAGTAAATGGTGCAAACGCCCGGTACGCCTGTTGGCAAAGTCCCCGCCGGGCCAGAGCCGGTCAGCATTCGCAGGACCGGGGGTCTGGGGCCCAAATCTTGCCCTGGGTCTGCAGGAGGCCCCAGCTCCGCAGGGCCGGCGGGATCCTCGCCTTCCTCCCCGCCGGACCTTCTACTCTCAACCCTTAACCGGGCTCCAGCCTCGCTCCGCGCCGGGCCCCGGGGCGGCCGCGCCTGCCTTTGTGCCCCGGCGCCGGGGCCGCCCGGCCCGGCCCGGCCCGGCCCGGCCCGGCCCCTCCCCGCCCCGCCGCTCCCGCGGGCAGAGCCGGCGGCCGCCGAGGGCCGGGCGGTCGCCCCCGCCTCCCCGGCGGAGCCCTGCGGCGCATGCCTCCCGCTCCCCGGGGGCAGGGAAGGAAGCGCCGCCCGCCCCTGCACCAGCGCGGCGGGCAGCGGCCGCGGCGGAGCGGAGCCCGGCGGAGCGGAGCGGTGCGGAGCGGGGAGCGCGGGCCGGGCGCCGCCACCACCGCCACCCCTCTCGGCCTCCCCCCGCGGCGGCGGCAGGTGAGCGGCGGGCGGGAGGCGCGGCGGGGCCCCGCCGAGGCCGAGGCTGAGGCCGAGGCCCGGCTCCGGGCCCGGCGCGGCCGGCCGAGGGCGGCGGAAGGCGGGAAGGGGGAGCCATGGCGGCGCGGGCAGGGCCCGGCCGGCCGCGGGCAGCGGGCGGGGCGCCCCGCGGCGGTGGCCCCGCGTACGCCGCCTCCGGGCGTCCCTCCCGGGCGGGCGTCCCCTCACAGCCCCTCGGCGGGTGCCCCCCGGGCGGGCGTCCCCTCCTGTCCCCTCACACCCTCTGTACGTGTCCCCTGGGTGCGTTGTCCCCTCAGGCAGCCCCTGTGGATGCTCCCCTGGCGAGTCTCCCTTCGCGTCCCCTCACGCGGCCCCCGTGGGTGCCCCCTCACGTCCCCTCACACCCTCCGTGGGTGCCCCCTGGTTCGTGTCCCCTCACACAGCCTCCAGGTGCCCCTGGGCCCTCCGTGGGTGCCGCCGGGTGGGTGCCCCCTCGCAGCCCCGCACCCCTGGGTGGGTGCCCCGGCCTGAAGCGGCGCTGGGGCAGGAGAGTTCATCCCGGTCCTGTGCAATTCTTGCTGTGCGACCGCAGTCCCCGCGCGGGGTAACGAAGGCACCTGCCCCTTCCCTGGAACCTGTGGAAATAGGTTAATAGGAAGTAAGTTTTGTTTTTTTTTTTTTAATGAACCGGGGAGCTTAAGTGTGTTAATTGCATTTCTTCAAGATAATTAGGTATTCTGATTTCTGTCTTTTTGATCCTTAGCTGCTTATTACAAGGAAAAACGTTTCTGATTTCTGTTGGCCCTCGTGAATGTGTTGGAGGCGACTTCAGAAATTGTGCGTTCATTCGCGTGTTTCTGCCCCGCGGCGCGGCAGGCTGCTTGCGAGATCCTTCCCCCGTTAGTTCGCAGCCGAATACACGAACGGTCGGGAGCGCCGGGCTCTATCGGCACGCGTAGAGCAGAAGTCGGTCTAAACTATCGTCATTCGGCTAAAAGGTGGAAGTTAAAACAGCGCGTGTTGGGTTGCCCCAGGTTCCATCCCAGGAGGGATGTTCTCGATCGCTACACTTAAAACTTTAATTCTGCAGGAACGGTGTTTTGAAAGTAATTACCACTGAGGATAAGAAAATCAGAAATGGATGTCCAGAGCTTGGGTTAAAATGTATTTTGCTAAGACGTTCTGCAGCAGAGAACTAGCAAAAGAAGCGGCAAAAGCAGGATTAGTGGTGTGTTCAGAGCTAACCGCTCTGCAGACATCGTGTAAGGCGTGTGCAGGGGGACTCTGCCTTGGTCAGTAAGATTTCCTAGTCTGCTAACGAGATGGCAATAAAACTGCTCCCTGAGCACAGGTCCCAGAATAATTTTGACAAAAGCATTTGTCACGTTAAGTAGAACATTCTTCGTTGGAGCACTGTGCTCTTTTTAAAAGTGATGAAGAATTGTCTTCCCTACTTGTCTGTTACCTTACTCTCAGTAGCAAATAAATATACTTAGAAGTTTTCAAGAGTTTAGAATCATTAATTCCTTAGAATATCTATTGCCACTGATTAATTTGAAACCAGAACTAGAGAAAAATTGACAAGAGCAAGGTTGGAGAGGATTCAGAGGCAGAAGCACGTCTCTGTAGGCCGGTAGGGTCCAGTGCCGCGCTGCAGCTGGGGCTCGCTGGGTTTGTGTCAGAGACTGCGAATTGGGCTTGAAGACCCGCTCTGCTGCTGTGGCTTTTTGTTGGGGTTGCTCCGTGCCTTGTGCCGACCAGGTACTGTTTCGGTCCCACCAAGTGATGCTGCACCTTCGGCCCTCATGGGATCGCGTGGAAGTTGTGAACTCTTTGGGGTGTTATCTGGTGTTTTCCGGATGGCTTTTTTCCCTTTTCAATGAAACAGGCCTTCATTCTCTTTGGGGTTTCTACTAAAATAGGAAGAATAGTTCTTAATCTTCATCCTGCTTTTGCAAACTCCCAAAGATTTGTGTTTACCAAGAGCTTTTAGCCTGCAGTGAGGCCGGAATGACTGATGTCTCTGGGTTATTGCTGCATACTATGTTTCAGGAAGAAATAAGCTCTCTTTCCTTCTCTTTGAGCTGCCCCAAGTCCCTCAGTTGTGTGTGCTTAATGCCAAGCCAGAACAAGCAAAAGCTGTCTCAGGCCAGCGTGTGAGTTCAGGCATCACGCTAACATAGTTACTCTGCTCTTTGAATAAGAGTTGGTTTGTGTTCCACCGTCTCAGATCATGGGCAAGCTTGCTTCACATCCGCCCGTTATGTGCCATGGGGACATAACCAACATTGTTTTTGTTGTAAAACTGGAAAGCTGAGCTATGTATGGCGGGAGTTCTTTAAAAAGGGCAGTTGTGCCAAAGGAAACACGGGGAGCAGCATATTTTGCAGGGTTCTCCGCTCCCACCAATTCTACTTTTTTATGAAAGACTCCCTTAAAATTGTTCTTTCTCTCTTGCCACAAAGTTCATGGCAAAAATATTAAGCCAACGTTAGCGCAGAAGGGGGTCGCACACGCCTGCGCACTGAAGTATCATCAGAGTGGTTCTTCATGAGTCTTGACAATACGTGGTTATTTAGGAGAGTGCGCGAAAGAGAGTGCAACCTTCGTTGAAAAGTGCAGGAAGAGTTTCGGAAGTGAAGATAATTAGCTGAATTGGATTATGGTTGGGCCGGAAAATACTGAAAACCACAAATGATGAGTGCTCTGTCTTATCCTTAATGGCAGTAGTGACTGATTTACCCTTTAAAGTGATGTTGAGGAGTAACTCTTGTGATTATCTGGCACAATAAGTCTGAGCGTTGGTAATTTACAATTTATGTTACCAGTATTATTATTACATGGAACTTCTGGAGGGTAGATGCATAATAAAAAATATTTTTCTTTTTCTTTATTGTAGGATGGAAGAGAGACCAGTCTGAAAAACTGTTCCGTTGTGGACTTTGCTGTTGTCTGCTAGAATGTTCCTTATGAATGCTTCTCCTTTGGTAGCTCTTCAGACAAAATGGGAGTCCTTTGGACCAGCAAGGAATTGTAGGTATCCCGTTTGCTTCTCTGAATCCGAAGGGGACATCACTAGAACCTCTGTAAGTGCAAAAGTTCAGATGATCATAAACAACCTGCAAAGTCAAGAGTCTCCCCTGGGTATGAACAATGAGTATGATTGTATTATGCAGAAGAAACAAAAGGGAGAAAAGGGCACTAGTAACAGAGTCGCATCTAGCACCACGCTGCTACGGAAGCATCCTCAGTATACCAAGCACGGTTGCCCTGCTGATTCAGACGACACTGAAGTGGAAGAGAACGTGGGGTTTGGGGCTTCCTTGCTCGATTCTGACAGCGATGATTCTGTTGACCGAGGTATAGAGGAAGCCATTCAAGAGTACCTGAAAGCAAAAAGCAAAAGTGACCAGTTGTTGCAAAGGAATGCAGAGTGTTCTGAGAATATAAGCAGAGACAAAAGGTTTAAGAGAGAATTCTCCCAGAACAAAATGGCTAGTAACCTTCTCCCTGTGACATTTAAAGCCGAGATGCTCTCCGAAGAGTACCTGTCTGACCACCTGGGAATTGGTAAAAGGCTACAGCCTGCTTCCCCTCAGAGCAACAGTAGCGATGACTCTTTTGAACAGAGCATACAAGCTGAAATTGTGCAGTTCTTGAATGAGAAGAAGCAGCAAGAAATTAGTAAGTGTGTAATCGGGGAGGATAAAAAAGATTCCCGTGTGAGATCTGTCCTAAAATGCAACAAAGAAACGACTAACAAAACAAACTGTGGTGCTATGAAGCGAGGTTGTAATGCGCTCCTCTTGAGGCACCATCCCAAGCTACAGAAAACCAGCACGCAGTCCAAGTGTTTGCAGTCTAAAATGCAAGAAGAGCCTAGTGATTTCAGCCAAGTGAACCAAGCCTATCTAGAAATGGCCACTGCCAGCCAGCCCTGGTTAGTGGAGCAAAATGAAGAAAGTGGAGCCAATTACTGGGAGACGAGGGGAGCACTTATCAACGAGAGCATGCACACGTCTGACTCCAGTAGTGATGATGGCATTGAAGAAGCCATTCAGCTTTATCAGCTGGAGAAAATCAGGAAAGAGGCAGGTCATGCAACAGACTGTGTCCCTTTGCAGAGGGAACAATTTGATACAAAGGGTATGGCGGACATTTCTGCAAGCCTGACGATTAGCTCAACAAAAAGTGCCTCACCAGAAATCCATAAAAGCCCTATAAGCAACAAGAGAAAAGAAATTAATTCAAAGTCAACAGAATTAGAAAGCACCAGCAAAGAATTTAACAAGCTGTTTAAACCACTGAAAAAAGCCAGACATTTTGCACCTCCGGAAAACAAGATTGCTGCTTGTGAGCTCACATTGCAGGCCTCTTGCAGAGCAGACACATCTGCAGAACTCATGTGTGCGGAAGCTATCCTTGATATTTCCAAAACAATCATGCCATCCCAAATGGGAAGTGACAACAAATCACTCACTGCAGACTCCTTCTTTTCTCCCCAGCTTCTTTCGTCCTCCCATTGTGAAAGTGACAGCAGCCTTGTGGACAGCGATGATAGTATAGAGCAGGAAATCAGGGCTTTTTTGGCTCTGAAAGCACAGTCAGAAAGCCTTGGAACAAAGCCTCCCAGCCTGTCACACTCCATCCAGATGCCTTTGCCTTCTGATCAAAACAGCCTCACCGGTACCCTTGAGCCTTCTCTTCCCAAAACACTGAAGCTATCACTGAGTCGTAAAAGGAGACTTAAAAGGGAAGGCAGAATAGCGAAACAGGGTGCATCAAAAGCACCTGAACAGCTGGAGACAGGACTTTTCCAGCCAGGTAACTATTCAAAATTTCCTGTACTCCAAGAGGGGTGTGCCCTGAGCAGCCCCGCAGAACTCTGTGATGCTCAAAGGCTCGGCAGCAAAGAGACTAGGCAGCAGCAGCTGATGTCTTCCGAATTATCCGGATCTCTTGGCAGATGTGTGGCCTTGGACTCTGTAAACCCTTTTATGCAGGTTCAGAGTAGCGCAAGAAAGCTTATGAAAAATACCATCCAAACTCAAGAGAGGGATGGTTCGGACGATGAGAGCAGTTCTCTCGATAGTGATGAGGACCTTGATAGTGCTATCAAGGACCTTTTACGGTCTAAAAGAAAATTAAAGAAGAAGTCCAAGGACCAGAAATCTCAGTGCAAGAAGAGAGTCAGATTTAGCGAGACAGAAACTCAGCTGCTCGATGAATTTAGTAGCCTCCAACAAAATGAGTGGAAATGTAAAAATCCTGTGCTACTGAAAAGCTGCCTCTCAAAATCCAGAAAGGCTGTGAAAGAGAATGCAATCAGAAATCCTCCAGACAACATAAATGTCAAACTTACCAGTGAAAAAACCGAAACCATGAAGAACTTAGAGTTTAACTTACAGCTTAAAAAAGGATATAAACCTAAACCAGTTTCAAACCAGAATAACCTGCGGGTAGCTAAAAATAAAAAATGTACTTTCACAGCTGCGTCAGACGCTGATGACAGCAGTTCAGTGGACAGCGATGACAGCATTGAACAAGAAATTAGGAAGTTTTTGGCAGAAAAGGCTAAAGACTCTGCAAGCAATTCAGAGATACAAAAAGATGATGCAACTCTGGACCTACTGAGAGTGACCAAACAAACTGCTAATAAAGGAAAAGCAAAGCAACAGCCGGTTGAAAATGAGATTGACCTCATGCTGGGTCAGAGTAAAAAGACTGAGGTATCTCAGCAAACTGATGAGTTGAAGAACTCTCAGAGAACGGAAGGGAAAAGTGCAATGTTACATGGCAGTGGGAAATCCGCTTCCTCTGCAGAGAATGTTAATCTTCATACTACTGGTCAGTCAAAAGCTAAGCAAGGTGCGGTGGGGGTTAAAGGTGTGGCTGGTGGTGAGTTATCTGGAAACACAACAGGTAAAAAGGGTGTCCCTAGTTCGGAGCCTGTGCAGAAAACGCTTCCACCTAAAACCAGCAAAAATGAAGGTTGTAAAGTACGGAAGGTCATTAATGCAAGGTCTAGATCTAAAAGAAAGAATACCTTTCACCTAAAAATTTCGAGTAAATTTATTGCAGGTCTAAAATATGCTCGGGACAGGAAGAAATCCATGCTTTTGAACAAAAGGCAGAAAGCAGAGTGTTTGCTCGCCCAGAGCAGTGCGTTAGGAGCGGAGGTAGCTTCCCAGGATACAGACGTACTTAACCAGGGAAGAGGAGCCCCCTCGCCAAACGGCGAATTCAGTGGGGAGTGTACGACAGCAATAAAAGAATCCAGTTCTTCTCAGAAGCTCGCTGTGGAAGTGTCAAGTTCCCATGTAGCAGAAGCCTGTGAAAGACTGGAGGCTGCTCCTTTGTATATCAAAGAGGAAGCAGAGGGTTGCGGAAAGGCCAGTGCTTCAGGAGACCAGTCGGGTTCACGCTGCGGTCTCCCCTTGCAGGAGCGGAGTGTGGCAGCAGTAAAGGCAGATAAGGTTTGCAGAGGAACATCCAAAGCTGAGAACGCACAGGTGTGGATCGAGGAAGGAGATATCCACAAAGACAGCTGGGCCGATTCAAATTTACATCCTCCACACCCTGAACACAGTACGGCAGTGGTAAAAGCAGATAAAGTTAGTAGAGACACATCTCAGCAGAGTGTACATGTGTGCAGTAAGGGAGAGAATAACCAGCAGGACAAGAGGCCAGATCCAAATTTAGGTTGCCCACTGCAGGAACTAAATGTGACAGCAGTAGAAGGGGATAAAACTAGTGGAGGAGCATGTACAAATAACAGTATGCAGATGTGCATTAAGAAAGAAAAAGTTATCTGCCGGGACAGTGACAGGCAGGAAGAAATTCAGGTATCCAGCTCCAATTTGGAAGGACAAATACCTGTCCTGCAGAATAGGGAAACTGCTTGTGAAGTGGACCAAGGGCAGGAAGTTTTAGACAAAACCTGTGCAAAATTTACTGACCTACCTGCAGGGGACTGCCCAGATTCCCTCTTGAAAAGAAAGGTTTCAAATATGTAAGTACACTTCTTTTTAGAGTAACAGTCTTTTTAGAAAATAACTATCATTGTAATTACCTTGGTAAAACTTGAGACATGAACGGAGAGACAGCGGGAGATGCTGATATCTGTATATCATATACACACTAATGTGAAAAATGCTTCTATTTAACAGGGGTATCATGGATAAACATACATAGTTTTTGTAGAATTTTGTAAATTATTTAAAGTGCTCTAAGGAAATATTTTTTATAATGATTTTTAGGGCTTGCATTACTACAGGATGCTGTAGTTACTGTAGATGAGATACTGGCTAATCACGCTTTAAATTATGATGCCTCTAATCATATATCAAAAGGAAACCTGTTTGCGCGCAGAATATATTTGGCAATCTGTTAAGAGATCCTAGGAAAACACAGCATTTGATAGTAATGTTACGCTTTTGAAGCAGATTATCTGACGTCTGTTCGTACTCGAGCTGCCTTAGGACAATCCTATGTAGTGGTTTTATGCTGGGGTCTCAGTTCTCCCACCCCGAGGACTCTTGGGCGAGTTCACTAAGCAGAACTCCAGTGAATTCAGCGCAGCTGTAGGTGTGGAGATCCATTCTTGAAGATACAAGTGCAAATCCAGGTAAATAAAGTGGATCGGTCTGTCGGCGCGTCCTGCGTAAAGCGATCTCGGCCGCTGCTGAAGGTACCTTTTGAATGGCGGAAACCTCCCGCTAGCAGGGGACGCAAAGCACAACTGCAGTTCGAGAAGAGCGAAGGAGCGTGTCTGTTCAGACAACGTGATTTCTGTGGATTTTGCTAGATTTACATACTGTTGGGCCTGCAAGGCTGAAACAATTCCTCGTTATTCTCAAGTCTAATTTCGATGCCCTGCAGTTACCCAGAGATGGCTTTTGGTTTCCTGAATGAACTTTCTTGAATTGAGTGCCCTTACTTTCCTTTTTCAAAAGTGTTTTCTAAAATGTTACATTTCTGTGAACTTTTCTTTTCATTTACGATTTTTGTGCAATAGAACAAAGCTAGATTTGCTGTAGGAAGTCCCTAATGTAAACGCCAAGGATATTTTCAGCACTGTTCTTTCATACTGGTAGTGCTTTCTCTGCCTCCGTTTCCAGCAGCCAGAATAAAGCAACTTTTCACTACTATCTTTTTATTTGTACTAACTTTAAATGGGATTGAAGTAGCACGTTCATATCACAAAAAAAAGAGCCCCCCCGCACTGGTTTCACTGAAAAATCTAAAAGGTGTGAATTTAAGCTGTTGGCTGGTTCTTTCCTCTTCATTTGTGTGTAGTGAAGTCCTTTGAGTAGTTTGTTCTTACATCTTGTCCCTGTGAATTGATCCAATATTCTCTTTAGCGAGTCTTCTACAGAACTTCTCTCAGCCAAACTACCACTCAGCATCGCCTTGTTTCTCGGTCACTTCAGCAGTCTTCCCGGAGGCTGGCCTTAATGTCAAAGAATGGGACAAAAGCAGTCAGGAACGGATCCGGTGTCACACAGTATCGCCCGGTGGGAGCGCGTTTGCAGAGTATTGGCACGGTGTAGCATAGAGTAGAACAAGTAACTGTGGCATGTAGAGAAATAAGCAACATCCTTTGTGTGTTTATACTGTTGTGCAGTTACGTTTTAAACATGTTTATAGTGGTCACTTGACATTTCTTACTGTCCGGCCACCTTTTTGTAGTCCTTGGGTTGGTTGGTTTGTTTAAAAGATCCCTATGCTAGATCATCTCATTTTTGTGGTAGGATACCTTGGAAAAGTGTTTTTTACTGAGCTCACGTGCCTGCTGTCCGTCTACGCAGGCATATGTTTTTGTCTGCCTTGATTCAGTTGCAGGATTTGGGCCTTTTGTTTGGAATAGGTAAATAGGCTGGTATTTTAAAATAGAAGTTTTCAGAGTACCTTGCTTTAAAAGGATTAAACTGTATACTTAATTTTAATAGAGATGATGGAAGCACTATGTACTGTTTGTATAAAATAAGCTGAATGTTTCTCATCAAAGTTTTCAGTAAATCAACATTAAGACTTAAAAGGTGTCTTGTGCCCCTCTCGATGTGTCTGTGTTCTCAATACTATTCACTTTCAGTTAAGATGCAATTCCGATTACCTTGTGCTTTAAATAAAACCTAATTTCAAGCAGCACTTTTTAAAATTGATAAACTTGATTTGTATATAGGAAATGGTGTACATTGATAAGTTTATAATGTTTAATAAATGGGGTTCTGACCATGGACCGTGAAACCAGAGTGCTCCTATGATTTGTGTCATCGTCTTTAGTGAGCGGTATTTCTGTGGGGTGGTTTTTTTTCTCTCCTGACTGTAGTCGGGAGATGTAATTAGCTTGTGCCAGTCAGGTTTGTGAGCAAAGGATGTCAGCCTTTCAGACGATCACAGTGTTTGTGTTGGCCAAACCTGGGAACAGGATCTCATTTCATCTGCTGCTCTTGCTTCTTGCCTCCTGTTGTCTTCAGCCACTCGCTGCCTGACGCCGTAATCCCCTGTCTGACAATAGCGTGCGAGTTCCTTGTGACTGGGAAGCAGAACCCAGATCTTTAAAGATGTGTCCATTTAAGGGAATATTGTTCTTAATAACAAAAAATGAAGAAGAAGAATCTACAAAGTGCATAGACAAAAAAAGTTGCTGGTATTCTGGGAGGCGAGAAGGGTTTTCGCAGTTTTAGCAAAACCCTAGCAGCAGTTTTCTTTCCTGGTGTTTGTGGTCAAGAAGTGGAGTCTTTCCTTGTGCTTGCCCCTCTCTGTTAGTGGCATGAGGATTAGCAAAAGGGGTTCCTTGGTTTTGAGGCAGAGTTCAGCAGGCGACAGCTGTCGTTCAGTCGGAAAGCACGCCGCGTGTCTCTAAATGGCATCCTCTGCAGCACCCAGGATTTGCACGTGATCCTTTCTGCCCCGCTAGCCGGGACTGGTGGTAGCGAGGCTGGGAGCCCTTGATGGTGTGGAGATGGGATGAACACGCTTTCTTGCTCATGAGTGACGTTGCGACACCCAGCCCTGAGGTTCTCCTAGAAGGCATGGAGATGCTGAGCTAGTCATCAGGGTGGGAGGGAGGGAGGGAAGACTGCTGTTTTGGTATTCAGACCATCCCGTCTGCACCAATTGGTGTTTCTGCACCAATATGCTATGGGTATTCCCTTCTACCTCCACGTCCTCCCAGTCATCCTTGGTCTCTGCAAGTAATTTTTTCCAGACTTTGTCCCCTGAGAATTGCTGACTTGCCAAGGAGGAGCAAGCACCCACAGGGGATGTGGGTCAGTGAACCCATGGAACTGGTGCTGCAGCCGTAAGAGTGCCATGGCTCTGCTGGCACCATCGTCATTCTGGGTACAGTTCTTACCACTCGTTCGAAGAAGAGAAATCACTCTTACGCATTACAGATGAAAGGTTGAACTGCTGGGGAGTAGAAAGATTGTATTGAGTGAGAATAAATTCATGAGCAAGAGTCCCACGCGTGTGGTACCAAGTCAGGGACTGCAGTACAAATCTCTTGAGGTTGAACCTTGGTAGATGCAGTACCAAAAGCATTTCGTTCTTCCCGGTGACGCTGATCACAACAGGCAGCCAGCCGCAGGGTAGGCACAGCCTGTACACCCCTCCGGGCCCTTTTCAGCGCGCCAGTGATAGCTATGGTCAGTGCCCGGAACAAGCTCCTTTTTCCGTTATTTCAAGCCTCCTGAAGCATTAATTTGATCCTTTATCTATTGCAGTAGATGTGGAACCATGGACTCAGGGCTACTCAAACATGTAAAGAAGTTACCTTTTTTTTTTTTAATGAGTGCTGGTTTATATTGTTAAAAAATGCACAACGATTTTTTTTTTTTTCAGTCAGAGCACAAAACCTGCTAATTTGCATGTTAAGTTATTAAACTACTCAGTATATTTTATTATGGCTCCTGGTAGTTACAGCATCCTGACTGCAATACCAGAGTTCTCAGATAAATCTGTGCTCGCTCGGGACTTTGAAAATAGGTACATTGGTTTATTTTCATCGCAGTGTCTATTTTTCTGTGCTTCAGGAAGGGCAATCTTCAAGGATCCTCAGGGGACCACAAGGACTACCTTACATTTTTATAAACAGTTCTTTGCTGCTATTTTAGGAACATGTGTTTTGATGTGTAGCTTCTTTTTATACAAAGAAGGAACACACCATCTCTGCTGCCGTTTCTTTTATTAATGTATATGCTTTTAATTTTTTAGACCTTTAAGAACTGCAGTTTGTCTTGGTTTGATAGTGCAGCCTTACGTAGTTCTATCTGCAAATGTCGCTTTCAAAATCCAGAGCAGAAAGAGACTGTTTCAGGTAGATTCTCTGCAGTAAAACGTGTCATCTTTAGGATGATATTTTGAATTTGTACAGGTATTTCTTAAAAATAAAAAAAAAAAAAGTGTATTGGGTCTCCAACAAAATAGGGAAATGCAGGAAAGGGAACACAAGGAAAATATGTCTTTGACCTAAGTAAGGTAAACAAGCTGACATGAGGACACAGGACATTTCAGAGGAACAGAGTGCGCGGGAGGGATGCGGAGGAACTGCAAACCTCTGTAGTCTTGAGCAACTCAGCGTGTAGAGGCACGTCTCCTGGGGCTGGCTGCAGCTGAAGCTCGCGTGTTGCTCCCTTCTGAGCGGAGGAGAATTGGATAACCTTACCCCCGCGTATGGCAGGGTACGGTCTGTATGAGGGTGACGTAAGGCACGCTGCATGCAAAACCGTTCAAAGGAACTGGTTTCAGTTCAAGAATAAAACAAAAAGGGAAGAAACAAAGGCAAGGAAGAAAAGAAGTGGGTGTTTTTAGATGAAGTATGAAAACAGGTGGAAAATTGTGACAAAAGCCACTAAGTTTATATTTTTAAGAGGCAGTCTTATCCCTAAATTATTCCACCTGCAGAAAAACCTGTGGATAAAAATATATGTAAAATTGTCACAACTGTTTGTATTAATTCCACGTTTTATGTTATTTTTCATTTCAGGAGAAGAAAGGGAAGTTATGAGAAGCTCAAGGTGTTGTCTAGAGTCTAATAGAAGAATAGCAGTGAATGATAGAGGGTTGCTTATTTATTTTCACATGTTAAATATTTTTAAAGTTAACTTTTCAGGCCCATTTCTGCTTAGTATATTTACTTGTTCCAGTGTATTGGTGTGTTTTCAGCAAAGGTGAATTTAACCGGCTGTTCTTCTGTTGGAGATAACCAAAGGCATTGGAGTGAAAACTGGAATTGTTGGGTAGGCGTGATTGAAATCTTGCGGGGGGGCCAGAACATGTAGCTACGCTGGGGTTTGAATGTTTAAAAAAAGCCCAAGTGCAGGCCTGACACACTGTGCAGTTTTGGACTGCAGGTTTTTGCGTAGTGATAGGATTAACTAACCAGAATACCTCTACCTTGCAAGTATGTTTAAATATATCGTTGTCATGCTTCCTGTGCAGTTTGTAAGACGATATAAAAATGACACAAACAGGGAATATTTCTCACGTGAAGAATATAATTTGCAGTGGTACTTGGACATATTATTACACTCAGTTTTTTATATTTTTTTTTTTTTTAGCAAACAGCTAGAATAATATTATGCTCATTTTTAATCCATACTATCAGTATGTTCTACCTGTAAGGTAGGACCGTTCCTCATCCATAACCAGGCAGGCCAGTTTCTCTTCAAGACCACTTTTTAAGGCAGGCATGCAAAGGTGCTCTTTTTAGTGCAGTTACTGTCTAAACGACGCAGTTTCGCTGGCTATGTAACTGCAGTGGTTACAATAAAGCGTAAGAAAACATTTTCTTTTTGAGTAGTTGTCTTTATTTGAATAGTTTCTTAAAACGTTGTAGTTTTGAGAGGTAAGATGAACATGCTTTCTACAAGAAATCCAAGGGCTTAATGAATACCTCTGGAAAACAGGCAGTTTGGTTATTCATTAAGTAGTACAGAAACAGTTTAAAAATCTTAATTTGTAATCATATGTGGTACTTGAGCCAAGAGTTTAAGGGATCATTAGTGACAGAGAAAAGGTTAAGGGAATAAAATGTATATATGTAATGTATATTGTTCTAGTATTTATAACCATATGCTGCCTATAAATTAAGTAAAATGGTTCATATGAGCTAATTAACTGACATTTAATCACATTAAATCTCTATAAATTAAGTTATTATTCCTAATAACATCCATTTGGTAAATTAGTTACTTTCATCTAGTACCAAAGTGGCTGTATGTGCTCTTCCCAACAAATTACTGAGCTGGGTTTTGGTAACACAGATTTAAACTGCTTTTCCCCCAAAGCTAAATTTGTGACCTTAACTAAGTAGGAGTCCTGCTAAAAAAAAATAAAAATACAACAGTTTGGGTCGGGGAGGTTGTTTTTAGCAATGTACTGCTACCTTTAACCTGCTAATTTGCAGCTATTTGTCACACTGTAATGGAAGTCTCACATTACCAAGCTGAAAGATTTTTTTTTTTCCTGTTTTCAGGAGAAAAATTCATTCCATCCTGATTTAGGTGGTTAATAGTGCGTTAATAGCACGTGTGTTAATCTGCTGCTGCTTAGTGTGCCATATGAATTGTTTTCCTGACGGTCTGTACAGCTTCGCTCTCCCCGGTGATGACAACCGTGACATCCCAGGTCTGTGTTCAGGGGAGGCAGCCTGAAGCCAAGTGCTCTAACAGGAGCGCACGGGGCACGACGGTAGCAGAAACCTGCCTTGTTCTGGATGAAACAGCCTGCAACCTCCATCAGCAGCTACAGCGCAAGGGCGTACTGCCTCCTGTCACGCTTTCGATGAGGCTTAGCCCCAGATTTAGGATAAGGTCGGTGGTGGTGTTTGCTTGCTCGTGGGTTTTTTTGGGTTTTGTTTTTTTATCTAGGCAGCCAGCAGTAAATTGAAGCAGCTTCGCATTGTCGTCATGGATCTAGCAGTGCGACGGGCCGCTTGGGTTGTAGCTGGGGTGGAAGTTGAGGTGGTCGTGGGCGGTGATGAAGTTGTCTGGGCCGGTGACGTGGCTCTTCTCCAGGGAGGTGTTGAGCCCGTTATCTCTGTACATGCCACACTGCGCCAGGGTATTCGAAAAGGCGTGCGAGGTGACGTGGAAGGAGGTCTGCGAGAAAAGGGAAGGGAGGAAGGAGATGTCCGCAATGCCGCCATCAACCGCACCCGCAAGGCGCGGAAGCTTGGATGCGATGAGGGCGCTTTATCTTCACGCGTTTCAGGGCGCGCGTTGCCGGGGGATGTTGCAGAGGCCAAAGCTCCCAGGCGCTGCCTCCGAAAGCCCCGGCTGCAGCCCGGGGGTGCCCCCCGCACCCCTGCCTACCGGCACTTCGTGCACCGTGGGGGCTGTGCTGCCGTAGGCCTGGTTGCTGGTCCGGTACCGGGGGTGAGGCTCCGGCTTCCTGCGGGGGGAAAGGCACGGGTGGGAGCGGGGGTGCCGGGGGGCTCGGCGGGACGGGGGCCGCCACCGGCCGCGGCCCGGCAGCGGGGGCCGCGCTCACCCGTAGCCGCGGAAGCAGTCGGGCTGCTGGAAGCGGGCGGGCAGGCCGGGGCTGGTGCGGTACCAGTCGCTGGTGCGGGGACCGGGGCTGCCCGCGGCCGCCGGGCGGGACATGGGGGCCGGGAGGGGGCCGAGGGGGCCGAGGGGGGCCGGGAGGGGGGCGAGGGGGCCGAGGGGGGCCGGGAGCGGGCCGAGGGGGGACGGGAGCGGGCCGAGGGGGGCCGGGAGCGGGCCGAGGGGGCTGGCAGCGGGCCGGGGCCAAGCGTTGCCCGGCGACGGGACGCTGAGGGCGGGCAGCGATCGCTCCGCGCACCGGGCCCGGCCCCCGCCCCGCAGGAAGCGGAAGGCGCCGCCTGACCTTCCTCCTCCTCGCCCTTCTCCTCCTCCTGCTCCTCCGGCTCCTCCTCGCCCTGCGGCCGCCGGGCACGGAGCATGGCGGTGCCGCGGCTCCTGCGGGCAGGTGAGCGGGTCGTGCCCGGCCCGGCCCGGCCCGGCCCAGCCCGGCCCGCCTGTGTGACCCCCCTCGTTTCTCTCCCCGCAGCAGCCCCGCGGCTCTACAGCAGCGCCTCGGCCCCGGCCCCGGCCCCGGCGGCCCGGCCCCGCGGTGAGTGCTGCCGCGCACCGGCCCCTTCCCCGGGGAACGGGGGGGTCCCCCGAGCCGGGCCCCTGGCCCCTGGGGCCAGGCGATGAGCAGCGTCCTGGGGTCGCCGGGCCCTTGTTGCGCTCGGGTGGCCAGGGGGGCATCAGGGCCCTTTCTCCCGTCCTGGCTCATCCCCTGCGAACACAGCAAGAGGGAGCAGTGATGTTTGTTTTTTTTTTCCCTTCTCTCAGCCGAGGATGCCAAGCTGCTCTCCGAGCCTCTCAGCCACCCCGACTTCTTCAATGTGAAGGAGCTCTTCTCCCTGAAAGATCTCTTTGACGCCCGGGTGCACTTGGGGCACAAAAAGGGATGTCGGCATAGGTGAGTGACCCTGTTTTGTGATCCAACACTTGTTGACATCAGGAGTGTTTCCCTAGGCCCCATCAGCCTTTGGGGGCTGCACCAGACCAGTCGGGGGCTGGAGCTGCCCACGCAGACCCGCGTTTCTGCCTGGGCATGGTTACTGCCCTGCAAAAGTACAGGGACCCCACTCAGCGTGGACACTGAGCCGGGTGTCAGCCCTGCAGCCCCCCGAGCCCGGCTGGGACAGGCGCTGAGCACAGGGGCTCTCTGCAGAGAGCTCCTCTGGTACCATCTGGGAGCTGAGGGGTGAGAAGGTTTCTGTGTTCAGAAACACTGCTCGACGCCCCCCCGTCCCCGCATCCCCTTGTGTCGCCCTCCCTCCGTCCCTGCAGGTTCATGGAGCCCTACATCTTTGGCTGCCGCCTGGATCAGGACATCATCGACTTGGACCAGACGATGCAGCACCTCCAGCTGGCCCTCAACTTCACCGCCCACATCGCCTACCGCAAAGGCATCATCCTCTTCATCAGCCGCAAGCGCCAGTTCTGCCACCTGGTCGAGAGCACGGCGCGGGAGTGCGGGGAGTATGCCCACACCCGCTACTGGCAGGGCGGCCTGTTCACCAACGCCCACATCCAGTTCGGGTCCGGCGTCCGCCTGCCCGACCTCATCATCTTCCTCAGCAGCCTCAACAACGTCTTTGAGCCCCACGTGGCCATCCGGGATGCCGCCAAGATGAACATCCCCACGGTGGGGGTGGTGGACACGAACTGCAACCCCTGCTTGATCACCTACCCCATCCCCGGGAACGATGACAGTCCCACCGCCATGGAGCTCTACTGCAAGCTCTTCAAGATGACCATCATCCGCGCCAAGGACAAGAGGCGGCAGAGCGAGATCTTCGACGAGCTGCGGAGCAAAGCGGAGGGCAATTAGAGCCCTAGGGACAGGCTCGGCCGTGCCCAGCAGCGTGGTGATGGGCCGCCCTGCTCTGCTCGCGCGGGCGCTGCGGGACTGACCCTGCACCCAGAGCACCCACCAGCTTTCGGCAAAGCTGGGCTGGTTGTGGGAGGCTCTGCCCCAGCGCAGAGAGCCCGCGGCGGTCACAGCTGCGATGGGTCTCTAGCTCAAAAAAAAATTGTCCGGGCGATGCAAGGGGAGACAGAGCCAGGCCAGACCCAGCTCCTGTCCTGGCGTTTGTCCCTGTGCGAGGAGGCACCTCTGTCCTGTGGCCTTCCTATTCCCGAGCTTGTCATCTCACCTGAAACCACTTTTATCTCGCGCCTCTTCCTGACAGGACAAATAAAGGGCCCTGCGATCCTTTTTCTGTCTTTCCTTGTGAAATGGGAAGGTACGGGGGTGTCTCTGGCAAACACTGGTGTTCACGGGGTGAGGGGTGAAGGGTGTTCCCAGCCTGGGGACCCGCAGGGCATTGCAGGCTGGGAGCAGGAGGGGTGTGAGCCTGGCCGGTGCATGGCAGGGTTGGAGGGTCTCCGCTTTGTCCCGGTGTCCGACCTCTGCCACGGGGAGCGGGTGACTCCAGGGCGCAGCCGAGAAAAGGGAAATCCAGTTTCTAACGTGCCTCGTGTCTCTGTGGGAGGGCGTAGGGCAGTCCTGCAGCGCTGGGGGTCAGGCCCAGCGTGGGGACGAGGCTGGGCCGGGGGTCCCCGACCCTGTCCCTGTCCCTGTCCCCTGTCCTGGCCCCGCGTCCTCGGCCCTGGCCCCGCCCGCTCCCTGCTCTGCGTCCTCCCGCCCAGCAGAGGGCGCCCGCGGGAGGGAACGTGCTACGCGTATTGACCCCGCGCAGCTTCCGTCCGCCCGCCCTATATAAGCGGAAGGCGGGAGCTCCGCCGCCTTTTCGGCGGGGCGCTCGGCCGGGTGAGCGGCGGCCGCGGGCGGGTCCCCCTGCGGGGAGCGGGGCCGGCCTCTCCCTCGGTCCCGCTCCGTCCCGGCGGGGTGGAGGGAGGGTGTCTGGTCCCTCGCGGCGGGGGGCACTGTTCCCCCGGGCGGGCGAGGCCGCAGCCGCCCGGAGGGTGCGTGGGGTGGGGGGGAGCCTTCGCCCCCTCAGGCGGGGAGGCCGGTGCCGGCCGAGGAGGGGCTTCCTGCGCCCTCGGTCGGGCCCCGCGCCGCACTGACGGCCGGCTGCTCTCCCCAGGTGCCCCTTCCCGCGCCATGCTGCAGCGAAGCTTCTTCAGGGCCGGCCCTGAGGGCGGCTGTTGGGCGGCGGGGGCCGCTTCGGCTTCTGCTCTTCTCCCCCGTCGCTGAAGAAGGGAAGGCCGCGGCGTGAGGACATGGCTGCGGACCGGCAGGCCCCCCCGGGCAGGAGGAGGAGGGTGTGACCGGAGGTACGGGCGGTTCCTGTGTCCAGCCGGGCTGTCTGCCTGTGAGGTGCTGGTCTTACCGGTCTGGGTGACCCCCAGGAAAATCAGGCTTAGTCCCCTGTCTTGCCTGCTCCCCCTCCCCAAGTTTCTGGGCCTTAGATGAACAAAATAGGCCCTGCTCAGCCACATGGCCGGGCACGGCCAGGGAGAGACCCGCAGGTCCCCTGGGCCCCTTCGGGTGCTCTGTGTGCTCCAGGCGCTGCTGTGCTCAGTGGAGGTGGGGTGCATTATAAACCGATGTATAGGAAGGTACTGGGATTAAGGTAAATACAGCTGTGCTCCCATTGAAGGAGGGGAGAAAATTGAGGGCTGTCACCTTTTCAGGTTTTGAGGGAAATGTTTTTAACGATTTGAGTAACTAAAGTGAATTTATTCAGCAAACGATTTTTTTAAAATTATGTTTTAATCTTCTGGTTTTCGTTAAGTGGTGCAGTTCACAGAGAAAGTTGTTTGGCAGTCAGCTGAACACTTGTTTGTTATTAACTGCATTCTTCTCCCTTTCTTTTTATTTGTCTTTTTTCAGCCTGGCAGAAGACAGAGGGCGAAGTGAAAAAGATTGCACCACTTGAAAAACCAAGGGTAAGTGGTGCTTACCACAAAGGCTGTCCAAGTAAGCTTCAGCCATCTTCTCGAAGTGGTGTGTTATATTTAGTATCTACACGTGCACCAAATACCTTTGTAATACTACTTTTGAGTAGGTGATATAATCCTGTTCTTGTAAATACCTGTAACTATCACCTTTTTCAGTCTTTGTGGTTTTTTTTTTTTCCAACCTGCCACAGGCGTTGCAAAGGTGGCTGGTGTGGCATCTTTGTGTCAAAAAGTGGCAGAGAGAGACAGGCTATGTTCTACGCTCGTTTGTTCTGAAACCCGTGAGCACTCAGAGTGATTGATAGCCTGACATTCTTTATAAATTGGCTGGTTAATGGGAGACTCTTGAGAAACTAAGCCTTTCCTATTTTTTTAATTGCCTTAAATGAGAGATTTGTATGTAATAGAATAGAAAAGTGCTCTGTTTGACCTGTAGTGAATGTCCAGCAGAAAGGCTGTGCATGGCTTTCAGATTATTAGCCTTGAAAACGGTAGGATCCTGTTGGTACGGAGACTTGTATTACAGAAGACTGAGTTGAAGTGATCCATCTAAAGCCACGTGGCAAGTTGGTGAGAGTACGGGGAGCACGTCCTGGCAGTCGCGTGCTGGCAGCCCCGGCCCTATTCCTATCTGAAAGTAAAAATACGCCTGTACTACGCATTTATTTCTTTAGCTTCCATTTCTGACTGGGCCTTTCAAATTTCTGTCATCAGTGAAACAGTAACCATATAACCAGACTTTGAAGCGTGTCTAAATACATAAAATAAATGCTGTATATATTTTCCGCTTTTTCAGAGAAAGCCATGTGATGCAGCAGACGCAGGAGGCTGCCTCGAAGACCTGAGGTGAGCAGCAGTGGATGCAAGTTCCCCTGTCGCACGGCTCCATGCCCCAGCTCGTGTTGCAGATGTGGCTGTAGTGCCACGTTTGTGTCATTAGGTGGCAGAGAGGAAAAGGCCATGTCTTTGCTAGTGCTCTGAGACCTGTGAGCACTCGGGAATGATGAGTGACCTGACAATTATTGCTTGTTTTCCCTTTTTTTTTACTCTCATGTTACTCTTAAATCGTGAAGGATGGACAGCTGTGGAGGGACAGGGTACAGAAGCTAGCCCTGTCCTTCAGTGTGGCAGACAGCCATCCTCTTAATGAATACCTTGTTTATGTGACAGGGAAGAGATAGAACTGATTTTTCTGCTATCAAGTTTTATGTTTTAGAAGTGAAACTGCTGTGTTTTACTTACGTGCTAACTGTGCTAAAAGCTGATTCAGGTTTCTTGTATATCATATCTTTTATTGTTGTGGAGGAATGGAAACTCCAGTATTCTTTATTTTATAATAGTGCTGAGTCCTTGGAGGTTCTCTCTCCTGACATGTTAATATCATTAGGGGGTGGAGATGAAGGGGCTTCCTGTCCCTGAAACTTGTAACTGCTCAGAGATTAGTAGCTTGACATTGTTTCCATCTGTACCTCTTTCTCCAGAGAATCAGCGGAAGATGGAGCAAAATTCCTTTGAAAAGCGGTTAAAATGATGCCAATTTTAACTGCATCAGGGGAAGGTCCTTCCTTTTTTTTTTTTTTTTCTTGCAAGGACAAACAGAAGTGACAGCTCTATTCTTGAATTCTGTTTTTGCCTGCAGCAATCCTTTGTGGCCTGCAAGACATCCTTGCTTGCTGCCTGTTGTGTCTGTGAAAGGGCACCTCTAGAGTTGTGCAGGGCTTAGCATGATGAGATATCAAGAACTGCACCTGGGAGTGGAGGAGATGAGGGAAACAGGCACTTAAGTTTGTTGTTTCCAAAGTATTGGCATGATCTAGAAACAGCTGGGTGTGGATTTAGCAGATGGAGAAAACTGCACCCTGTTCCCAGCATTAATAAAACACTCAGCCAACGACATGTTGACTTCCGAGGGTGCTGAGTGAGTTTGACCAGAAAGTGCAGTCAGCAGCCTTCTGAAATGCAGCTTTATAATCATGCTTGCTTTTTTGAGGGGGGGGGGGCGAACAAAACAAAAAAAAACCCAAACTCAAGATCTTTTTCCTTCTTACAGTTACTTCTGAGAACGGGACTGAGTTCTGGAACTTGCTTCACATGTTGAAGGTAGGCGTTTAGGTCATTTCTTGGAAGCGTACTAAACCTCAGTGCGTTACCACAACAGTCCGTGTCTGGGTAGAAGCCCTTGGGTTGGTACATCTTGTCCTTCTGACTTTTTGTGGGACATGGACAAATTAAAAAAAAATGTAAAAGGCTACTAGTGCATACTCGCAGAAAGAACTTAAATGCAGTATTTTTTCATCTTTTTTCCTGACAAACCTCTACTTCAGGTGGAGCACTTTCAGGTTCCTCTGTTCTGCTACTGCAGTAAGTTTTGTAAGCAATATTAAACACTTCTGATTAATTTTTTTATTTCATTTCCTCAGACTGCTTTTCTCAGCTCCCAGAGTGCATCCTTCTAAGGACAGCTGTCAGAACAAGACACTTCTGTTGAGAGCTTACGCTTTTATGTATACTAGAGTGTCTGAGATTATCAAAACAGGCTCTGGTTCTTCTGCAGTCTGACACAAAACACTACTAAAAAAATGCTTGTGTCACAGATGGGCAGGATAATGAGATTGTGTCTTAGGCGTAATGAAGAAAGAAATAAAAAGATTGATTTCAATAATCCAAGCAAAAAATTAATGCTAAAACCTGAAGTGTTCTTGAAGTCCTTCTAAACTAACTTTCAGTAACTGCAGCAGTGGAATGCTTTGCCCTGCTTGCCAAGACAAGATCTGGCTTCCTTGTGCCTCATGTTCTAGCTGGTAACACAGCAGACAAAAAGCAAAAATAAACTTGAGCACAATGTGACTTTTTTAACTGGTTTCTGCTGTGTTTGTGTGCTAGCGTGGTGGCAAAGGAACTTGACCTGCAAGGCGGTGAGCTGCTAGGGAGCGCAGGTACCGATATATCCCAACAGCTCTGTGTGTCACTGTCCTTTCTTGGGTGATGTGGTGCCCACGACCCTCTCCAGTGCCGGTGTTCTTAAAACAAGCGATGAGAGAAGCTGTGGCTACACGTAGACAGTATTGTGAAACTCTTTCTGAGGCTTTGCAGTGACTAATAGCTTGACAAAATCTGGCAGTGCTAAATGGTGGAAAATGTCCTCATTAAATGGGCATTATGAGGGCCAAAGGTGCCATTAACCAAGCGGATAGCTGCTGGCTGCAAAATGAGCCATTTAATTGGGAAAAGTCACTGCCTACCAGCAGTGGCTTTGGAAAAGAATGCTAATAAGCTTGTTGGGGATCTGGTTATGGAAAGAGATGTGACTCTCCTATTTAAATTTCCTGACTTCTTTTAACCCCGAAGTACATATTTGAGTTTTTTCTTCAGACTTTACTCACATGAAGGGTCCTGTAGGGGTAGTGAGTGCCTAACGAGTCTCCCTTTACAACTTTACTGTGTGAGGCGTAGGATAGCTCTTAAAATTTTCCTACTAGCATTTGCTGCTAACCATCTTCCCAAGACTGAGCAGCGATCCCAGGCTATGCATATTGCTTTACTGAAAGAATTGCCTGGCTTTCAGCTGTGGAAAAGATTAATACTTTGTATTAAAGTGGAGTGGTTTTGAGAGAAATTAAAAGTCTTTCTGCACATTATCTTAGCCCTTCACCATTTAGAACTGGTTTATGTTCTGGCTTTGAACGCTGGAATAAGCCCAGCTTTTCTTGCTTTGCACTATGAATAGCTTGCCTGTGCATTGAGGTTGGCAAACTCACCTTTGATTTTCAGGGAGCCTAAGCGTGAAAGAGTAACCAAGAGCAGGCTCCAGCTATCCTGCTGTTAAATTATCCCTTTCCCAGACTCGCCAGAGTGCACTGTGCCTAGCTGGAAGATTTTTTTTTTTTTCCCCCAAAACCTTTCTGATCTAGTGGCAAAGAACCTCTCCTAAATTAGTCTGAATTTATTAGTGCCGTCTGCCTCCTGTCACTGCTGTAGGTCCTGATCCACACAAGTTTGCAGGCACTCGGCTTCCACTGACGGCAGTGAGTACAGCCAGCATGAGTTAAGGTGTTCCTGTGGTTCCGGACTGAAGTAAATTGCTTTCTGAAGTTTCCCTGGGAATCACGATAACCAAGGCCAGCTAACGACTTCCTTAAAATTTGGTTTCATTTTACGAAGCTTTTTTATTTCCTCTGGGATGTGAAAAGTCTTTGGACATTCCCAAGACAAACCTGATGTAATTCATCAATTAGCTGAAAATGTCGCCTCTGAAATTAAAAGCAATTCTCTGTCCCAACTAGCTGCAGCGCCTTGGCTCGGATACTGTGCTGTAGTGAACAGCAGGAGTCTGGGTGGCAGGGATTAATTAGCTGCTTGGTACTGGCAGTTATTGCTAACTGGTGCTGGCTGGATTTGAAGTTGTCTAACATCCTGGGCCTCTTTTTATTTGCAGATCATGCCTTGAGTTTTAGAATTTCTGGCAAACCTGGCTACAGCAAAAGAAATGGTTAGCAGCGTCTGCGTTTGAAGATCCCTCAAAGTTCATCTTTTCTCAGACGTGGGTTCAAGCACGCCACAGCCAGTGAAAGGGCATGCGATGCTGCCTGGGGTTCTGAATGTTTGCTGCAACCTGTGTGCGCCAGTGTCGGTTTAAAAAAAAAAAAAAATCACAGTTCTGCTCCAGGTGTCCTTTCTGCTTTTGCTGTCCGCCTGTTGAAGAACCATAAGAGTTGTAATCGTGCCCTTCTCCTGGTCATCGCTGTTTTCACAGCCGTATTCTAAAGCACTGCTGTTTCAATCAGTGTTTTCTCTACCTGGTTAAGAAGGATTTAAAAAAAAAAAAAAAAACTAAATAAAGATGCCACCTATAAGAAGTCTGAAATGATTATGCTTGTGTATTTGTAGCACCCCAAGCAATATTAATTTTTAACCATTCTAGGATTTAAGACTTTTATTTGTGGATATGAGAACTGGGATGGTTTTTTACTTTAAACAATGAAAGGTAGAAGTCTTGCTGCTTGCCTCCATCCCCTTGTAGCACAAATCTACTGTGCTGCTAAAGCAGCAGCATCTGGTGAGACCAGGCTGTCAGTCGTAGTGTTCTGGCTCTTCGTCTTTTTCCAGCTAATGTGGGAAATCTGGAGAAGGCATTATGAGCATAAAATAGCTTTGCCTTTAGTCCTGTTTCTCCCATATTGTAGCGTAGCTCATAAACTGTAAGCACGTGTCTGAAAACACTTGTGCTTTTTATTAGTGATGAACAAAACGTGGCGCTCCTGGGGCGCGCGAGCCCCAAGCGATCCCTGGAGTGTCCCCTGCCGTTACCGGGCCGCGCCGATCGGGACGTGGTAAGGTGGCCGTTCGTGTCAGAAGGGTCTGTACTTGAACAAAGCTGCCTTGGCTGCTTCTCTGCAGTACAGGGGCTGTCCTTGAGCTTCCTCTTTCATCGTAAATGCTTAAAGAGATTCTGATATTTCAGATTATGGGGATAAGCAAGGACCGTGGTTGTTTTCCTCTACTTTTCTAGGTGCTTAACTGCTGCTTTATCTAATGCTGCTTTTGGGGAAGGAGTGGTGGGGATTAAGTGTAGTGGGAATGCTGCTTATCTGGACAAAATTTACTCATAGATTTTAAACACAGAGGGGAGGGTGAAAAATGGCTTTCCTGAAAATCTGAGAGGATTTGGCGTGGTTGTTAGGTTCCTTTTTCTAATAGCAGAAGAAAATTAATTTGTCAGTGGAGCTGGTTGCCATGGGAATGCAGGACGATAGCCGAGGCGCTGGGCTGCCTGCGTGGAGCCTCGTTACTGGATTCCAGTCCTCGCCTTCGCCCTCCTCCAAAGGCTCCCGTGCGGGTGAACCTGCGCCCACCAGCCCAGTGCCTGGGGCCCTGCCCATCTTTGCAGCCTTTGTGCTGAATTAAGGGTGGCTCCGACGGGCTGAGGAACTTGCCGCCCTTCAAACACAGAGGCCTTACAAGTGCTCAGCCTTATGCCGGGTGAATTATGTTGGGAAGCCAGCTCCTGGGCGGGCAGTGAGCTACGCTGGCTCCGCGCTAGATTTAGAGCACTGTTGACACCAAAACGTTTCCTCCATCAATAATAGTGAGAGGTAACGATGATCCTATAGAACTAATAGAGGGAAACACTGATATCTCTCCTCCAAAGGGCTCATAAGTTTGCAGCCATGACGCTACCGATTGCCTTCACAGGCTATATATACCGTCAGATGTGGTTTTTTCTTGGCGATTGTACTTCACATATACGCTCCACTTCACTAAGCAATTGTTGGCAAGGGCAGCGGCATGCAGTCCGTCAGCAGGGGCAGGATTGTGCTGGGAAGAGAGCAAGCTCGGGGGAGTTTACAGAAACTCTTCCTCTTTACCCGTAGTTTTAAAAGGTTGCTATAATTGAGCACTTAAAGGAAACAGCCTGTAGTTAAGAGACCTGGTAGTATTTACACAGCCAAACAAATGTCTTGAAACCTGCTGAAAGCTTGCCTGGAAATTCATCTTAATAATGGGAGAAGCACTGGATTATTCTGGTATTAATCTTTAACCTCTGCAGTGCAAGCCCAGCTTGGTTTTAGGAGAATTAAACCGAGAGGTTGGCTTATCCCTGCACTGAGTATTGTGGGAAGTAACAGACAGAGCACGTACGTTAACTGGTCACGATTGTTCGTGTTGTAGCCCTTTTCCTTTAAGCTGTTCTTGGCCTCAGATGCTTCCGAAGCCAACACGTGAGAGGGAATGGCCTGTGCTGCCAATTCCAGACTGCGGGCAGGAGCAGCCGGGTGGGAGCCTCGCACAAGCCATCGCATCGCTGTCTGGGGTCAGGCACTTAAAAAAAGGAAGGAAAAATTGCCAGGACTCTGCTGTGGAAAAGACAGCTTATCTGCTTCCTAAGTTACAGCTGGATCTGATGGCAGATGACTCAGACACTTAAGGAGAGACTTTTGAATAGGGAAATCTACCTTTTTCTCCTTTTTAGATCACAAGCAAGCTGGTACTTAAAAGGCTGCTGTTGCGCTATTGATGTACGGGTGTGATTCACGTAAAAGCTATTTATTTACATCAGAGACGTTCATCAAAAGAAGACGTGACAAGTACAGCATGAATGATTCATTCTCATCTCGCTGCGCTGCCTTCCTGTTAACCAAGGAACAGTTAGGTACGTCCAGCTGGGCTCTGCTTCCTTATCGCTTGCCGTGTCATCTTCTTCCCCCAAGCCTGCTCAGCCCGGCTCCTGGTGTCCCAGCTCCGCAGCATGCTCTTGCCGACCGTATCGATGATCCTGCTGGGCGGTGGAAGTCATGATGCTTGGTTTTCCATGAAGGAGAAGGGGCCGCAGCTATGCTGAACTCCCTGGGTAGGGTGTATTTTTCCTGTGGGGGAGAGGATGGAGAAACAGGCCTTCAACCCTTGGACTTTACTCCAAGATTGCAGATTCTAAACTCCAGGGCCATGCTTCCCCCGTTAGGAATATTTGGTGTTTGAAATCTTCTTCCAGAGCAAGGTCTTGAGGTTGTTCAGGATGAGGGAGTGGTGCACTTCCATCTGGCTGGCCAGGCCACTGAGGGTCATGCAAGTTCGGAGCTGTTTCTGCAGCTCTTCTTTCAGCTCCAGTGGTGCTCCGTACAGCAAGTAGTCCTGCAGCAACCCGCAGACCTTCGCCAGGTTGGGCTGCACCATGTCGCTTTTGCACTGCTTCATGAGTTTGTCGCACGTAGCCATACAGTCCTTCCCGTAGGTGCAGTCCACGTTCTGCTCACAGTGACGTCCCTTGAGGAAACCTCTGATTGTCATCTCCGTTGCCACCTTCCTCAGTTTGACCATTTTGAAGTCGTATTTGTCGTTGTAGCCCACGTTCTTAAAGCTGGTCTCGCAGATGTAGAAGTTCCCGTAGGTCCCGTGGAATATCTCCTCCACGAACTCCAGAAGGCCGATGGCGATCTTTGCCCGCCGGGGCCACGGTGGTGCAAACCACTGGTGGATGATTTGGTGGACGACTGAAGGCAGCAGCGACTGGAGGAAGGGGGGGACATCCACTCCGTAGAGGGAGGTGTGGGGGATCTTCTCAGTGACGTAGAGGTCCCCGCAGTGCCCCAGCAGCTTGGAAGTGTGCTCTTTCTCGTGCAAGGAGAGCATGAGAAGGAACTCATTGAGCTGAAGTAGCGCCCAGATGGATTTGGCCTCTGCTAAAGACACCTTCCCATCCCGGTTCACATCTGCCATGGTGATGATCCGGCTCACCAAGGCTGCAAGAGAAGGCTGGTCTCCCAGGTTGGACTGCGAACAGAACAAGAAGTGGCATCAGACCCTCGCAGCTCCCTGGGTTCAGGTTTCGTATGGCAAAACTGAACTGGGGAAGCAAAGAACCGAGCACGGGAGAGGAGGAAACACCCACAAATTTGGTACCATGCCATAGCGTACGGTTTGACAGATTCAGCTCCAGCAGAATTTTCCCAGCCTCAGGGCTGCTCTAGACCCAGAGGGGAGCAAGCTTTGGAGAGCAAAGGCTGGGCAGCGCTGCCGTCCCACCGCTGCAGCAGAAGCCCTGCGCAGGGGTAACGGCTGCAGCAGTGCCGGCACTGCCTGGGCTGCCCGTGGGCTTGAATAAGCTCTGCCCAGCACAGATGCCGCCCGCAGCCACGGCACAGCGGTCTCCAGGGTCACTGCTATTAAAATCTTGCAAATAAGAATTCCTGTGCGAGAATGGAGGGTTTTCTTGGCTAATCCAGCACTTGCTCTGCAGTACGTGGTCAGGAGCCCTGCCCGGCGCCCAGCAGCTGATGGGGGAGCGTGGGCCACAGGAGCTCTCGTTGAAGGGGAAGGAAAGAGGTGTTTAGTCTTTTCTGAATGGCAAGCGGCAGCCCAGGCCCACGAGATCGCGGAGGGACCCTCCGCACTGACCTTTAGGAAGTTCAGGAGCATTTCTTTGAATTCGTCCATCGATGTCCCTCGTGTCGGTTTGTCAAAGAGGACCACGTCCCTCCTGGGCACGGAGTCTGGGTGGCTGTCTGCCTTCAAGGCTTCTTCGATGCCGCATTTGATGATCACCTCCCTCTCCCTCCAGAGCCCACTGTAAACCTACAGCAAAGGAGAGGGGACACAGCGGAGACGGGAGGAAAACAACAGCGAGTGCAGAGAACTGGTTTCTGGCTCGGTTTGGGATGGGTACCAGGGATGGGGCGAGGAGCAGACGTGCGGGTGGGTGGAGGAGGACATCTCCCGGGTTTGATGCTCGCACCCATCCCCTGCCGCACGGTGGTTTCCCCGGAGGGCAGAGACCTACCTGCTGGGTGGGAGAGGAGGAGAGGCAGTGCTGGAAGAGGAGGCTGCGCTCCTCACACAGGTCTTTGCACGTGGAGCCAGAAATGATTCCTTTCTTGTACTGGTCGCACTGGGGAGGGGAAGGCAGAGAGAGGAGCTCAGCAGGGGCAGCTCCCTGTTTGCCCCAAGAAGTCTGACGGATTCGGGCTCGGTCCCACAGCCTGTGACCCCGGACACCCCAAGCACACGAGCTGGGGGTGTGCGAGCCCCCCCGGCCTCCTGCGCTGCCGCCAGCCCTGCGCCCGAGCTCCTCACCCCCCGTTCCTGCAGCAGGGCTGGGGCCAGCACTTTGGTTTTTCAATTGACCATGTGTACCTGCCACCATCACCGATGCCATCGCGTCCCTGGTGAGCCCCATTTCCTCTGAGTCTCTTATACAAGAGGAAAAACACCCCTTAAAAGAGGCACATCTGATTGCAAAGCCACGCAGGCTGTTTGGAGGCAAGAACAGTTTCTCCAATTGCCGACAATTTCTTTCCTGGAATTTTGAGGTTCTTGAGCACAGAGGGGCTGCTCGGGGTCACCACTGCACCATCACTTCGGCCTTGCGTTTGGCAGCCTGTGAGGTGCCACCAGCCACGGGGGACCCCAGCCAGGTGGCTTTGGGTGATGTCTGCATCTTGGCAGCCTTTTTCGGCCAGTTCAGGGTTGCTGGGAGGGAGGGGAATGCCTTGTGCTCAGATTTCCATCAGGGAGATGTAGTGCCAGTTGCTCGGAGTCCAGCCCCTTCCAGCACCCCCAAACTCCCCGCTCTCTGTCTTCCAAAGAAATCGCAGCCCAAAATCTTCTCTGCTGTAAGACCCAAAGATTTCTACTGGCCCCAGAGCAAAGACTTTAATGGGAGAGACACGGGGAGAGGAGTGTGGAGGCACACCTGGGGCTGAGCCCTGGCCAAAGGGGCAGCAGCTGTGGGCAGAGCTCCTGGCTGCAGGCAGGGCCCTTGGGATGGCTCTGTGCCCTGGGCAAGGTGGGGCTGGGCTGGCGGGGACCCCCCGTGCTGCTGGAGGGACCGCAGGGGATTTGCTCCCGGGGGCTCCTGCTGCAAGTCCAGGGGGTGAGGGGTGCTTCCAGGGCTGGGGGAGAGGACAGCGTGGGGCTGGGCGAGGATGAGGATGCATGGGCTCAGGCTGCTCAGCAGAGCGGCAGCCCCTGCTATGAAATGGGCTGGCCCTGGTCCAGGTGCGGGGACAGGGACAGACGGTGGCTCTCATCTGCAAGGTGGCTCTCATCTGCAAGCGGGGCGGCTGGGTCGGGAGCTGGAGGCATCCCTGGGCAGGAGAGGCTGCAGCTCTGCAGCTTCTCAGCCAGGGCACAACAGCCTCAGGGCTGCAAACAGGAGCTGCAGAAATTCACTGCATCTTTTCCGTCTTTTTTTTTCCCCGACGTGGATGGGAATTAACCCTTAGACCTGTTCACAGGGGACACGGCCAGGCGCAGCGTCTTAAACCCCAAGCTCAGAGCAGGAATTAGCGCCGAGACCCCATGGTCAGAGTCATGCAGAAAATCAAATTAAACGATCGTCACTGTTGTTATGGCAATTCCTGCCTCCCTGCTCTGCTGAAGGACTGATGAACGAGGCGTTTTCAGCCAGAGCCTGGCATCCCGCTCCTCACCTGGGCTGGGCGGGCGACCTGCTCCCTGCCTTGGGGCACCCGCAGCACTCCCGGGGGGGCCCCGCTTGGCTGCCGGCCCCGGGGATGCTGTGGTGAGCAGGCTGCACCCCACTGCAAACCCCAGGCAGGGGCAAAACACACCAAGCCAAGCTCCCATGAGAGGCCTGATCTTCATGCAGGCTGGTGCTTGCTTTAGGGCATGTCAGCGGGTACAGAGAGGTACCCGTGAACTGGCTGCTCCCCTTTTTTCTCTGGCTCTGCGGAGCTCGGGGGGGCTGGCGCAATGCTCTCCCTGCCCGCAGATCCTACTCTGACATTGCAACTTCATCTCCACAGATGTTAATCTGCCCACGTCTGCCTGGCCTGCCCTGCCCTGCTTCCCTCCGACATCTCATTAAATTGTTTCGCCATCGCCCTGGCGGGATAAGGTCACCTCTCCCGCTCCGAGCTCCGCCTGACGCCGGGGACGGTGCCAGGGAAGCGGCTGCCAGGAGGGCTCCTTGGCCCAGCTCTTGTGCAGGATGCTGCTCCAGCGCTGCCCGCCCGGCTGCAAAGCACCGCACAGGGCCTGGGGGGCTGGAAATGGGGCTCCCGCAGCCCCGCTCACCCCGGCACCCCGAACCGGGACCAGCGTGGCCGCAGGGGCTGCTGGCCACCACTCACGATTATCATCCGGCAGACGTGGCCGCGGCAGAGCTCGGAGTAGGACGAGTAATGCATGTATGCCACCCAGCTGCCCACGAAGATGCCGAGCCACACCACCAGCAGGTATTTCACCTTGATGCCCGGGAGGCGACTCTGGAAGGAAAAGAAAACGCTGGTGAAGGCCGGGGGCTCTGCACCAGTCGGCAGTGGCTGGACAAGGATGACTTCTTCTATACAGACCAACGTGAGCATTGGTGAAACCTTCAGCCTTTTTTATATATATTCACCCGTCTATTATGCAACTCCTGCTGCAAGTAGGTCACTTAAAATTCCCTAAAAGCAGGGAGATTACAGCGCTGGGCTGTGAAGAGCTGGCTGCCAGGCATCGCCGTGCCCGGGAGCCGCAGCCGCGTACGCCCGCTCTCCTGCCAGCGCCAGGGCAGAGCCCGCCGCCCTCTGCAACCCCGGGTTCACCCTCAGGGCTGCGAGAGGCTCTGCTCCTGCCTGGGGGGACCCTTCGCAGCAGACCCCCCCTTGCAAACTCCACGGGCACGGGAGGCTGCCGCTGCCAGCTCCCGCGGGGGAGCGGGCGAGTGACAAACCTGGAAGCGCGTGGATACTACTCTGTGCAAACACCTCGGAGGCTCGCAGCATGGTTTTCTTTCCCTGGCTTCATTTCTTCCCCTCTGCCCCTGTAACAGCAGCGCCGCTGCCATCTGGCCTCCCCGCAATCTAAGTTGTTTACCTGACCCGTGTAACACAGCGCAGATCCCCGGTGGTTCCTAAGGGCAGGGAATTAATCCTTGTGTCAAACACTCTGTTCCCTCCGGTTTCTATAGATAATTCCTGCTTCACGCCAGGCCAAGAGAGCCCTTGGCCAGTGGCCACCTCCAAACCCTCCTCTCTCAGCTGGGAAACCACGACCTGCTGCTGGGATGAGGCTGGAGCTGAGCGGATGCGGCACCGTTACAACCTGCCAGGGATCCTCGCTTGGGTCTTGTAGCCCAAAACCGCTCCCACCTCCAAAATGCCTCCTCCCTGGCCCCTCACCGAGCGCTGTAAGGGCTCTGCCCCGCAGCAGTAACCGGAGGCGGTGCAGCCTCCTGCCCTCCTGCTGCACCGGCTGCAGCCAGCGGCTCGGCTCACCCCGTCCCCGACGAACGGGCTTCACAGGAACGGGCAGGCGAGGGTGAGAGCAGGCAGGTCTGCCTCGAGATCACGATGTCTTGCATGTTAATTGGAAATGCTGAAGTGTGAAGTGGGCTGCAATGCCCGGTTTGCCCGTCCAGCAACGGCACCGCTCATGAGCGCCTGTTAAAGAGAACTCGACCACGGCAAAGGCTTGGCAAAGACAGAGGATGGGCGGCTGCTCCTGTGAGCTGAAAAACAGCTCAAGTCCCTGAAGTCAGACACCACTGCAACCCGTGAGATCCTCCCCAGTGCAGCAGCCCCCGAAAGCTGCCCAGAGGTGGGTATGCGACCTCAGCAGAGGGGCCCTTGCCATGGACTTCCCACTAGAGACACATCTTGGGGCGGCAAAGCCCTGGCATGGCCAAAATGTCCCTTTTTGCTTATTCAGACCTAGAATCCATCATGCTCCCAGGGCAGAAGCGGGTCAGGACTGCGACCTGAGCATGGCATGGGGAGCGCTGGCTTCATCATCCCCTAAATGGTGGAAAGAAACGTGGAGGTGGGGCATGCATTGCAACGAGAGGTTCCACTGGTAGTATTTTGGATTCACAGCTGGTGCTAAGGTTTCCTCGGGGGGCTCAGTCTCAAGGCACAGGGGCTGCCTTCCCTGCCTGCTGCCTTCCCTGCCTGCTGCCTTGGCTGGCAGCCTGCGCCAAAGGGGGTTACCCTTCGTTTGTGTTAGTTTTAGGGCGACTCTGGGGGACTTGGAGGTGACTTTGGGCCGGAGCTGACTTCAAAGGCAAAATGGACGCAGCGTGACAAAATCCTGCTCCATCCCCGCTGCTCCCCTGCAGCGCCCGGGGAACGCGGGGGTTGTTTCAGGGTGGGTGCCAGCGGTGGGTGCTCCCAGGGGCAGCTCGGCGTGGCTGTCACCTCCCCTCCGTGGGGTACCCGCACAGGCGATCCCGGTGCAAGGGCTACCCCCGGCTCCCACCCACCCCCGCTCTGCACCCGGCTTTGCCCTCCCTGCCAGACCCGCTCCCCTGCCCCTGCCCACCAGCCTGGCCCCACGCAGCCGCTCCTCAGGCCTTTTGTCTTGGAAGAGGACAGCCTGCGCGGGCGGCTCAGCCGCCCAAGGCCCATCTCCCCTGGGAGCGGAGCCACAGCACCCATCCAGCTCTCGGCCGTCCTGGGGACCCGCACAGCCACCCCTCTGAACGCTCCCCTCAGCCGCGCAGCCCTTCCCACGCCCGGTGAGCCCAGGGCTTTGCCCCAGCACCCACCTCCCGCCAGCACCCTCTGTCCACCAGTTACCCTCTCCCGTGTCCCCCCTTCTCCCCTCCAGCGGGATAACCCCTGTGGTCCAGGACCTCCACCAGAGTCAGGGTTTCTCATGCCATGGACGCAGAGAAAACACCCAGGCCAGCATCCCCGGCGCTGAGAAGGTCCCCAGCCCCCCCGCTCCCCCCCGGCAGCTCAGGGATGGGGGGGGGGGGGGGGGGGGGGAAGAGAAGAAAGAAAGAGAGGGAAGGAAGGAAGGAGTCAGCCCTGCCCTGCCCTGCCCTGCTGCATCGGCTTCTTCATTCACCGATGCGGGCTGCCGAATGGGCTGCCCTGCTGCTTCACGGCCGGTGCGGCTCCCCCGGCACCGCGGAGTGCAGCGCGGTTTATGCAACCGCCAGCGGCTCCCGGTACCCGTCCAGGTCCTCCCGGTACCCATCCCCGACCCCCCCACCCCCTCGCACCGGCCGGCGGGGGGCCCGCGGCAGAGCATCCCTTTGTGCACGGCCGGTGCCGGGATGCGGAGATGAGCATCACCGAGGCCCCCCGCCCCGGCCAGGACCATCCCCCGGCCCGCTGCATCCTGCCCCCCGCCCCGGTACCTGCAGGCCCTTGGAGAGGGGACAGAACAGCACCAGATGCACCAGCCGCCGGATCCTCCGCATGCTGCGGGTACCCCGCGGCCGCGGGCCTCAGGCTCCGGGGGGCATGGCCAGGGCGGCCGCGGCCCCCGCCTCGCCGCCGGGGAGGGGGCCGGGGGGGCCGAGCCGAGCCGAGCCGAGCCGAGCCGCCCGTTCTCAGCGCCGCAGCGCGCCCGGCCCGGCCCGGCGGGGCTCAGCGCGGCTCCGCCCGGTTCGGCGAGGGGCGGCGCACGCAGCTCCGCCGCAGCCCGGGGAGGCGGGGGGGGCGGGGGGGGCTGGGGGTGGGGGGCTGCCGACCGGCTACGGCCCCACAGCATCAGCACCAACGCAACTGCAGGGCTTCCCATCTGGGCATCCCACCCCGGGGGTCCCAGCCCACAGCCCCCACGGGACCCCCGGGCTGTGGGCTGGGACCCCCGGGGGGGATTCCCAGATCACACCCCCAGGCTCACCCCACCACCCGGGGGTCCCACACAGCCCGGGGGTCCCACACAGCCGACCGATGACCCAGGCGGAGGGGGCTTCATGGAGATGCTGAATCCCCTGGCCCCCAGCAGCTCAGGTTTTATTCAAAGCTATTTCAGCCTGGAAGAGCCCCCCCGCCGCCCCAGGTCTGCAGTGGGTAACCCACAAGCACGGCCCGGGGGCTGCATCCCCCCCCGCAGGGCTGAGACCGGCCATCGCCGCTGCTCGTTGGCCTCCTCACTGTCTTCCATCCGAACCTTAAAGCCAAGCGGTGGTAGCGGTGCTCGTCCTCCCTGTTTGCATTGCGTCTGGGCAGGGAAACCTCAAGGCAAGACAGGGGCTGCTTTGTGTCAGGCAGCGAGCAGACAGGCCAGGGACAGCCTCTCATCCAGGGGGGCTGCAGCATCCACAGGCGAGCTCCAGCAAGGGGTAAGAGAGGCCCAAATGGGATGGAAAACGATCTGGGAGAGTCAGTCACGAGGCCATTGTTAGGATAATTCCTCGCTTGCTATTAGTAACTCTTCAGATTATCCATTTGTCCCCTTTTCATGGTTCAAATTGCTTCATTCCATTTGAATTTGGCTCAAAATGACCTCTGAAAACAACCTGGTCACTTCATACCGAGCGGTTCCGACTCGGTGTCAAGCACTGTGTGCCCAGGGACTAACTCGCAAAAGCCTGTGCTGGCCTAATCTGATCAGCGGTGATAAATAATGAGCATCACAACAAAACCGAACCAAAACACCCCAAATCCTGCGGCTTGTTTGCTGCCTTCTTTTAACATCGAGGAGATCCCCGCTGCTCTCACGCTGTGCAAAGCCAGCGCAGCAGCGTGACCTCCGCGCTCGCCTCGGAGCGAGCAGACATCGCCCGCGGCATTGCTTCAGTAACGGGGCCAGGTTAACGTTGCCTCGACTGCCTGCAGCTCTTGTTCGTGCAGGTTTTTATGTCCTGCTGAAGCAAGGATGGTTCTCTGGAGCTTACACAGCTTATTTTTAGTTTTAATTAGCCCAGTAAAAGAAAGAGCCTCTGTGATTTTTACGGTGGGGTTGGTAATTTGGAAAACTGTGGGGACAGGAAGATGCATTGCTGGGTGCCCAGTAGCTGAGCCAACTGGGAGGATGAGGAGGGTCCTGGGGGTCCCAGTGCTGCAACATGCTGCTTTCCTTCGCAGCTACAGGGAAGCAGCTCTTCTACTCAAGCACCAGTGAATTCCTTATTGCCCTCCCAGCCTGAAGATGGTTATTTTCATGCCCGCCTGTCTCCCACCACCCTTGGTGCCATCTCGGGAGGCTGAGCAGCAGCAGGCAGCTTTCCCGCCCTGCCCGCCCCAGGCTCCTCACCTCCACCCCGACTCCTGCCTGCTGAGACTCAACAGGATCAAGCAGAGAGATGCCTTTTGGTATTTGTCCTGCCAGGGCGGCTGCCTGCAGTGAAGTCCCCTCTGTGCCCGTGGCATGAAGTCACTCCCGCTGCCTGGGCTCAGCAGCACCCCACGCTGCCCACGAGCGCTCCCCGCCTCACCCTCCTGCTGCAGCCCTGATTTCGGGGGCCGAGCACGGTGCACGCAGGCAGAATGAAACCCTCGTCGGAGATGGGAAATGACACGCCTGGGCCAAAGCTGAGAGAGGCTTGAAATGCCACGGATCTCTGCTGCGGGGCTCTGCAACGTTCAGGGGTGGATTGTCCAGAGAATCTAATTAGGAACGAGCAGACCTTCCCAAGCTGTAATACGCCAAGTAATTAAGTGATTAGTATTGATCGTTGGAATGCCTAATGAGCAGTTATCACTGAATGATTAATTAATCCAATCAAAAGAGTAATAAAAATTCTGCAGGTGTGATTATATCTTGCATTCAATGCACAAGGGCAGCGGGATCTCTCCCCATGGTGCCCATCTCCCGTTTATATCTCAGGCACGTGGAGGACCTGGCACCGGAGATGCCCGTTTTGCCGCCCCGCTCCCACAGCCTGGGCTGCCCCTGTCCAAGGGGTCTCTCCTCTCCCCAAACATCCCCCGGCACTGCCAGGCCGGGCTGCCGGCAGCGGGCAGGCATCCGGAGCTGCTCCATGTGGCGTGGAGGTGGGGAAGGTGGTCCCCCCGGAGCTGTCAGCATCCAGAAGATGCCGAAAGCAGTCGATGCTGATCTCCTCCCTGGGAATCTTTCCCTCGCTCCCTTGATTAAGCTGCTTCGGTTTCTCCCGAGTCGCTCAGCCCACAAAAGCCCTGCTAATCTCTACTAAACCCGCAGCATGCAGTGCGCTCGCCTCTGACCACTTCCCAGCTGTGCGGTGGCTCTGCAGGCACGTCCCCAAGAGCACTGCGCCCTCGGGACATGGGAGCTCCAGGGCACCCACAGCCCTCTAACGGTCATTTGCTGGCCCATAATATTTACCTAATTACATGATACTGTTATTCAATACTGAAGAAATTATCTCACCAGCTAGTGCTAACAGCAAAGTACAGAGCAGCCCTGACTTGTGAGCAAGGACCTCCACACACCCGTCCCCTCGTCCCCTCCAGAGCACCCTCTGCCTCCCACCTTCCTTGGGGTGGGATGTCAGCGGCGGGTGACAGCCAGGGACAGCGCGGCCCGATGCCATCGCCCGCGGTGCCCAGAGCCGCTGCTTGGCAGGGGGGTGCAGGACCCAGAACCGCAAGAGGGGCACATGCTCACCCCCTGCCCACCCTCTCCCCTCTCCAAGCAGCGCCCGTCAGGATCAGCCCCGTGGCCACCAACCAGAGGGATTTCTGCCCCGGGGGCTGTGATGGCGCCCAGCATTCCCAGGCGCTGCCGCAGCTCAGGAGATGACGGATCCGGGCTTTAATGCTCTTTTCCATGCATCCTTTCAGGATTTGAGGCGGATCGCCCGTGCTTCCTGCATGGCATCCACAGCTGGCTCCGCACAAGGCCGTCAGCTGCCTCTGCCTGCCTGACGGGCCCTGATGGGGCTGAGCGCAGCGGTTATAATTAGAAATGCTAATCAGCTCTTGTGTTTCTGGCTTGACAGCCCTGCCACCCCCAGCACAATCTTCCCTCCAATCTGTCCTATGCTCGCCCCCTCTGCTTCCTCTCCAAATCCCTGCTACTTGTAATTAAGCACTACAGAATTAGGGGGAGTCGAAAGCTGGGGCTGCTGGGGCTCTTTGCATGCTTTGGGCCCGGCGTGCAGCCCCCGCAGCGCTTGCTGTGGATGGTTTGGGGGTCTCGCCCTCCATTCACCATCAGCGCCCTGGGCTGGGGACACCCCAGGGACACCCCTGCCCCTCGCCAAAAGCCCCGGCACTGAACCGTGGGGTGGAAGAGGGGCAGCCCAAGGGCTCTGCTGCAGGCAGCGCTGGGGTTAAAGGCAAAGGGTGGTGGCTGTGGCCGGAGCCGTGGGGCTCTGCCAGCACAGCGGCTCTGGAAGGAGAGCTGCTCTCATTAGGATTTCTGTCATGTGCCAGCCACGGGCTCTTCCCAGCCGAGGAGGAAAAGGAGCTTGCAAAGGAGCACGGACAAGGAGGCTGAGCAAGCAGATCCCTGCCCAGGCTTAGCTGGTTACAGAGTTATTCATCATCACGGCTTGCGCTAGGAGACACAACCCAGGGGCTTCCTCCCTTGCCGGTGCCCACAGACAGCCCCTGCCAGCCCCCAGCCCCTCCGCACAGCTCCCCACCCTGAGCCAGAGCACTCCTGCTGCTGCAAGAGCCAGGACACGGCTTTCTCCCCGGGCATTTAGCTCCCAAAGTCAGGCTTGGCCGGGGAGCCATTCCTTGGAAGCAGGCACAGGGCTCAGCTGGCCACAGAGGAGGGAGAGGTGTGCGGGCAGGACGAGCACCCTGGCCGCAGCGTGCGGACACACAGAGACCACTATGCTCAGAGAGGGACGGCATCCAAACGCATGCTGGCACCTCTCCCTGGCAAACAAGAGCCAGTGCGGCACAGGCCAGGCAAAGGCTGGCAGTCCCTCACCCCACAAGTGCCGTTTGGATGCTCAGACACCCCTGCAGCCTCCTGGGGCCATGCCCAGTGTGCTGATGTGTTAACAAGGGGTCGGGGTCTCCCAGCCAATGTCAGAACCGCACTGAGTAACCCACGGCATTGGTACAACACAGCTGCACCAACGTGGAACAGGGAACAAACTGTATCTGGAGCAGCAGCCTGGACTTGCCCGCCCGAGCCGTGAAATATCACAGCAATCTCTAAGTGTGCTAGGAGAAAACACACACAGCTCTTGGGTTTTTAAGTCAGCCTTCATCTTCCAGGTGCTCCCTGTTTATTAACCTCAGGTGGCTGCAGGGAGAGTCTCCAGTCTGGAGGCTCAATGTGCAAAAGGGTAAGGGTTTTCAAGAAGGCAGCGGCTGCCTGAGCAAAGGTGACCCCCTCTCACCTCCTCTGCCCAGGGCCCCCACGCGTGGCCGGGGCCCCCACGCACGGCCACGCTTCGCCTGGGACACACGCCCGCTTGCCACGGCATCTTACGGCACGGGCTGGTGGTGGGCACGCAGGAAGCAGCAAAGGGCTTCCCCCTCCTCCCCACACACCGAGCACCGCCGTTTCTGGAGAAAGGGAAATAGGAGAAACAAGGACGTATCACAAAAAAGGTGCTGGGAGGGACAGGGCACGGTGGCTCTGGTGGGAATGGGCTCGTGAAACACAGGCAGCTGACTGGGAAACCCCCGGGGACAAGTCGGATTGGATCTGTCATGACTAATTGACTCCCTCCAGTGCTGCAGTACAGGTTTCACGCGTCGCGTGAGCGGGGTCCCGAGCATCCAGGAATTAATGAGGGTCTGACCCTGTCTGCGCAGCCACTTGAGCTTTTCCAATGCAGACAGCTGGCTTAAGAGGCCCCTTTATTCTTTACATATCAGATCAATCGGGATAGTTATAATCTAGTCCTTGTGAAAGCTTGGAGCAGCCTTCGCTGCCCAGCCAGCTCAAGGGGAAAAAAAGCAAGCAAGAGGGAGAGGTCATGATGAACTATTGATTGAGCAGGCGGCGGTGCTGCTCCCAGAGATGGCTTTTGCAGAGAACTCGCTCGGGACAGTTTGCCTCTATATCTCTCGCTAATGCTGCTCCATTGATCTTCCGTGACAGGCAGCAACTACAAGGTTTTTTTTAGTTGGAGTCATTAAGAGGCATTAATCAATAACAGGGGAAACAGAGAGAGAGAAACTGTTTGTTTCATGGAGACATATTCCCCGTGTGGATTTTAGCCCGCTGAAGTGCGCATGTTTTATTTCCAGTGGCCAGGGAGGCCTGCCAGGAAAAGAATTCACCTTGTGCTGGACTCCGGCACTTGGAGGAGATCCTGAGCTGGTTGCAGCACGCTGGCAGCTCTGGCCAGGCTGTGCAGTGAGAGGGGTCCAGCTGGGGAGTTCGTGGCATCCGATTCCAGGTACCCCAGCATCCTACCCAGCACCCCAAGTCACCCAGACCCTCTGTTCCCACACAAGTACCCCAGGAAGAGCTGGGTACTAATTTCATATGTCCAAAGTTCTGGGTACTGGCTTCACATCGTGCTTCTACTAAACCCAGTCGCCACCTGGCAGCAGTGCAATGGGTCCCGGCATTTGAGCTCAGCCCCTGCCCGGTGGCTCAGCCCGCGGTGCTGTGGCCATAGGCAAGACCGAAGTTCATTCCTGTGGCAAGACTGAAGTTATTTGCAAGAGAAATGGTCTTTGTGCTGAAAGTGCCCCAGGCTGCACCGCTCCCTCCTGCCCTGCCCCAACGGTGTCAGTACATTTCCATCGCTCTGTGGTGGCAACACCCATTTTTCTTCTCCAAGCGCTCCTGTGCTCGACCCCAGCGAGTGCCTGTACAGGTGCTGGAGCCCGTTTTCCCTTGGAGAGCTGGAGAAGGGAGCTGGAGACGTGCTCGGGAGCAGGAGGACGGGATTGCCTTCAAAGGTGACTGCGAAGAGAGGCAGTGGTACCGGCTGCCAGCTGTGAGCGGTGCGCGCTGTTGCAGGCAGAGCAACCAGCAGCCCCGGGGCAACCTCAGGCCGTGGAGGTGCCGTGGGCTCCTGCGTGGGCTGGGCTGAGCTGAGCTTGGGGAATAGCCTGTGACACAGAAGATGGGCTGGTATTTAATTGCACTTGTGGACTTAGCCCAAGCGCCCTTTAGTACCGCTCAGCCCTGGGGTGCTGGCACACCCTGTGGCACTGCACCCGCAGGTCGGGCAGCCTGGGAACGCCACGCTCGGCACGCTGCTTGCTGCCTGTGCACCAGAGGGAGCATGGGGAAAGAGCATGGCTCCTGCTAACAGGGCCTGCACCGAGCAGGTACCAAGTGATGCCGCAGAGTAAGGGAAATGCCCTTTTGGAGGCGGGGATGGAGATCCCGATGGGGCACATCTCGCCTCGGCTCCCAAAGCCCCAGTCTCCTGCTGCTCCAGCTCTCACAGGCCGCTGTGCAGTGGTAATTGCTGCAGCTCTCTGGGGAAATGGGATCTTCGTCTTTGCTGTAATTACAGCTACACGTCCACAGCAAAGCAATCAAAGGGAGCAGGGGAGGAGGGGATGAGGAGATTGCCGTCTCAGAAGCAGCTTGCACCGGTGGCACGTGCAGCAGGCACGCTCAGGCACATGCTGGCCATAAGCACCTGGCAGAGTCACAGCCCTGAAAAAACACACACATACACACACAGAGCTCAGCACCATCACTTGAATCTAGCCCAGAGGGGGCAAGTTACACTGCTGCTGGCCAGTGGCTCCCTGAGATGTGAGTCTCCGGCGTGGGAGATACAGCAAACCCCTCTTCAGTCCCAGGTTGCCCATCAGGAGAAGCCCTTAGCTAACGGCTGTGCCTTCCTTGTTCAGTCCATCAGTCTCCAGGTCAACCACCCAGGCCCTTCCACCAGCACAAAATCCATTAGAAACAATTTGATTTCCTTTATTTACACATGACATTTGGGAAAAAGCCTAATCCTATTGCAACTGGGGAAAAAAAAATAAAGTCATTCCAGTTTTACAGCCTTGGGCCTGGAGGAGCTCGAGCGCTGCAGCCAGACGAGCTGCTGTTTCCAAGGCTGTGTGCTGTGCTTGGTACGCTCTCATTTTACTCAGAGCCTCGCCTGGGGCGGATGGTGTGATGTCTTGCGGAGACCATCAGGTGCAGGGGGATTTCCAGCCTGGGTATACAAATGCAAATGCAACAGTAAAATCTTGCAGCCTCACATTTTTGCTGTCTCCTATTTCAGGCACAGTCTGCCAGGAGAAAAAAATAAAAACCGGTGTTGGGGAGCATGGTGGGGTGTAAGCCCTAGCAGTAATCCTCGACTGATGTTGCATTGCCTCTGCAAACACCCATCTCCCGACTCGCCGCCAGCCAGAGGAGCAGTGCCCTGGCACTCAGTGGGGCTGCTAGCGTGGCGTTCCGCACGCAGATAAGCATCGTGCCAAATCAGCCTTGTATCTTATGTGGATTTAAATAAGTAGTCAAGTTTTTCAAGGCAGAGGGAAGACAAGCTCAGAGAAAGCAGATCTTTATAAAGCACAGCTAAGAAAAGGGTTTAGGTGTGCTGGGAGC
Organism: Nipponia nippon; assembly: GCF_047370975.1. Classification (NCBI taxonomy): domain Eukaryota; kingdom Metazoa; phylum Chordata; class Aves; order Pelecaniformes; family Threskiornithidae; genus Nipponia; species Nipponia nippon. The sequence continues at coordinate 9,521,712 of NW_028262332.1, forward strand.
GGCAGGAGGGGACGGTCCTGCGGGGCTGGCGGGGGCTGCGTGGGGTCTGGAACCTGCAAAGCATTCGGGTCCCGGACGAATGGGACCATAAACCCACAGCTGCTGGACAGAACATCCGAGCAGGTAACGCACTTACTTTCTCAATAGAGTTATTTGTAGGTGATTGAAGGTTACAGGGAGGGAGGCTCTGATTATCTAATATACTTTTGCAATATGTTTCTCTCTTAAGTGCGTGTTCCCAGAGTCAAACTCCCTCAAGCTCTTTCTCTTTCCAGTGGCCAATGGAGGCTGGCTGCAGAACCCCAGCACCAGGGCAGTTTAGCAATCTCATGCTTCTGGGTTTTGTGCAACCCTGTTGCTCTGTAGTCCTGCGGGTCAGCCCAGCGCTCACTTTCAAACCGCGCTGAGCCAACCGCCCCGTTCCTCCCCAAGTGTTTACTCTGTTGTCACGAGAGCGCTGACGTGTTATTACTTAGAAGCACAGTAACTAAAGGGAGTGTGACCATGGGGCAGCAGGAGCCAACGCAGCAGCTGGGGGTCAGTCTGAAGCTCTGCTCCTGCCAGCGTGGGCTCGACCGTGGGCTTCCATGCCACCCACACAAGGAGCAGCAGGAGGGCTTCAACCTGCCATGCACTGGTGCCCTTTTAGGCTGAAACAAGTGAGATGGAAATGGGATTCACCCACATCCTTTGCACAAACTGCTCCTAGCCACCATCCTTGCCTTGCCCAGCAGCCTGCAGCAGTAGATACAGCACAGCCCAGGCCAGACCTCCTCACTATCTTTGCCAGAGCAACACTTTCAGGAGATTCCAGTGATGCCATCCTACTGCTGTCAGCCCTTAGGGCAGCCTTGCTTACTGATGCCAAGGTGGTCCAGGTTACCAGTCTGTACCTCTGCCTATGTGGGAGCAAGCTATAGCAGCGTAACTACATCTGTACGGTGATGCTGGGCTGTTTTATGTGCCCTGAGCTGCGCCAAGGCGAGACTCAGTGACACCAGGCTCTGAGACGTCTTGCAAAGCCAGATGCTAGTTGAGACAGGTAAAGAGGGAAGAGGATGGATCAGCAGACGGATGGATGGATGGATGGACGGACTGACAGAGGTCTAGAAGTTCGATCAGATGCATGGATCAGCTTACCATCCCCAAGTCTCTGATAATCGAGGCTGCTTTGCACCACTCAGGGGTTGCTGTCTAGGAGCTTGAGCAATGCGGGCCTTCGTGCTGGCTGCCCTATCAGCCCTTCCTGGGAGGGCTCACGAGCCACGCACATGCGTGCCTTGGCATGGCCAAGACCAAAGCTGGGCTGGCCGCTTCCTCCTCCCCCTGCTTTTAATGTCACCAAACCCAGCTGCTGCTTTCAACACATGTCCCTTGGCAGGAGGCGAAGAGAAGCAGGCCGCCGGGCAGAGCTGCCAAAGACGCCGTGGGAAGTCAAGGGCAGATGCACGGTGAGGCAGCGGGGAGCAAGACGCCGCTCTGCAGACAGACCCAGCCCTCCCTCGGCACCGCCTGCCCCTCCCAGGGGGTCCTCACCGACCACCCACCCGCCCGGCCTCGAGCCTCCCGTTGCTCTGCAACCTGCTCAGCCCTGCACGGCGATGCCAGGCAACGACACGTCTCTCCTTCCTTCCTACCCCGCCGAGTGCTTTCCCTCTCTTCCCTTTTCCATTCACCTTCTCCCCACATACGTGGGAGACCGTCTCCCTGGCTCCAGTTCTTTTCCAGTCAGAAGCAAGTCATCAAAAGCGAGGTCACAGGTTGCTTCCAAGGGAAGCAATAAATTGAGGCAAATAAAGATAAAAAACATAGCCAGGTTATTTTAAGACATCAGTAAACTAAGGCAAAGGGTAACGCTCTCGGCTTAATGGCTTTTCACGGACACAGCCGCAGAAATCCCACCATCAGCGATGCTGCGTGGACCCTTCTGCTCACCATGCTTTGCTGTTAGCAGTCTTCTACCTTTTCGAGGTAGCTTTTCAAGGCGGCTTTCTCAGGTCCCTGCTGAGGGTGCTGGAAGGCGCTGGGCGCCTCACGCACCCTCAACAGGCAGCGCCTGCCGCGAGAATTTACTGCCTGCTCGGCGCTGGCTGGGTGCTCGCTCCTGCCAGCGTTTCTGGACCCTGCTCAGCTAGACTACCTGCAGGGTACACTTGCAACACGTCTAAATAATTCAGTCAGTAGTTTAAATATGCAAAACTCGCAGCACAATCTAATAAGCTGGGGTTTTTTAAAAGAATTTGGAACTGCTTCATCCTGGCTGCCAAAGCTTGGGAGGGCAAGGAGAGGGTTGCCTTTGCCTCTGCCCAAAAGCGGCCGCGTTTCAGGGGTGATGACGTGATCCCTGTTGCGTTATGCAGCGCGCTGAGGCTCGCGGGCCCTCTTCCATCAGGCAGTTTGTTATCATAATGTTAATGCCCAGGCTGTCGTCATCTGGCAGCATAACCGCTTGCCTTATGAAATAACTCAGCGTGACAGCTCTGCTTGCTAGCAGGCAGGCCCATGTCTGGCTTCTAATCTGGCGTCAGAGATCTCTCCCCTTCCTTGAGCTACAGACTAATATTAAACGTTTCATTTGCATTACTCCAGATAATCTGTTGGAGAGCGTGGGGAGAAGGGAATTGCAGCCGAGCTCCTTTAGGAGCCCACACGTGAAGCAAATGCGCAACTGCCATCCTCACCATGCCGTATCTGCTAATGCTGTTTGCCATCGGTGCCGCGGCCGTGCTGGAATTCGCATTTCAGTTTCCTAATGTCAGCCGGCGTTTGCGAGTTGAGCAGATCAGCTCGCACAATGCCCCTGTGACAGATCACCGGTGACTTTCTTCCCATGTTAACAAAAGCAAAAGTCACGAGGATAATGCAGAATTGCTCCGGGCCAGCATATGTTCAGCTGAAAAGGTCTCGGTGACTTCCCAGGCATATGCCGGCTGGCACGGCGCTGGAGCAAGGCTCTCTGAACAGCGTGTACCACGCAGGCCGGAGGGATTAATCCAATGCTGCATCGAGATGCTAATACAATAAGGGTTCTTTGTGGCATTAGCAGGAATCATGAGACCAGCTCTGAGATGTCATTGCCTGGCAGCTGTAGGGAGTGCCGGCCTTGAGCTCTCCAGCGGAGAGAAGGAGCTTGTCTCCTGCTTCAAGCATTAAAGCTGCCGAGGGGCAGTGAAAATGCAGTGAGCCCCCCTCCGTTTTGGTGACAGCTCCTTTGGGAACAGCCCGCTACCTCTGTCGTTGAGTCTAGGGAGATCCAAGGGAACGGGGTTATTTGGAGAGGGACAATCACTTTTCTTTGAGTTTTCCAGGAGCTGCAAAGCTGCGGATACCAAGAGGATGCTTAGGACTGCAGCGCCAGGGTCACGTCTTAGCCCGGTGAAGTCACTGCCACCCGCGGGACTGTGGTTTTGCTCTTAAAAAGTGTTGCAAAACCTGCTGAGGCCAGTGAAACGGTTTGTGTCAGTTCCAGCAGACATGCTTTCATCTCCCTGGCCAGCTTCGCTTCCACAAAGCTGTTGGGCCTGATCCTGACCTAACCCCAGCACCAATGAGGAAAGCTCCACCCCACTCAGCACATTTGTGCTGGTGGAAAACCAGCATCAAGCACCAGCGGGAGAACGTGGGTGGGACAAGGGGCAGGGGGATGTGGCGAGCGGGAACCTGTCACGAAAATTCGCAACTGACCCGTGCTGACCTCGGTCAGTTGCGAATTTTCGTGACAGACCTGAAGCCCCCACACCATGCCAGGAGGGACCCAAAGCCCCCACATGGCACCATGAGGGACCCCCAAAGTCCCCACGTGGCACCGTGAGGGGACCAAAGACCCCACGTGGTGCCATGAGGGACCCAAAGACCCCCACATGGCACCATGAGGGACCCCCAAAGTCCCCACGTGGCACCGTGAGGGGACCAAAGACCCCACGTGGCACCACAGGGGACCCCCAAAGACCCCACGTGGAACTGTAAGGGACCCAAAGCCCCCACATGGCACCATGAGGGACCCCCAAGCCCTCAGGGTCCCCATGAGGGACCCCGCGGTGCTCCCGCCGCGCCCGGAGCGGACCGTCCCGCCCGGCTGAGCGGAGCGGCGGGGCTGCGGGCGGGGCGGGGCGGGCCGGGCCGGGCCGGGCCGTTCCGTGCCGCCCACATAAGGCGGGGGCAGCCCACACCGCTCGGCACGGCGGCGGCGGCAGCAGCAGTGGCGGAGTCTCGGCCGTGCCGTGCCGTGCCGTGCCGTGCCGTGCCGTGCCGTGCCGTGCCGTGCGGCGGCATGGCGGTGGGGTGGTTGTTGTGGGGCGCGGCGGTGCTGCTGCTGCTCCACGTCCTGATGGAGCTCAGCCCCGCCGTCAACTTCGTGCTGCGCATCGGCTTCTACCTCCTGCTGTGCATCGTCAGCTCGGCGCTGACGGCCCCCGTCTGCCTCCTCGTCAACGGCGGCCGCACTGTCAAGAACATGAGGTGATTTGGGGGGTGGCCGAGGCGAGGCGGGGGCGAGGCCGCCCCGGGGACGGGTGCGATGGCGGGGCCAAGGTGGGTGAAACACAAACTGGGGAGATCGGTTTCAGGCCCGGCCTCTGCGTGGGGGCCTCGGGGCGGGGGAACGATGGTGGCCTCCTTTACCTGAGGTCTGTGCCGGCAGACCCTGGGGTGGCTGCCCCGCTGGCAGCGGGGTTGCCTCTTGGCTCCTGGAGGGCGCTGGGGGCTGTGGTGAGGGACTGCTCTGGCCCGTAGCTGTGCCCTCGCCTTGGGAGAGCCCCACGCGGGGCGAGCGCCCTTCGGAGGGGCCTGGAAGGTGTGAGGATGGTGGCAAGCGGCCATGCTCCAGGGGCCATGCAGCTTTTGGGGAAAGCTATGTGACAGCAGTGTTTGTTTGGGGGTTTTTCCCCCTCCAGAAGCAGACGCTGTGCCAGGAGGGCTGCCCGCGGGCAGGCGGTGTTTAATGCGCTGCCCTCGGCCTGGTGCAAGGAGCACGGCAGCCGCGCAGCTGCCTGGGGCACACTTGTTGCTGTCAGGCCGTGCTCTGTGTGTCCTTGGACAGGGCGCCTGGGGCGGTGGCCGAGCTGCTGCTGGAGAAGAGCAGCTCCTCGACATGCGAAGGCATGTTTTAAGGGTAGAGCTGGCATTTCTGCTGGCAGCACCAGAGAACTTGCGCTCCTTGCTTTGCTCTCCCATAGGCAGCTTTTTCCCTACTCTAACCATCCATGTCCAGGCCAAGTTACATGGGTGTAGGGGAAAGGGGAGCCCCGTTGCCTTAATACATCCTTTTGGATCAAAGGTAGGGCAGCATCTCAGCTGGAGGAGCTGGACTTTGCTTTGCCGTGCAGCTCTCGCAGGCAGGGCACAGGGCGGAGCGGGCGCAGGGCACCGACTTGCTGCCGTGTGGGCTCTGCCCTGCCTGCCCCAGCCCACGGTCTGGTATCCACTCTGGTGCTGTGGCCCCAGGCCCTGGAAAGAGCAATCTGCTCTGGGAACTCCAGCCTAGCTCTGGCTCCAGCTTTGGTTGCCTTGGCTCGCTCAGGAGCAGCTTTCCAATGTGCAACCAGCTTTGCAGCTGGGAGAATTTATGATGTTAGTTATGGAGACACTCTTTTTCTTCCCCACCCCTAAAACTTGGTGAATCTCCTGTAAACTTAAAGGAACTCTTTGGGAACAAGAACTTGCGGTGGACAATTCCTCATGTTGAAACTCGGAGCTGAATTTTGGCTGGAATTGCCCTTTTGCTGTAACTTAAGCCCATTGTTTCCATGTGCTGGCGCTGGCTGATGATCCTGGTCATGTAACCCAGCCCCAGGGAGGTCCACGGCTGCGGTGATGTGATGCAGCAAGCTCCTTATTTCTACATCTCAGTCTGTTTATTCCGGCTCTGGGAAGGGGGTTGGAGCAGAGCATGTGCTGGTGGACAGACAGGGATAAGAGCATTGCTGCCCGGCAGAGAACACCCCGTCCTTGCTGTGCTCCTGTCTCCAGTGCCAAGCTGGTGTGACTTGGAAGAGGTTGCGCTCTGTGTCTGATAGAGATAGAGCTGTTTATCTAGCGGCGAAACCTCTTGCAAGAGCTTCCAACCTGGTAAGCACACTTCATTAATCCTTGAAAATCAGAGGATCCTAAAAAGGACTCTGTCACAGGCTGTGGAGCAGAGCATGTGAAGCTGGGGCTGCTGGATTTCAGACTCAGGCTGTTATGGGTACACTGAAAAAGCACATTCCCTCTCATTTTTTACTCTCTTCTTGCGTCTGGCAATAAGTGCCTCAGATTTATAGCTCTCTGCAACTGTGACTGCACTAAGTCACGTTCATTCATACCAGCAGAAAAGCTGCTTGCAGGGTTGGAGGGGAGTAGGACCCATCTGCTTAACCCCGTGGATGACGTGGCCAGCTCAGCATGGCTTCCAGTCACCGGCTTCTTCTTTACTTGCTCTGAGCTCTGCCCCTTTGCCTCTTTCAGTGGCTGAGGCCACATCTTGTGCAAGGAAACGCTGGCTTCATACTGGCAGGAGGAAGTTGGATGGTTGCTCTTGAGTAATGTGTAACCACCCTCTCCCAGCTACTGAGCAGTGTGACTTCCAGAGCGGTGACCTCTTTTTTGGTTGGCAGTCAGAAGGGAGGAGAAGTGGGATTTAGGTCAGTCTGGTGGCATGGCATCCACCATGACCTCACCGATTCGTGTCACCCTGCCTCTCCTCACCTGCCCCCTTATCTCCGCACCTGGAGTGCGCTCCCATCGCCTCAGCGCGGGCTCGTGGTGCTCGGGAGCTCTGCAGCCTGGGCACCTCCCCGTGTCCTTTCCCTGGGTGCGGCTCTAACCTTTGCAGTAAGTTTGAATGCCAGGCGACTGATAGCAATGGTGTCACTCAGCCGTGTCACCTGCGGCCGTTGGCCTGGCCTGAACTCCAGTGTCCACGTCAGTGCCTGGGTAGTCTGTGTGGTGGGGCATGCCGCAGAGAAATGAACTCCACTGTGGGTAGGAGCAAGCCAGGGAAAGTCGCCCTGGTGAAAGCATGTGGTTGAAGAGCTGGTGGCAGGGGTTGGGGATACTTTTGGAGAGCAGATGCTGGGAGCTGCTGCCAAGCCAGGATGAGATGCCGGCGGGGTGCTCACCTCCTGCCCTGCGTGACAAGGGTGCTTCCCAGGCTGATGGTGCTGTGCAGCCCTCCGGCTGGACCCTGTGGTGGGGGAGAAGCTGCTGCTGTCCCTCAGCCTCCTCCTGCAGGGAGGAAAGCTCCGTCCCCTGTCTGCCAGGGAGAAGGTGAGCCCTGAGGCAGGACCTCCGGGTGCTTGTTGGAGGGCAGGGCAGTGCCTGAATCGGCTCTAGCAGGGAGCAGAGCAGAGCTGGTAGCTGCTCCTGGGGGCTTTGTTCATGTGCAAGTTCCTCTGCCTCCTGTCCTGGGGAACGGCTGCTCCCCTGCCCAAAATAGCCCCTGTGTGCTGCCAGCTTTGGCCTTTGGCCCAGTTGGAGCGTCCCCAGCTCCCACCTGTCTGGGGGTGGCGTAGATGGGCCCTGTTGCCATGGGCTGGCAGGTTCTCGGCTGGCAAGCCTGGGCTGGGCGTGCTCAGCAAGGGCATGGCAGCCTGCGCGATGCGTTGGCAGGGCTGAGTGGAGCTGCTGGTGTCTCCTGCCAGCTGGGCTCCCAGCCCTTGGGCATAGGGGAGGAAAGCTGGGAGCTTTGTGGACAAACCTGTAGATCCACTGGGGAAGTAACCTGACAGGCAAAAGCTATTTGCTTGAAGATGGGTTTGCCGGGGGCACCTAGCCTCTGCCAGGCTGCATAGGGAGCATCCCGTTTGTGGCTTGCGTCCTTGCATTGTACAGGGAAGTGTTTCTCACCTTCATTCTCCTCCTTTCTTGGACCCCCCTGTAACAACACCCTGTGTTTGTATCGTTAGGCATCATCTTCCAGCACTGTAAGGAGGACAATTGGCAGAGCCTTCCTTGGGTGATGGGTGTGTGGGCTAATACCCACATGCTGGGGAGTGGCAGTTCCTAGGAGAACTGTTTGAACAACTTGTGAGGCTCTGCTGACTGCAGAAGGAAAGCATTGGCAGCATCGGAGCAGGCTACAGCCATGGCACAGGGGGAAACAAACTGTGCTAAATGAGCAGGACTGGCAGCAGGAGGAGTGGTCCTTGATTCAGCATCTCTCCCTCCTGCACTTTGGAGGGCTTCCAGTTTGCCCTCTGTTTGCAGGGCTCTTGCAGCTGCGCTAGGCTGGACTCACCTCTTCTGCAGAGCCCGTAGTGAGCCTGGTTGTGAGCTGATGCTGTCAGCCTGAAGGAAGCATGGACCATTGGGTCTAGCTGTACTGGCCTCAAAGTTATAATCACCTTCCCCCAGGCTTCCAGTAAAATTCCCACACTGGGAGTGGACAGGGCTTAGCATGCAACTGAAGCACTTTGAGTACATGGGACCATGCAGGACAGACACCTGGGTGGACCACAGGGCAAATGAGACTGGAGGCTCTCTGTCACAGAGCTGCTCTTGTCTCCTTCCACCCACCCTGGGTACAGCAGACCTGTCACCTCCCTGCCCTGCTGCTGACTGCTCTTCTCTTCTGCAGAATCATCAAAACTGTGGTCAAGACCTTCAAGTATTTCTTTGGCCTGAGGTTTGAGGTGAAGGGACGGGAGCACTTAGAGGTGGAGGGCCCTGCTATCATTGTGTCCAACCACCAGAGCATGCTCGACATGATGGGTGAGGAGCTGGTGGGAGGGAGGGAGCAGTTCTCTTGCTCACCATCAGAGAAATCCTGCTCGCATCTCCTGGCCAAGCAGCCCCCTGCCCTGGCTCGTCTGTGCTACCGAGCCAACTGATCCAGCTTTCTCTATCGGTGCGGGTTGCAGGAAGGGTCTCCCCTCGTTCTGAGCAATCGCACCCCTGTGCAGCACCCCAGGTACTGCTCAGCTTCAGGTGCTTCTCAGCTCCCTTTGACATCCCTGCCTTGCTGATAGCCTGGCTGGCCTAGCACCCGTGTTGGTGTACCAGGCAGCCAGGCACGAGGGGTGGCCCCGCTGGACACCGTGGGGCCAAGGAGTAAGCTGCCTGCTGAGGGGTCTTGCTATGACCTGCAGCCACCCTGCCCCTGTAATTCTGCTGTGTGCTGAGTCTCCATCTGCTCTCTTGATGGCAGCAGAAACCAGCAGAGAAACAAGGCACTGGCCTGTCCCTGGTACTCCTCTCCCCACCTCAGATTGTGTCTCTTGTCCCTTCCGAGTGCAGGATGGTGGGGGGGTGGCTGCTGGTTCTCACTCTCTGCCGTCACATTAGGGCTGATGGAGGTCCTGCCCAATGACTGTGTCCAGGTGGGCAAGAAAGAGCTGATGTACGCTGGCACTGTGGGGCTCATCATCTACCTCGGCGGTGTCATCTTCATCAACAGGAAGAGCACAACCAATGCCAAGATGGTGATGGCAGAGGTCGCCAAGACTATGGTTACTGACAACGTGAGTGTGACTGTGGCGCTTGGTGGGGTGGGATGTGTCTGGGCGTCCTGGGGTGGCATGGGGGGGTGTGGAGCTCCTGGTGCTGGCTCGCCTGGAGTTACAGCCAGCTGCAGCTCTTGGCAAGGCTGGCTGGTGGCTCGGCCAGCAGGAAGGGCGCACTGCAAGTGCATTGCTAAAGCAGAGCTTTATCTCCCCACGTGCAGGTGAAGGTCTGGGTGTACCCAGAGGGCACGAGGAACTGCACGGGGGATTTGCTGCCATTCAAGAAAGGAGCATTTCACCTTGCTGTCCAGGCACAGGTAACAGCACTTTGCTCCTGCATGGGGACCCTGAATACTTTTGCAGTGGCATTGCAGACTGGTCATGCAGTGGTATGGCTTATTTGCTCTCAAGTGAGCGGTGTTCCCAGGTCACAGCTGAGCTCATCAGCTAAACCACCGTTAGGTGTCGTAAGTGCTGCCCAGCAGGAGCTGAGAGCCTTTTCCATCCCCTGGAAGAGTGACTTGACCCCTGTGGACCAGGGGGTTGCAGACAGTGGAGAAGCTGCCTTGTCCTCTCTCCTGACTGCCCCAGCACTGCAGTCCCAGTGTCCCATCTGGAGGGCAGAGCACGGGGGACAGGCGCACTTGACCCCCTAGCTCTACACCTTGCAGGCAGCTGCCTGGCAGTGCAGTGTCTGTGCCCTGCTCCTGGGAGCACGGCTGCAGCACAGAGCTTGTTTCTGGCAGGGAGCCCAGCGGGTGCTGCACTTTGTGAGCTTGCCTGGGAAATCCCAAAGCTGTTGATGCATTTCTCAATCCCCCAGGTTGCAATAGTGTAGTCTTGATTCAGGATTGTTAATGCTAGCGCTTTAGAGCAACATCTGGGCTTGCTCTGGGTGGAAATAGCTGCTCCCTCCCAGACAGCCATATGGCACTTCTTGGTGTGTCTTAAATGCCTTCTCTCTCCAAAATGACAAGATCCATGAGCAGTTAGTGGGGGAGCAGACAAACAGCTCCTTGGCTTTGGACAGCAGGAGCTGTCGGTGCTCCTGAAGGAGCAGTGGTGCTTGGCTGGGCAGAGATCCGGGGCAGTGTGCCGGGGACACTGAAGACCTGGCTGTGCCGCCTGTGCCTGGGGGTTGCTGGAAGCTGAGCCACCCTGCTCGGCTCCCAGGTGCTGGGGACTAGGTGCTGGAGAGGCAGCTGGGAGGAGATGGGTGCCTTGCCTTCCCATGCATGCTCTGCCTTGCCTCTCAGGACTGGGATGACTGGAGGCCTGAGGGGAAACTGCTTTCCCTAAAATAGGTATTATAGCAGGGATCCTGGAGAAGGGAGTAGGTGCCAGCTCTTGCGGGGTTCAGCTGGGCAAGCCCAGGGTGTAGCCTGCCTTGTACCATCCCTATTCCTGCCGGAGTGATGCAACCAAGGCAGGGGCTGGCGGCTGCTAGGAGGAAAGGATGACAGTGGAAGTGGCACCCACCTCTGCTAACACTCCCCCTGAGTTACTGACTGGAGACTGTGTCTGTTATCAGCACTGAAATAATGACTCTGTACCTGCCCTCCTGGCTGTGTGTCTGCCTGTCTGAAGCTTCCCTGGGAGCAATTGATTGCAACTGGTGACTCCTTTTCTTAGAAGCTGAAGGCACACCACCTGGCCTGCCCCAAGCGTGTGCTTGTACGGCATGGCAAGGCCTGTCAAAACAGGCATCCTCAATGTTTGCGTGTCGGAAAATACCTGAGTTTTGAAGCCTGGCTTGGGACAAGGAGCCCTGAGGGCCGGTGCTGACCTGAGGCTGAAGTGTAACTTGGCCCTAGTGCCTCGAATGTCCCTGTGCCTTGAGTTGCTGGGGAGTGGTTTCGATCCCATTTGACTCCTGACTGTCCCAGCCTTTGGAAGTGGGTCTTGCTTGTGGGACTGTGTGTGCCCTGTACAGCTGAGAGCCAGGCCAGGTCAGCTCTGCTGCGTGGGATCTGCTGCTTTTATCTGGCCTGTCCTGAGTTGCTGCAGTGCAAGTAACTCCTTTTTCCTCTTCTTCCCCAAGGTGCCAGTGATCCCTGTGGTGTATTCCTCCTTCACCTCCTTCTATAACCCAAAGAAGAATCTGTTTACATCAGGTACCAAAGGTCCTGAGGGCCTTTACAGTCACTTGGAGACAGGGTTGATGCCATACCCATGTGGAGATCTGGTTCACAAGGGTGTGAGAGAGAAGCAGAGCTGGGGTGAACAGGCGTCGTCCCTCTGGGATATGTGTGGAGTCAGTTTAAAGCACTTGGCACCAGAGCCTGGGCTGGCTTAAGTCAGGAAAGAATATGATTAAACATGGTGAGGGATGTTTTCATTAAAGAGTGGATGCCACCTTTCCCTCTCATAACTGGCACAGCCCAAGTCATTTGGTGAGGGCTTGGGGAAAGAAGGAAGTGTGCTCTGCCTCCTGACATTTCAAAGCAGGGACCCCTCTGCAGGCAAACAGAGGAAGCTGGTCGTATCAAAGCTCTGAAGTCTGTCAGTACAAGTGCTGGGCAGAAAGTTGGCTTTCAGTCAACTTGGAGCAGTACCTCTCATTTTTTGGGAGGAAGCCATGCTTGCCATGCTGCGTGGATGGCTGGAGCCAGCCAAAGGTAGGAGCGTTGGGCAGAAGCAGATGGAGGGAGCACCTGGTGTGGGCTGTGCCTCCGCCTGCGCTCCAGGGGTGGATGCCTGAAGCCCTGTGAGGGGATGAGGGCTGTGCTGGGGCTGTCCAGGGTGGGGGGAGCAGGGGTCCTGGGAGGGCAGAGAGCAGTGCTCCTGTGCTGTGTGGGTTTCTCATAGGTTCTTCTCTTGTTCCCAGGCAAAATCAAGGTTGAGGTCCTGCCTCCAATAGAGACCAAAGGCCTGACATCAGACGATGTCTCTGACCTCACTGACAAATGCTTCCGCACCATGAGGGAGACCCTGTTCAGGCTGTCTGGCCGTCCAAGCGCGGTGAAGGACTTGTCCTAGATGCTTCTTCAGTGGCGTCACCGTGTGGTGGTGGCTGAAGGAACCTGTCTGTTGCCAAATACCGAAGGAACTTCTCTTCCTCTGCAGTGACTTCTAACTCTGGGAACACCACGGACTGGCACACACGGGGTATCAAGCCAGCGCTGAGGTTCCCCGTTGAGTGGATTTCTCTTATGGGTTCATTATCTTGCAATGAAATGTCTCCTTTTTCTGAATTTCTCAGGCATCAAACTTGTGCTACTAAAGGGCTTAATGACCAGAGAGGTGAGTTCCTCCAGCTCAGGCAGCTGGTGTGCTGCTCAAACAGGGCTGAGAATCAGGTGAAAATCCAGACTCTGGCTCTTCAGCAGCACTGGGAGTGTGGCGTCCTCCCTGGGCAGCCCGGAGCACTGCTGTCCGGCATGGTGGAGCTCACGGGCGGTCTCTGCAGCAGGGCCCATCTCCTTGAGAGACGCCTTTGGGTCACAGCAGCATCTTGTGCTGGGGCTTTGTGCTGCCCAGGCACTCCTGAGCCAAGTCTTTCATTTCTGAAGAAAGCACCTAGGGCCAATAACCTCAGCTGGGCTGTGAAGCGGAATGTGTGGGGCCGGTCAGCCTTATGTCTCTGGGCTTGATTGCCTTGTCTGAACAAGTGCCCTTGCTCTTTGAGGGGTGCAGCAGTGGAGGGGAAGCTGCAGTCTGACCAAGCCAATGTATATGGTCTGGGCAGAGTTTAGCTGAACGCTGTCCAGCCTTGCCAGTTTAGTCATGTTCTGAATGAAACCCTGTGCTTCTTTCTACCATTCAGAGCCCCCAGCTTGATTTTAAAAACTGCACAGATCTGTCCGAGTCCTGGGCCAAACTGTCCTCACATAGGACACCTCTGGACTCTCTGTGTGTGACATGCAGCTGGGTTGGCTCAGAGCTTCCTTGGTGTTGGGAAACTGTGCTGCCACCTCCCTGCCATGGTTTGACCTTGTCGCAGTAGTGCCTGCAGTACTCGTTGGGGATGCACAGGGCTATGTCGTGCTTGTTTTGCTACTTGTCATGGTCAGCAATGGCCGAAAGATGGTGCCTGTCCCACGTGTCTTTGTGCAGACCTCAGTGGAGCTGCTGCTCTGCAAGGCTTGTAAAACTCCTGCAGAGTCATAGGGCAGGTGAGCCACAACGGTAACGGGGCTCGGAAGGCTTCAGCTCTCCCTCTGGGGGAAATGAGCTCCTTCCCCCATTCAGACAAAGGGGTTTCCCCTGTGCTTTGGGGTGATGGACCAGCAGGGCTCCTGGATCCCTCGCTGGGAGCTGCAGAAGTGTTGATGACCTCTGTGAAGAACAAGGCTGGGTCAGGTCCATGGTTCCAGGGAGTAACCCTCACCTCTAACTGGGAGGCTTTAGCTCTCCTGTCATGGTGCAGGGCCTATAAACGTGAGATAAACTGCCTGGGGCTGCTCGGGTAACGGACACAGCTGGCTTTTGCAGCCTGTCTGGGGCTGTGTTGGTGGAATTGCGGTCATGGGGCATTTTGGGGTTAAAGCCTCAACCGGGAAAGGCAGGGAGTCCCCGTAGAGCCAGCAGTCCCCGAGGGAGGGAGCGCTGGGGCTGAGCTGGTGCTGGCGGGGGCCTTATTGGAGGGGCCTTACACTACAGACTCAGGGGTCAGACCTGCCGCTGTGGGAGGATGGGAACCGAGCCAGCACTCTGTAAGAGCGGCAGATAAAGGGCTGCCATGGAGGTTAAACCCTGGAGGGTCCTGGGAGGGCTCCTAGGGGGGATAACCACATCCACAGAGTGACTCCTGCAGCATCCTTCCCTGGGAGGAGGGAGCAGTGCCTCTGTGTGCAGTTATCTGCTGTTCACTTTTAATTGGGTTGAGAATAATGTTATGTGCTTTAAAAAAAAAAAAAAAAGTACACCTTTGGTTATTTAAATAAAGGAGACTCCTGGTCTTGTGTGGGAGCCGAGGGAGGAGGGCTGCTGCGGGAGGAAGAAGGGCGCTGACCTTTCAGCTCTTGCGGGGGGTGGGTTTGGTGACTGAGGGGGAAGAGCAGGTCCTTGTCCCCACCATGCGTCCCACAGGCAGAAGGGCTGTGCTTCTGCACCCCAGCCTCGCGCTGAGCCACAGCCTGGCCTGAACTGGGAGGACCAACGCCTGCAGGGACCCATCGCAGGGGAAAGAGGAAGGTGGTGTCTGTGTGGATGGGAGCCCAGGTCAGAGCAGGGCCCTGGAGTGAGCGCCTTCCCAGCCAGTAACGATCCCACAGCCTGGGTGTGCGCAGCAGGAGGCTTTATTTTGGTGCTCCCCCTGCGGCACCCCCTTGCCCACGCCGCTCCTCCTGCAGCTCCGCTCTAGGCAAGAAGGGAAGCGTTGTACCAGGTCGCTCACAGCTGCTCTGCTGTACCGGTGTCCTTGGGCTTGAGCAAACAGTGCTGGGGTGGAGGTAGGCACATGTGTAGTGGCTGTTGTATCTGGGAGAGACTGGTTACACCAACAGCCAGTGCTCGTGCCGGTGTAAACGTGGGTGTGCCAGGCCTTGGTCCCCAGTCCAGGTGTCCAGAGGACTGTCCCTCCCTCCTTGGCCTCACCCTGGTGGCACTACTGAGCGGCACGCGTTTGTCCCTGTCTGCTCTGTGCTGGTGATGGGAGCGTCACAGAGAAAGGTTTTCTATTAAAGCAAGCAAAGACAGACTCTGCACGTTCAGGCCAATGTAAAAGCTTTGTCCTTGTTACTGCTGTCAGGGCCAGGGATAGCGCAGAGGACTGTGAGCAGGTAACTTCAGAGCGAGCTGCTGCAGCTGCCATGCTAAGAAGCGGCAAGGCACCAGCCCACCTCCAGCGCAGGTGGAGGGAGGCTGGTGCCAGAGAGCAGAACAGAAGCTGCGGGGATGGGCACCCGCTCCCTGTACCTAGCCAGTGCCGTACCGTTGTGGGGACTAGCTGCTCCCATGCACTGCCATGATGCCTGGCGTGGGGCTGCCCCCTCTGCTACGAGGCATTTTTGGCCATAGTCCTCCAAAGGCAGGACCCGTCCCCACCTTTGGGTGGGAGCAGGTAGGGGGAGCATGGGCCAGGTCTGTGCTCCGCTGGGAGATGACGTCCCAGGGTAATGCTAAGTAAAAGCAAGGCAAAGCTGAGCACCGCGCAGCTTGACGTACAGCTGGTCTCTCTGGCGCAGCCCGACAGGCACTAATGGCACGAGGTAAGGCATTTATTTTATGCCACTCCAGCGGGAAGGGGGTGAGATGCTGAGGGCTTGGAGTCCAGTTTGGAAGTAACCGCGTGACCTTTGATAGGGTGAGTTGGAAGAGAAAATGATGGAGACGCTGATGGGAAACCAGCCTTCTCCTGCTACCCTGTGCCTTCCTGTAGATGATGTGGCTTCGTCCCCAGCCTGGGGCTGGAGAGTGAGATAAGAGCTGCAGATGCACTCGGCTTGCTCCAATTCCTCAGGTGCTCGGCTAGAGCTCATTCTTGCAGGAACCTGGGAAGATGGGAAAAAATAAAAAAAAAAATCCAGCAATATTGTTATCCTGGGTTTGGTTTGTCTCTTTCCCCAAGAAGGATGAGGTTGACTTCACCCCTGTGAACGTCACCCACATTTGCTGCTTTCCCTTTGCCAAACAACCCTAGGCTGGCTCCGTCCCGCCACATTTGGGAGCGTCACTCTCAACTCCCTGGCACGCCACGGTCCTCGCCAGCCTCGCCTGGGCCTGGGAAGTCCTGTGCAAAGCATCCCAAGGTGGGGGGAAAGCCACTGGGACCAGCCTGTCCCCACTGCAGACACAGCCGGTGGCTCTGTGTGGCGGTAACTGGAAGCAGGTGCTGCTGGTCACCGAAGTCCCCAACACCCAGGGAGCTCCGTGGGCTGGGGAAGGGACCGCAGGGGGTGGCTGCTGCCCAGCCGTGGGTCTGTCATGCTGCTAAGCGGCTGTGTCACGGCCAAGCATGGACAGGCTGTGCTGAACTGGGGGTAATTCAGCCTTAGAGGGGCTAAAATGGTTACGGCTTAAAGAGAGCTGACCTTGTGCCTTCAGTGGTGGTTTAAAGAAGAGAAAATGTGTTTTAGTCCTTACACACATCCCCAGCGGGCAGGTAATGGGAGAGTGCAGTTCAATCTTAGCATTCAGTTGTGAATGCTTCGCAAGGCACAGAAAATGGATGGCATGGGATGCCCTGCAAGCCCCGGTGCTTGCTGGAGTACGAAAGGACAGTCTCGTGTCCTCCAGGGCCTTTCAAGACCGTGAGAGGGACAAAAACAAGTTTTGCTTGCTGGAACAGGCTTGGCAGAAGTTAGTTTCAGGACTTGGGAGTCATCCCTTGGAATAAATCCATGTTACCTTGTGATGCTGCTCCCAGTCCTCAGTGCTGTCACTAATAATATGTCCAGGGCAATACTATGAAACTCAGTCTGCTGGAACACTGAGCGGTGCTGATGATTACCCCTTTCTGAGATGTTTTTAAGTGTCTAGTTGCAGCTACTTAGTCTTCAGAGAATTTCTTTGAAGTCTTTTATATCTAAGCCATTACTGCAAGCAGTGAACTGGGACTGGATATGCCCTGAAACAGTTTGCCCTTAAGTCTTTCCAAGCACCCTCACCCCTCTGCCGTGAGCACCAGGCTGCTGCTACGCGCCAGCTTCGGAGCTGGCCCAGCCGTGCCTGGTTTCTGGATGTGTTTGACTGGAATTGTTTAATGGGAAAACGAGCTGCAAGGAGCTGCCTATCAAAATAGTGTTGATATGGTTTGTCCTCTACTCTGAGCCAAGCTGCAGTGCTCCGGGGACCCGAGGGGATGCTGCCCAGCTCGGCAGTGCCACGGGGGAGCGCGCCAGGCAGGACCCCCGCCTTCAGCCATGTCACACGTGGCAGCTCTCACCAGTGTCTCTTCTTCAGAGTTTGCTACTTAGGAGACCCTCTCTGGTCCGCTGGTTGGCAAAGGACTGGTCTGTAGACTTCAAAAAGAAATGCCTGATACTTCCCAAGCTCATAAATCTGCCAAGTTCTGCCCGCTCCCTAAGCTCTCCTGATTGACTTTTTGGACTGTTAATTTCCTAAGAGCCAAGGTTTCTTTTCTAAGAACTAAGCCGTAACAGTGCAGGACGGGAACAGAGCCGGAGAGAGTGCTGATTGCGAGACGTGACCCACTGCCCATGCTGGGCTCCCTCTGCTTCTGCCCCAGAGCTGCGTTTCCATGTGCCAAGATCTTTGGCTGCTACAAGGGCAGTCAGATGGTGCAGCCATAGAAACAGCTTTGAAATTAAGCTAATGGGCTCTTTGTGTTCATCTTTTATTAATTACAGGCTGATGAGCTTGAGGGAGATATAGATGAATAGTGGCATATGTGTTACTGATCTCGCTGGCCCGCATCTGCTCACCGTGGCCTGTATGGGTGGAGTAAAATACTTCAAGCCTGCTTTTTCCAGGCACTTACATGTCTCCAGTC
The DNA here is from genome assembly GCF_047370975.1 of Nipponia nippon. NCBI lineage: Eukaryota > Metazoa > Chordata > Aves > Pelecaniformes > Threskiornithidae > Nipponia > Nipponia nippon. Next base: position 9,539,526 of record NW_028262332.1, read on the forward strand.
GCTCCTCGAGGAAGGAGATCTGCTCACTCAGGGAGTCAATTCTGTCCAGTTGCTGGAGGGAGTGGGACAGCCGGCTGATGGGGTCTGCACCGACGTCCTCCGGCACCGATGGCATGAGGTTGTGGAAGGGGGCCAGCACCAACTGGAGTTTCTACGGGGAGATGGGGAGCCGTGAGCATGTTCTCCCCAGCCCCGAGGACCACCCAGCGGGACGTAGCACGTTGCTTGCCGGGGTGCACCCCACCAGGGCGGCACACCGGCCGGCTCAGGGGCGTTGGTGGCGTTCAAAGGGCCGCCAGGCTGGAAGAGCTGCTGCGTGGGTGCTGCTGGCAGCGTGGAGCACAGCTGGGATCTCTGCGGCGTGAGGCCAGCATGACGTTAAAAATAGAGCTGGGGCGGAGGGAAACCCTGGCTGCGAACAGCCCAGCGTGGAGCCGGCTGAGCGCGGCCTCGAGCTGCGGCAGGGCAGCGAGGGCAGAGGTGTGTGCTGAAAGCTCACCTGCTCCAGCGCTTCCACTCTGCTCTTCAGGTCTTTCATTTCTTCCTTCATTTCACTGGGGGGACCTGAAAAAGTGACCAAGAACAGGTCAGTGAGTAAAAGCCCATTGCTCGAGGTGAAGTGGAAGGGTCTGGGGAGAGACATCGCTGCAGGGCTCAGGCCAAGCTCTGCTGCTTTCTGCTCCCCTCCTAGTGAGCTCCCAGGGTCAGCCCCGCCAGGACCAGCCCCTGGAGCATCAATCAGATCCAATGCCTGCTGCAAGCACTGGCATCTAGTTCCTGCTGCTAATGCGTACAAGCCTCTCCTTGCTGCTGGAGTACCTGCAACAAAGTGGGGAATTTTTCAGGCCGTGGGTTGATGCTTGAAGGATAAGACGTCTGGCGCAGCCTGGCCTTTCACGCCCATGTTGTCAGATTAGTTAGCACCCGGGTCTGCTCTGTCCCATGGTGGGCACAAAGGATCGTCCCTGCTGAGGGCCGCGGACACGGGATAAGGGCAGGTGGCTTGCGGGGCACGTGCAGACAGTGCCCTGCTCTCCCAGGCGTTTCCCGCGTGATGCCCGTGCTGGCCACAGCGCATTATTACTCACGGTACGAGTTTGAAGTGTCACAGCGCGTACCAAAAGTAATAATGGGCCATCACCAGCGGTGCCTGCCGCTCCTCATGGCTCCGGACTTGCCCTGCGAGAAGGACAACGATGATGATGGAGAGAACAGCTGCATCCCGGCCACCGCATGCCATGGATAGGCTCCATCACCCTTGCAGATGGAACAGTGGCTGGATTTGTGCACAGGGGAGCTTGTTTGGGACTCCTGGGTCACTGGGAATAAAGCTGAGGGGTTCTGGCCGTTGTCCCCTCTCCTGTCTTTTGCCAGTCCTGCTCCAGCCACCCTGTGATGCAGAGTGTTAATCCCAGCTTTCACCGAAGGCCCCGAGCAGCCAGGGCTGTCCTGCAACAGGGGACAGGTTACCTGCTTGGCTGAAGGTTTCTGGCCCGGGGGCCGGCACCAGGGGCTGGCACGCCTTGTTGTCGGCAGCGAGGCTGAAGCCGTCCCGGCAGGCGCAGCGGTAGCTCCCAGCCATGTTGATGCAGAGCTGATGGCACCCGTGGTTCTGGCCGGCACACTCGTCCACGTCTGAAACCACAGGTAGGGCTCAGTGAGACAGTGGTGGTGGAGAGGTGCTCACCGGGGCGAGGGGCGCGGACGGCTCAGCCCCGCTCGCAGGGGTCCTGCTCCCCTCACTAGAGCTGCACGGGCTCACACAGGGTGAGGATGCAATGGGACCCCAGACCAAGCTGGCGTTTGTGCTGGGCACAGCTCTGGGTGCTCTCAGCACTGCAGGGTGCGAGCACGCGACCCGCCAGCGCCTGGGACAGCCTTTCTTCTTGCTCCCAGCTGGAGTAAACCTGGGCTAAGCCTGAGGGGGATCTGGCCTCCTCCCCTCCGCCCGCTCCCCCCACAAAAGAGCCAGAAACAAAAGCTGTGGTCAGAAATGTCCCAGCTCTGGCCGGGCGGGTGCAGGCAGCGCACGGCTCTCATCCTGGATTTATGGCCGGGGTTTTGGTTCCAGCCAGCCGTGGCGAGGAGCTATCAGCCTTTCAAGTGTGTACAAAACCCAGTAACCTCTCCTCACACGGGGGAGTTATTAAAGCTGTTCCCACAAAGCAAAATGAGCTGAAACGCTTCCCACGCCCGGGCAAATCTGTTTTAGGCAGTGGGAAAATCCTTTCCCCTCTGTGCTGGAGCCGGAGCTGTCAGCGATGTGCTCAGCCCTGCCTGGCCCAGCGTGGGTCAATGCCACACGCTCCTCCTCTGCCTTACAGGAGGGCAGAAAGCCGGGAAACACCGTGGCAGGGGTTTGTACCACCCTGGCGTGCTGGGGTCTGCAGAGCACTGCTGCCCTCCACGCTGCCTGATTTCCCTGCACTCCGGCAAGGAGCATCGGGCTGCGCTCACGCTGGAGAGGAGCTCGGTGCCTGGAGATTGCCAGGCTTTCCCTCCACCCCTGGATATTTTCAGTTTACAGATTTAGTCTCTGCAGTAAATGGGTGTCTTAGTTTACAGCAAGAGTTTACAAAGCTTGGGAGATGCACAAACTCCGGCTGACCCCACAAGTTAACGGCTGCTCTGCAGAAAGCCTTTTGCTGGCTGCACGGTCACGGCAGAGTACAGACCCTGCTCACGCTGACCCACCGTGGAGCAGCAGCAGAGAGAAAATGTGGATGCCAGGGCCACACTCAAGGGCTGAGAGAACCAACGCAGCCAAGGCGAGGTCAGAGCTCCCCTGGGAGCCGAGGTTCCCATCCTTTCCTGGCCAGACCATCAGGCATCACTGCCCTGGAGCAACATGTGTAGGGGAGCGGGGGTGTGTGCGGAGGGGTAACAAGCTGGTTCCCCTCTGTGGGCTGGGTAGCACCAGGCACGCACCAAGGCTTGGTGAGGAGCCACAGTGCTGGTCCCCGTCCCCCACCAAGGGGTTGGTCCGTGGGCAGAGGGCCTCCAGAGCCCCATGGCAGCCCTGCTGCTCCCCGGAGAAGCTCTCCCGGCAGCGGTGGGGCAGGCCCGATGCAGGGAGTGCAGAGGGGAGCGGCGCGGCTGGTTGGTACCTGTCTGGCAGGCTCGTCCCGTCCAGCCAGGCAGGCAGGCGCATCTCCCGGGGAAGGTGCAGCTCCCGCCATTCTGGCACGGCACCCAGCAGAGAGCTGCAGGACCAAACACAAGCACAGTGTCACTGGGCAGCTCTGGGGGTCCCGAGCTCCCTCCCCTGCCACCACGGATGTGTGTACGCACACACTGCACACACACACACACACACACCAAAACACACACCAGCACCAGCCTGGCGCCAGGATGCTCTGCCCCAGCCCCGGAGCGGTGGGGTTGAGCTGACTGGGGTGCAAGGGGCACAGGATGGGTGGGAGGAACAGGACCTTGGTTTTGCAGCCTGGAAAGAGGCCAAGGTGCCTGCAGCCGGCACGGCCAGGGGGAGGAGGGCCAACGGGCAGCAGCGGGCCCTGGGAAGCCTTTGGTGCTGCGCTCTGAGCTCATCTGGGGATGGACTAGCTGCTGATGTGTTTTGTATTTGTTTTGTGTTGTACATCACAATTCCCTCCTGAAAGCATTTCTTTTCCATTACTGCTGATTTATATGGAAAGGACTTACTTGTTTTATTTATCCTCTGGTAACTATAAAGTTAATAAGCAATCCCAAAAGAAAAAGCCTGCAAGGCAGCGGAGAAAGGCTGGGAATTAATCAGAAATTGAACCGCATTTGGTTGTGATGCTGAAAATTTAAATGCTTTCCTACAGGGAGAATCTGCCTGACAGGCAGAGTGCCAGTAAATGAGCGAGCTGGCTGCCGGGGCCTCGTCCAGGGACCTGAGCCACCCGGCCCATGGGGTCTGGGGGAACGGCAAGTGCTGGCACCGGGGTGGCACAGTGGCCTCTTACCTCTGTTGCAGCTGAGCGCATGGCTGTTAGCTCTGCTCCAGCCGGGACAGCACGAGGCCGCAGGCTGGGACAGCTGCCTGTACGCCTGCCGGTAGGCAACCCTGTAGATGGTCCTGCAACGCAAAGATGGGGCTGAGCCGGGTGAGTGAGAATCCACCCCAAGCCCCCCATCCCGCTCCCATGCCAGTGGGTCAGACCCCCTGCACTGGCACCCCCCGCCAGGGGCTGGGAGCCCCTTCCCCATGGTTCAAGGCAGGACTCCCCCCTTCCGCAGCCCTCGCCAGTCGCTGCCTCGCTGGGACGGATCCGGCTCCCTCTCAGGGACCAGGTCCGTGCTGCGGGCAGCTGCCCTCACCTGTAGGTGCTGCAGAGGCGGTGGCCCTGGCAGGTGGTGAGGTAGGGCTGGTAGACGGGCTGGACGTGGGACTCGGTGTAGGCGGCCGCCTGGCTCTGCGGCACCACGGCACAGACTCTGCGGCTGCGGAGAGGGGAACAGGTCAGGCACCGGCTAAAAACCAACCCAACACTTCTCCCTTCGGGGCAAAGGGGCTCCACCAATTTACACCAGCCCAGGACATGGCCTGGCAGTCCCTCGTTACAGAGGGCTACTTAAAGAGCAGCGGCTAATTGCCCAAGTGACCCAGGAGGTTACTTCAGGCTGTTTCGGGGCAGCGACACAAAGCGTGAGCGCCGCGGGCTGCACGGGCTCCTTCTCCCCAGCCCCTGTGCGAAGGTGCTGATGCCTCCTCGTACGCTCACCCCGGCACAGCCCCTCCGTCTTGGGAGAGCAGTTGGGGTGCAGATTTAAGGGGGATTTACTCAAAGCAGTTCTCCTTCCATTCATCACCTCCCTTCCCTCAAAGTCACTCACTTTCTGGGTGGATTTTTCCTTTCTGAGACTTTTGCACTCCTGAAACAGGTGCCCCTGTGGCCATCAAGAAATTAATGATTTCACAGGAAGGCTCAGGCTCACCACAAAAAGGTAGAGGCCAGAGGAAAGTTGCCCTCCAGTCTTCCTAAGATAACTGTGATCCAGTCAAAAACTTTCCCAAGGTTAACAGCCAAAGTGGTCTTGGTTAAAAATTCTTTTTTTCAACATTTTCCAGCCCAAGCAGGTCAGTCCCACTGAGGAACTTGCCTACTTGTCTCAGCCTCCCAGCCCAATTAGAAACTAGAATAAAAAGCCTGGGAATTAGCGTGGACATCAGATGGCTTCCATTAACTCCAGAAAACTCCTCTCAGCCTCACTGGTTAATGCTATAGAAGATGCAATTTTTAAATGGCAATTGTTTGCTTTGTAAAAATTAGACTAAAGCTGTAGCTGCAGCCCGTGTGTGCGAGTGAGGAATTCAGCCCGTGGTTTTAGTCACGACCAACACGTGAAAGGTTTGACGCTAGAGGAGAGTATTTCAATGTAAAAACAAAGTTTGCAGAAAATGTGAGCTGTATCTGGGGGGTGGGCGTTGAGCTCCAGCTCCTTTTGGCTGGGGAAGAAACTGGGCCACCGAGCTCTGGGCTTCGTCTGACCCAGCGGGCGCTGAGCTGTGCCTGCCCAGGCCGTGCTGGGATCCAGGGCACCGTGTTGGGCCCATTTCCCAGAAAGGGAAGAGGAATTGCTGGAGCTGCCGCTCCCAGGCTTGCGGGACCACGACCGCAGCCGCTGCAGCATCCCCAGGACACGCGCCTGCGTCCCCTGGATGGGGCATCCCCTCAGAGCCGGGAGGCTGCATCCTCCTTTGGTGGCTCATTGGCAAGGCTTGATTAGCATGATAGCAAGATTGCATGCATATTTTTGTGCACGGATGTGCTTGAAAGAGACAATAATCATTCATGAGCAGCTCAGGGCCTGATTAGCTTTTGACTCTCCCAGAGAAAAAGCCCAGAGTGTTTTGGTGTCCCCTGCATGGAGCTAAATGGAGCTGGGGCATTTTCTCTGAGAGGCTTTTTCGCTTCAGTGATAAAACAAACAAACGCCAGCAAAGGGCTGCCAAGCCGCGGCTGCCCCGGAGGACTCGGCAGAGCCTTTTCCCACCTCCTCGCCAGCCCGGCGAGCTGCCTATGCCGGTGCAGCCGGCTGGCTGAACAGGGCTCTTCATCACCGGGAGGGGATGCGACTCGCTGTGACATGTGACAGCGCACACCTGGGAGATGCAGACAAAAAGGGGGCTTACCCTGCCTGGGCAAAGCCATCCGTGCTGGTCACGCTGAGGATGAAGAGTAGTCCCAAGAGGACGCAGCCGATGCGGCGCATGTCCCGTCCCTCCTGCGGCGCCCTGGGCTGCGCAGCACGACCGAGTCTCGCTCTTTGGTGAGAAGCGCTGGCTCCTACCGCATGTCTCGCCCTTCAGCGGGGAACCCTGCAACCGAGAAAAGAGCGGTGTGAACACGTGGCATCTGTCCCCAGCCAGTGACATCTGACGGAGCCGTGGGGCCGGGGCCGGTCCCTGCTCACAAGGTCAGAGGAGCAGCGCCGGGTGTGCACCGACCCTCCGAGGGCAGCGCAAGGGGCTGGGGCAGGAGCACGCTTGCTGGCAACAGAGCAGGGTGACAAGCACAGGGGAAGAGGACCCGTGAACCCCTTGCAAGACGGGACCTCCTCCACTTTGCCCCACTCAAGCCACTGGTGCAGCAGTGATTTACTGGCCCGGCACGCAGGAGATGCTCTTGCGGCTCTGGGGGCTGCACGATCGCTTGGCAAGTGGCAGGGAAGGGACCTGTGTTGCATGAAATACACTGCCAGTTCCCGACAGCAAGGGCAAAACAATGGCCTGTAATTTCTTAATCCATACAGCATTGTAAAGCTGCCTTTTCCCACCACATAACACACTGAAATCTGATCTTCTTCTCTTTAAAATACAAGTTCTTGCCAGAGAAAAGTGCTGTAAGGGTCATATGTACCGTCTGCGGAGTCAGTACTAACTGAGTCGCAAGTAAAGAGGCTTTGATTTTCTAGCAGAGGACAAATATGAAACAAGGCTGAAGAAGGTCAATAACATATCTAATTTAAACAATATCTAATTTAAATAAAACAGTTGGCCTCCGGATGGCAGCAGTTAAAGGAGGAAGAAATAAAGAAACCCACCTTAAATATATGCCAATTAAAGAAAGAATCAGTCTTTCTGATCAAACCTTGAGAAGGGAGAGGCTTTGTGGGGAGGCAACGCAAAATGAAACATCCTTCTGAAACTGCAAACACGGGGAGCTGCAAATAAACTTCCTAAAATTCCCAAATGATGTGGGATTGGGCATTGCAGGTTCATCCCCAAACTCCTTCGGGACAATTCCTAACTCCAAGCCAAGTTGTTGGAGATAACTGGCATAATCACCTCAAATCTATGGACCCTGCAGGTCTCTAAGCTCTTCACCGAGGCACTCAGTATCACCTTTTCCTTTTTGCAGATTGAAGAAACTGAGGCATGGAGAGATGCAGACCTGCATCTGGAGAGAAACCAGCCTGGTGCCTTCCTGCCCCTTCATATCAAATGTCTTGTGCGTGTTTGCATGCAGCGATAGCGCTGAGCGAGGCGGGCGGCTGGCTGAGCAGCCCCTTCCCCTCGTCACCGTCCCTCAGCAGGGCACACGGCTCTGCCTGGCTGCGCGATAGGGAGGGTTCGTGTCACAGCAAATCGACTGCGTCGCTGTAAAACGCAATCGGGACCTCGCTCGGTCCCTGAGTTCAGCAGTAGTGCAGGGGCTGAGGGTCTGGCTCCAGGACAGCGAGGGACGGCAACGTGCCCACCCTGCTCCTGCAGCGGTACGAGCAATCCCCATGGAGCCCCAGCCCGGCAGGGAACTGCAGACGCCCGAGCCCATCTTAGCCTCCGTACAAGCCCAGCTTTGAGGATGTAAGGAGGATTTGGATGATGTATAGCCTGCAGTCCTCCATTCTCTTCCAAATAGAGCAATAAATTTCATCTTCTAATGATTAATACGTGGTATCTCCACCAGCAGGAAATCAGATCTTTGTTGACCTGCAGGAAAGTTTTAAAAATATAGTGAAGAAACCTTCTTTCTCCCCAGTCCTTCTGGAGACATCCCAGGGACACCAGCGTACACAGACGTAGTAACTCCCCGCTGCTCAGCCAGCCGGCTTTTCCCAGGGCTATACTGGGACACATATGGCCCTTACAATCACAGATCCCCAGACTAGTGGTGCCGCTCCAGAAGTCTGTAAGTCAAACTCTGCCAGCCATCTCCGTCCTCCCACAGGATTCCCGTGACTGCTGTGGGAGCTTTCCCTATGGGGAAGGCAAGAAACACAGGGCACAAGCCTAAAATACAGGCGGTTTGTTTTTTCGCTTTGAAATGGAGCAGCATTGCCCTACCTCAAGTGGTCAGAGTATCCCCCTGGGTCGTAAAATTATGGTTGCTTCATACCAGAAAAAGTTTCAAAAGTGGAAAATATGATAGTCTATACTGGTCCTTTTTTAGTTGTTTATGAAAATCAGCCTCTTTAAAGCCACTGAAGATCCCCCAACCTGTTGCTACTACCTATTCTAATACTCCTCTTTTAAAGCGCATAACTTAAGGAAAATCTTTTCATGATTAAGAAAAAAAAATAGGGTTTTTTGTCACTGCCTTTCTAGTCTCTCAAATGACGAGGTGAAGCCCCATGGTCTCGCAAGTGAAACGACGTGGGTGCATCATCTGAGCTCCTGCTGTTCCAGGGAGCAGCAGAGCCCCTTGGCTGGCCCTGTGCTCCTGAGAGTCTGGGGGGCCCTCTCCTGCCAGCTCCTAAGTCTGCTCTTGCCTAATCCGCTGCAGCAACTACTGGGAAAATACAACCCACGGTGCGGGTGAGCAGTGCTTTGTCCAGCTCTGCCCATGAAACCGAGGCTAAACCTCCAGCCGATGGCAGCAGCAGGAATTGGGGTCTGCCTGCAAAGTGGTGCAAGAGCATCCAGGGCCTCAAGAGGATGCAATTACCCTCCCGAGAATGCAACAGCTGTGCTTTTCAAGCAGCCTGGCCTGGTTCTGCAGGTGAACCCAGCTGTGCTCTGGACCTGGTCTGTGCCCTTAAAGCCAAACCCTCCTGGAGAGGGGCAGCAGCAGCAGCAGGGAGATGGATTCTCCCTTACAAACACCTCCAGCTGTTCTCTGCTTAGGCTGGCATGCAGGCACCGGGGAGCAAGGCACGGGGATGCGGGCGTGATGGAGCAGGGCAGGGGGACGCGGGCATGACGGAGCAGGGCGCAGGGAGGGGGACACCGCAGAGCAGGCTGCAGGGGTATGGCATTGTGCAGCAGGGCACAGGGACACAGGGACCATGGAGCAGGCTGCAGGGACACGGGTATCACGGAGCAGGACACAGAGACACGGGTACCGTGAAGCAGGACACAGGGACATGGGTATCACAGAGCGGGCTGCAGGGACATGGGTATCAAGGAGCAGGACACAGGGACATAGGTATCACAGAGCAGGACACAGGGACATGGGTATCACAGAGCGTGCTGCAGGGACACAGGTACCGTGGAGCAGGACACAGGGACACGGACATCACGGAGCAGGACACGGGTGTCACAGAGCGGGACACAGGGACACGGGTAGCGCGGAGCGGGCTGCAGGGAGGCGGGCACGGCGGAGCAGGGCGCGGGGGCACCGGGACGGCGGCGCCCGGCGCAGGGATGCTCTCCCCGTCCCGCAGCAGGCCGAGCCCCGCTCCCCCGGGCGCCGCCAGCCCCGGGGCAGGCGCAGCCCTGCCCGCCGGCCCGGGCACTGCCCGCAGCCCTGCCGCCGCCGCCGCCTCGGGGGCACCTCCCGGGCCGCCCCCTCCACCGGCCTCCCCCGCTGCGGCAGCCGGTCCCGCTCCCGCTCCCGCTCCGCGAAACGCCCGCCCCGCTCCCCGCCGTCCCTCCCCGCCGGAGGATGCGGCCGCGGCCCCCCCGGGCGTGCCGAGCCCCCGGCCGGCGCCCGCCGGGACTCACCAGTGGCGGCGGCGGTGCCGGAGCCGCGGAGTCGCCGCCGCGCCGCGGCCCCCCGCGCATTTCCTCCCCCGGGCCGAGCCGGTCCCTCCGCCCCGGCCCAATGAGCTCCCGGCGGGGAGGAAAGCGGAGCCTCCCGGCCGGGGGAAGCGCCGGGGCCCGGGGAGCCTCCGCCTGCCCCCGCCCCGCCGGCCCCCGCCGGCCGCCACCTGCCCCCGAGCCCCTGCCGAGGTGCCCCGGCGCCCCGGGGACGTTCAGGGACAGGGCAGGAGCCCCGGAGAAGCCTGGTCCTGGGGGGGGACACATGCATGGACAGGGCAGGAGCCCCGGAGAAGCCTGGTCCTGGGGGGGACACACATGCATGGACAGGGCAGGAGCCCCGGAGAAGCCTGGTCCTGGGGGGGACACACATGCATGGACAGGGCAGGAGCCCCGGAGAAGCCTGGTCCTGGGGGGGACACACATGCATGGACAGGGCAGGAGCCCCGGAGAAGCCTGGTCTTGGGGGGGACACACATGCATGGACAGGGCAAGAGCCCCGGAGAAGCCTGGTCTTGGGGGGGACACACATGCATGGACAGGGCAAGAGCCCCGGAGAAGCCTGGTCTTGGGAGGGACACACACAGGGACAGGGCAGGACCCCCGGAGAAGCCCAGCCAGGGTGGGGGACATGCTGGCGTTGTGCCCCATGTGCTGACCCCGCTGCAGACAGGACTGCAGGGGGTCCCTGCCCTGCCATTGATCTGGAGGCTCACCTGCAGACCACCTACGGCAGGCTGAGCCCCGCAGCCCTGCCAGCCTGTTTGTGCGTGCCCCACACTACGAGGACATAAGGTCGCTGACCCCCCCCAGACCAGCTCACCTGGGTGGGCAGGGGATTAATGGTAAGAGCGGGAGATCCCAGCATAGCCCCCAGCCCCTTGCCCAGGGGTGTTCAGACTCCCAGGTGAAATGGTCCATCACCAGCGCAGCGGCCAGGGCAAATTTATTTCTCTTTGCTAAAAAATACCGTAGCTGGTTCTGCACTCCCGAAGAGGTCAGGTAATTATAAGAGGAGACATCATCTTTCCCTAGGTTAGGGACCTAACGCACCATACTGGTCCGTAGCCTCCCACCATGCCCCATTAATCCCTCTGAGCTCATTACAACAGCAAAGTCCTCCAGAAGCAGGCAATGAACTGCCAGGACAGGGAGGCTGGCTTCCAGCGAGCCCTAAAGGATGCTTAAAGGATTCCTCGGACGCCTCCCCAGCCGTGGAGCGGCGTGAGGATTGACCAGGAGAGACGCCCAAATTCAACACGCAGACCCACGCAGGGCGCAGCTCCGCCGGCTTGCCTGCACCTGCCCGGGGACAGATCAGGCAGGCCGATACCCCGGCTGCCTGCAGGTTTCTCCTGTTAAATGCCAGGTTATTTATCAAAGAAAATTCTGCAGTTTGGTTTGTGCCAAACTGCCACTTGTTTTGTCTACGTTTTTCTCTGGGAAATTAGAGCACAGAGGCTTATTGTTTTTCAAATTACTTAGCCGCCTCCCTGTGCACAGAACCAGCCTTAAAGATAGCAGGGGTCTGATGTGCACATGAATGGCAGGATACAACCCCCTGGGAATATTTGTTCCCATTAAGCTTTGCAACTTTTTTGAAAGCATGTAGCCATTTAAAGGAAATATTTACCAGTTAAACAATAATGGCTCCGAAAGAGCAATTGAGATCACTGGCCCATCCCCTGCATTTCCTCATGGATACGCTGAGGCTGCTGATTGAACTGGAGCTGTCTCAGGTCGTGCTGTGCCCTCCGGGGAAGCGGATGGGTGCTGGAGGTGCTGGCATGGGGCTCTCGGGTGGGCCCCTGTAAAGGGAGCATAAACTGCTTTGGTCAGATCCTCCCTAGGGAAGGGAGCAGAGCAGAGGGGAATCAGCTCTGGGACGTGCTGGTGAAGCTGGAGCTCCATCGGAGCGCGTAGGAGACTGGATCCCTCCCAGCAGCGAGGGAAAGGCTAGCTGACGCTCGTGGAAGCGCAGCTCCACATTACACAGCATCTCACGCAGCACAAACAGGTTCGCTCGCTCCGCCTGGATCCAGCCTACCTCTGGGGAATGATTTCACTTAATCTCATAAGCAGGAAGCACAGGCAACTTTTCCCAAGAGCCTTAAGGGATGGTAATTATCTCATTATGCAGAAAGCCTTATTGTCTTTTCTGGTGTATGGGGGAGATGAACAGAGCCTGATATTCAACTTGTCTAATACTTGCAAAATGCATTTGGAAGCCAATGGAAAGCTTCTCCATCTGACCATACTGAAAGCACAGGATCTAATTTCACGGCCGAGACTCACCTTATCCGTGGTGCTCCATCATTTGTCCTGGGCAGGGATCCTTTCCTTATGGAACATCTCAGTTTCTTACTGTCAGAACAGAAAAAGCCTGCGGTTACACTCCTCTCGTCATGCAGGCAGAGATCAGTGATCCAGCCCTTGCCCATGGTGGACCTGGTGTGGGATTCCCTGGATGCTCCCAAAGGTCCTTGCGGAGTGGGGCAGAGGACGAAAGCAGGATCGTGGCCACAGAGTGCCTGTGCCTGGCGTCGGCGCTGAGCTCACACCGCAGAGGCTCGCTGCCATGCTGGAGGGGCACAGACACCGTGATAGCGGTGGTAGGGCACGGGGAGCCCTGTCCCTTCCCTCCCGTGCAGTGCTGGTTGCACAGTGGGTGTTTTAGGAACATCCTATGGGTCCTGATCCTCCCCTTGCTCACGCGAGCTTGCAGTGTGGGTCACCCTGCTGTGACCCCGGTGGGAAAGGCCAGGCAGACCTGCGGTGCCTTTGCACCCTTTGGGGTAGAGCAGGCAGGGATACGAGCAAGGGCTGAGCAGAGCAGAAGCCCTGGTTCCACCTAACGCAGCGCTGGGGCTTCGCTGAACACCGAGCTCTCCCCTCCCGCGGTCTCCCCAGTGCCTGAGGCTGGGATTTTCTGAGAACCCCAGAGGACGGGGTGCCCTGTTCCTGCTGACACTCGCCAGGGTGTATCCGAGTTCCCTTACGCTCACTTGTGATCCCATCTGCTGTACCCCAACACTATATTTTACCATCTTCAGTACGTACACATGCTCATTTAAGGACAAAGACCCCTAACCGCCCAGGCAACCATTGCACCAGTCCCCGGGATCTGAAGTGTAAATTTGGTGGTCAGGAAGGGGATGGACTCGTTGGCACCCAGCGTCCCACGTGGCACTCTGCTTTCAGCTCCTCGCAGGACGATGACCCCTGTGCAGGACTAAGCACCCACCCTTCAGGGTCCCCGTTGGAGCCTTCTCAGCCATTAGACAATTAGTCCCTAAGTGCACTGCAGCATTTTAAAATTCTGCAATTATTTTAATTGCAAAATGTTTGCTTTTCAGTTCCATTTACGGGGTCATATCTTTGCTCAAGCAGGTGCCCATGTCAGCTGCTTAAGAACTGCATATAACCCATTAAAAGAGCATTTAATTCTCCGCTCATAGGGAGGGTTCAGTGTCTTATATGCTAATATTCATTATGCTGTGAGGAAATCCCCCAGGACACAGCCTGGCAAAGTTCCCTTGAAAGCAGTGGAGTGATACCAGTTCCGAGTGGGGGAAGATCAGATTTGCTGGCTCTGTTAATATCGGTGTGATGAGCTTCTGACAAAGGCAGAAGGGATTTTGGCTCCCAACTGTAAGTCTGTCTGAATTTGGAGTCCTCCCTGGACCGGTGTTTTACATGTTTCCTCCAAAGCTTTCTCCCTTGCACACTAGAAGTGTACTCCCACGACATCTAATATTAATGCTTGTCTCTGGGCCAAGAAAGAAATGTTTCTGCCCAGCCTCCCTCTTAGATTTAGCAATGTTGAAATCTCCTTGTCTCCCACTGGTTTTACCACCAGTGTGAGCTACGAGGCATGCCGAGCGCTGGCCTGGAGCAGGTCTCAGGCTGAGCACCGGGCTGGCTGCGAAGGTGAGATTTTCACCCACCTCCCCGTTCCCTAGAGCCCGTCCCGCAGACCTGCCACGCACACCGCACCCGCCCGGGCAGCGGCGCAGGATCCAGCATCACCCTGAGAGCGTCCGCGGTGGATGGAGGGCCGGAGGAGTGGGCTGGGCTTCCAGCCCGCCCCTGTGCAGTAGGTGAGCTCAGAGGGTGGGAGGGTGCCTGGGGCTGGGGTGGGGGAACTCAACTTTGCTCTGGCTCTGTAGGTATGAAAAAGGAATGATTAACAGAGGGGACTTAATAGGAGATCAGCACTAAGGTCCCACACCAGGAAACCTCGCAGAGAGGAGTGCGTACAACCCATCACAGTAAACAGGACATGCCCAAGCACACGAGCGCTTCCCCAAACTGGGGCCAGAGGTGCTGAAGTGGCAGATGGAGGTAGATGGATGGGGAGACAGATAGAAGAGTGACACACATATAGATGCAAAACTTTTCAGCTACTACAAGCCACGGCTGACCCCATACCCGCTGCATACAAAGGGCTCTCGCTGGCCTCCGCAGGGGTCTCGCCCAGAACTGGAAGCACTTGCTAAAGAAATGGGAATTTTTGGTGCTTCTGAAAAAAGGGGGAACGGCTTTTCCTGTTCCAGGACAAACTCTTCTGCTCAGGCTTTTCATAAGGCTGTTTGTAAACTTCACACTAAAGTTTAGGCTTTGGAGCAGCCCCTGTTCTGCAGAGCTCTGTCAGGAAAACAACCTCCCACTATTCTATTATGCCCCATATTGTTCTCGGTTGTGTCAGCTGCAGACCAGTTATCTCAGTGGAAATCTAGAGGAGTCCATTGATATCAGTGGGATCAAAGCACGTCAAACCAAGAAAAGTATTTGGCCCATAGCTCTCGGTCTGTCATCACCAGTTGCCCAGTGCTATGCATATTATGACCAAGATCTGATTCCCACAAAGTGATGGTTTTTTTTTTGCCTGAGTAAGGACTTTGCAAACATTAAGTGTCTCAGGACCGGTATGTTATAACTTAAGGCGACGACAGAGACGTACAGCAGCCTCGCTGTAGCTGTGCAAAAACAACCGGGTGAACAGGGCAACATCCTGTAGCCAGGTTTATTTCTCCTATGTGCACACGGATAAGATGAGTTCTTATTGATATTTAGAGGAGGCAGTAATGGCTGCTGCATAAAAACTGGGAAATGATTCATCTCACCGAGGAATAAACTGAATTTTGCGGCTTTCTGTGAAATTTCCTTGGCAAAAAGCGGCATTAGTCAGCAGGGAATGGTCCCCCACCCCGCCGTTCCCCTCTGCGTTTTCCCAGTGAATCACTCCCCGAGGGGCACATGAAAAGTGCGGTGGGAATAGCATGAAAGCGCGGTAGGAATAGCTGTGAGTTGCACGCACGGCTCGGTCCCGTCATCACGGCCATCCCAGTGAGCAGCTCAGGAGAGAGCATTTCGCACAAGACTGGTTTCTGCTCTGATTATCCTTCTCTGTCAGGAGAGAGTCCCCAGCTCCAGAAACCTGCAGAAGCTCCTCTCTGCAGCCACCTCCCAGGCTACAGGCAGGACGGGAACCCAAGCATTCACTTTGGGAGAGAGGATGGAGAGTAAAACAACATTTCTGATCATCCTCTTCTGTTTGCAGAGACCCTTTCCTTTCCTTTCTCTGTCTGAAAGCTCAAGTTAAATCTTCCCTTGTGTTTCACCGTGCCCTTCTGCTGCTGGTGTGACTGTGAGTCAGGTTCGTTTACTCTAATTTGTTGCAGTTTGTAAATCTGCCTCCCCAGAGCCAGCCCCATCTGCAGCAGTAGAGTCTGGGAAACGGCTCAAATGAGCCTGCAGCCCAGATTCAATTTCTCTTCCTTACCTCTAGGGAAGCTTGTGCAGAGCTGGTAGTTTAACAGCATAGAGGGGGACTAACTCAATTGGCAGAATGAATGCTGGATCACAGGGAATAACACTCAAAATCTGCCAGAGCAGACTCCGTGTTTTCTGCTGCTGCCCAGAGGAGAGGTGGATTTTTGAGGAGGCTCGGGGTTCAGCCACCACATCTGGGCTTCTGTCTCACACAGCTTCCCAAGCAGTGGCAGAGCTTCCCAATCTGCTTTTAAATTAGTTTTATCACTGACAAAGCCTTGCTATTTCTTCTTGTTTTTGATTATCTGCCCAGTGAATTGATTCCGTGAATGTCAGACCCTGGGAAAAAGTATGCCAGGTTATTTCTACCAAGAGCCATTCACTGGCCTGGTCTTGCCCCATATTCCCACACAGCCAGCCAGTGCCTGGGTATCCCAGCTGCTCCTACCCACAGCCAGCCTTTTATCCCAAAATACCCCAAGTGAGCCACTGAAAGCCTCCTGCCTGCATTGTGTAATGCCACAGGTTAGGATGGCGGGACCCACAGGTCTGCAGGTAGCTGAAAACAGATAGCATCTGCAAATCACCCGACTCCACGTTTATAAATTTGAGAGGCTTTGCTGAGCTCCTGGCATGCAAACACCGGCACGCTCCAGGCTCGGCTGTTAGCCAGTGCAAGCCTCAGGTCTGCGTGAGAGCAGGGACGGTCCCTGTCCGCAGCCCCGTCCAGCCCCGCGTCCTGCCCGCTCCCCGGGGGCTGAACTCTGCCGCCGTGCAATCTGAAATCAGCAGCACGGCGTCCCGTCTCGGGGTCCCGCCGTGCCGAGGGCGAGCGGCACCGCTGCGTCCTGCGCAGAGGGGAGAGAGAGCAGACGGGGAGAGTGCGGGAGGAAGGATGAACAACGTGGTGTTTTATCAGAGGTGTTCAGAGAGCAGGCAGGTGGAAAAAGAGAATGAGTTATGGAAAGAAAGGAGATTTGCTAAGAATTTCCAGCTATCTTGCAGCTATTCGTGCAAGTGTTTGGAACCTTCCTCTATATGCACAGGAGGTAAAATTTACCCTCTGAGTCCTCTGCTCCTGGAAAACAGCCTGAGTGCCAGTGGGATGAATTAAAAACAACAGTGCTGCAGGTCGGGCTCTGCTCTAAGCAAACCAGTGCTGGAGGCACTCCTCGGCTCAGCACGTGCGTGGCTGACAGCAGAGCCAGCCTCACTGGGAGCGGCCGAAGGATGCTTTAAAAACTCGTTTGCCCCGGCAGCCCTTTGCCAGCGCTATGTGTTCAACCAGCCCCTGAGGCTCCCACCATCGTCGCCTGAGCTGGGGGCAAAAACCCACTTGAAGCCCGCAGGGTTTGGCCTGGCGAGGACACGCTCCCACTGCCCCCAGTGCCAGTTCCCCATCCCATCCCATCCACCCCATCCCTGCTGTGGCAATGGCCGCAGCTCGTACGGTACCTGCGGCGCCCTGCCGTCCCCCGCCGCGCCGGGAGCAGCCCCACCGCCGTGCTCCCCGACGGCTCCCAGCGGCCATCCCCGCCTGGCCGCCCTGGGTCTGGCGGGCCTGGGTGCCCGCCTCGCACCCCCGGCATGGCCGGCCACCGGCCGGGCACAGGCAGGAGGTGGCTGCCGAGGTGGAAGGGCGGCTTTTTATGCTTTTCTTCCTGTATAAATCAGGCCGGGGATGGACAATCCCAGACAGGACTTCCTGTGTGTGTTGTGAGCTGATAACGGGCGCCGCAGAACAAACACGGCCGCCCCGCGCCCGGAGGGGGAGAGGGGCCACGGGGCGGCACCCCCACACCGTGCCTGCAGGGGATGGCCACAGGGTGCCAAAATGGAAAGGAGGTGACCACGCATCCCCGGGGACACGGGGAGGGACAGGGTTGCCCGCCTGCACCTCACAATAGACCTAAGATGGCTGCTGCCCCCCACCCTCCTGCCTCACTGGCACGGGGTGTGTTCCAGCAGCCCCCACCACAGCCACCCCTCATTCCCCCTTGGAGGGGGTGGATGGGGGAACACTGGGGACCCCTGCAGTGCCAGGGTCTCCCTCACAGCCCGTGCCAAGCATGGCGGTGCCTGTGGCCATCTTCTCAAGAGGGGGCCATGCTGGCGTTAGGTGCCAGTGGAGCACATCCTGGGGTATTTGCAACCCCCTGAAATTTCGGTTACACTTCAGCGGTCAGTCAGTTTGTTGGATGGCTTGTGACCCCCATCACACTGTCCCTGTGTTGGGAAAGAGCGAGATACAGGCAGTTCGGGCCACTAAACCTGCAGGACATCACCCAGCAAAGATGGTGTCTTCAGCGCCAGGCAGCAGAGAGGGGTGTAGAAACAGCTGCCCCAGTGCCCTAATTTTGAAGGCCATTTTGGTGCAAAGCCGATTGTGATTTCAAATTAAATATATGTGTATGTGTGACCTGGGTTCTGGGTGGCCAAAGGAGGAGTAGTACACTTTTTAATTGGAATTTGAAACTTTGATCCAGACTTCATGCTAGGAAAGGAGACATTTTGGAACATGCGGGCTGCGGTGGTAGCAATTATTTCTCGACTCTCTCAGAGGACACGATCAGGCCACCAAGCGAGCAGCCCTGCGCCTGCTGCTGCGGGCAGCGAGACCCCCACGGCAGCCCGTATGCTTTCCTCCTGGCAAGGCAGAGCGCATGGCGCGGGTCTGGGGACGCGTGTCGTCTGGGGCTCCTCTGGAGCAGAGCCACGTCCCCCGCTCGCGCCACACACGCCTGGGTCCTCCCGGTCTGGGCAGCACATAGTGCTTGTGCGCAGGCTTACGGTGAGCAGAGGATTACTCCCACCCTTATTCAGCAAAATATTACTCTGGGCAAGTCCCCTGGGAGTTGCAAAATATTCCTGTGTTTATTTATATAAATGCATGGCTAAAGAAAGACCCCACTTGTTTTCATTGGCAGGCAGGTTTTTAAAGGCTGTTTTCTGCTGCCCATAATTCTCTCCAGCAATAGGTGATTTTATACTGCGTGCTGCCTGCCGCGAGCGTTCCCAGCTGATGGACTCCGTGGGAGTGCATCTGTCCAGGGGAGTCTCTTCTCGGCACAAGCGTGTGTGTGCGCTCAGTTGCGCGTGTGTTTGTGTGTGCATGCTCCATTAAGAGGGAGGGTGTATCTCCCTCCATTTTTGTGCTCAGTGCTGAGCTGAGTTTTAAGCAGCAGCAGCTCCCTGTGGAAAGTTACAGGGCTTGCATGGACGGCATACACCACCTGAGAGAAGAGGCGGCACTGGGTGCTCCTTTCAGATCAGAGATGCTGGACACTGGAAACTCGGGTCCAGAGCTGACAGCTTTCTCTACCATCAGCAGACACACAGGCTCAATCCTGCAATGTACAGAGCCTTCACAAAAGTTCCCAGCATCCTCACTCTCCTCCCCACCTCCTCCAAGCTGAAGCCTGTGAACTTTCGGAAAAACTCTAGACCCAAATTTTATCAGTTGCAGCAACCACCACTTGGCCCTATGCCGTCTCTCCCATGTCCTCTGCCCCAGGATGGACGCAGGTCACGGTGCGTGGCTGGGACATTGGCCACCCACACCTCCCCGCGCACGCGGAGCTGAGCACGGAGGGGGACTGCTCTGGCCACGGCAGCGGAGGCACAGGAGTGAAACGGGATGTGTGGAAAACGCTTCCTGTTTACCCAGTCTTTAGTATCTTTAGTAGTAGCTGCTGGAGCGGGAAGTGGTCAGCAGGGGCCATACGAATGGGTGTTTTTAAATTTGAAGTCATGACGCTTCATCTTGTAGAGCCACTACCCTCTCGTGGAAGTCAGCGTTGGGGAAAACCTGGGCGTCAGCCAAGGCTCAGTTACGGTGTGCGAGCGGGAGGGAGCTGCAGGGTGCTGGCACCGCACACCCGGCCATGTGCAGCCATGCCCACAGCCCTGCCTCTGCCTGCATCTCCCCGTCATCCCCAAACCTCTGCCGAGGCACAGGCTCCCTGGCAGCCTTTCCAGTCCATCACAAGGTGACCTTTTCAGTAGCCCACGGTGGCAGTGGGACCCGCCAAAAGCAGAGCACGCAGATGGGCAGGCAGCCCCAAGCCAGGACGTGGGCTTTTCCAAAGGCCGTGGAGCCCGCTCCGCCGCTCTGCCCCGGCTCAGCGGCATTCAGGGCCTGTCAGGCGTGAATTGAGTAGGGGGATGGAGGGGGCTTTCGCTCCTCATTAGCACGAGCCAATTAACGTGGCATGCTGCTCCCTTCTCAGCTGATGCGGCTGCCGTTGAATACCCCCTGCCCACGCTGATCCTTTTAAGTTTAAGGCCGTGTTTGGTTTATGATCAGTTTTCCTCCATGGTTTTGCTGCAGGAAGTTTTCTCTTAAGTGTGTCTTTTCCCTCCGAGTTTCAGCTGCTCCTGAGAAACTAAAAGTCCTGCCTGGTTTGTTTTATTGGCCCTTTTGGGCTCTGCTAGCGTGCTGCTGCTCGCTGTGATGCTGTGGTCAGTCAGGGTTTAATCAGCATACGAGCGAGTATCAGTGAAAATGCTGTTCTGCAGCAACGTTTGGTACTTTAAATAATAAAAAGTCAATTACCAAGGAACAATCAAAATCAGACGGTAAAAACTCCACCTTCAGTTTGTACAGCTTTTGCCAGTGCAGTGAGCCAAGGGCAGCCCAGCCGTATCTGGGATGGGGTCAGAGCCTCAGCCAGGGTAAAGCGCTGCTGCACCCTCAGAGAGCTGGTCCAGAACTTCGTCAGATTTAGGAGCACCGTGCCAAATGCTTCCAGGCTCAGGTCTCTCCAAATCCTTGAGTGACCACTGCTTCTTGGGGAGCACGCTGTCTCTGGGAATGGTCCCTGCCTGTCGGGCGGGGGCATGGGATCCAGGCTGCCGGGGGCCTGTTTCCACCCGCTTCCTGGATTCTCCATGGAAAAACTATTTTACCATCCCTTGTTTGCTTTCTCATCGGTGGGTAATAAAAGTGCCAGTCCCATCACAGGTATGTTGTGCTGCTTACTCGACTAACACCCATGAAATGCTTTTAGATTCCTGCACAAAACCTGCTAGAGAAATTTAACTCCTAATTTTAGGTGTTGTGAACTTTCACTTGAGCCTCAAAGTGTAAGAAGAAACAGTATTTCAAACCTGAACCTTTTCAGGGAGCAGGGGAGGAAAAGCAAAACCTTTTGCTGCTCATCCTCCGCTGAACCCGGGCTGCCATCCTCATGCTTTAACAACCTCTTGATTTCTCCAGCTGCTGAAGATGCCGCACATGGGACGCACAGGGCACCTGTGGGGACCTGGAGCCAGGTGCCAGCGCCGCTCTGCAGTGTGCCCATGCCATTGCCAGGGTGCTCCAAGCCACCAGTGCCAGGGCAAGACCCCCAGCAGCCAGGTTTGAGCACTGGGAGACTTTCTTACACACCCTGTGCACCCCACCATCCCCTGGGTGAGCTCCATAGCTACACCCCAGCCAACTCATCCCCTCGCTGATATTTCTTGTGAGGCACCAGGTCTTGCATGCCCAGACCTCCTGAGCTCCTGGGGAGAAGTGGCACCTCTAAACCCTCCTTGGCTGCCCTCCAGCCCATCCTCGCGGCAAGGATGCTGGTGAAAACAACAGGCGACAGCACTGGGCAGAGTCCAGCCCGGAGATTACGGTGTGCATCCTGCTCGCCGGAGCAGGACCGAGGAGTTTTGAGGGTGCTGTGGGAATACCCACGTAGTGCAGACGTAATTAATCAAGTTCAGAGATTGTATTCTTCATTAGCGCTTCTCGCTGCGCAGGGAGAGCCTCGGGAGTCTGGCAGGCAACCGCAGCCTGGCTGGGAAACAGATCTGTCTTCTCCTGGTGAAAAGCTTCTATGAAAAGGAATTTTATCTGTGTTTTGCAGAGAATGTAGCAGATTTTAGGGAAATTGGAATTCAGGAAAAAATTCCTCTGAAACTATCAAAGTCTCCCAGTTCAAAAATTGTTTTGAACTTTAGAGCCCTGAAGTTTGAACGATTAGCTGAAATTGTATTTTTCCCACTCAAATTTCCCTAAGGGTTAAAAAAAGCATTATTGTTAAAACAAAACATCACCAGTGAAGTACCTGGGGAGGCCGTGAGCCGGGGCACACGATGGCTGGTTTGGGATGGGGCCACGCAGCATGCTGCTGGCTAATGAGCTGAGGTGGCCGACAGGCTTCTGCTTGCAGAGTGGGTTCTGGGTCACCGTGCAGCCCCGTGCCCAGCAGGATCCTCCCGCCAGGCCCGGAGAAACAGTACTGGGAAAGGCTCTTTTGGCAGAGCTGTCTGGGGAATATTTGTTCCCTCAGCTCTTTGATTATTAGTCTTTTCATTTTTAAAACAGATCATAAAGAGAGGTAAAGAAAAGATGCTTTGGGATAGCTGCCCTTCCCGAGGTCTTTCCCTGTTGTTTCAGCTTGCCCAAGACTTTTCGTGTCTCTAGATTTTTTGTCTCACCGTAAATGCTTATTTTATCTCTGACAGAAAGACTCCTGATTTTCAGCACTTGGGAAGCACCACGCAACATCATCCAGGGACGGCTGGATCAGCCGCCGACGCTGCCAGGACCGTAGACTGCAGATGCCACCAGAGCGCAGCTGGGTCTCTTCCCCAGGAGAAGTCAGCTTGGGCCCGCTTTGGGCAAGACCTCCTCTTTGTGCAGCTCTCTCGTTCCTCATGAAAGTCTCCACTTTTGCAATAAAGACATTTTTCAAGGTGCCCTGACACTCACAATGCCTCCTTTTCCTCCCATTGGTACTAGTAGCTGCTCATTAACACCAAAGGCTAATTGCTACTGACCTGTTAATTAGATGTTCAACATCACATTGCACAAGGATTTGGGGTTGTAATGACAGAAAGCTGGAGGTTGACCTCTGTAATGCCGACTTTAAGTAGTGTTTCCTACAGAAGACTGGCAGCTTCTTCCAGGATGTCTCTAGCATGGAAACAAGCCAAAGCAAAGGCTACGTGCGTGAGCAGCCAGCCCGGGGCTCGGGACACAGCCCCCGGCCAGGAAAGGGTTTCTATTGCAGGCAACGCCTGAGTGCATGCTTAAAGCCCTGCATGTGCTCCTGTGCTGTGTCAGAGACACGGGGGAACCTCAGCGCCAGCGAGCCTGTGTCATCGAGGTCAGCTTGTCCAGGCCCATAAATCAACTCCAGCGAAATTAAGACTGGCATCAAAAGATCAGCCAGACCTTACCGTAAAGCACCTCATACATCCATGCTTTCCTGAATCAGAGCTGCCCCAAGACACCACTGAAGCACTCGCACACACGTAGCTGCCAAGGACTGTGTGCTACTTACCAGGAGAGCTTGTGTGTGATTTCCCATGAGAAATACATTCCTGTAAGAGCGGTGGTGGGCAGCTCCCACGCTGGCGGGCTGAGTGGCATGGCAGCCCTTGGTGTGCTTCAGCTGAGCAACCCCGTGTGCTCAGCCTCCCCTCTCACTCTTGCTCTTGACAAAGAGTTCAAGGAAAGCCTGATAAGAGAGGGGCAGAAAGTGAGGGAGACAGGGAGCAGAGACTAAATATTGTGCAAGCTGGTGTCTTGCACACCACTGGGCTGGGGGACAAACTCCCCTGCTGTGCAGCGGTGCGGTCTGGGGTACCACTGGGACCCTGGTGTACCCAAGGTCAGGCACGTGGCCATGCCGTGCTGCTGCTGTTGTGATAGCATCGAGGACAGAGATGGGAAAAAGCCCAGAGCCTCTCTTTTGCTAAGCCAGCTTGGTAAAGGGCTCCTTTATCTGCCCTTTGGTGTGAGATAAGGTTTCAGTGCTGTCCTGCCGGAGCAGCTTTGTATCGCTCGCAGATACCTCTCCCTGCTGCAGAAAGGTATCAAGCATTCAGAAAATATTTGAGCAAGACCGTATCTTTTTGAAACCCATGTGCAATGGAAAGACACACAGGGTGGATTAGATCTGCACTGCGGGGGTTTCGGTGTCTCCTTGTCCATGCGAGGACAAAGCAGGTTTCCTCAGCTTGTAGGACTGGGCTGCGAGGGCCTCTTTCATTGTGAGTCCCTATGGAGAAGGATTATCGCAGACGAAATAGGGACCCAAGTGCCTGGGCTCCTTACCGGGCTGGGAAATGTTCCTCCTCCCAGTTCCCTGGGGTGTGAGGAGATGTGGTCCCTGCACGTCCCTGGTGCCTGCCTTGGAGACAGCTCCCACCAGCACAGAAAGCTGGGAAAACATTTTTCACTGCCAAAATTTCACTCAGTTAATCCAGTTGTCCCTTTCTTGCACGGGGAGTACCTATACAGATGGATACATTTGCAAACATTCTTTTATTTTTACTATCATTTGACAGCAGAGTTCAAATCCTAAATGTAGGACTTTTCTTTCAGCAAAGATCCAAAATATCCATTTTGAATTCTCCCCACAATGTAACACCAAGTGATCAAGCGAGTAAGGACCACCCCAGACCTGCCTTCATTCTGAGGATGCAAAAGGAAAACGTCCTCTCCCTGCTTCAAAGCTTAATGGGTTGCTTTGGAGATACACGAACGTCTTGAGAGCTAATCAAGATTACTGTTTGTTTTAATGAGTCAGTGAGAACTGTATCTTATTGCAACAAGCCATGTACTTTAATGTCCCTGACATACGTGCGTATTTGAAAAGGATGAGCTGGATTTCTCCAGGGTAATCTATCACCATCTGGGAGTTCAGCTCTTCTCTTTGAGCTCTGCCCTTCCCTACAAGGGACCGGGTTTGGAAGACCTTCAGTGACCATTTATTTCTATGAAATCCTTTTGCAGCACCATGAGGGCTGACTGGGAGGAAAAGGCATATAATGAAAATAGAGGATAAGGAATAGAAGCCATCCCTTTGCAGGGTCTAACGAAAGAGCCGCACACCACACCGGAGCAGTCGTGCGATTTGCATGGTGCAGAGGCATCAACCTCCCGGTGCCTGAAGCCGGAGGCTTGAGCAGCACCTTCGTGCTGGCTCACACACCGCTGCTTCTGGGTGAAGGCACCGAAAGGGGAAACATTTCCCTCTCACCACAACAAAGCTATTTGCATGGCACAAAATGGTGTTAGATCCTGGGGAGGCAACTGCTTCTGGGTTGCTCCATCCTCCACCGAAGTCCTGAGGGCTAAGAGCCCTCCTCTTCCCTGCCTGCAGCTGACACTCCCATTCCCAGCAGCTCTTACTGGTCATTACAGACAACAACAATTGAAATGTTAAAAACAGCCCAGTTGCAGAACAAAACACTCGCAACTGATTAAAAATTTTCTACATCAAAAATACTTGGTGTATTGAAAAACGCACTCAAAGGGCCGGTTCTGATCTCATTGTGTGGGACTAAGCCCGGAGGAGGTCTCCATGGAGAAGATCTGAAGAATGGACAGGACGTTACACTAATGGCGTTCTACAGAAACGATTAAGCCAAGTAACATGCAGCTGAATAGAGATCAATGTCTTTTTTATAAATTAATAAGGCGTGTAATAGATAACTGTCTCCCCATTAGTGGATCTAATACCTTGGCTTAAAAGTCCTACCCAGGAAACTCTCATAGCTTTTCTGCTGACTTCACTGGATTTCAGCAACATAATAGAGAAGTGGAATTCAGCCTAAAAGTCAGACAGTGAATGCAGAAGTCAAGACTTAGGAAAAAGATGCAAAAAAAGAACTGTTGATATGTCTTCTCTGACACGTCGCAGTGTATCAAAATGGCCACTGCCTTTATTTTGTTTAATCACTTATCTCCACGGAGGGAAGAGGAAATTCCCAAGAACGCATGATCGTTAAAAATATTAGCCAGTGCCTGGTGATTATTTTTGGTAGCTAAAAGCTTCCTGACTGAAGGGTTTTGGTTTGCATTAGACTTCAGTAAATGTTTTAGTATAACTTTCATAAATACCCATTATACTCAAATCAGTGTGCAGTTTACAATTCAACTGGGAAGGGCGGGGATATGTTTCTCTTTCTTTTGTTTTGCCATGCAGCATGCTAAAGTGCACAGCGCTACACTGAATTAGCATTTAGCTATTTTCTTGTATCCTTAAATAAAGGACTAGTTCACACAGTCAGAAATCTCTGTTTCCTTTCGGGCAGGAAAAAGGAAGTGAATGCGAGGGGCAGATTTGGAGTTTGCTTGCAAGAACAATTGAACTCCCATCCAGAAGGGAAGGGGATCTGCGTCAAGAGGAATTCACTTTTTTTTTTTCTTTTTTTTTCTTCTTTTTTTTTTTTCTGGAAGGGAAGAGAAAATGACCTTTAGTTTAAAAGCCTGAAAGAATAAAGGTCTGAGCATTTAGAGCTGCCTGCACAAATATAGTCATAAAGGCTTTTTCCTGACAAAGGGCTCCCGCAGCCGCTCGCGCCGTCCTTCAGCGGCAGGGCCCGGCTGCAACTGCTGCACCGCGTGCTCCCCTCTTAGCTACCCTAGGTGAAGGGCGTCACCGAAACCTGTCAACAGTTCCTGGCTAGGAGGGACAGTCCCTGGGTTTTTTTGCAAAATATTTACCATTTTTCTCTTTGTCCCTCCCCAGCGCTGCCAGTCTAGTGGGTCGGATGAGATTTGGTGGATGGGATTTAGTGGATCCCCTTGCCTTTCTCCCCAAAAGTCCCATTTATAGCTGTCCGTACAAGCAGGCAGGGCATCAACTCAACCTGTTACGTCCTCAAAACCTCACACTGGCCCCACCATTTTTGGTCCCTTTTCAGTCAACCACAAAACCTTCTCCCAGCTTCCCTGGGAAGAGGATGTGAACCAAGGCTTCAGGGGCTTGACTAAGTGTCAAAACATTATCTGTGTGGTCTCGTCTGTGGGCCCTAACCATTTTAGTCCTCACCACTAGTCTCCATTTTAGTGGGCCCTGAATATTCACATTTTTGTCTGTATTTCTTTCTCCCCGCCATGCAAGCCAGATTCCCAAGGAAGCTCCAGAGCTGGAGAATACAGGAGTTGAGACCTTAAAAGATGCATTCTATCTCCAAGGGCATTAAGCACTTCGGGATGTTTGAAGCAATCAGCCCCAAATTGGGGCAAGGCGAATGCCGCAGCCTGGGACCTCCCCGTGGTACCCAGCTTGCTTTGCCAGAGCAATCCTGGGGAAAGAGCGTTAGCTTATAACCTGCTGCAACCAAAGGGACTCATTGCCCTTCCCTCCTTCTCACTGCTTTTCACAGCATCAGTCAGACCTTTGCCGAACCCTGGGCACAACCCTGCATGAGCCAGCGGAGGGGTTTCTGCCCTAAAAACACAGCTCAGGCTAACAGCTCACATCGTCCGTGCTGCAGCAAGAGCATCTTTCCCAGGCCTGCTTTCCTCCAGGGATGCAGGTAATAAACAGGGGATCCAGCTCCAGTTTGGGTTCCCACATATTCACACAAGCTCCTCGGAGCAGTTTTTCTCCCATCCAAGCAAAATATTTGCTCAGAACGTGAAGCCGCGGCTGGGCAATGTCAGCAGCAAATGTCAGCAAATGTCAGCAGGAGAGAAACTAATTAGACAAAATGGGCCAAATTTCTCCCGGGGGGAGCTCCTCTGCGATCACTGCAGGAAGGATGAATGTGGCTTAATGGTTAAATAGATTATTGTGTGCTCTCTTCTTGCCTCCATCCTGGTTTTATCCAGGCAGGTAGCCTCACTGATTTTGGCTGGAGCCAGCCTGCCTGCCCAGTGGCTCACCTGGCTCCGATGACTTACCCCGGGGCAAAGCAACCCGGGCACGGAGCCCCCTGACAGCACATCACAGACACCTCACAGCTGAGCTCGGATGAAATCACCTCTCAATACTAAAGCTGCGGTTCTCCAAATATATCTTGGCAGGCTTCCACTTTTCTTCTCCGAAGTTGTCTGGCCTCAAAGCGTGCAGCTGGAGGGATGCCCCCGCCAGCACTCGGAGGGGCAAAACCGGAGCCGATAGAGAGCCAGAGGGACACCTTCTCTGCTAAGGTCATGCATCTGCAGAGCCTGGCGCTAGGCAAAGGTGCATCTGGAAATGCTGTGGCTGCGATGACTCACTGCGTGAGGAAATGGTGTCACCCTCCAGCTCTCTGCAGCAGGTCTGCTCCCTCGCCGCCACCGCCAGCTCCAACATGCATTTTTACCTTTTACTATCACAAGTTTCAGACCAAGCCCCCCCAGATGAAGCCTAAGTGTAACTCAGGTTCTGCATATGGGTCTGTTGGCATCAAGGGAGCCAAGCTGGGTGAGCCCATCCCTATGTCCAGCCCGGGATGTCAGCAGAAGAGCTGTGTGAGTGGTGTATGGAGCAGGCAAGGATTGCGGTGCAGCATGTGGATAGGAGTTTGTCAGCCCCGTGGTTTTCTATTCTTATTTCTGTTCCCCTTGAACTCCCAGGCAGCACCTTGGTGCCTAAAGGTAATTCATTAACCTGCAAGAACAAGGAGGCCTAAACTTTCCCCTAGTCACTGCGACAGCTCACAGTCATGCCGGTGTGTTGGGGACAGGCTCCCGGAGCAGTGCCAGCAATGCGGGGAATGTGTACACAGCTCCGCAGGAATGCACCCTCCGAGCAGGGTCTGGGGAGAGGGAGGGTTGTGGGGGGACAAGGGAAAGGCGCAAAGTCCAGGAGAGCCCAGAGGGCACCCCCAGGGCATGGTCAGGTAAAAGGACAACACAAATCCCAGTTCACCCAGCTCATACCTGCTGGCTTTCCCCGGTGGGGCAATCCCCATCGCCCAAGAGAAGGTGCTGCGTAACAGCCAGGCTGATGACACAGAGGCACCACTGGTTTGCAGCGTAAAAGCCAGCGGCAGGTTATTTGAAGAGCAGGGAGCTGGCACTGGTGGAGTTGGACGTGTGAGGCTGGGTACCAGGAGGTATTTTGTTCCCCTCACAGTAAGGATGGGTTTAGTGGAGTCACAGCACCAGGTTTGGGACTCCAGACCAGACTGGGAGGAAAAGCACTACTGCAGTGGGAGCAGGCAGGCTGTACCCCGTGGGCATGCCGAGGCAGCGCAGATCGTGAGTGCTTGTGCAAGGCCAGGGGTAGTGGCAGAGCTGGAGGCGCAATGAGAGGAGCCCTGAGCTCCCAAGTGCCCCAATGCAGAGGAGACAACTCGTCTAGCAGAAACCCTGGGACCGACCCGATTTTCATCGAGCAGTGAAAGGGCACTTTCCCTCTACTCCTGGAGGACCTGGGGCTCAGTGAGGCTGCTGGAGGCTGTGCCAGCCCAGCACATGCAGGGAGCCTTCAGCTGCTTTATTCATAGAAATCCAGCCTGCACACCAGCCCTGGAGCTGCTGCCTCTCTGGCGCCAGCCCAGAGAGGGTCTGTGCTCCAAGCAAATGAGCAGGTCAGCAAAGGCGCACCGCCGCTAATGTCACAGCGGGAGTGATAACATCTAGATCAGCCAGTTGGTAGCAGAGAAATCAAGTTATTGGAGCAGGACATCATCACGTGCCTGGTTCCTCCTGCTGCACAAATGAACACTTCAGTTTGGATCATGCATCTTATTTTCCATAAACATACCAGATTTTGCATCCTGGATTTGCAGGAGAGCGCTGCTGGGACAGTGCTTTGAGCTCAAGTATCAGCCTTAAATCTGGGCTTTACTGAGACTAGTCCCAGGTACAAAGGCACCAACATTCAGTAGGTTCTAAATGAGCACAAAAATCAGTTGGATCAGGATTCCTGTGGCACACAGTGAACTAAATTACTTGTCTGTTAGTTCTGAATTCCTTTTTTTTCTTTTTTTTCCTTTGTTTTGATTTTGATTTATTTTTCTGCTATCATAGGAAGCAGCTCGGAGATTGGTTGCGACATACCCTGGGCTAATTCAGTGGAAAGCCTGTTTTCAAAAGGAAACGTTTGCCATCTTGCTCCCAGCTTTGATTTGCCTGTCCCTGCTCGCTTGCCAGAGCTTATTCTGCGACGTTAATAGGAAAGTTTCTTTGCACGGAGCCAACCAGCTATTGTGCCCAAGTGATTTTGTTCAAGGAATAAAAAGCACATTCACTTTGTGTTCGAGGAGATGACATTTGTTTGATTGGTGTGTTTGAGAGCTCGGTGGGGAATACAGCAGAGAAAAAACATTCTTGTGAGGAGCTATTTCAAAAGAAAAGAAACAAGAATCCAGGAGAGATAAGAAAATGAATGTTTGCAGGATCTGGGAAAGCCTTGTGCAGAGGGACAGAGACAAAGTACGAGAATGCACTTTATTTGTGACAAGCTTTCCATCCTGGGCAGCCAAACAGGACATCCTGCTTCAGTTCTCCTTCCTCTCTTTAATTAGAGTTGCGTTCAGGACACTGCCATTAATGTCGTCTCAGCATTTCCATGACAAAGCCCTGTTTTTGCGGGACTTTAGGAACTTGGCCCTAGAAAAATCTGTTATTAGTGTAGAACTGCTCAGCCCGGAGACTGCGGCAGGTTTGCAGCCAGTTGCTGCGACATTTCCATCACAGGGAGCCGACGCCAGCTCGGAGCGAGGTGGCCCTGTCCACGACACGGGAGCAGCGGGGGAGACCGAACCCCATCTCCGGACGTGGCGGGGTTAGCGGTGCTCTGTTTCGGATCTGAAACATGGCAACCCTCTGAAGGCCATAATGTCACTGATAACACAACACTCGTTTCCAAATCTATAAGTCATTGTGGAAACCTCTGTCTTCAAATCATTTTAAAAAGCCTGAAAAGGAAACCGGATTCTCCAGCAATGGTATTTTCACTACCTGGAAGTAGGGACTGGCTACAGTCCCCCTGGCTGAACTTGCCCCAGAAATGGAGACCCCTAAGAATCACTCTGGGAAGAGCAGATCCTCGCGGCGCAGCACACCCTGCCCTCCCCAGCCCGGGGCCACGCCGCTGCAGCTTCCAGGGCTCCCTGACCTCTGTGGCCGCTGCAATTTCACGCTGAGCCAAGACACGGGGCGGCAGTGACAGAAATCACTTGCTTTCCCTCTGGCTTCTTAATTGCCACCCTTCCCCTTTGCTCAGGGTTGGCAGCTCAGCTCTCGCAGGGCTGAGGCTATCGCCGCTGCTCTTTATCAATCCCATGTGTCGGAGAAGCTGCTGCAAATGGTGCCTTGTCAAACCTGCTGTTTGCAACAGCAAAGCAAATGAGAGCAAACAGGGTTGTAAAAGTAATCAAAGAGGGGCTGAAACCACACCGGGGCCGTGTGGGAACTCCAGGCCGAGGCAGTGCTGGCAAAGAACCTAGCTGACAAGTGAGCTATAAAAAAAAAACACGTTTGAAAGATACTGAAATACACCAGCACAGCCTGGGCGAGCATTGAAACCTGCTCTAGCGATAAACCTGCTTCCTATCATGTTTTGTTATCCTGTATAAACTCCTTCCTTCAGGTCTCCACGGCAGGACCTGGGGCTTGTGCGCTGGCAGGAGAAATCCTTGCTCCCATCCCACCGCTGGCACCAAGGGCCCCGCGATGCCAGGCCAGGCAGATCGTGCTTCGCTGAAACAGAGCAGCACGAGAGCAGGAGAAGCCGTAGCTCAGTCCAGCCAACACCTTTGCGGCTAGTTTTGGCTCGAGAAGTGCTAAATATTATTAGCAAAAAGAAAACACTTTTTTTCATGGTGGAAAAAACAGTCCTTCCAACTGAAAATATTATTGCGATTCTTCCAGTCCTAAAGGGAGGGAAAACAGATTCCTTTGTTTCTATTGAAGTCCCAGGTGCATCGCTGGCATCCAGAGCGGAGCAGGCTCTGGAAGAAGCTGTAAAGCAACATTTCAGCACAGGATACTCCAAAGCAGACAGGGTTAAGCTAAACATCCTTTTACTGCTACTCTTTCAGTTCCCATTTCAGGGAAGATGATACAATGGTCCTGCACCCTGTACTAACGCTGTGCTGGGGGGATCCCCTCCCTGCACTGTTGGCCCCAGGTCCCCCCAGGGCCGGTTCGGCTGCGGGAGCGGGGCTGCATTTCTCTCCCGCAGCCCTGCGAGGTGCCTCCTGCAGCTCCGTGGCATGGCTGGGCTGGTTCGTCCCCGTCCCGGGCTTGCGTGCCCGCCAGCCAGGGCACCACGCGCAACGCCCTGCCCTTTCCTACCCTCGCTGCCGCCCCGCAGCGCGGGGGGCCGGATCGGGGCCACGAGCCAGCAAACTGCCAGCAGTGCCGCTACTGGCTTTCCTCACTCGGGGCTCTGCTGAGGAGCCGAGTCAGAGAAATGATCTCATTGAAACGAAGAAACAGAGTGAAGAAACAGTGGAAAGCAGCTGGTTTGGGGCTCTTCAAGCCAACTGGAACTGTTTGACCAATTTCCCACCTGCTGGAGCAAGCTGGTTTGGGTAAAAGGCATTTATGCTCCATTGCCACCCTGGCTGATGAGCTCTCCGTGCATGAGGAGCCCACCTGGCTTCTGGGTGCTTTAGCTTAGGAGATTTAGGATGTGCTGGCATGGGGACCTGCAGGGCTTCCCCAGCAGTGCCCACCGACGCCGGTCACCTCCGGGAGAGGCGGCTGGGCTCCGTCCCCCTGCCCGGGGCCCACCGAACCACAGCGCGGGGCGAGGCAGGGCAGGAAGGGAGCCGGCGGAGATGAGTGTTTCCTGACTCTCAGGAGCGAAACAGAAAAGTGCTGTCACTCAGCAGCCCCCGCAAGTGCAGCAGCAAGATAACTCCAGACACAGCCGCCATCACTTCCCCCCTTTGTCCCTGGCTTTTTTCAGGCCTTCCTGAGCAGAAACGTCCCATCTCCGAAGGAATGTCGTTGCCGCTGGCCGCCTACAAAACGCCGAGCGGCCACGCTGCCCACAGCTTGCTGCTGGCTGGGCTGGGGCGTGGGTGCCCCGGGTACCCCGGTGTGTGGAGCAGCCGGCAGCCCCGGGCTGGGAGCTGCCACGGGAGCCTGAGGAGGATGTGCAAGGCATCCCGACATGGTAGAAACGGGCCGCCACGTCCCCCAGTTTCCTGGCCTGAGTCATTCCTGAGTGCAGGAGATTAAAGGCAGTCAGGAGCTCACAGAGAAAATGCCTCAGGAACCTGGGGCAGCCCCAGTGCCCCAGCAAGCAGCCCCAGTGTTGGGTACTGTCCTACACCTGCCTTAGGCTCCTGGAACCCCACAAGTCCCTGCCAGCTTCAGCAAATGCCCCAGCCCATGGCTGGAGGGTGTTCACAGGGCATTTCATGGCTGTGACAGTCCCTGCTACTTGCCTGTCCCTATCCTGGTGTGCGCTGAGCCAGCCCGGGGTAACCCCCACGGACTGCTGTCCCTGGCAGGGGACACGCATCCCCTGCATAAACCCCAGAGAGACCTTTCTGATCTGAAAGGAGGGAGCACTTCCACCCCTTAAATTAGGCTTTATTTTTCCCCAGCATCCTTCTCAAAAGAGGGCTCTGGTTTGGCTCTTTGGCTGCAGCTCACCCTACAACCACCTCTATTTCTGTTCAGTAAAGACCTAAGTCAATGCCCATTCCTCCCCAGTGCAGGATAACAACAACCGGCTGGCTGCTCAGCTCTGCCCCAGGGCCGCTGCCCGTTGCAGAGCCAGTGCTGCATTTGCTGCGAGCCGAGGACCAGGGCAGGATGACCCTGCCAGGGATGCTGCATGATGGGGATGACGTGGGCGCCCCGGTCCCCAAAGGCAGGAGCAGGCAGGGCGGCTGCGGGAGCAGCATGCGGTTGCGGAGGAGCAGCCCCTCAGCAGATGCTTTTGCTCCCACAGCAGCATGGGGCAAGAGAGGCCCTGATAGGAACAATGGGGTGATGGGGCACCCCCAGACAGGGCCCTTGGATAGCACAGCATCAGCGTCCCCAAAGCCAAGGCTGGAATGCAACGAGGCTGTTTTATTATCTTCCTCCCCCGCCTCTCAAGGACAAAATAATCTAATGGTTGTAGAAACACATTTTTCACCAAGGCATTCTTCATTAGTGCTTGTTTCCTCTCCCAGCCCGTTTCCTGGAAGCAGTTTGTGCTGACAGAGGTGAGTAGGAGCTGGCCGTGGGCTGCAGCGTAGCTGCTGCGGGATGCACGGGCTGCATGCGTGCGTGTAGGTGCACACACATTCCTTCCACGCCCACTGGCCCAGAGTTACAGCTGTGCTGGGGACATGCTGCATTGCTGCTGGCCACCGGCTCTCCGTGCCTGGAAACCCCAAGTGATGGATCTTTGTTGGAATGAGACTTTTTTTTTATGTTTATCATCAAGTGGAGGCCCAAGCACCTTGCAGACAGGTCCTGGTGTACATAGCCCAGAGCCCACCCGGCGCTGGAGCAGAGTGTGTGCTGGCACAGCATGGACAACCAGCAGCTCCCGTTATAAAAGCCTTCCTTGCAGGTGTTTACAGTTCAGCCATAAACATTTGCTCCTGGCTGCAGTTTTCCCAGGCAAGATTTCAGCCCAAGAGTGATTGCTCACTGAGCTAGTTCTTCCCTGGTTGTTTACTTTTACAGTTCCCCAGAGTTAAACACAGCTTTATTCCTAGAGCGACTGGAACGGCAATATCTATCATCACCAATTCTTATAATAAACCAATTATGGATCTTGTGGCAACCAAATAACAAAAATTGATCCTGTAACTGGTGCCACTGATCAGACACTACACTCAAGAGGGTGGACGTCCTGCCCTCCCCTGTATGGGCCGAGGCCGTACACTCAGACAAGGGCTTCAGGGAACATTTAGCTGCCTTCCGAATACCTTGTGCAGAGTCTGGGGTTTGAGGTCTGTGGGTGCAAAGCAAAGCTCAGGTCTCCCAGGTTGGAAGGCTGCAAAAACTGTCTGTACAGTTTGGTTTTGACTGGCTTTGGGATGTTTGTGCAAATGCTTATGAGCCCAAAGCAGGTGCACACTGTGCAGGACACACTAAATTAAATTATTCCCCCAAGAAACTCCATCAAAAGCACTGCAGTTCGCATCTTTCCTTTTGAAACCCTCCCTGTGAGCCTGAATTAGCTGCCACCCAGCCCAAGGCAAAGCTGTCCCCCACATCCCCTAAAGTAACCCAAGTCCAGATGACTCGGGTGCAGACACGGGACCCAAAGAAAGGCTGGTGGCAGCAGTGGGACCCCCACAACCCATGGGTGCAGGAGGGAGGGCTCACATCACACTGCACAACGCTTCCAGAATCAGCTCATGGACCCATCCTTTCCCTGAGCAGCTCCCACCATGGGGTTTTGCCCCTTTGGGCTGAGCGAGGATGTCCCTGCATCCCCCCTCTGCCTTCGGTGGCAGCCAGCCTGCGCCAGGGAGGGAGGGAGCCGGCAGCAAGAGGAAAAGGATATGGTACTTCTGGGAGCTGCGGCCGTTTGAAGGCTGCGAAGGGAAACAGGCCAGAGGGTTATCCAATCTCTCCGAGCAGACATTTCCGCCTGGCACGCCCCAGCGGCACAGTCACTCGGCTTCATTAATAAATCACTAATCCTGCCTGCTGCGGCTGCCTCGGGGAGGAAACGGGAGCCGGTGCGAGCGGGGCCGGGAGCGGGGTGCGTGTGCGTGTGCCCGCAGTTGTGTGCACACGGGGAGGAGCGCAGGTCACAACTAGGAGCCCTGCAAAGGTCCTCACGGGCAGGCACTTTTCTTGGCTCACCTGGGGCTGGCCACGTGCAAAGGATGCTAAGCCGGAACCTTGGCTGTGGCTCCCTGTGGTCCAGATGACCCAGGACTGCAAGCACGTGGGACACAACCCGGAGATGGGCAGAAACCTTCCTTCTTCCAACCGTCGCAAGCTCCGTTCCCCCTTCCCAGCTGCCTTTCTATATTTATAGAAAGCCAGAGCTTTCCAAGGGCTCCAAGGCTCTCCAGGACACTATTTCAGCCCTAAACAATGCGAGCTGCATTGTTTCCCCAGGAACACAGATATGGTTTATACAAGGGCCACTTGGCAGTTCGGCGGATTATCAGCGGGTGAAGGCAGGGCTTTCCGGGCATTGGGGCGGTGGCTGCCCGGCAGCCCCGGTGAGGCCACGGCCAGTGCTCGGGTCTGAGGGGCTGCATGGGCCCACGCGGTTCTCCGAGCAGGCACCGCTCGCCCAGGTGCAGCTTGCCGGGACCCGACTAGCCACAGGACAGGCTGACGCATCTGCAGGTAGTGGATTCAGAGCCGGGAACCAGAAATCCAGCCCTGGCACTTCCCACCACAGCAGCCCGGCAGCAGTGGGGATTTCAAACATCCGCTGCGCAGGAAGGTATCCTGGAGCAAACCCGGCGGCTGCTGCGGCGTGTCTTTACAGAGTAAACACTGGTGTGATGGCATGGTGCAGATGCTTGAACACAGATAAAACGGGGCGTCCTGCTGGACCTGGTCATGTGCTGCTCCCCATTGCGGCGCTGTGGCCACTGGCCACATGAATGATCCCTGGCCCTTTATCCTTCGGCACACACTGCAGGGACCTGCTCTGCACTGCATGGGGTGTCCAGACTAGCAAAGGTCTGGTTTGCAGCCCCCCATACCTGTGGTGAGCTGGGGTGCCCAGGGCCGCCCAGGCAGATGGGGGGCACAGCATGGGGCAAGGGCCCACATTTTGCACCCACCCTGGGGTACCAGCATCAGCAGGACACATTTATTTTGGAGCTGGAAGAGCAGTATGTGCAATGCGCATTGCTCCCCACTTGGACACATCCTAACCCATTCCCCGCTGGCATCCACAGTGCCCCAGCCCCGTCGGAGCTGGATGCAGGCATGTCGGGGGTGATGGCAGACCCCATGGCACACAGTCCCACATGGGGTGTGAGGACTCCCCGCAAAGACACCTTAGCTAATGAAGGAGGACAAGGGCTGCCCGGCGCACGGCTGCTCGAGACACGGCCTCCCGCAGCGTGATGCAACGAGGCTCAGCCCCACGCCTCCCCGGGACGTGAAACGCTAAATGAAACGAATTCCTGCCACCAGCACCGTTTCCTGTTTTCCTGCTACAACGGATCACACTTCCCCGCAGTCCTTGACCCCAGGGACCGGGGCTAGAAAGGATGCGACAAACCGCCCCCCCAGGCCGAGGGACGCGGGGCTGGGCTAGGGGACTGCCCCGTGCGCCCCGAGCCCGCGGCCTGTTTGTTTGTCCATCTGTGCAGACACAATAGCTGTTCGATGCCTCCAGAGCAAGCACGGCTGCCAGCTTCCTCTGGGGAGAGGATCTGATAGCCGAGGGGGGAAAGCAGAGCCACAGAACAAAGCAAAGGCCAGCGCAGGAAAGCAAAGCTGAGCCTTTGATTCAAACCCTTTTTTTTTCCCTCTCCAGGCAAGACACCAGGGTTGTCTTCTCACTTACACTTCCCCGCGATTGCAGCTAGATTTGTGCTCGGCTCTAGCAGACGGAGCCAGGTTGACCAAAGCTCAGGGCTTGTTGCTTTCCCTGCACACGTGGAAGGGCTTTCTCCACTACTGGTTCCAAACTCCCTTTCTAGCACATATTCCCCCATTGCACAGGCAAGGAGACTTGGCTTCCCAAAATGCTGAGCCAAGGAAGGTGGGATTTCTGTGACAGCAAAGGAAAGCAGCTCTCCCCAAGCTGCCCTGGGCTGTGCAGACTTTCATGGGCACATGTGTTTAAGGAAACGTCCCAGCCAGGGCAGGTTGCTGCCGTTCAGCTCCTTCAGAGAGGCACCACCACCTGTCCCTGCTAGGAAATGATGCTATTGTAACTTTTCAAGATTTTAAAGCGTAAAGTAAATGTTGGTCAACCCAAAATCATGGGTGCTTCACTCTCTTTTTCTTGGGTTGACATGACATTTCAGCTCTGGTTTTGTTTGGTTTTCCAACTATTATGGGAGCGTCAAGAGTCAGAAATCCCTCCACAGACAGTCAAACCCAGGTCTCCTGCAGCCGGCTTCACAACATGAAACTTCACACACACACATGACTGCAATCAGGACAAGCCAGAGAACACGAAACATGAGCAGCGCTCTGGGGAGGGGGGAAATACAAGGGCAGTGGGTACCAGTCTTCAGCCGCTATCGGGCAGACCCAACACTTGTGACCATTCTTGCAAATGGGGACTGTGGCGACCATTTACTTCGGGGCTGAAGGGCAGCTTTGCAAGCGCAGATCTCCCTTTCACCCAACGGTGCTTGGCAGACCACCTGGCAGCACCAGACCATCCTTCAGAGACACCATCAAAAGCTCTGCAAAAGGACTCGGCTCCCACAAAGCAGATGTGAGGACACGCTGCCACACAAACGCTCCGGCCAGCCCTCCGAGACATCCTCCGACCACACATGGCTGAGCGCTTTGCAAAGCGCAGGTCGGCGGAGCTCACCCCTGCTCCCACTTTGCAATCACAGCCAGATAAAACTCTCCCCCTCCCAGCGTGCCGGGCTCACGGCTCCAGTTACAACACACTTAATCCTTGAGCCAGTTTGACATTGCAGCTTCGGGCTGATTGCATGACCCAGTTGTGAGACAGCGAGGCCCCACTGAGCTCAGAAATGTTAAATACATTGTAATTGGACCCCCGGTGCCTCCACTTTTCTTTAGAAGAGGCCCTGGTAAGTGAATTTTCCAGAGCGTTCCCGTGCTGGTGTGGCAGCTGTGGCCCCGGAGTGCAGCTGATTCTCAAACCACCCCGGACAGAAGATTTGGAGGCCCATCCCCATCTGCATGTGGCGGCAGCGCTGCGGGGAGGTCTGGGTTGGCCGCATCAATTGCAAAATGAAGGAAACCAAATCCGCCCGTTCCTGGTTTATCCCAGAAGGAAACGGGAGTGGGGCTAGATAAGGTATGAACTCCCCAGGGAAGGGAGGGGAGAGCTGTGCACTCCCTGTTCCTACTTTTGCTTTTTACTTTTCTGTACCTTTAATATCAAATCCCCTACACAATGCTGCCAGCATGCAGACCCCGGTGAAGGGATGGTGCATCGCAGGCCAGGGAGCCTCCACCGATAACCAGCTCTGCCTTTATGCAGTTTTAAGTGACCTGCCAACACACATCAGCCGGCTGCTGTTGAATGTCGCCGAGAAGCCAATTCCTGTTCATCCTGGGGCACTGCGGAGGGCAGTGAGCTGGTAACACATCGGCCCTGATGTGCAAGAGGGTGCATGAGGGGGCAGCGAGGGCACTCGTCCCCGCTGCATGCCTCTGCCTCTCCGGGTGAGCCACAATCTGCCTTTGCCTGGGGAGACTCTGGAGGCTCCTTGGGGCAGGGCTGTCTCCGTGGCCACAGGGCAATGCTCCCAGGTGCTATTTTGTATAAAGAATAGCGCTTCCTCCAGCTCTAAAACCCTTTTGCTCTTTGCCAGTGCATGTGGGTGCCCCTCTCGCAGCTGCCGTCCTCTCCGGAGGGGCTTTGAAGGCCATCGTCACAAAATGAGCAAACTGGGGCAAGAGACTCTGAAAGATATCCAGGCAAAGGATGCAGATGCAAAGAGAGCCCTGTAACAGCCTTATTTTGCTACCAAACACTCCAAAACATTGTGAGGACAAATCCAGCACAAGTGTGAAACATCTCCTCAGCCTCTTGGGGGCTTTAAAAAAAGCCAGTTTGTTCTCCCGAAGTTTCCAGACTCGCATGTCACAGCCAGCGGGTTGAGCCCTTCAGAGCAAGTGAGTCAGAAGCTGCTCGCTGGCACGGGGCTGCGTTTCGCTGGCTGTGTTGGGGCAGAGCTGGGGGGACAGCAGGTCCAGTGGGCAATGGGGAGCTCCCACGTGGGAAGCAGATGAGTTCCAGGCATGTTTCTGACATGGCTGTTGTGGGCTAGACCTCAGATTTGGCAGCCACCTGCATACAAACAGTTTTCCTGAAAATCCTGGAGCATCTTCCCTGGGCTGTGAGTTGCGTGGGGCCTGAGACAGCACCCTGCAAACTGACGGGAGAGCTTGTGGCTCCACTGTGGGTTTCCATCTCTGGCCGTGGGAGGGCAGGATGTGTCCCAGGCCTGGGGTCAGCAGAGTAGGGCTGCCTTGACATGATACGCCGAGGCACTTCAGGGAAGGAGATGCTCTCGTTGTTTGCCTTCCTTTGAAGTAAAAACCCTTGAAAGAGAAGGAACATCAGAGCCTTCTCCAAATGCGCTTAATTAATTCAATTTGTCACATTAACAACATCAAAACAGGGAAACTGCAGCAGAGTCTGGTCCTCATCTCACACCCACCGAGCCAAGAGGGCTCCGCAGAGCTTCCCCTGGAGCTGGGCTGATTGGCTGCGGTGCAAAAACTTGGGCAGGATGCAAGGACTCAAGGCGCGAGTTGTGCCTCGATGGCATTTGTACAGTGTCGTGGACAACAGGGCCAGGTCCCCACCAATGATGCTGGGAGCCCACTGGCAACACGGACTGCACAGAAAGCCCTGCGTTTTCTTTGCTGTCCTGCTCCCACCAGCTGGGAGGTTTGGTTCCCCCCTCAGTATTTCTATATTCATGAATTAGTGTGTGCCCTTTCCCAGGCGGCTGTTGGGGAGCAGCGTAAGGATGTCTCTTACAGTAACTGTACCCCAAGGTCACGCTGTTGTCTCCCTGTGCGCCATTGCAGGCAGCAGTCAGGTCGGAGGGGTGGCTCTCGCAGAGCCGGGCTGAGCCCCCACGCCTGGCGGGCACGGCCGCGCTGCTGCCCCCGGCCCCCCGCCTCTCATCGCCTTCCTCCCAGCAGCTGACCCCAGCTGATAACCTTGGAAAAGTTCTCTCTGACCAGGAGGAGCTGGGAGGGGGAAAGAGGTTGACTTTTAACCCCCTGCTGTGCTTCATCCTCCTCCTAAATGTGCTCAACTCTGCCCTGCTGCCTCCTCTCTATACTGAACCCATCCATCTTCCTGATGCTGGATGGGCCACGGGAGCTGGAGGCCCGCAGGTCCACCCACGAGACCATCTTACACTGAGAAGGAAAGATCTTCGCTTACAACCTTGCCTGGACCCACAGTTCCCTCCTTGCCCTGTCCCATCACCGCAGGGCAATGGGACCCCAGCAGCAGGTCCCTGGCCATCCACCTGGCAAGGCTCGGTCACTCAAGGGGACCTGGAGGGCAGAGCGGTTATGACAGGGCTGCAGGCAGTGCTGCTCAGTGGTTAAACCACAGACCTTGGCCAAGTCACCAAGTGAGACAGACCCTGACCCCTTCTCCTCCCAGCCTGTCTAAAAACAGCCGGCGAGCAGCCCCGCACCCAGCCGGGACCTGGCGATAAACAAGGGGCTTTGATGTGGAGCGGAAAGTGAGCCATCCCATGCAACCCCTTATCTCCCTTTTTTTCTATTCCTGGTGTGAAGGAATGGTGTGGGAAAATGCACTTTCCAAAAGGCATCCCTGGAAAGGAGGGGCTGGGCAGCGGGCCGGGTACCCCAAGAGCCACAGGATGAGGGGGCAGGGGTCGCAGCCCAAGCCCTCCGCAAGCTGTGCACAGGGAAGCTCTACGTGACTGCTGAGAGCCGCCAGCTTGCCACGCCAGGCAGCCACGTCCCCAGGGCCACGCAGGAGCTCAGACACAAAGCTGGGACACACAGGCTGATCAGAGGAGATTCCAAATGACTCGGTGGGGCCCCGATCCCCCTGCCTCCTTCTGCCCTCCTCCGGTGGCCGTGGGAGGTTTTCCTTGGATCATTCTCATCGGCTGCGCCAGCTAAAGCCTGCTTGTTCGTGTGGAGGCAGACCTTTAACGAAGGCCCCAGCGTGGTAGGGATAATTATCTTGTGCTCCAGGAACTGCCCTCATTATTTGTTATTAATACTGAACGGGGTGTTCCCAGCCCAAAGAATTACCATAAGAAATCCCAGCCCTGATCCTGCCAGGCGCTCCGCGGGAGTCGTGCAAAAGGGTTTGCAATGTCTGGAACTAAATATAGACCATGATGTGATGAGGACGAGGAAGCAAGAGCAAGAGTCGGGAAATGGAGAGACACCCATGCAGTTCCTTGGGCGGAGGGGAGTTGCCTGTACATGCTGCCTGCATCTGCCTGCACCCGCTCTCTCCCAGCATGGTTAGGAAGGAAAAGCACACCCCACCGTGGCTGCTCGCTCACTTGTTAGGGCAGTTTGCATCAAAGATCGCCGACGGAAAAGCACCTGTCTCAACGCTCTGTGCCATCCA
The DNA here is from genome assembly GCF_047370975.1 of Nipponia nippon. Taxonomy (NCBI): domain Eukaryota; kingdom Metazoa; phylum Chordata; class Aves; order Pelecaniformes; family Threskiornithidae; genus Nipponia; species Nipponia nippon. Next base: position 9,581,073 of record NW_028262332.1, read on the forward strand.
CCAAGGGGACTTTCCAGCAGGAAAACCCCAGAGCGAGGGAGCGTAGTGATTGCCCTTCACATGCCACCGCTCTCCAGAGGGAGAGGCAGCCGGGAGGGTAGGAGATAGCTGCTGGAGAAGGTTTTCCCTCCTTCACCCTATCCGCTTTGGGGGGGGGGTGAAAGAGTCTGGAAATGGGGTGTGATTTTTGTACAGAAAAATCACTGTATCCCATTGCCCCTCCAGACAGTACAGGCAGGAGACGGCTCTCCAGGGAACGTCCCAAGCTGCTGCAGGGCTGCTTCGCCCCTGCCACCGCTGCACAGCTGGGTCCCCACCTGGGGGTCACACACCACAGCATCTGGGCTGCAAAAGGCAGCAGGGAAAGTGCTGGGCATCCAGAGGCTTTTTTCGACATTGTTTTAAACCTCAGAAACACATTTCAGGAAACTTCAGAGGAGAAAATGTATAAAGCAAGGAGGAGCAGCATCTCCAGGCAACAGGAAGGTGGAGTGGGAGAGCCACGTTAGCAGGAGCTGAACAGTTTAATAGCAGAGGTTTCCTTGGCTTTACAAACACAAGATTCAAAGTTTGAAAATGAGTGAAGCTGTCTGCTTACGTGGGTCAGATTGAGGCAGCAGCTTCACAGAGAAAGGGGAAGGAGGATGGATGCAATAAAAACAGTGAAACACTTTGCAACAGGGCGTGCCAATAAAAAGTTTAATTCTGGAGCTGCTAAATGTTTTGTTTCTTCATTTTCAAATATGAAACATGCTTTTGGGAAGCAGCATTTTCCCTGAGAAATTGGTCCCAACCTAAAAAGAAAGAGAAAAAGCCTTTAAAGGATATTAAATGGCCCCCAAGAAAGAAAGGAAGGTTTTAATTTCGTGTGGAGCACAACGTTTGCAGAATGAACCAGAAAAGGAAACGTGGCAGAGAATCTCTCTTTGGGTCTGAGCCTGTCTGACTTTGTCCTTGCGGTTTTCGGTTCAGCTACAGAGTAGAAACATCCGTTTCCCCCCCATTTCTCCCCCTGCACCCTCGAGTGCAGCCCTGCTGCCGCCATGGGCCTAGGACCTCGTGCGTGGGCCCATGGGAGCTGCAGTCGGGTGTAATTAATTCACTTTGGGTGCTGCCGGTTAAGAGCCTTCCACAAACCCCAGCTCTCAGCTGAAACTGAGGTTATTGCTCTTCCACACTCAGCCACATGTTTCTGTTTATCTGCTCTGTGTGCCAGCAGAGCCCCCGCATCCAGATACATTATGTTTGCATATAAGCTGCAAATTTGAGTTTGATTTGGTGGGTTGGAGCCCTGGGGGCCTCTTGGCTGCCTTTGAAATAGTCACTGGGTCTGAAAGGTTTCTAATGCATGGGGCTGTGTGGTCCAGGAGAGGTGCTGGGGATGTGTGAGGAGACCAGGGGGAAAGAGAAAGGAAAAGGAAAGGAAAGGTGTGGGGATAATAAAGGAGAAAATCCAGTCGGGAGAGGGACCAGCAGAGCCAGCCTCCTCGGGGCTGCCCCCCAGCACAGCGCACTGCAGAGCTCGTCTCATGGAGGGGACACGGGATGCTGCCCAGCCCTCAGCGGCCCAGCCAGTGCCCAGGTCACAGCAGACACAGCCAGACCCCGTCTTTCCACATCCTTTACCGAGGGATGTACACAGAGCTCAGCATCCCCAGCCCGATGGTGAAACTCCCTCCCTCGAGGCAGCAGAGACAGAGCAGGCTCTGGCCACCCGAGCATGGCAGTGACCTCCTTGGTCGTCCTCCAGTGCAACCTGATGGCAGCTTTTGCCGAGCCCAGCAGCTCCCATCCCCGTCCCCCTGCTCTCCCCCCACACCCGCGGGACCGCCGTGCCCTCGCATCCTCCTGCGCGCCCGTCTGAAACACCCAGCAGGAGGCTGGGAACGTTTGGCTGCTCTCCCAAGGAGATTTTCCTTCATAAAACACAAGGCATGCGGGGGCTTTTCACATGCAGTGGGCACGGCTGAATCCCTTTTCTCGGCAGCCAGCGGGAGGAAAATGGAGGGGGGACAAGAGACAGGCTGGCCCGTGCCCCCTCCTGCAGGCAGCAGGACAGCCAATGCCTTTGTTCAGTTTTCAGAGATGGAGGCAGAAAGAGGACGTTACAGAGGGGTTAAAGATATAATGATGGCCCTGAATGCGGTGAAGGAGCAGCGTGGGGTGGGAAGGCTTTGGGCCACCGAGGCTGGGGACAGGCAAGGTTTGGTGGTCGCTGCTGGTGGCTCTGGGCAGACCGGGTGTGGGGACGGGGCTGAGCCCCTCGCTTTGGGCATTTGTATGGTAGGGGTCGTCCGCTGGGCTTGTCCTGTCGTGCTTGCAGGCGGTAGTCAGAGGGGAGACAGGGCGCCCAGCCGGGTCCACACACATGGGGCTCGGGGCTCCCACGCACCCCAGGAAAGAGGAGCCAGGCAGGGTCTGGAGATGCCCCAGTTTACACCGGGGAGAGCAATGGTGCTGTGGCTGGTTTCTGCAGCCAGGCCCTCGGATTGGGGCGGGTTCCCCACCAAAGTCTTGCGAGGAATTGAGTTTTTTGTAAAAAGAATAATAAACCAACACCGTTTTGCACTTTGGTGTTTCTGCACTGCCTCACCCCAAAAGGCACACGGCGTGGAGGGAAGCCTGCTCCTGCTTGCCTGCACTTGGCTCTGGCTTTGGCCCCCCAGCCCCTCGTTTCCCCCCTGAGGGGCTGGTGGGGACAGGGACATGGCCACCACCCGCCCTGGGGACCCGCCGGGGGAGCAGGGGCAGCCTGGCCGCATGTCACTAGATGGCGGCGCTGGCTCAGAAATGGCTGCCAGGGCTTGTCGGGGCCCAACCTGGGGGACCCCCGAAATCACAGGGTGGTCTGGGGGACCCCCGGCCCCACAGGGCTGCTGGAGGGTCCCCAGTGCAGCCCCCAGGCACCCCTGGCACCCCGTGTCCCACAGGCGCTGGTGGAGGCCGCCATGGAGGCTGTGCGGGGCCAGGCTGCTCTCCCACCATGGGGGAAGAAGCCTGGGGTAAAACAACCAGGATGAGGCCGGGACGTGCGTCCTGCAGAGCCCGCAGCCGCCCCGAGGAGAAGGCAGACATGAGGGGCCATCCTGCCCACCCAGCCCCTGACTCCCAGCCCAGCTTGGGTGCACAAGCGGTGCCAGGGAAGGAGGGCTTCACACGAAGCCATGGCAGGAGGCACATGGCCCGGCAGCGTCATGGCAGGTGGCGGCATGGAGGAGAGCGCTCACCCTCCCCAGCCCAGCCACCGCTCCCCAGCCCAGCAGTTGCCCGGACAGAGCCAGGAGCGAGGGGCGCTTGCCGACACTGTCTTGCTGGGGAGACAACAGGGCGATTGTGGCTGGGCTGGAGCCTTGTCGGCCACCATTGTCCTCACTAGGAATGGCCGGGGCACACCAAGCTGGCACGGCTCCCCGGGCCCCTGCAGCCCCGTGGGGGATGAAGCAGGTCAGCATGGTGTCGGTGGGACCCAGCAGCCTGGCACTGCTCATCCACCTGCGTAAGACCCCACCCACGGGTATTTACCCAGACAGGGGTTGTTACCGCCATCACCCAGCACGGCAGATGGCACACAGGGACGGGGAAGGGGAGCCCATGTTGCAGTCGCCCATGAGTAAATAAAGACGTGATATACCTCACCTATTGAAGTTGGAGGCTTTTCTTTTTCTGCTCGCTGCAGCCTCACCTTACGGGACTGTTCCCGCTGGTGAAGACCTCAGCAGCCATGTTGTCTTCAGGACGGCTCCAGCACACTCCTCACGCGTGCACACAGTCACCTTCCCTCCTGTAAACTTTACTTTCGGTCTCTCTTTTCTACCCTCGAATCTCAGTTTCTTGCAGCCTGAAGGGCTACTTTTGCTCCCAGGTAAGAAGCAGCACAAATTCATTAGACAAATCCCAGGGAATTTTTACAACCACACTTACCAGCACAGGCCATGCTCATCTGCCAGCTGCTGAGTTGCCCATGATGTACATTAAAGTTGCAAGCAAAACACGCTCAGTTGGAGGGAGGCAGAAAGACAGTCTTTGAGTTAGAAGATACAAGAAGGATTTTCCTGAGGGACCCCTAAAGCAGAAAGCTGGTACCTTCTGGGTCAGGAGTAGACTCACATGGCAGGATAAAACACCTCCCTCCCCTTGCCAGACTGACATATTTTTTAATTCACTATATTTTAAACAAGTAAAATGTTGTGGAAAGTGAAGTCAACCTGCCTCAGAAAGCCAGCGGGTATGTGGCATAACCCTGAAGAGTGGTATGGGGTTGTCCCACAGCTGCCAAGCTGATCCCAGATGAGTCAGGGCTAAACCTGTCTCTCCCTTGAGGTGTCTAAGTTTTGCTTGTCCCAGTCCTTCCCATTTTACCAGCTGTTGAGCCAATTCCTGTCCTCAGGCTTTCACACTCCCTTGAACAGGTCACTTTGGCATGTTTCTGACCTCTGCTGCTCTGGGTTCACGGGTTGAGACATTCCTTTCTGCATTAATTCCCAATGAGAGTGGGCTCTGCATCAGTTAACCAGGATCATCTCCCTCTGCACCTCCCATGTCTTCTGGAAGCCTTTGGGAGCTGCCTACCGCAATGCAGCAGCGACAGCGAGGCATCTCTCACCCTCCTGGGAGCAGTGTAAGTGTGGAAGCCCTCCAGCAGGACATTTGGCACATGTCCTACAGCCATCAGCCCCTCAAAGCCCATCCAGGCTTCCCCTTGCACAGCATCTTCCTGCGGAGCTGCTCCTGAGCCACAGCACAGCCTGACTGTGGCAGAGAGGAGGTCAGAGAACTGCATCCCTCCTGTTCCCCCATCAAGGAAACCCAGGTGGAGAAGTGGAAAAGATCTCATTTCATGCCTAGACCACAGCAGGTTGAAGGGCATGAACCTCCCATGGTGGTCTAAAACACCCTGCAGCACAACAGAGGAAAGCCCTTCACAGCGCTGAACCCCCAAGACTGGGCAGATGCAGGCAGGGAGTGTGGATGTGCACCCAGCCGGGGCAGGGTCTGGGGTCCCCATCCATGCAAAATCATCAGTGCTTCCCTGGGAGGTACACAAGCCTCAAAAATGGAAAGCAAACACCTCTCTCAGCAGCAGACATGCCCAGCATGGCCCCCATCGAACTCCTGTGCTGCCCCACAGTCAGACCCATTCCACAGTGTTCATGTTCCCAGTATGGCCAGTTCCCTCCAGCACTGGGGCCCATTACTGGACAGATCTGCAGCTTTAAGGCACAGCGAGACCGTGGAGCAGGTTGCTCTTCCCAGCCTCCAGTGACCTGCCAGAGTCAACTTAGCTGAGAGTAATTAGTGTGGTTATCAAGGGAAGAGGTGGATTAATGTGGGAAAGTCATTGATGAAGGCAGAGAAGGGCAGATGCTTTCCTGGAGTCCCCAATCAATACAGACCTTGGAGGATGAATGAGGGCTTCAAAGAAAAGCATCAGTGAACAATTGAATGCTTTTAGCTCCCGGATGGCTGCTCTGCCTGAAGCAATGAGTGAAATATGGCACAGGGCACCCCGCACACTCTAGCAATTATCCCTCGCTTGTGCCTCTGAAGGAGCCTCTGCCCACCGGGCACCCATGCAAGGGAGGAGGATGCTGGTGGGGTGGGATGAAGACGGGCACCAAGGTGGCTGTGAATTTGTGAGTTGGAGGGGCTGAGAACTCTCTCCAAACTCCTGTCCCCTCTTGGCCCTCCAGCTCTGCCCCACACCTTCCCTCCCCAGGAGGGCAAGTGGACGACGGCAACATGAGTGGGACTGTCGGTGACCACTGGCATGCAGGGCTTTCTGGGGCAGCCCCAGCCCCGAACATGTCCCACAGGGCAGTGGGCAAGAGAAAAACCTACAACCCCAGGTCTCTGAGCCTGAGCAGCACCCAGCACCACCCGCTCTCCTGCCCCATGACCGTGCCCTGCCCCACGCCGTGCAGCAGCTGCCAGTGGGCTGTGCTGCCGGTCACCGCACAATATGCCGGCAGCCGTGCCAGCACCCCCTCTTCCCGCTCCATTTTGCTTTGCTTTAATTGTGCAATGTAGAAAGTGGGTCAGGAAGAGCTGGGAAGAGCCGCTGGGAGGGAAGGGAGGGAGCCACAAGGTCGCAGGCTGTGCTGCAGGCCCTCGGCAGCGTGTGCAGGGGACATGCTCCCCCGGCCGGCGGTGACGCCGGGCTGGCGGCCACCATGGCTCCTGCGTGCCAGCACTCCTGCCTGCACTGCCTGCAGCGGACATGTACACGGACATGTCCCTGTGTCCAAATCTGACCGCTTCCAAGGCAAAGCCTTGTTGGTCTCCGAGGTGCAGAGGTGTGTTTTTTCATTGCGCTGAAGGATAAACTGAGGCACAGAGCGGGGAAGCAGCTTGCCCAAAGTCAGCAGTCTTGGTAGGAGAAGAACATGCCAGCACTGCCACACCTGCTGGTGGATGAGTGCTGAGCCACGTGGGTGGCTCCTGGCACATGGGTTATTGGCCGTGGCCCTTAGCGCCGTCCAGGCGGCAGCTGGTGCCAGAAAACTACGGCCACATGCAGTCGGTGGAGCTGGGTCCCCGTGGCCCAGATCCCGGTCACAGGGAGCACGGCTGAGGCGTGGGGGGGGAAGGCAGAGCTGCCCTTGACCCCAGTGCCAGCAGGTCCCCGCTGGCAGCAGGGCAGTGCTGTGCCCAGCCATGGCTCACTGCGTCCCAGCCCCCTGCTGTGCTACCCGCTTGCAGCACCCAGTGACTTTACTCGAAAGCCAAGCAGGGTGTGATGGCTCTGCAGAGAGGGAGAAAAACCAAAACAAATCAGAGCATGTTTTTTTTTGCACTCCCGGCCCAACTCCCGGCCCCTCCTCTGTCATCCCCACTGGAATGTGCCTCCGAATTCCTCGCTGGCTCACTGCGTGCTGCTGCCGGCTTTGCCTCTGATTGTTTGCAGCGATTGTGCTTTTCCCACACTCCAGATCATGGCTAGGAATCACCCGTGGCTCCGTGCCGGCTCCGTATCACCCCCAGCACAATGTGCAAGCGCAGACTTAGGCAAAGCGGCAATTGAAGAGAGCCAGCGGGGTGAAGTGGGTGCTGCGTGACTTGGCCATGAGTCACGCCGCGCCAGCTCAGCCTCCCCTCTGATCCTGGTTCAACACCTGCACCGAGCACAAGGCAGGCAGGCGGTCGGCTGCCTCTTACCCCTTCGCCCCCACGTCAGACGCCGCTGTGGGGCTCACATGGGCTTGACCAAGCAGGGTCTGGGCAGATGCCGGATGAGCAGGGCAGGAGGTAGAGATGTGACTGCTGCCCTTTCATGTATTCCTCATCACTTCGGCTTCAATCTCCATTTCAGAGCCCTGACACAGCCCTAGAAGCACGGTCACAATTTTTGGTGCGCCTCTTCCCTGGTGTGGAGGCTGCAAAAGTTGGGATTTCTTTGCTTGCCGGCAAAGCTTTGGGAACACTTTTCCATCTGAACACCTGGACTTCTGCTCTCTGCAGCCCTTGGAGAGGGAGGTGGGTGGCTGCAGGGATATGTTTGCTTCCCGCACTTTGTTTTTTCTGGCTGGGGCCACATCCCTCTGCCCGGTGTCACCTCCCTGCTCCACGCACAGAGGGCAGCTGCCGTTTCCATCAGTCTGGACGCACTAGGGAGATACCCGTGCTCCAGTGCTGGGACATCAGTAGCAGCAGGATGGCTCAAAAATGGCTGAGACCAGATGTGGTCACACAGATCCCACGTCCATCCCAGTTCTGTGAACATCTGACACCTCTAAGCTTGAATCCGCCTGCTCTCACCATTGCATCAGCGGAGCACCTGGCAGCCATTTCTCCTTCCAGCACCCCAAAATGCCCTTGTCTGCATCATAAGGTGGGGAAGAAGTCCTAAGGAGAGGTGTTATCTCCTGCAAACATACAGGAGGTCAGGAACCACCTGGGAGTGAGTGGCCCAGATTGACGCACTGAATCCAGGCTTCCCAAAGCCAAGGCAGCCTCCATCCACTCCCATTAATGGACTACCTCTTACACAGTGACTCCATAAAGTAGTTAATCCTTATCTGCAATTTATAAAAGGATAAACTGCACATGATTAAGACTGTACTGTGCAAGGCACCCAGCTCCAACAAAACAGCATCGCATCCCTGCAGCCCTCGGCGGTCAGCTCCCCCGAGGAACCAGCACCCCAATCCCAGGTCCCTCGAGCCCTCCAGGACCAGACAGCAAGGACTTTCCAGAGGTCACCCACATCCCTGAGCACCCTCCAGCCTCCTATCTCCCAGCCCAGCTCTAATCTCAGGGTTCAGGGCTCTGAGCATGAATAAACTCACCTGTTATTTGCAAACAATTCACCCACAAGTACTCGACAAACAAAACCCTGTAATTAAGGAAATAACACCAGCCCTCTCCCCCATTATACAGTGCTGTAGACTGACTTCTGTTTAAATTGTTTTATTGCGAAGAGTTTTAAATCACTCTTTTTATTTGAGATGAGGTAAAGGCTAAACATAGGAAAAAAAATCAGGGAAAGAAGGTCTGGATGGGCGGCTGCCAGGGCTCAGCCCTATCGCTGCTTTTCTCATAGGAAACCCCCATAAAACCGCTGAGAACAGGACACCCGCAGCATCGCCTTCTGTTCTGCTCCTATCACAAACCAAACATAGTGGAAGGTGAATGTAAACAGTTTCTTTAGCCTGATCAAATCGCCAGATGTCAAATTAGCACACTCGGTTAAGCCTCGGCCCTAATTGCACCGTTTGTCATGCTGGAGCAGGCGGCGGCACAGCATGCCAGCCCCCCCCAGCCCTCAGTGGGACAAGGGCTCCCGGCCCCCCACTCCCTGCCGGCCCCGCTGCTGCCCGCCCTGAGCTGGCACTGCGCCCCATGGGCCGGGGACTAGGCAGGGTCCCATGAGAGCAGCCCCCAGGGGGTGATTTCCCACCCTGTTCTGCCCAGTCACCCCCAGTTTGGGGACAGGGAAGAGCCGCTGCAGACTTCCCCCGGAGCAGCTCTCCAGAGCAGCATCTTCCCCCCAGCTCTCCAGTCCTGACTCCTCCAGCGAAGTCTGTTTTCTTTGAGTACCACATCTTCTTCTGGGGCACTGGCCAGGCGGGAGCCCTCCTCCTCCAGCGCTTCTCCCTGCTTCAGTCCTGCTGGCTCCAGCGCTGCAGTCCCCAGCTGCCCGCTGCCGCAGCACCCGGCACTCACCGCTCCCCTACTGCTGAGCACGGGCAAGCTCACTGCACGCGCTGGCACGCGCGGCTCAAACCCAGCGTCGGTGTCAACCCCGGGCGCTGCTGGCAATCCTTATCACGTTTTCTCAGTAGCTCCCTCCTTCCCCACACAATGAAGGTCAGGGTGCAGAGGGACGTTTGGTTTCTTGCCATCAAAACAGCACAGGTTTGGGTTTGGTTTTTTCCTTCTTCCTGCCCATCAAATCCCAGCTCCCCGTATCCAGCAGCCCCAAGGCGAGGTGGCCAACGCGGTGTGTGGATGCTGGGTCAGCCCCGCCGGCTGCCGCTTCGCAGCAGAGCCCTGCGATCTGCCCTGCGCAGATGGGATGCCGCTCAACAGACTCCCACCCGGGCGAGCCGGGAAATGACCAAAAGGGGAAATTAATGGAGTCAACAAGCTTTTGCAGCTTTGCCTATTTTTTTACTGCTTAGAGGTTTTTTTTTTGAAAGGGCTCAGATGTTTCCACGGGTGGGAAAGCCCGCCCCGGAGCTAACCCACCGGGACATCCAGGCCTGGGGGAGCAAGAGGATTCTGACGATTTTGAAACAAAACTATTTTTTCTGTTAGAAAAACAAGTACTTGGCTGGCCAAAGACAAATATTTTGAGTGTTTGCTTTTAACGCTTTCGGCACCAGCCATGTGTGCCTTTCTGTTTAACAAGAGCTTCTCACCTTGCAACGCTCCTTAAATGTCAGGTTGCTAGTTTTTTACATTAACTTGAAATCAAATCAAAAATAGTTTCATTCGTCCCAAAAGAACACTTTTTAATGTTTGGCTTTGCAAAAAGAAACTTTCTCTGGCCGTGTGGGTTTTGCACAAGCCAAACAAGCCTCCTCCTGCCCTCCTGGCTTGCCGGCACGGCCCCCTTGGCCACACCACCAGCCCTCGAGCTGCCCCCGCCTCGTGCCCAGCACAGCTCCATCTGCGCCAGAGCACACATGGCCAAATCCAGCCTCCTCTGACCCAGGAGTGATAATCTCAAAGCTGTTTGCTGCCAGCAAGTTTCGTGCACGTAGGCGGTGGAATAAGAGGTCAGAGAGGCCCTATTGGTGTCGCTGCTAGTGTCACCTTGGAGAAAGAGACTGCACGGGGAGCTCAGCCTTCTTATTAGACAGCAGAGCACCCACACACAAGAAACCCTCCGAGTGACAAGTGCGTAGGAAACCAGGCTGGTTTCCTGTCTCTGCTCTGCTGCTCCCAGCGCTGCTTCGCGCCGTGAGCCCCAGACGAGCCCCAGCTCCATCCATGCCAGCTCCCATGCAGCGTGGCACAGCAGTCCCCCGGGGCTCACGGCAGCTCTGTCCTGCTGGGGGGCACTGCCAAGCACCCCCACCGTGGTGCCCATGGCTGCGCAGCTCTGTCAGGAATCGCTGCGGTATCACCTAAAGCTTTGCTGAACTCTTGCTTCTCCTACTGATAACAGCATGCTCTTGGCCAGTGCCCAGGGCCAGGTTCTCCGTGGGAAGGGGGATCCGTCTGGCAGGCACCCCCTGCCACAAAGCTACCAGGCTCCAGGCCCCAGGATGGAGGCACAAGCTTCCCCGGGAACTGAGGGATGGGACATCTCCTTGGCTTGGGCATAGTGAGAGGTGGGAAGGATCAGATTCATGAGACTTGTGGTCCTGGTGGCACACAGCCGGCCAAGCCACACCGTGCCATGCTGGCCAAGCCCTGGTGCAGGTGAGGAGCCCCAAGGAGGCGAAGGGCCAGGGCTCTGCAGGCCAGTGCTCACCGGGGCTCGGAGGAGGAATCTTAGCTGTCTGTGTTCAAAGCCGTCGGCAGCTGCGGCCGGGAGCACTGTGGTGGCAGGAGGGTGCAGAGCAGGCTGGCCGGGTTTTCAAACCCATTGGTTCACAGAGGAGCCGGCAAGGGAGGGGCAAGGGAGCAGCCTGCCTCGTAATTGCGTTAATTAACCAGGCTCACTCCGAGCAGGATCCCACACTGAGCACGCCGTGTTAGGGGTTGTGCCGTCCATGCTGAGGGCAGGTGCCTCATCATCCCCTACCCAGGCAGCGTCACCATCCCCTCCTGTCCCCACCATCCCAGCGGGAGCATCCAGCCAGGCCTGGGGCATGCTCTGCTCCAAAGGTGGCTCCCAAGCGGCTTCCCTGTCCCCATCATACAGCAAGGGTCACATCTGGGGTCACCCTTGGTGTGCAGCCCTTGGACACAATGACTTTTGGGAGAGGCCCAGAATGGTCAGACACTGGTTCCTTGCAGGCTTTGGGAAGGGAGCGTTCCCAGTGATGCTCAGAGGTATCATCAGGGTGCCTGTGTCCTGTCAATCAGCGGGGTAGCACCGGGCTGCCAGGATGCTGCTGTGCTTTGCAGGACCAGGCAAGGTGGTGTGTGTGGGATCTGGCCCTTGGGCGTTCGCTCAGCCCGTGTCGAAGTGACGCAATGGAAAGCAGCAAGCAGGAGCGTGCCTTGCCCCTACTTGCAGCTCTTCCAGCTTTAGGGCTCGATGGTGGAGATAAACGGCCTTGATGGGATGGCAGGACAAGTTCCAACACTGCTTCCCAGCGCCTGCTGCCAGCTTCGGAGCGTGAGAAAATACCAGGCAGGGAGGGAAGGATCAGCATCGCACGGATGTTTAGAGATGATTGATATTTTTATGGTGAAGTTGGGATTTTTGGGTTCCTCCATCCCTCCACGTGGCAGGTTTCTAGGCTTAGGCTTGCATGCACGTGTTCGGCACAGTGCTGCCCACGGGCGCTCGGTGACATGCCAGGGGCTGGGCTGCACCCCAACTTCTTGCCCGTGCACCCAGAGCTGGGTGCAGGCGCCCACTGAAGCCGTGCACAGCTCCACACATGGCTCGACAGCCCTGGCCCCTTCCCCACTCAGCACCAGCGTCCCTGGTTGAGCCCGCAGGCTGGTTAGGATGGACCCTCAAAACTAGCGAGTTTCAAAGTAAATCAAGCAAAGTGCCAAAAGCACAAGTCACCCATGGGTCTTCATCCATCTCCATGGCCAGGGACCCCCGGGCCAGGTGCCAGCAGGGAGCAGGGAGCTGCCGCCTCCCTGCCCACGGTGCAGCCGGCTCTGGGGACTGACCACAGGAGAGGGCTCTGGGTAAAGCAGCAGCAGAGACAACTTATTGCTTCATAAACAGGCAGTGAAATAACCTCTCCACTCAGCGCTGGGTAACGATGCTGCAGGGATCAGAGGGTCCCAGGGCAATATCAACCCCCCCTCGCTTTGGCTGTCTGCATTTACGGCAGCTCTAGCACTGGGTGAGATTGAATCTTGGGGGACAGTATCTCCTGGCCAGCTGGGGAGGACCAGACTCTTCTTGAGATGTTCTAGGGCATCGCATTCAGCTCCTTTCACTAGCGCTCCCTTCATACCACTAAGAAGACAGAAACCAGCCCAGGGAGCGCAGCCCTCTTCTCCTAGCAGGTTGTGGGACATGTCCGGGCATAAGCCGGCTCCCTGCTGCAGACGATGAGCCACCGCGTGCTCCAGAGGTGCTGCCTCCATTCAGGGGGTTTGGTGTGGGCAGCAGCTCCAGGACAGGTCCCCAGCAGGGCCCTGTGCCCCTCTACGCTCCCTCGGGAGAGGGGAAAACACAAAGAGCAAGCTCAGCTCTCTGGGAAAGCTCCTATCTGCTATTCAGTGCTGCATCCCTTGAGGTAGTCTGGAGGAATTCAGCCTGATTATCATTAGAATAAAGGCCAAAGGAGCCCAGCTCTCTCCCTGCGCTCTCTCAACTGCTCTCAGCTTCCCCCGGTGTCCCCCCACCGGGTCCGGCTTGGTCCCCACCACTGTGCCCTGCTCTGGGCTGCAGCTGGAGCTCTGCCTGGTGCAGGAGCATGCTGCGGGGCGGGCAGGGCTGCAGCGAGGGGTCCTTGGCCGGTGTGAAATGGCCCATCCTGCCTGCAGGAGATTGCTTCCAGCAATCGCATGTTGGTGCTCCCCAATGAACACATGTTTTATCGGGTTCCAGGCCCTCCGAAACCAGCCGCTATCCTGCTACCTGTTACTAGCCTGCCTGATCATCACCATCCAAAATTCAGGAAAGGAGAGATGTGCACGTGCTCCAGAAAGATGCGGGATTGATCCAAAGCCTAGACATCCTGGAGCATCTTGCCAGCGCTTCCACCGGGACATGGGTCAGGAGCAGATGTAGCTGACTGGAGGGGGCTCCGCTCCTTCCCGGACCTACGTGCCTTCCCCAAGTGAGGCTGCAATTGCAAAAAGGGAGTTTTTCCTAAAAGAAGATGAGGCTAAGCCAGAGACAGCAGGCAATGAACTAAAAAGGCACAGCCTGCTTCAAAATCAATGTCCTTGCAGAGCAGCCGCTCGGGGCAAAGAGAGCCTCAGACAGGCAGACCCAACCCCAGCAGCGCCTCCGGCAGTCCTTCCGCACTGCATGCGGATGCTACAGAAAAGGGGGAGGTAACTCTACCCGGGTAATTGGGTACTCTATCAATTAATTGGGAACCTACACGTGGTTCCTATCGTTATTTATATCTGAGTGTGCAAAAGCAACAACCACGCATCTTGGAAGCAGGGTACGCACTTTTTGCCTCTAGCGCTCCCAGCAAATGCGTGTTTCCGCTTGGGTCCCGGAGGTTTGCTCTCCTTATCGGAGCCGGGACACGTGTGGTTTTTTGATCGGGAATTGTGCCCTCAGGTGCTCCACCTGTCAGCTCCCCTCCGCCGCTCCCTGTGGAGGAGGAGGCTCCGCACCGTGGGATTTCTCATCCTCCAGAGCAGCGTCGCGGGGAAGCGGCTGTGCCCGGGCACGTCCCGGCAGCAGGCAGTGTTCGGCTCCCCCCAGGCACTGGGGATGCACACCTCCATGGCTGTGAGCTCACCCCAGCCGCTGATCCCAACTCAGTCCTTTCCTTTTGTCCTCCTCAAGCCAGGACCTCGAGGGATGGGGGCTGCCTGCGTGGTGGTGGCGGAGGGGAGCCCAAATAGGTCGGTTCTGCTCGGAGGTGAGGCTCAGAGCCTGAGCAGGGCAGGCCAGTCCCTTTCACTGCCCTCAAACATCTGCACGGCCACGGTTTAACCCTGCTCTGGTCCCTTTCCAGCCCTCAGGCTGTTTCCTTGGAGGTCCAAAAGCTGTCCATGAGGGATATGACCCTGCAAAGACCCACAGCAGGGCTGGAGCAGAGGAAACTTTTATACCTAACCTTTAAACCACCTGATTTTCAGGTACATGGGTGCAACAGCCTGTCAACATCCTCATTGCAAGTAAGTGATGCCGGCAGCACCCAGCCCTGCAGCTGGAGGGCTTGGCAGGTCCCCCCCCGTCCCTACCACCGCTGCGCTGGCCCAGGGCGAGGGCGCCCGTCAGGCAGCACCTGATGCATGAATTCACACGGAAAGCCCCAGCCAGCGATGCCAGGACGAGCAGAGGGGACACTGAGAGCTGCCCTTGTGCACTCGCATCCCACCGAGCCATTGCCTGCCCCTGCCCTGCCCCGCTGAAAAGGGCTCGATGCCGCCCTGGCTGAAATGAGGAGCAGCGTCAGGCTGGGGCTGATGTACCTGAGCCGGGGCGATGCCTCGGAACAAAAGGTTGGGAGTTTAATGTTACACCAGGAAAACAACTCACTGGAAACCTGCCACCGTTCATAAATAAATACAGGACGAGCCCTGACAAGTCCAGCTCGTAGCTGCAGTGACACAACTGCTCTCTCTTCCCCGTGCCCTTTAAAAAGCCTGTAAGTGCCGACGAAGAGCATCCTCCCTCCTGCGCTCTCCAGGGCCAGGGATCGCACCCGGCAGGCAGCTGCTGCACTGGCCAGGAACAGTGGCTTTTTCCTGGAGACTGGCCACAGCTCATGCCGGCAAAGCCACGACACTTGTGGCCCGACCCCCCAGCACGGCCACTTTGCCCATCCCAAATCCCCCCCGTGCTGGGCACTAAGCACGTTGCAAGGTGGCAAGTGGTACCCAGGAACGGGCTGGGGTGACCCTTCCCCGGGGAATACCCTTCCTAAAGCCACCGGGGAAGCTCAGAGCAGGGAGAAGTCCGGTCTCCAGAGCACGCTCAGGCTTCCGAGTGGTGACTGACAGCTGTCAATCAACAGATGACACAAAGGGGGCTGGGAATGGCAGTTTGGGTGCATCTGGCCTCCGATGGGGGCCCGGGCCAAACATCTGCCTGCCAGCCTACTGATAAAAATGGTGTTTTCATAAAACTGAGATTTGGGGGGAGGATGTGTGGGGGGATGACATTTCCAACAAAACTCTTCTCTAGTGCCGGAACAGCAATCATTTTTATCACTTTTTGGCAGCCAACCAGATTTACAACGGCCTTTCACTGAAGAAACAGAGCTTCTGTTTGTTTTCGGGGCATCCACATTCCCAGGGTTTGACAGAAATGACTATTTCCCCCCCCTTTTCTTCCAAATGTTGACACAGGAGTGAAACACTGCCTTTGCTGCCAGGTCGCTGGCCAAGCTGAGAAAGGGAAATGTGCTGCTTTGCTGGAGGAGAGGCCGGGACGTGCCCAGGTTTGCCTGTGCCCCCGGGATGCTCTGCCCGGCCAGGATTGCTCCGAGCTTGGAGCGGCTGCTCCAGCCTCGCTGCACCAGCACCACGTCCCGCATGGTCCCAGGGGGCTGCTGCAGCCTGGGCACCGTCACGGGGAAGAGCAAACCCAGCAGGAGCAGCGCTGCCGTGCAAGGAGCCCAGAGCAGGGACCCGTGGCCCATCGTGGCTTTGCAGGGATCCCCGTGGTGGTCACAGATTTGGAGAGACCCCCGAGGCGGTCATGGCTTTGCAGAGACCCCTGTAGCCATCTCAGTCCCCATGTCCAGAGGTATTACCAGTGCCCAGCCTGGCACAGAGCACAGGTCCCGCTGCAAAGGGGGTTGCCCTGCAGGACAGGGGATGAGGAAAGCATGGCCCAGCACCCCTGGGGTTTGAGGAGCCCGAGCACTGAGCCACGCCCAGACCCATTTCTGCCCTAGACCAAGGTGCTCATCTGCAGACAACCTCAGCAAGACCCATGAGTGAAAAGCTCAGCTCTGTGTTTTAATGCACCCACTTCAGGCAGGGAACCCTGATTTCTCCCCCCAGCCTCTGTTTGCCCCTCCAGCTCTGCAGCAGCCTCTTTGCAGGGAGCCTTTGGGGCTGCTCACACCGTCCCCAGCCCATCCTACCCCCCCGAGAGCATGAGCCTGGCCCTCGCTGGCAGCAGCCCAGCCGGGGGGCCGTGCCGGGTGGTGGGAAAGCAGAGATGCGTGCACCTGCCCGTGGCCCCGGGGAGGCGAGCGGTGGCGCAGGGGGAAGTCAGGGGTGGGCTGGGGGAGCAGCATCCTCTGGCTGGGAGGGAGGAGGCTGGAGCACAGACAAGCCGCGGGAAGAGACCGGGTGAACTCATCTCTTGGTTCCTGGGCCAGGGCGCCAGGGCACAGGGAGGACAGGCCACTGAGCGCCCATCTGACACCATCCCCGCACTGAGGCTGAATCCTGCTGCGAGACAGGTGCCGGCGGGAGGCTGCGAGCAGCCCCGGCGTGCCCCTGCATGCCTGCCTGCATCGGTGTCTCCTTCTGCAAGAAACTGGGAGCTGCACCAGCCTCCCCGTTTCCTGCCCACTGCTGCCAGTGCTGTGTGCTTGCATCCCCCAGGGACAGGTGAAGCCCACATCCCGCTGCTCACGGGCACAGGTTTGCTCCTGCATTCCTGCCAGTGCTGTGTGCGGGGGTGCCTGACTCATGCAAGGATAAATTTGCAGTCCGGGGTGTGCAGGGCTGCTGGCTGACCCCCAGTGAGGCTGTGGGCTTGCATCTCCACTCTTGGGGGCTGATGGTTGCTCTCAGCAGGCGCAGAAGACCCAGGCCAGATCATCGTGGAGCACCCAGCTCTCTGCCCACTGTGGCAAAGCCCCGGTGCTTGGGAAGCTGGAAGCACCCTTCCTCTGAGTAACGCCAGTGCCAGATTCCCAGGGAACTTGAAACAAAGCAAATCCAGTCCAAGACACGCATCCCCAAGCTCTGTAGCTGGAGGGCACTGGGGGGAGCTCAGGGGGAGAAAAGATGAGGAGAATCAGAATCTTTTTTTGCAGCCAAGTGCGCATTTTCCCAAATCTTTCGCAGCTCTTGCATCAGGAGCTGTAATTACCAAGACTTGCCCTCTCTGTCTGCACGAGGCTGCCGTGTTGGATGCTGCCCCAGCACTTTGAAGTCTCTCTTTGCAGCAGGGTAAAGGTTCGTTAACTCTTTCGAGATGAGCAGGGCGACCTCCATCGTCTCCTGGCTCGTGAGCAGTGAGAGCACCTGCAGCACTGTGGTCGGAGCTCAGCCTCCACCTCTGTGGCCATGACTTGACGCGCTGCATGTTGGTGCAACCGCCTGGCCCTCCTGCAGCCGTGCTGTGCTGCTGCGCTCCTGCCCTGCCACCGGCCAAGGAGGCGTTAGCCCAGCAGGGACAGCAGCCAGCATCCCACACCTGGGCCATTTGCAAATGGTGACCAGCAGCATGGCAGGGTCCAACACTGCGTGTCCGGACGTGTCAGCAGATGGCAATGTTTCTGTGCTCTGCATATCTCCGCAGATCTCTCCTTTTCAGCCTGCAGCCTGCTACCAAACCCCGGCAGCATCAGCAGGACCCCTCCGTGGGGTCGAACCAGGACCCAACCCAGAAAGTCCAGAGCATCAAGGTCTGATGATGCTAACATGCCCAAACATCTCCGGCACCCTGCTAGCAAGATCTCCCAGCGTTTCTCCTCTGTCCGTGCCCAGGACACGGCTGTCTCATCCTCTCAGTTGTGGCGTTGCTGTTTCTGGTCTCAGCGCTGGCCAGGAAGGGCAGAGGCAATGACAAAAATAGCCAACAAACCGTTCAGTGAAGCCTTTTCAGATGCTTGGGTGTGGTGTGACTTTTGGGCAAGAGATCAGGGGTTGGCTTTTTCCGTCCAGCACTGCTCCCCTGCACTGGCTTGGCTTGGCTCAGCTTGGCTCAGCTCAGCTCAGCTCGGCTGTGCCAGGTTGCTTGGGAGCACTAAGGCAAGCAGGCAGAGGCCAGGAACAGAGGAGGAGGTGGAAGAAGGCTGTCCTTGTGGTGGCCTTAGTAAAATGTCAGCCAAAACATCTCTGTGGCGAGCTCTGAAATGTCAGGTCTGAACGGCAGCAAGTCAGGGCTCGGTGCTTTCCATCCCTCTCACCCTCCTCCGGCAAAAGCGGTCCCTGTGCGCGGTGCTGCCGGTGCCTGGCCGCAGCTCAGCCCGCCTCGCTCGCAGCAGGAGGTTTCTATTTCCCAGACTTCCCCTTTTGGGTGAGATTTATGAAAGTCTGATCACGGCATTTAGGAACCGTGAATGACCCAGCGAGCCTGCCCCAGGGGGTAAAAATAGCCCCGGGTAGTGATTCAGCATCTTGTGGTGTACAGAGCCCCGAGGCTGTGGACACGCTCCGGGCTGGTGATGCTGCCACAGCCCTGTGTCACCCGTGCTGCGTGGTCCCGTCCTGCAGACGTGTCAGGAACCTGCTCTGTCGCACCGATTAGCTGTGCGGCAAGGGCCGGGGGCATTGAGCTGTGCTGAGCCGGGGCAGTTTGCATGATGGGCTGCTCCAGCCGCGACCCAGCTCTCTTGAGCTGATGCTGCATTGCAGGTTTCCGCTTGCCCTGCAGGAGCTGGAGTGGGTGCTCAGCCCTGAGCACGGCCACATTGCTGCGTTCAGCTTTTGACAGCTCCCAGCAGCCGGCAGAGCCTGTCCAGGGGCACCCGTGGGATGGGGGCTGCTTTCCAAGGAGCCTTGCACCCTGTCGGGGGAAGGCACCATAGCACCTGAGTGCCTGGGAGAAGCCACGTGGGATGTTGGGAACATTTAGGGATTACGTTTTACCTCCTGGTGTAAAAACCTGTACCCCAGCAGCCCTGTCCCTCCCTGCCCGCAGGCTGGGACTGGAGGGGGGCCAGACCCTTCGTGCCGGTGCAGCACCACAGCACGTCCCTGCCACATCCCCGTGCCATTCCCTTTCTCTGTCTAATCCCATCAGGTAATGACCTTCACTGATGCGAAGCCCCGAGCAGTAAGGCACACTTGACTAAGTTGTGTGTCAACTCCGCTGAGCAGAAGTGTCTGTTGAGGGTGGGTGGTTACCGCAGGGTAATGCGTGCTTCCTCTGTGCAAGCTAAAAATAGATGGCAGAGCACAAAGAAACAAGGTGCTCAGTGCACCTCTGCAGGCACAGGGCATGAGGGAAGGAGGATCTTGACACAGCTTCTGGGTAGATGTTGCAAGAACAGCTTAATTCAATGCAACATGCGCTCCAGTTTCGGGACTCCTTTTTGTTTTCACAGGAGATTTGCACTTGAAAAGCCACTGTCAAATTTGCATGCACAAACATGTACGTAGTCAGTCCAGAAACAGAAATGATGCCCTCTGGTTTCCAGAGCAATCCTTGCTTCCTATTGCATACCTGGCTTGCACACCCACGGAGCAGCACCCAGCTGGTCTCCCAGGCTGGCCCAGAGCACTCGGTGGAAGCGGTATGGCAAATCCACCGTTAGCACATGTGCTAAACCCATGCCCCATCACGGAGCAGACGGCTCTGCCCTGCCTGGTGATTAATGACCCTCTGCTGAGATTTCCCAGAAAGAAGCAAGCATCTTTCCAATGGAAGGAGCTCGTTTCTAATGACCCGGCCCTGACAGCTCACGTCATCCATTGCAAAAGAGGCTTTCACCATGAACTCCCACTCTGGAGGCTGCCTTCTCATTCCTGATTTAGGAAAAGCAGTGATGCCTCTGGCAGCCGGCTCCTCCAGCTGCTGGCCCTGCCCCGGGGCAGGCGGAGGAGCGCAGTCCTGGGGCTACTCCAGAAACAGGAGCACCTCAGCGCACATCGCCCCGGAGCAGAGCAGAGCTGATCCCTGGCGCAGTCCTTCCCTCCTTTGATAACACCAGCCCTCCCGCGCAGCAAGCTGTTCCCTCGCGTGGCTACACGTCCCCAGCCGAGCCACTGAGCACAGGCAGCAGCAGCAGTGCCGGTGACAACTTGTATTTAAAGCCGAATCCTCAGTGGCTTAAGGGACCTGTGTGGTCTGAGCATCACTTCAATCCACCCTGGCGGGGGCTCGCTCCCAGCACATGCAGCTGAAAGGCTGCACAGGGTGAGTGGTGCTGTGCCAGAGCCCACCGGGAGCATTGCTTGCCGGGCTGGAGATGCAGAGGGGACCCGGCTTCAGGGCCCTTTGCCTGGCCAGGGTCTCCCCCACGCAGGCACAGGGAAACGCGGTTTGCACTCCTGCAGTGTGGAGCTGGTTTTGCAGAGCAAGGCCAGCTCCCCATCATCCCAGAACCATGCCAGAGGGGGAATGGGGAAAACCACAGCTCTGGCCGGCCCTTAAACATCCTATTGCCCCGGCTGCCGCCCATCAGGCTGGCCACATCCAGCATCATGCACAGGCAGCGTTTGCTTCGTGTCCTTTCGGTCAAAGTGAGCACAGAAAGCTGGCCAAAGCCAGAGAGGATTTGTGCCAAGAGCTGATCCTCTCCCACTCGCCGCTGGAAGGGTTATCAGGACAGAAGCAAAATCTGGAGCAGGGCCGAGGTGGGAGAGGTGTGGGAACACAGACAAGGCAGGGTTATTTCCCCTGCAAAGCAGAGAAGCGAGGCAGGAAAGACACACAAATAGACATAATTGAGGCTAAATGTCTTAGGTTTTTGAATCAACATGCACTACTGAGAGCACAATCAAAGGCTCTTTAGTAATTTATTGACTTACCCTGAAGTAAAATTATCTGTCCATATTTATCACACCCACACCCACCCACACCCCTTCCTATTAGGTAACTGAGTCCTTCCAGATCGCTCAGCTCCCCGGTGCCGTGCTCCGGCAGGAGGAGGATGGGACGTGGGACGGGGAGCTCTGCGCGGGAACCAGCCTTGTGCCAGTGAGGTGCACAGCAGCACTCACAAGGGTGCACGTTTGCTGCCTCCCCACCGCTGCAGGTCAGCGGACATGGCTAGATCCTGCTGCTCTGAAATTCAAATCAGATCCAAACACGGCTCCAGAGACGTCCCCAGAGAGGTCGGTGGTTCTGCAAGAGCCATGGCCATGGAGGACGGGGAGATTCCTGGCTCCGGCTGCAAGCCAGGGAGGCTTGGATGGGTCAGCAGTACCGTCACATCCATCACACCCTCCCTGCCCAGCCCGGGAGCACAAAGAGGCTCCCACAGAGCAAAGGGGGATGGTACAAAGCACTGGGGTTTTGCATTCACCACCCTACAATGTTTCCCCTTCCTGACCGAGCTCAGCTGAGCACAAGCAAACTCATGGCAGGGATGGCCCATCCTGCTGCCAGGCCAGCCCAAGTGACACTTCAGCCTTGGCTTTCCAGGCAGAAAGGGGAGGGCAGCAGTGAGAGGCGCAGTCACCAGGCCCTGAGGTCAGGCTCGGCTTCAAAAGGCACGTGCAGGTTTTCTGCAGTTGCAAAACTTCCCCCTCCCTCCTCTTACGAAAGACCCTCAGCTTGCAAAACAACAGGAGGTTTGGAACATGCAAAAAAAACCCAATTTGTAAAGAAAAAACCCGACTTAGGGTCTCAGGCTTGCAATGGGTGAGCACCTGGCTCTGATTTCACCACCATGCCAGCAGTGAGGGCAGCCTGTGCCTCAGTTTCCCCCACCGAGAAGCGGGCCAGGTGCTGGGGGAGCAGCCAGCACCGCAGGGCTCCCCCTGGCAGGCTCCCGGCCACGCTCCCGCTCCCACGCTGGTGCCTGGCCCTGGCCCAGGGGCTCGGAAAAACCCTCCCTCCCTACCCCACGCTGCAGATTCAAAATGATGATTTTCATTACTGACAAATGAGGCGGTGGGTTGGAATAGGCTGATCCTGACCCCGCATCCTCGAAAAGCACTAATTGCCACTGCAGGCAGCTGGGAGGGATGCACATGAGCCCATCGCCCTGGCTCAGCTTGGTGAGTCCATCCCAGCCTGCTGCGGGCAGACAAACACCCCTGTCCCTGGCACAGCCACAGTCCTGCTCCCTAAGGATCCCCCAAAATATAGGAAAAACCTTGCTGTGGTCCCTGGGAGCCCAACTCAGGGCAGCAGGGAAGGCGAGGGGCTGCCCAGCCTGGGGACAGCCGGCAGCCGCCTTGCCCCGTGCTGCAGCCTGGGGGACCCGGGAGAACCCTGCTCATAATTAGCTGGCAGCAAAAGCCTGGAGGGGAAACGCATTTGTTTGTGCAATCCCGTGCACAGCAGACAGGGGAAAAAAGCTCTTACGCAAAGCCTTGCCCACGCTTCTTGGTGGATGCAGCTCAGCGGTGGCCATCCCATGCAGGAGAGCTGCCACAGCTCAGCCGGGATGGGGTGTGCTGCACATCTGTCCCCGCTCAGTCACCTCCCCGTGTGCTGGGGACAGCCCGGGCTGCCCTGATTGAGTGCCAGAAATGCAGCTGGGCTCTTCTGTTCCCACCAAGGTCTAGTTGTTACTGTGGAGAAAGTAATATAATTGGAGGTTCGGCCCCAGCGCTGGGTCCCTTGGCCGCTCACCCAGCCCATCTTCCGAAATAAACATCCTCCCGGCGCCCGCGAGGGGAAGGGAGCTTCTGCTGCTGCAGAAAAAACACACAAAGTGAACCAAAGCCACAACCAAACAGGAACACACGCTACCGAAACGGGTCCCAGCTCCCACACGAGGGAGGATGAATCACTGGGAGATGAATCTTCTCCAGTGGGAGACCCTGGGGCTGGGCACAGCCCTCCTGCCAGGCGTCGCCGCACCCCGGGATGCTTGTCGGGGGGCATGAGCCAACGTGGGGGGCAGAAGGGGTTTCACAGCACAAGGACTCATCCCTGGGCACCAAGGACAAAACGTGGAGCAGAGCTGAGCCAGAGGGATGCCCCAAAAGGAGCACAGAGCCTGTGCAGCTCCCAGATACCTCTGGGCACGGGGAGAGGTGCAGGGCCGAGCCCAGTACCCAGGCGCAGGGGGGTCCACGCACACACAAAGCCCCCGGGCTGGGAAATGGGGTATTTTCCCCCTGTCCTGCCCCAGCCCTATCGCACAGAGCCAACTGCTCTGCACATGGGAAACTGTGAGCGCGAGAGAGAAAGATAGCGGCCAAGGGGCGATATCGCCCTCGCTTCCTGCGGGCAGCACACAGCCCTCCGCCCCGCACCGGTGAGGGGAAGCTGTGGTTCCCCAGCCCCAGAGCTCCTCTGGTCCACAGTTCATCTCCTCGCCTGGCACCAATTAGCCTGCTTAGCACCAGGACTTTGCATGGTGATAGATCAGGAGAGCCCCAGCCCGCTGGAGCAAAGCCTGGTCTGTGCGTGGACAAGATGAAGGGATGCTTCTCCTGGGCTGGTGTTAGCCCCCAAAAAGGAGGAGCTTTGATGGCCCCATCTCATTTCGGTTGCAGGCACCCCCCTTGAGGCCGGCCCGGGACAGAGGGTGCCCATCAGCCAGCGCCACGGCACAGCCGGGAGTCAGAGCAGCTTCAGGGCTTCCCTTAAAACTGTGTTTAGATGTGCCCGTAACCACACTTCTCATGTGTGCTGCAAAGCCGAGCGATTCAGGAGCCAGCAAATCACTGCCATATTACTGTAAACGCCTGGTGCAGGTGCTTCGTGTCCAGCTGGGAAGAGAGTTTGGCCCCAAAGTCATAAAAAATGTCATAGTGCTGAGCAGAGCGATTCCTGAATCCCGCCTGCTGCTGCCCAAGCCAAGGAGAGAGAAAAGCAACGTTGTGGGTGCATGAGCGTGCACATGTGCGGGCACGGGGGTGCGTGCAAGAACAGGCACGCACGCACACCTTGGGACATGGCTCGCGGCAGGCAGGAGGGCAGCGGCCAGGTCGAGCCCTGCCTTGTGCACGTTGTGAAGTCAAGGGGCCGGGAAGGGGCAGGGGACGGATTCTGGCGTCGTCCCCAGTGACAAACCCGGCCTTGGGAACAATTGCCAGCAGCTCAGGTTGGGCTGCCATGAATTATGGACACCTCCCCGCGGCCGACGCGGCTGGTCCCCATGGCAGAAGGCATTGCTTGGGTTCAGCCCCCGCATCTGCCTCTCTGGGGCTCCCTGGGGATAGCCAGCCCTGAGAACCAGCACTTCGCAGGGGGGAGCGCAGCCATCCCAGGATAGGACCCGCATCCTCTGCCCCTGCCCTGGCAGCCCCACTTTCACGCTCTGCGGTGAAGCGCAGCCACCGTGCCACAGTGCAGAGCTGTCCTGGAGCTGCTCGTGCTCCCACCGGAGCCCACGGGAGTCCTGCAGCTGGGAAAGGGCAATCCACCCCATAAATCCATCAGCCTTTCCCTTTTTACAGGGAAAATGTCTGGGAAGGGGATGTCATTATTAAAGTCACCCAAATGCTGGGCTCAGCTGGGGGAAGGCGTGGGGTGAGATGAAAACAGAGCTGCATGAGGGCTCCCGAAACACCGACAGCGGAAAGGCGCAGCCCCATCCCTGCGTGCAGGATTTATCCCCATCATGCAGGATTGATCCCTATCGTAGTGCCAGGGCGGCCCAGCAGGGTTTTGCTCGCCCGGTCCTGCAGGTCTGAGCATGGATGCTCCCATGCCGGCTTGAGGCAGGATAAATCCTCACCAGCCCCGAGGATCAGCCTGGAGCGGTGGAGAGCCCCGCTCGAGCCAGCTGGGGACAATCCTTGGGCGAGGAAGATGTGTGGGGGCAGGAAAACACAAGGCAGGGAAATGCTCCAGCACTGGGAAAAGTCTGCTTTTTTTTTCTTTTCTTTTCTTTTCTTTTATTATTGTTGGGGGTTTTTGTTCTTTTTTTTTTTTTTTTTCGGAAGGTGCCTGGGAAAGGAAGCGATTGTTTGGAGCAGATCTTGATGGCTCCAGGCCCCTCGTTGGGGAGATAACCAGGCGCAGCCCCTCTGCGGCAGCGAGCCACAGCCCGGCCCCGATGGGAAACGTCCCACTGCAGCTGGGCAGCTGCGGGGGGGACCGGGGGGTCCGGCACCAAAACCCCCCACCCCACCGCCCTTGGAGCTGGCGTGACGTGGGGAGGGGGTGCGTGAGGGCTGCAGGGACCCCCAGCAATGCCACCCCCATGGCTGCTGTCCCGAGGGCGGCTCCTGGCCACGTCCCCACCTTAGCCATATCTGTTTGGGGCTATTTTGGGGTGAGAAGGAATTAGGCAGCTTTAGCTCCTTTCTGATGCTGTTGCCAAAAATCTTGGCTAAGTGTATGTATGTAATTAGGGAGTCTGCCATCTTTGGAGCTGTTACCCCCCTACCCGGCGCTGATTTGCAATGCCCATGTCTTAAACACCACCGTCCGGGACTTCTCCTCCACCTCCCGCCGTCTCTCACGGCTTGAGCTGGAGATTAGGGAACAAGAGAGGGGTTTGGGGCCTCGCTGTCAGTCAGGAGATAGGGCTGGGTTTGTTCTGAGGAGGGAATTATTCTGGGTATGAATTATGTCATTTTCCTCTCCGGAAACAGCGCATGCTCCCGGGTGTCACAGCTGGCGGGGCAGAGGGGGAGGCTCCCTCCCCGGCACGTCCCGGCTCCTGGACCTCTCCAGGTCCTCAAACTGCAAGAACATTGGGAGCAGCCAGACAACGAAGGCAAATGAGCAGTGGCTCCTCTCTTCTCCACCCCAGCCACTTGCCGCCCGCGAAAGATGTGGCCGCAGTTGTGCCGGGGCCGTGCCGGCGCCCACGGGCTCAGCTGTGCATGGGGTGCAGGCGAGCTGGGGCCATAATCCAGGCTGGCAACTGGGGGGAAGATGTGGGGCAGATCAAAGGCCCGTGAGCCCCTCTCCCAGCCCCCCTGGGGAGCACCCGATGGGGTCGGGGCTCTGCGGCACGCAGAGCATCCCAAGAATCAGAGCAAATGGTGGGGGGCTGTGTCCCCCTGCCCTTGGCGCAGGGATTAAAGATAGCAACGGGGAGAAAGAGCTCTGGAGGGGATGGGAGCATCTGCCCTGTGACCGGCGGTGCCTGGCTCAGTCGTTCAGCTGAGCCGAGCTGGACTGGGGTGCAACACCCTGCACCCTTGCCAGCACCCTGCAAACCCCGCCATGCTCTGCTTGGGAGTGCTGCATGGCCAGCAGCTCTGAGCCCTGCGCCTCGTCCTGGCCCTTGGCGGATGCCGTCAAAGGGAGCATTTAGGGCCGTGCTGGCACCCTTGGCAGGCGCCGGGGCGGGCGGCCGGGCCAGCTGCTGCTGCTGGCGCCGGAGCCGGCGGCACAGGCTGCGGGGCAGGTGGACGGCTGGCTCGGCCGCCTCGCTCCCTACAAAGGCACCCCTTTCTCTGGGGCAGAATCGGATCTGAATGAATCTGCCTGATTTATTTGGTGTCGTTTCCTCAAATGGCTTTCCTGGCAAGCGTGTCCGCGCTGCCTCTCCCCCTCCCGCCGCTGGCACAGCCCGGGCGCTCATGGACCGGCAGCGGGTGAGACTCCCTCCGGAGCGGACGGTGCACCCAGCTCTGTGTAATCCCCCCTGCAGATGCCTGAGGAAGGGGACACCTGAGCATTTTTGGGGAGAGGCCAAGTGCAAGGGCAAATACTTTGCCAGCACCCAGGGAAGATGCTGGGCACGGTGTATATGCAAGGAGTGAACTGGTTCTGGGACCTGCTCCCAGTTACCCCTAAGTACTTAAAAAATGCGTTGTGCAAACCTCCCCACGTCCTCCCCTTCTGCAATGCCAGGCTCTGGGCATGCGGAGGGCGAAGCACAGCAAAACCCCGCTCCATCCCTGCAGGCAGCAGGATCGTGCCCTGCCTGCCCCGGCACCCCAACCCTGGCAGCACCCGAGACCCAGGCTCCCACTGGGACCCGGGGCTTTGCAGGAGAGCTGGGGCCCAGACATGAAAAGGCCTCTACGGTTTTCCTTCCTCGTGTTATCCAAGCACAATATCAATTAAAAACCGCTCTATTTAAAAATGCAAATGATCCCTGGCATGCCGATGCAGACAGAGGGAGTCGTCCCGTCTCTGTTGGTGAGGGCCCAGATCTGCTCATTTCACTATCTCGCTCTGTCGGAAACCTTAATTAAATTCTCCCTTTGATTTGGGCATGCTCCTGCACCCCACGCGGCTCCTGCCGGGGCGTGCAAGCCTCCCCGAGCACCCGGCTCCCTCCTCCTGCTCGGGGGAGCACCCCACACCCACAGACCTTGGGGGCGGCGGTAGGAGAAACCCCACCGAGACGGCGGGTCCCCATGCCCACGCAAAACACTGAGACGTGGCGCAGTGCACGGAGCAGGTGTCAGCCACACCACGTCTGCTCACGCATGGCAAAGCGGGGACCCGTGATGGGAAAATCTTTGTCTTCTTGACTCTTGAGGGCTGGTTGGTGACTGGGAGGCTGGTTGGAGGTGCCTTTTCCTTCTGGGGTTTTCCACCTGGGCTGGCAACCACCCGGCCGGCCACACACTTGGCTGCATGTCCATGCCTCTGCTTAAAAAGAGAAAAAAGAGAAATATGAGTCCCAAGAAGACACCTTGGCTCGTTGCAGGCTGTTTGCACACACTTACGACAGCCAAAAGGCCATCCACACTTATCAGAGATGCCTCCCCTGAGCATCCCCCCAGACCGGCTGCCTGTTCCTGCCTGGGGCTCCCCCGGGGCAGCGGCCCCCCCATCACACGCTGCTTGCGGGGGGGTTTCCAGCCCCGCTGGGAAAGCAGCCGGAGGGCGAAGCCGGGCGGGTGCCTGACAGCTCACAGATGGGGCAGAGCAGCGAAGTAGGACAGCTTGGGGAGGCAGCTCTGCCTCTCTGGCCCCATTGTCCCCTTTTCTTCCCCGAGCCCCAGCGCGGGGAGGACGCGCGGTGCTCAGCATCACGCCGGCGGGTTACCATGGCATTTCCCTGCCAACACCAGCCAGCGGCTGTCCTGCTGCCTGTCCCCTCCATGCCTGCTGCCTCCTGAGCACCGCTCGGCACAGCCAAGCTCCTGCCCGCGCCGGGGGCTGCCTCCCTCCCCTCCTGCCTTTCTTCTGAGCTGGTGGACGAGCAGCCGTTGGGGAAGGAAGCAGCAGGGAGGAATACATTGACCTGGTGTCAGCTGCGCTGGCACGGCTGGAGCTGCTCCAAGGATGCGTTTCACCTGCCCAATGCAACGTTACAGTGGGACTTTCCAACCCTGGTAACTTGGACCAAGCACAGGATCACCTCGTTTGCTGCTAATTTGCTATTTTGTTCCTGCTGCTATGGCAAATATTTGTATGCGGAATGTGTGGAGAAGTTCCTCCTTTGTTCCGCAGCCTCTCCCTTTGCCAGTCCCTGCAGCAAAAGCAGTCTGGGCTGACTGTTGATGCAAAGTGGTTTGTCAAGAATGATCCTGTCTCTCCCCAAAATCTCCATCAGTGATGGGCTCGGGATGGCACGAGGCTCCGCTTCCCACCTCTCCCCCTCCGCACGGGCCAAGGGAAGAGGGACTGAGCAGCGAAGCAAAAAGTCTGTTCTGTAGGAATTCAGAGCCAAGTTTGCGAAAGATTTCAGGCATGCATTTTTGCAGACTCCACTGTGGCAGAGCCAGAGGAGCTCCTGCTTCCCAAGGCACAGCATCAAATGGTTCAAAGGCTCTGTGCTGGAAGCCTCAATGACCTGAGAAACGCCCAAGTCCCAGGTCAGGGCACATGGGCTTGCTGGAGACACTGCCCTGTCCCAAGGACCTGTCCCTCCTGCAGCCAGCGTGCTGGGAGCACAGACCTCATGGAAAATCAGGGACTTTCAGTGGATGCTGAGCCACCCTGCAGCCCTGCATAGTCTGCCCGGGGCTCACCTCCAGCCGCGGGCAGTGCCTGCAGGTGCCAGAGGGCCGGCAGGACCGGCTGGGAGCGTTTGCACACCCTGGTTCACCCCACGCTCCTCACAGAGCCCCAAAATGAGGGCAAACGCGATGCCAAATCCAACCGTGAAGATAGAAACCAAAATTCATTTGCTTTGTTAATTACCTAATTACACTGGAGATAAACAACAGAGAGCAACTCCCGGGCCGTTTCAGTCTGTTGGATGTCAGGTACCTCCAGTCTCCGAGCCCAGCCATGCCACAGCAGATTGATTTTGGGGTGCCTCGCGCAAGGACTCCCTCCTGCTCCAGGCACTGCCGCTGAGCTGGGCAGCCCCCCGCGGCTCGACTCCCACCCAGCTCCCACCCACCAAAGCCAGGAAAGGAATTTGGCCTCCAGGGCCATGTTAATTACGATTGCTCCTCACCGCTGCTGCAGTCAGCAGATGAGGTTTCCTTTGCCGAGCAGTGGCTGTGACCTTTGCAAACACCCACCTCCCCAGCGCGGGGCCATGGGGTCCGGGACACACCATCCCAGAGCCACAGGCGCCCCTGCATCCATCGAGGTGTGGCACAGCAAAGGGCGGGTGGGGAATGGTGCTTCTT
Source organism: Nipponia nippon (assembly GCF_047370975.1). Taxonomy (NCBI): domain Eukaryota; kingdom Metazoa; phylum Chordata; class Aves; order Pelecaniformes; family Threskiornithidae; genus Nipponia; species Nipponia nippon. The sequence continues at coordinate 9,610,554 of NW_028262332.1, forward strand.
CCCCGCACCCTCCCGCTGTGGGGATGTGCCCGGGCATATTCCCCATTGCTAAAATGCAGCCACCCAAAACTTGCTCACCTGGAGTTCAAATGTGCAGAGATGTCCCGGGGCGCATGGAGAGGGGACCGTGCCGCCTGTGCGGACACGTCGCCCGTGCGTGGGGTCCTCGTACCTGCCTCGGGAGTGCTAGAAACCTTCTTCAGTTGGAAAGAAAGGGTCCCAGCTGGGCTAATCCCAGCCAGCCCCCCAGCACGGCCAGGCCTCCCCATCCCGCCAAAACCACCCCGTGCCACCCCCGGAGGTGTGTGGGCAGGGGGTGGTTCGGTGCTGGAGGTCCCCGAGCCGGGGTGACCACCGCATTTCTGCAGACAGGCTGGTTTCACAGTGAGGGCAGGTTTCCAGCTGGGGTCCAGCCAAAACCAACCCATTCGTTACAGTCCGGATCTCAGACTGGGCTTTACAGCAACCGCGGTCCCAGGGCAGAGGGGAGAGGTGGCCAAGCCTGGCTGACCCGTGGCTCCTGCCCTCCCCAGCCACCCACCACCCGTGTCCCTCCAGCACCAGCCAACTCCGGAGCCATGGTGCCAGAGCTCTGGTGGGAGAGCCCAGCGGGCACAGCCGGCCAGACCCTGCTCAGCAACACACCAGTACCAGGGCTTTTGGGGCTAGCAAGGCCCCCCCCTTCCCAGGCAGCCCCCCCTCCTCGCCCCATGGGACCTGCTCTCCCCGGGGAGCGTGTCGGTGGGGCAGCCGGGCGGCTGTGGAGCTGGCCCTGGGATGACTTTGCTGGCACAGCCTTGGGCACAGTGGTGAATGGTTTAGCTGCTCTCTGCCATGCCTGTGTGGCTGGCTGGGGCTGCATTGATTTAGCAATGTGAGACGATTCCCTGCTCCTAACGGCCAGGCTGCTCCCAGGAAGGCTTCGTGGTGGAGGCACGGCGGGCATTCCTGCTCCCATGGGGACCCTAAGGGGACAAACGCCAGCCAGGCATTGTGGCAGCAGGGAGAGATCAGAAAGGGTTCAGGATGGAATTGTGGGGATGAGCAGTAGGGAAAGACATCCTGAACCCTCCCTCCGCTGGGATCCCTATGGTTAAAACTGAACATCTTTGGCAGAGACATGCTGGTTGCTCAAGCGGCTCTCCGGCCGTGAGGAGGCTCGGGGGGGCCGGCAGTGAGCCGTGGGCGTGCAGGAAGGTGGCTTAAATTACCCCAACGGCCTTTCTGTAGCCAAGACTTTGGAAAGACTCTCCAGAGCCCGGGAAGGGTCTCTGCCAGGCTTGACCTCACATCAGTGACACTTTGGAGCGCAGACGCTCTCCGTTTGGGGTTCCTGCAGCCAGCCCGGTGCGGGACGAGGACGCGGTGATGGGGGGTGCCACACTGGCACGAGCAGCACCCGGCTCGCTGCCCCGGTGCTGGGCCAGCTCCAGCTGGAGTGCAAGCGGCTCGGTGCCCCGTCGCCACGCAGGCGTGCAGGCAGCTGGCCCCCGCCGAGGGCAGCGCGCTCAGACCAGGGGATGCATGCGGCACAGCTGGGCGCAGCGGCGGGGAAGGGGATGGAGGCACCAGCACCCCAGCTGCCATCCCACAACCCACCCAGGGAGCAGGGCCGTGGGGACAGCTCGGCTCACCGCCTTTTCCCTTCCTCAATTTCGGATTTTGTGCATGGAAAGGATATAAGCAGCCCCCAAAAGTTTAATATCCTCTGCCCCCCCCCACTCACAGCAGTGCGAGTTGAATTTAATGCTGTTAGTCAGGCAGTGCCTGGCTGGCTGTGCCGCTCTGCAAGCTGATGGGGAAACCAATTGAGGGCAAAATTGCTGCAAACAATTGTCCTTTTGTCCCTTTCCCTGGGGTCTGTCTGCCAAGGTTAGTGGAGCTGAATAAAACTCACTTGAGCTGCAACTCACACAACATACCAAGGGCTCCTTTCGGGGCTTGGCGGGGCGGGAGGAGGGGGACCGGGGAGGAAAGGAGGATGGGGAGCAGGAGGGGATGGTGAGGGGAGGACGCTCCAGCGTATGCCCAGCGCCCACCCGCCGGGCACTGGGATGCGGCAGTGGGCTGGGGAGCATCCTCCCAATCGCAGCTCGGCCCCCGGGGTCCATGGCCAAGTGACTGAGACGCTGGGAAATGGGGCTGCACCAGGACTGAGCTGTGGCCCTGCTCGCCCCCTCGGCACCCCAAAACGGGCAGTGCCGCCTGCCTGGGGAGCTCGGTGGGGCCATGGCTCCTCTCCCAAGCACCCCCTGCCCGGTGCCAACCCAAGAACAGTTTGGCCGGTCCCTCCTCGTGCACTAAGCAGCCTCAGCAGGAATCATCCCTCCGTGCCCATGGGCTGCCCAGGCAAACCCCTGTAAAACACACGGAAACCGATGCCTCCTCCGAATAAATAATAGCATGCTTGTTTGATTTCCTGAGCACAATAATTAAAAGCCCGGGGGCAGGAGGCATTGTCTGAACGCCCCTGGGACCCAGCTCCCTCAGCTGACTCTTTACATTCCCCCAGTTATTCTTTGCGTCCTTTTTTTAGCTTCTCCATTGGCGAATGAAAAATAAAAGCACTTTTTTCCATCAATCTGGCTTTGTTACTGGAAGCCAATGCCTGAAAAGAACTTCTGTGGGTTTTTTTCATGAGTAATGAGCACTTCTGTTCTCGCTGCCCGAACATGTATGTGTTTTCCCATGGGGATGCCCCTCGCTTCCTCTCCCCCCGCTCCCCCAGGTTTGTCCTGGGAGATTTCTTGCCTTATCTGTGCGACCTGTTGGAGTACGGCTGGAGCCACTTCTCCCTTTCCCTGCCATGTTGCTTCTCTTTAAGTATTTCCTCACCTGGCAGGTGGCGCAGCATGGACATGGTGGGACAGGACCTGCAGGCTTGAGGCCCTGGTGACGGGCTGGCACTAGCAGGAGAGGACCTGCAGGCTCAAGGCCTGGGTGATGGGCTGCTGGACAACTGGGCTGGCAGATCTGACCCAGCCCCGTGGGACACAGCCAGGGAGGAGGTGACATCTCCAGGAGGGCAGGAGCAGAAGCTCAGCCTCGCGGCACCTGATGCATTTCTTTGGTGCTCCACCGCAGCATCCCTGCGGAGGGCTCCTGCGCCGGTGTGGCGACCCTTCCGCCTGCTCCTGCTCGGCGGTCAGAGGGGCTGTGGGTGATGCAGCCCCTCCAGCCACTGCCGGGCCCTGGTGGAAAGCTGCAACGTGCAAGAAAATTAAAATGAAAGGACACCAAAGCAGGGCTTGGCACTTCACTATTATCATTCCTGGATTTGTTTGCAAAGCTGCACTGGGCAAAATCTAATTTCTGGGACCTTCTGGAAGCTGGTTTTCTGGGAACCCAACCAGCTGCAGGAAGGGTGAGCAACAGGCAGGCTCTGCCGCCCCAAAGGGGAGCATTTCCCTGCCATTACGGAGCAGGTTTCAGTTCCTCCTCAGGGACGGCTCCTCCGAGCAGAGCGGGGCTGTTCCCCGCCTGTCTGCGCTGGCGGCCCCAGAGGAATGGCACGTTCCCACCCTTGGGCTGGGGTCCCGCGGGGTGCAGGGGCCAGGCAGGGGAGCAAGGGGTGGCAGAAGAGGGCAGCGGGGCTGCTCTGGCTCCCAGGAGGAGCGTTCCCAGAGGCAACACACCTCCGGGTATTTTTATTCCCCCCCCCCCGAGGCCTCACTTTGCTGATAGGTGTGAAATCTCTCATCTACCTGCAAAGAGCAACTGGGATGGCTCCCGTCCCCATCCCCCCCCGTGCCCCGGTGCAGGCGGTGCCGGCACTGCCCATGTGCACAACAGCTCCAGCCCCACCACCCCAGGGACAACCCATTTCTACTGAAACATGAGCAAGGTTTCAAGAGGAGACCGAGGCCTCGCACCGGGACCGTGCTTGGAGCTGCACACCCCGCCACCCCCAAAAGTTTGCAGTGTCGCCAGGACAAGCCGCTGAGGAGAAGCAGCAGCGAGTGGCAGGAGGGCATCGGAGCAGGAGCACTGGGAAGGCTCAGGGTGTCTCATCGCCTGGCCACCACCTAGGAGACATTTTTGCCTTTCCATTTTGTAACTTTGCTGATGAGGAAAACCAACAAACATCCCCAAAGGAGCTGCGGGGAGGGGGAAATGCCTGAAAGTGAATCAACCCAAGCCAGACACAGCAGCCTATAGTGCCAGTAAGACCACGGTATGCATTGCACCATCAGCTCCAACGTGGCAATTAGCTGTATCTGCAAAGCAAAACCACCCGAAATGTCAGCTGGATGCTGGTTAACCAGGCACTGGGTTTGTCATGCGATCTAGTGAGTTGGAAACCGGAGGGACTTGTGGCAGCCGGTGGCAGCAGGGTGCCCGAGCAGAGGTTGGCCAGCGCTGCCCGGCTCGGCCGGCTGCGGCCTCGGCCACGGAGCCACGCTCCCATCAGCTGAGAAGCAATTCTGACCCAGAGAGGTTTTAGTTTACAGTTGCCAAAAGCAAAAAAAAAAAAAAACCCGAAACATTTTTTTATCCCCTTTTTGGCAAGTTTTGCTCTGAAATACCTCCGAGTGTCGTAGTATTGTTGTCTTTTTCCAACCCGGAGGCTGCCTGGTGATTCGAACCATCAATGAAAGCTGCTGCCCCAGCCACAGCAAAATGAGGCGCTTTCAGCAGCCTGAACGTGTCATTGGGAGGTTGCCATCAAACGCTGGTTAAAAAAACACAGCAGAAAAAAAAAAACCAAACAAAACAAAGGCAAGAGTACAAACAGACAGGGCTTGGGATCAGACCGAAGGAAAAAAAAAAGAAGTTATGAACTATATTTACTCTGCCCGAGATCCTTCACTGTCTTTGCTTCTGTGTGCGGTTATTTATTCACCAAGGGCCAAATCGCAGGAAGTGCTCGCAGCCTGCAGCTCCCGGCAAGTCATCGAGCCGCCGCGGCTGCCACGGCGATCCTGCCCCCCGCACCCCCTGCCCACCCTGGTGATGCTGCGCCGCCCCAGGGACCTTCTCCTGGCACAATCTGGCGCCCACGGCGCAACCAGGAGAGCACGGTGCTCCCCAGCGGCTGCAGACCGGCAAACCCCACGCGAGCGGGTCCCCATGGTTGTTCCCCCACCCAGGGGAGCTGCTGTGTTACCTCCAGGTGATGGTTTCCAGCTTTTCTAGATGCTTATGGACACCCCCAGCACAAAACCAGCATAAGCATCACAAGCTGCCACCACCACCAGTGTTTCTGCAGAGCAGGTTGGGTTTTAGTTAAGTGGGAGCTGCTCCCGCGTGGTAGCATGAGCCCAAATTTCACGTGCTCGATCAGAGGAGCTGGAGAGGGGCTGGCTGGGCACCCAAAACCACGCCAGCTCCCACTGGAGCCAAGCAAGGTGCGTTGTCCCTGGCCCCTGGGGCAGGGGACTGGGTCAGGACCCACGGCGTGCAGAGCTGCCCTGTGCCCCCAAGGGAGCTGCAGGGCCAAGGTCACCCAACGGCAGGCACTGGTTGCTTGTCCATGCTGTGATTTACCAGTGGGGTAATGGACATGTTAAAGATGTACATCTTGGAGAGACCACAAAGCCACCAGCGCATGGACTTTCAAAGCTCACCAGCTAAGGATGGAATAAAAGTGGAGGAAGCTCTTCACGCAGGTTTACTTTCCCAGCAGGAAGGAAAGGTGATGCCGGTTACCAGTACCAGCTGCGGCAAGGACAGACAGGAGATCTCCGGGACTCCCCTCCACAAGGGTCCAGGCTTTCTGCCAGCCCCAAATCACACCCTGTACCCAGAGCGAGCTCCTGAGCGGGCTGAGCCCTGCGTCCAGCCCACCTGAGTTTTGCAAGGAGAGGAGCTCAGACCCACCACACTAGCCCTAGACTCAACCAGCATGGCCAGGATGCTCCCAAAAGCAAGATGAGAGCAAAGGCTGACAGCTGCCCCCACATTATTTTTTCTTATTATTATTTTTTTTTTTTCTGCTGAAATGCTTCCTACCTGGGCACGGAGGTTTCTTAGGGAGCCCCAGGCGGGTCCCTGGCAGTGCTCTCACCCTGCTTCAGGGGCGGCAGGCGGGGAATGACTTGAAATGCAAAATCCCTCTTGCTTTCAGATGCTCTTAACACATCAATCAGGCCGGCAGTGAAAGCGTGCTGCAGCCCTGCCGAGCACTTCACACCGAGGTGTGCAGCCCACTGCTACCTCCGCCAGCATCGCCACCACCACCAGCACCACCAGCAGCCCTGCAAAACCCGGCGGGTGCCCCCAGGCCAGGGCCGGGGCTGCAGAAAGGTTTCCCTTTGACTCTCTGCTGCTTTCCAGGAGCATCAGCATCAGAGAGGGGTTTCTGCCGGCTGGGAGCCCCGTGGCCGTCAGGGCTCGGCACTCCCACGTGCCTCCACGCAGGGTTATTTTTCTAGCATTTGTTTTGTTTCCACTCATCCGGTACGGTTGTTGTGACACTACAGTCAGCAAATATCATTGAACAGTAGGAAATGTGAGGTTTTACTGCTTCAGTGAGATTCGGCTGATAAAAAGAGGAAGACAGAAACCTTCTTTGAGAGAGTGCGAAGCCCTCGTGTGCCGCCCCGGACCTCCCCGCACCCTTTAACTGCTTGGACCCCCAAGTCTGGGTCCGACCCACAGCTGCAGCCCCAGCTGGGGTGGGGGGATTTGCTGGGTGCTGGGGGTCACCCACAAACAGCCGGGGCATCGCTGCCTGCCTGTCATCCCGGTCCTGGGGTGGAAGGCAGGATACGACCCCCTTGCTGCCTGCCGTTGTGGGGTGCCTGCAGGACTCGGGCTGGGGGCTGTGCCTGGGACCCCCAAAGTCTGGATAAAACCCATGGGCTTGCTGTCGCCAGTGCTAGTGGCCATGGAATACTCATCGCTGGCACAGCCCAGGGAGCCGTTTTCAGCTCCTTTATCTGATGGGACATTTTGAGGGAACAATGTCCCCCATGGCAGAGCTGGGGCGAACAATGGGCGCGGGGCGGCGGGCGGCTCGGCGGCCGGGCTGCGGGACCCCGGGCGCCCCGGCCCGCAGGAAATCCTTTTATTTTTCACTTGTGAACTGAAACAAACACAAGCTCCTGTTTATTTCCTGGTCGATTGTATTTTGGAGGATGGAGGTGGCTTCCCCATGCCGGGCAGCTTAACTCCTCCCGCGCCGGCTGTGACTGTCCCCCATCCTGCAGCGAGATTGCTCCTCGTGCGGTGGTCGCCACGTGGTGGGACCCCCCCCTTCCCGCCCCCGTCTCTGCTAATTTATGTTTAATTTGAAAACCTGAGGGTCATAAATAACACGTGCTGGCGTGGGAAGTCTGGGAAGCGGGAAGCCAGCCCGTCCCCTCCCATGGCCGAGGCTGGGGAGCCCGGAGCGGTGGCTGGAGGATTTAGGGCTGCAGCTGCTGCTGCAGGAGCGGTGCGGCATCCATGGGGCTGCTCCACACCAACAGCCCGAAGCAGCCACCGCCACGGCCCCGTGGGATGCCCCACTCCAAAATGGAATGGAAACGGGGCCCCAGTGCAGCGCTGGCTCCGCACAGAGCTGCTGGGCCGGATTTGTCCCTCCTCTCCCCATCCCTCTGCACCTCTCCCTGCCATCCCCCAGCCCGGACCACCACCGTCCCTCGGGCTCAGGGCTGGCATCGCCCTGCATCTCTGGCTGCTGAGCCCTCTCCTGCGAGGGAGAGCGGCTCCCACGGCGAGGCCGAAGGTTTGCCGACCTCAGGCTTTTCTCACAGCTTCCCCGTCACATCCTCTCGGGCTCCCACGTCTGCCGTTCACAGGCGCTGCTCTCTTGGCTCCCGGCCCCGGGGCCTGTGCCTGGGTGGAAACAGCATCCAGATGGAGCTATTTTTTCACATTTTGGGGGGGAGGGGAGGAAGGTTTGGGAAAAAGAAGCCGGGACTAGGAAAGCAGAGGGAAAGAGCGGATTTGCAGGGGGGCTGGTGAGCACGGCCCCGTTTCTGCAGGGTGCTCCCAGGAACAGGGGGGCTCGGAGGGGAAACTGAGGCACTGAGCACCCCACCCAGGGCACTGTCCTGGCTGATGGTGAAGTCTTTAACTCCTGCCCCATCCCTGAGTGGGTGCAACTGGGGGGATGGCACGGGCCGGTTCACACCTCCATCAGCGAGGAGCAGCTGCCTGGATGGGGAGTTCGGTGCTGCAGGCAGAGCCCAAACTCGGCTCTTGCTCATCCAGAGGCCGGAGGGGGAGGAAAAGCCCCTCCGCCTCCCCAGCCTTAAATCACATCCATAGAAAACTTTCGAAACCCGACCATTGTGTTAGAGGATAAACATTTATTGAATATTTCCTGTTTGGCACAAATACTCTTTGACTCCTCTATGGTCTTTTTCTTCTCGTGTCTTTAAATGAGAATTATTTGAGCTGAATGTAAAGAAAAAGTATCCCCAGAGCGCGGAGCCTCTGGGAGCGCAGAGCGAAGGAAAGCCCACGTGTGTGCCATGCCTGCTTGCTGTTAGCTATTAATTTCTGTCTCCCGAGGTCTGACATGAGCAATGCATTATGCAAAGGTTGTGGGAATATTTCAGACGCTGCATCCCGGGAGAACTACAATTTCAGTTTTACAGGGTTTAGGGTATTTTTTTTCCCCCCTTTCTTTCAAATGTGTTATTTCGCTGAGATGTAACAGCAGTTACGACTTACACAGCAGAGGGGAGGACGAGCTGGGTCTGGCTGGGGTGGTCAAGGGCTCACCACCCCTGGGCACCCACGGTTCAGCCTGGCCCCTTGCGTCCCCAAAGCCCTCCAAGGTCAGCACCCATCAGATGGAAGAGCAGCATTCAGACCATGCTCGCATGCTTGGGCATGGGCAAAACCCCCGGGGATGGACCCTAGGGGCCGAAAGTGGGGCTGTGAGCTGCTGGCCAGCCGGGGCCGAGGCAGCAGCCGGGCTGGAGGCTTGTGGTGCGGCGGGGAAGGCAGCGCCAGGGGGGCACGCTGGGTTTCGGGCTGGCACTCAGCATAGCTTGAGCTGGGGAAAGCCTTGCAAAACATGACCTCTTCCAGCAGATAAGTCTTGCAACAGGCGCTGGCTGCAGGCGCTCTCCTGCTCACCACCACTCCTCGGCACGTGCCGCCACGGCACCTCCGGGGCTGGAGCTGGGGAAGGTGGGGGGGACACAGGGCCACGCCATCCCGCGCCACCAGGAGCCCAGAGGGAGAGAGCGGACTCAAGTTGGGATGAAGTTGAACAGGGCTTGGTCCGGAGGCAGTCTAATTCTGGCCCAGGCACAATCAAAAGGGATTTATTTTTAGGCTCCAGGCTATCGCTGCTTTGGGGAACTGAATGGAAAATGTATATTTAGCCTCTTTGGCGATTTGCTTAGAAAAATAAACTCCTGTCACCACTGCGGGTGGTGATTTGTGCCAGCCCTGCCCTCGCCAGCGCCACCGGGCCCCCAGGCAGCCGAGTGAAGCCGGCAGGCATCGCCCCGCCACATGCCAGTGGCTGTGGCCCCGGCTCACTTGGGCAGCGCTGAGCCGGGAGCTGGCTTGCAGGCTTGCTTCTTTTTTGTTTCTTGAAAGGATCTTGCCGTCCCGCAGACTTTGCCCTTGCTGTGCAAAGGCAGGTGTTGGAGGGCGGCACTGGGTGCCCCCAATGCCTCCCACACTGCTGCACCCATGGGATATCCCAGCCGGGACCGGTGCTGTCCCCGGGACTGGCAGCCAGTGCAGAGGGATGCAGTCACGTAGGTCTCACCGCTGGGACCTCATTTATTCAGTGCCTGTGGGAAGTGCTGAGGCCTCTCTGGTGTGAAAGACGCGCACGAACGCACGGGAGGGAGACGGTATTTCCTCCCCGAAATGCAGGTGAAAGCCAGAAGGGCAGAGCGTTACGGAGCCGTTCACACTATAAATACACGAGATACACAGGAACCCAGGGCCTGTAGCTATTTTTGCCTGCAGGAAGCTGGGATGCGAAGGAGAGCATCCCTCCCTCCCCAGCACGTTGCTGGCAGCGGGATGTGCCCAGGGTCAGGGCTGCCGGGCTGGGCATGTCCTGCCCTGCGCTGGCTCCAAGCGCTTTGCTCGCAGGCCACCACCACCAGCAAAGGCAGGAACGGGTGCGGGGCCAGTGCTGCTCCGTCGTCTTCACCCTCACAGGGCAAAGAGCAGTTGCTGGAGAGCTGCCATCCCTTGGCTGGGGCTCTGAAAGAGGGTGCATGGTCCCTATGCCAGGCTGCTGCAAGCATCTCATCTCAGGACGATGGAAATGGCCAGGATGGGAGCCTGCATCTGGGTAACCCCAAAGCCTCAAGGCCCCGAGGCGGCTCGTGCTTCCCAGCACCAGCTGGCCGCATGGCTGAAGGAAAAGACATGGCCTTCTCTGGGACTGATATCAGCTCTGCATCCCGCAGAGATCTCTGCTGACTGCCGACCTGCTCCCCTTGCACGCAGAAAACTGCATCGGCTTCACTGGCACTGGATCAGGCCCGTGAAGCGTGCGCAGCCGGTGTGGGAGGCAGCAAGGGCTGCTGCCACGCTCCGCACTCTTCTCCCTCGCTGGCTGCACTGAAGACAACTCCTGAGCAGCAGCTTCAGCCCCCGATCTGTTTTCTTACCCCACTTTTGGCTCTCTGGCAGGCAGACGGGCTGCATTGCCACGGGGTCACCGGCACTCCCGTGTGTCGTGTGGAGCGCACCAGCGAGCTGAAATGCAAACCGCATGGAGGGGATTAAGGGCACTCGGCCCTGAGAGGGGAGAGAGAGAACAGGACCATGCTTGGGGCTGCCTCCTCCTCTGATCAGGTCTCAGACAGCTCTCTCCATCCACACTCATCTGTCCCGATTTCCCTGTTGCTTGGCTATCTCTTGGCTGGCATCTCTTCTTTGGAAGAAGCCAACGGCAGTAATTGCACGAAACCAGTGATGGGAAATCACCAGCAGCATCGTCACTAATTGCACAGATGTTATCATCACCTTCAGCAGTGCCTGGCTGTCTCTGCATCCTCTCACCTCTAGAAAATGGAAGTCAGCAATGTTTCTTGGTCCAAAAAAACTTAAGGCAGAGTCCTGACTCTGCCAGATACTTGCTTGGTGTCTGCATTGGGGGCGGGGGGGGATGGATATATGTTTGCACACTGATGCCTGTGGGTTTGCATGTGTGCACGTTTCTGTGCTTGTGCCCTTGTAGAGAAAGCACATTTTGCAACAGGCAAATGGGAATAAAATATTTCAAGAATGTCTCTTGAATAAAGTAATCTTGGCGAATTTGACAGCCAAGGTCACCAATAACTTTTGCTTCTTGTTTGCTCAGTGCAGAGCCAGGTCTGGGCTCCGTATGGGCAGGGTCCCACGGTCGAGGAAGGTGGCCGGTCCCCAGCTCCCCTGCTGAGGACAGTTGTGTGTTTTGGGATCTATGTCCAAGAGCAGCAATAGCTTCAGGACGTGGCTGTGACCTGGAGCTCCCACCTCACCCCCGCAGGAGGAACCCTGCCTGGGGAGCGTCTCTCCTCCAAGTCCCGGCGTGACCTGCCGGGGCACGCTCCGTCTCCAGCGTTCACCAAAAGAAAAGAAGGAAGAAGAAAAAAAAGTCAGCTCCTTGTGATGTAGCCTCATAATTACCTGTTATTCTCATATCGAGGTAATTAACAATTAGGCAGCTGTCTGAATCACATGCAGAGGAACAATTATTTCGTTATTAATGAATTCTATTTAACAGGTCCTATTTTCCCAGATGTTTTTTTTTTTCCTTGTGCTCTCATGAATTATCCTAGCAATTAAACCTGCACCAGAAAGAGGGAGGAGTAGTCCTAATATTTACTGAACCTTGCAAAGCATCACATTTCTCAGCTTATGAACCTGTCACAAGTCATCGGGGGGCTCTGGCGGTGATGGGGAGCCGGTAACCCAACACCCTCTGCTGTCACCTGTGCGGATCTGCTGGCTCTGCCCCGCCGCTGCCAGGGAGCTCATTCATTTCACGGGTACTGCTGCAGATAAAAGCTATTATTTACAGTCGGTTACATATTTCCGTTGGCAAACCTCCTCCCTTAAGTGCAGGTTTGAAAACATCCCGCTCAGCAAACTGAAGCCGCACAGGCTAAAGCCAACCCGCTTTCGCGCGGGTGCTGTTCCCCCCGTGCCCGCCCCGGTGCCCCAGCGGTGCTGTGCTGGGTGTCACCCCAGGATGGCTGCGGTTTGGGATGCGGGAACAGCCCGGCTGGGCCCTTCACCTTCATGTTCCCTAAAGGCACTTTGTGGGAGGCACCCCAGGCTCTCCCCAGGGCTGCTGCCAGCCGCCCCTGGGAGCCGGGGTGGGGATGCGCTCCCCTTCCCTGGGCACCACGCTTTGCTCCTGCACCGCCGTGCCCGTGCAAAGAGACACCTTAATAACCCGTGAACGCTTAAAGCCCGGCGGCAGGGGCAGCCCAGGTCCGACCCTTTGAGTCAGCTCCCATGGGTGCAGAGGTGGTTTTGGCCATGCTGCCCGGGGCTCTGCAGGAATGGGGACCCTGGGTGGGCGCAGGAGCCGCCACGGGCTGGTGCGGCAGGCAGCAGTGATGCCGGGTGGAGGGCAGCAGGCATGTGGGGGCTAATCCCTCTCCAGGGAAAGTTTCATTTTAATTTTCCCACCTTTTGAGTTTGGCTCGTGCTCTAAAGCAGGAGGGTTTGACTCCCTCCCAAACCCTTGAGTTTGGGGTTTGTTTCGGGGGGAGTTTTTTGAGTTTGCTTTCATCAGTTTGTGAGTATGGACTGGTCCAGCTCTGGAGTTTGTGTTTTCAACAGACAGCCCAGGCTGAGCCCTCGCAGCCGCCCTGCACCGGGCCAGGCACCTGCTCCATTCCCATTTGTTTTTTCCAGGCAGAGAGTTGGGGATTTCACTGAAAAACAGGAACTTTGCTGGACAGCAGCTGCTCTGAGGCGGTGAATCAGCTCGTCCCGCTGACGCCCAGCGGAGCCGTGCCAGCACCGCACAACACTCCCATGCCCAATGCCCCGCACACTTGGGGCCCCGACGTGGCAGCACGTGCCGCCAGCCTGGCAGCAGCCCCCGCAGCACGGGGACCTGGCCGGCGGCTGTGACCACCCGTGTGGCAGCAGCGAGGGGTCTGCGGCTGGTGCCTCGTCCCTGACGCCTGTGCAGAGGTCAGTGGGCCACGACCAGGCACGGACAGCTAATGCCTTTTGTCCCAGCCTGACTTTTCCCCTCCCAGCGGGATTAGGACAGGATGACCAGGCAAGGAGGCCCCTAATCCTATTACAGGACCCCGGTGCAGCCCCGTCGGGCAGCCCTGGGAACCGGCCTCATTGCAAGGCACTGGGGCAGTGGGCGAGGAAGCAGCCTGCGATGCCCTGCGCTGTTGCTGCAAAACCAAGTGCAGCTGCCGTCCCGCTCAGCCCTGTCTCCACAAGTTTTCCCCAAACCACTTTGCTCTGTGCTTGCAGAGCTCTCAGCACGATGCCCCAGCATGCGTGGGCAGCAGGAGTCACACAGGCAACCCCGACCCCTGCAGCCCCCGCTGGCAGGGCTCAGCCCCCCACAGTCACGCACCAGGCAGCATTTGGAACAGGTGGTCCCAAGCCCTTTTGGCTCGTTTGGCTCGTTTGGCTCATTTAGATCATTTGGCTCATTTGCCACATTTCTCCATGGGGTTGCAGCTGAGAGGGCAGCAAACCTTCTCCCGCCTGGAGAGCGAATTGTTTTTCTCCCCTGACAGTTGCAAGGAGCTGTGTTTGTCTTCTCTCCCTTCCTGTTTACTTGCTGCCATCAGGATGGGCTTTGATGTGTTTTTGCTGCTGGACATCATGGCAGCATCGTCTCGCGGGCGCCTGCAGCTCCCCGCACGGTGCGGCAGGGACCACGGCTCTGAATGTGGCAGCTCCAACCGCACCGGGGCTGCAGCAGAGCCCGCGTGCCACAGGGGCACAGCTTGGTGTGGTGCCGGAGCAGGAGGGAGCGAGCATGCCACTACCCTCGGCAGCGCCTGGGCTGCCACACAGCTCCTGTGCTCCAAAGTCCAGGCAGCAGCGAGAGCCCTGCCCGGCCGTGCCCAGGACAGACCCCGCTCCGGTGAGGTGCAGTCTCCTGCCGGGAGTGGGGAGCTGGTGGCGGCACGGGGTCCCACTGGGCAGCATCACCCCATCCCCACGTACTGGAGCAGGGGGGTCGGCCCCATCCCTCCAGCCCCTGGCCAGGGGTGCACAGATCCCCCCACGCTCTCCGCTTCCTCACAGCTGTGAGTCTCACCGCCCTGTGCAAAAGCCACTGCATTTGAAAGGTCACCGGGCTTTGAAGTCAGTGGCTCAGGGAAGCAGGGGAGGGCTCACACCTTGCTGGTACCTCTTTGCTGGCCAGTTCCCAGCCCACCACCCACGCTGGCCCGTGCCATGGGGAGAGGTGCTGCCGGTGGGTGGTGCGGCACACGGCCCAGCCCGTGCCAGCAGCCCTGTACCGGCACCGTGGCATGGGAGCAGCGGGACCATCCCTATATGTGGAGATGAGGAGAAGCCCCACGGGCCAGCCGGGACCCCGAGGGTGGACAGCGCGAGTGAGAGCCCCCGTCCTGCCGAGGGATGCAGCAGGCAGCAGCCCTTATCAAGCAGAGCGATCCCTCCCTGTGGAGAGGACCCCACAGAGGGATGAAGGGTTGTGGCATCACAGGGGTTTTTTTGTTAATTTATTTTTCGGTTTAATTCTAAAGAAAATCTGCAATGATTTTCCAGGAAATAAATTGCTCACCTACAGCTGCCAGCAGGCAGAGGTCAGGGAATGGGCTCTGGGGCTTCTCCAAACCCTTTGGCACTGGCTGCGGCACCATGAAAGCCTCCGAGCGCAGCCAGCCTTACGGGAGCCACCACGGCACGGGGCAGGGGACCTCCAGTGCCCCAGCACAAGGGATGCACTGGGCATGACAGGGGTTTTCCTGGGGCTCCTGGGTGCACCCAAGCGTGGTTTGGGGGGGTCCTCCCTCCTTCCCTCCCGGGCATGGAGCCCACCACGATGGGGCACCCCGTGACAAAGCAGGCGGCTCCGGGGAGGCAGCCGGTGCCCCGCAGCCTCTCCTCTTCAAGCGGAAACGGCATCTTTCGGCCGATTTCTCCTGGTTCCCATCTTCGTGTGCCTGGCTTTGATTCGAGGCCGAGCCCTGTGATAATGTGGCTGCCTGGGAAGGAAGGGAGTAGAAGGAACTGGCTATTATGCTTGGCCCCTCTCCAGGAGGTGTTTTTGCTGGGAGGCACCAAGGTCAGAGCTGGGTGGGAAGCGTTCCCCAACAGCAGCCCTCGCACATGTGCCCGGCCATGGCAGGGGGGACGCAGGAGCCCCCACACCACCCCGGCAGCAGGGCTGCCATCCCAGGTGCCCGTAGCCCAAAATGCCCTGCGTTGGCACAGAAGATGCGTGGTCCCCTCAGCATGCGTTTTGGGGGGGAAAGAGCTGCTTTGCAGCCACTCTGCAAGATGAAACATCTCCAAATCTTCCCGTTTCCCCATGGAAGGAAAGAGGGGGCGGTGGGTGGGAGTGCCCACGAACAGAGCAAGCAGCAAGGGCTGGGGTGCGGAAAGCGCTTTTTCAGCCTCTTTTTGTAATCGCTTAAGAATTTCAGCTGGCTTCAGCCTGGCGCAGGAACTCCCAGGTCCCAAATCCCATTGCTGTGAGAACAGAGCTGGCACTGAACTGCCCCTGAAACTACCTGCCGGTGTCGGGGGCATCCCAGGACCCTGCAACCCAGTCCCCTGCAACCCAGTCCCCCGCAACCCAGTCCCCCCAGGCCAGAACAGCGAGAATGGGCATGCCCAGGTCTCTGGGAGAGACGTCTCCCAAAAAACCTGCCCAAAAACCTGCACAGAGCCAGTGTCCGCACGGCATGACGTCTTTCTTGAGTGCTTGCCCTGGGAGAGGCAAATCCCAGCAGCGCGGAGCTGGGTGAAACTGCGGGGATGCCAGCGTAACTCAGATGTGCTTGGCATTGCGCGGCAGTCCAGAAATCCAGTATCAGGTTCATGCCCAGGCTTGTGCGCAGAGAATCACGCTTGGGTTTTCACTGCTGCGAGCAATGGTTTTCAATTATTTAAATGTAAATATCAGAAGAGGTCTGATCCTGGCCCCTCCATGCACTCTGGTGAGCAATTTCTTTGCTGAGATGATGAAAAGTCCCATGTGCCTCAGCAGGAAAAGGAGGAATGGAAGAAAAAGCAAAGAAACTGATGGGTTTGAAAGATGTGCATGAAACGCAGGGTGCAAACATGTCCCGCACAGTCCCAGGGCTGGGGGCAAGGCTGGGGTCTGCGCTTCGAGAGAGCCGGGGTCACCGCCTGCATCCCTCCCGTGGGCGAGAGCCAGTGGGTGCAGAGCCACCCCCTGCCCTGAGCTGGGTGCCTGTGACACCCTGAAGAATCGCCCCGGCGAGGGAGGGCAGGGGACAGGGACACACGGTCTGCAGCACCCGGGCGCAGGCAAGGACAAGAACAAGCATGGAGGGGACAAGGACATGCAGCGAGGGATGGGGGGGCCCTGCATCTGGAGCCAGCCCACACAGGTGGGTGCACCCATGCCCCGGCACCCACAAGGGAGCAGCGCGGGGATGGGACAGGCTTGGGGCCGGGCACATCATCACCCACAGCTCCATAAACGCCATCGGCCTCTGTTTACACAACAGCGAATGTTTCAGTTGTTTTATGGAGGCGGATAAGCGCAGCGCAAGGGACGGCGAGGCCGGGGCTGGGCTGAGGGATGCCTGCCCAACACCTGCTCTCCCTTCACAGCCCATAAAGGCATTTTATTTTAAACGTGACACAGATTTTATAGCGCAATAGCACAGCAGCACCTTTCACCCAGGTACAAACAGTGCAGGGAAATCCGCTCCTTCAGGACGTCTCCCCGCCTGTCGCTAATCCTGTGGGTGAGAGTTACTAAGCTGACTTTACACACTGAGAAACGATGGCCAGAAGCAACCCTGCAATTAAAACCAGTTTCAGCAGCCCGTGAGGAGGAAAACCCTACGGGTGCCAAGCCCGGGCGCAGCAGCCGTGCCGGGGCAGGGACACGCATGGCACCAACCTCTGCCCCCAGCAGCGAGGGCTGGCTGTCCTCTGTCCCATCCCGACCCTGGACACGCTGGTGGGACCGATCCCCACAGCGCTGCCAGGAGGAAAGTCATCCTCCGCAGGCACGTGCTGCCGGAGGCGCTGCCATCAGCGCCGTGCCGGAGGTATGGCACGATCGGTGTGACTTATTCTATGGCCGTCCATTCACAATCCTCCACTCAACTATTTAAGGGGAAAAAAAAAAAGAAAAATCAGGATTGAGACCATTCTTGCAAATCCAGCCTCATTTCTCTGGTGCCCTGGGGAATCGCAGCTTAATCCCATTACGGGGCAGCTTTGGCTGGGATAGTTTTACATCGCAGACTCCACGACAGGCTGTATTTTTATCTGCTCAGACTTTCCAGGATGCTCTACCCACTTTGATTCAGCTTAATTACTAAAAATTGCTTTTTTTGAGAGCGTGAGCAAGGCTGCGGGTGCATGTACCAGCGCGAGGAGGGCTAACCCTGCGTGCGGCTCCAAAAAACCAGCCGGCGGAGGAATGCCAAACCAAGCACGGCAGGGAAAGCAGGACAGATCCAGTTTGATGTCTGCCTTATCGGTCCTATTTTTATTGCACTGAATGTATAAGAGCAAAATATTGATTGCGATGATAAAGAGATGAAAGTGTCAAGAAGGAATAGGCACACTAGTTACTCAGGCGATTGGAAGCCGCGTTGGTTGTATTTAACAGGCATTTGCCATTAAAAAAGCGCCTGTTTTTATTTAAATAGCCTAGGGCAAATTTCTCACTAAACCAACTTTCCCACGCCAGCCCAGTGCTCTAACTCTGGTTTTTGGCAAATTTTTTCCTGAGCTGTCAAGGCAAAATATATATAAGAATGCTGGTCTCACTTAGGTTTTTTTCCAGCCCCTGGAGACATGAAAATAATTTACAGATGTGCATTACCTGTTTATATTTGTATTAAATTTTGCTTAACGGACATAATTTTCTTAGCTTGCAGTAACAAAAAAATATTCCCAGAGTTTCACTCATTTAATTTTAACTTATTAAAACTTTTAAACGTGTGTGGAGGTTTTATGTTTTTAAATCACTAATCACATGGACAGTTGCCAAGGTTCCTATTAAAGCCTTTTATGCACGCTATTTTTAAAAGTACCTAAAATCCCATTATTTTTAACCCCTGAAGACCACTGAAAAGAAAAAGTTTGTTTGGATTTATGTCATATTCACCTCTTATTGCAAAAAGATTTATGCTGAATGCTGACTTTTCCCTTCCTCCCCTTTTTCTTTAACTGGTAGGAGTCTCTGGGGGAGGCGTTTGGGAGAAGGAAACTCGAGGAGGCTCCCTGCGAGGATCTTGCACCAGATCCCCCCTGTACCAGGGGAAGGATGGCACCAGATTAAAGCGGAGCATCTCACAGCAGCGCCTGGCTGGAGGAGCCATCCTCGCACCGACATGCTCGCGCCCCTGTCCTGCTCGTGGGAAACCACAGAGGAACCTCGTACCTCCCCCACGGCAAAACCTTCCCCGGTGCAGAGCCGCCCCACTGCCGCAGGGTCATGGCAGTCCCCAAGTGATGCCAGTAAATAGATGTATTTGACCGTTCGTGTTCAGAGGGCGAGGTGGCATGGCTGCACGGCTGCATGCACAGGTGTGTTTGCATTTATCCGCAGCCTTGCCCCTGGCTGCCATGGGCAGACCCTCCCCACCGCAGAGGAAAGCCGGGGCCAGGGCTCGCATGTGGCTTCCCACGTGCTCCTTCGGCCCCAGGCTCGTGAGTGTCCAGCACCCCGAGGGCACCCAGTGCCAGGGACACCCGGTTATCCGGCAGTGCCTGCCACGGCAGGGCTGGGGCAGCAGGCAGGGCTGGGTGTCTCCACCACCCGGTCCTGCTGCTGCATCCCGCCACGCTGCACCGCAGGCGGCATCACCGCCCCTCCATCCCCAGATGGCACAGGGCACAGCGGGGCCCCCGATGGCTTCATGTACCCAGGCATGGCCACAGTGGTCTGCTGGGGCTGGGGGAGCTCCCTCAACTTTCGGGGAGCAAGCCCCCGAGCTCAGCTAAGCTGAATGTGCGGTGCTTTCTGCATGTGGAGAACAAGCCCGGGCAAAGTTACGGCCGGTATTTCCAGGCAGGTAGAGCTGAGATGCTCCCTGCTCCCTGGGCTCCGGCGGAGAGGGAGAAAGGGAGAAGATGGAGAGAAAGAGAGCAGAAGTCTCCATCTCCAAGGAAGCCCGAGCGGTGGGAACCTCAGGCTGCCCTTGCAGCTGCCTTGCCTCCTGCTGAGGCTGACGATGGTGGCACAGGGACATTGCTCAGCCAGGGCGGTGGCAGGACCCGCATCCCATTGCCCAGTTGCTGCCATCCTACTCGTGTCTGCAGGGAGGACAAAACAGGGGGAGCACCCATTTCCCTGCCAAGGGTAGAAAATGAGGGTGACGAGGCATTGCAGCCAAGCGCTCGCATCCTTTGGCATCTGTTTTTGCTCTTGAAACGCGCCGATGGCCTGGCCTTGCCCCTGCTCCGCCGTGACGGAGCGCAGCGAGTGGCATCTCCCCGGGATGCTTTAAGGTTTCAGAGGTGGCTCGAGATCCCAGCAGCACCCGAACCCCGAACGGCACCGTGCTCCGCTCAGAGCCCCGACTCCCCAGCCCACGTCAGGGCACTGTTTTAGAGCCCAAAGCGACGAATGCAGGAGGAGCAGGGAAGGAGGGGAGAGTGCGGGAGTGAGGTACCGCTGCAGGGCTCGCTCCTTTGATCTGAGGAGCAGCCTCTGCCCTTCGGTTTGTTTAATTGTTTCACACTTGCTCTGGAAATAATTTACAACAGGAAGCAGTGGGATAACACCGGGCCTGGCATGGGATGGGATGAGCCCGGGGGCTGGCGGAGAGGTGCCCTGTGATGAGAGACACAGATGACAATGGTGTCACCTCCTTCCCATTAACCCGTTGCTGACCCTCGCTCCTCTTCCTCTTTCCCAAGCTTTCAGCCAAAGGCCAGCAGCCGGCCCTGTGTGTCCCCATATTTGAGACCTGTAAAAAGAGCCATCTGACGGCCTCCAACAGCCACAGCTCAGAGGGGCTCCGGGGGACTCCCAGGAGCCCAATGGGATTTAGGTGCCCTCATCCCTGGGGCAGTTAGTACCCCAAATTCTCTGTGCTCCGAGCTTTTGCCCCCCACCTTTGCAGGCACCGCAGTGGCAGACACCGGCTGCCGTGGCGTGACGCAGGGGACCGGTGTCGTGGTGAACCTCGCTGAGCAGGTTGGCCCCCACAACCCCGCAAGGAAGCATCACTTATTAGCACCCTCACACGGGCTGTTTCCAGCAGCGGTGCTCTCTGGGTACCAGGCTCTGCCACGGCACAGCGATGGCTGGGGGCTGGAGCGGGGCTCTGGGGACACAGGGATGAGGGCGCGGGGACCCACAGGCAGCACTGCTCACATGGGGAAGCCTGCGCACATCTGGGGGTTGTCGGGCTGCCTCCCGGTTTTGGCTTCCCTGCTTCTCCTAATTTATTTGTTTATTTGTTGATGTGGCGCATTGAGCTGGCCAGGGCTCCGCTGCGAGTTCATTAGTTCACAGCACACAACAAAAAACATCCGACCCCAGCTCCACAGGCAGCTGCCTGCACGTATGGTGAAGGCGGGTAGGAAGTGGCTCGGCGTACCTGCGCGCACCTGCGTCGTGGTGCAGGTCTGAGGGTGAATCCCACCCCGTACCCCTGAGCGCACCCTGCGCCCAGCTCCCCCGTGACCCCCAGGGGATGCTCAGCCCCAGCCCTGGTCCCCCATTCCCGTGTGTCCCCATGGTTTATGTGCCCAGGGCCCCTGCACGGACACGCTGCGGGTCAGGCTGGGGGCCTGGGTCCGGCTGCGGCCCCCAAGCAGGTGCTGCAGCCCACAGGGGCTGTGCAGGGGCTGGGGGAGCTGCACTGGGGGGGCTGTGTTGGTTGAGGTTGGTTAAGGGGGCTGCACGGGCGCTGGGAGGGGGCTGCACTGGGGCTGCACTGGGACTACGGGGGGAATTGCACTGGAATTATGCAGGGTGCGCATGGGGGAGGCTGCACCAAGGCTGGGGTGGGGGGGCTGGACTGGAGGTGTCTGGGGCTGCACTGGGGATGTCTGGGGCCTGCACTGGGACCATGTGGGGGCTGCATGGAGGTGTCGGGGCTGCGCTGGGGCTCTGCGGTGGCTGCATGGGAGGGCTGCGCTGGAGCTGCACTGGGGATGGGGGGCTGCCCTGCGGGGTGGGGGGGGGCTGCATGGGGGGGTTGCACTGTGGGTGTCCGGGGCTGCCCGGGCGGGCTGCACCGGCGGTGTCCAGCGCCTGCATGGCGGGGGCTGCACTGGTGCTGCCCGGGGGGGCTGCGCGGACCCCGCAGCCCCACTCCCGTCCCACGCAGGGACGCTCCGTGGCGGGAAAGGGGGTTCCCAGCGGCGGCCCCCCGGGCTGGGTAGGGAGGAGCGTCCCGTCCCGTCCCGTCCCGTCCCGTGCCGCGCCGTGCCGTGCTGTGCCGTGCCGCGCCGTGCCGCGGCGTCCCGCCCCGCGCCGTCCCGCCCCCCCGCCCTCCCGCCCGGCCCGGCCCGGCCCGCCGGGGCTGAGCAGCCGCGGGAGGCGCCGGCGCTTGGAGTCGCTGCGCTCGGCGCTGGGGCGCGGTGTGTCTGGGGCTACCGGCGGGGCAGCGCCTACCGGCACCGGCTCGGCTCGGCTCGGCTCGGTTCGGCCGAGGCCCAGCGGATCTATGCGGCTGTGAGCGGCGGGAGCAGAGCGGGATGGAGCGGCTCCTGGCGCCCGGCCTCCTGGTGCTCCTGCTGCCCGCCCTGACGCGAGGTGAGGGCCGCCGCGACGGGCCCGGACCGGCCGCCCCAGCGCCCGGCAGGAAGTTTGCCGAGAGCGGGGACGGGCGCGGCGTCTGCCCCGGTCCCGGCCGGGCACCGTGGGGCGCCGGAGCGCGGCGCCTTCGGGGGGGTCCGGGGCGCGGGGTCCCCGTGGGAACCGGGACTCGGTGCCGCGGGATGCCTGGGGACCGGGCTCAGCTCCGGCGGGGGGAGCAGGGTGGGAACCGCGGGGGGAGCGGGGCTCGGTGCCCCGGAGGAGGTGGCGGGGGAACGGTGCTGGGGGCGGCCGGGAGCCGGAGCTCGGTACCGCGGGGTGCCGCGGGGAACTGCGCTCGCTGCCGTCGGGGGCACCGGAGCTCGGTGCGGCGGGCGGCCGGAGCAGGGCGCGGCGGGGAGCCGGGGGAGCCGGAGCTCGGGACGGGCTCGGCCCGGCGGAGGGGCGCGCAGGGCGGCCGAGCTCCTGCCTGTTGTTCTGCGAGAGCTTTTGACCGTTTTGCAAATTTTTCTCGGTTTCCTGTTTCTTGAAAGTCAGCCGGGTCCCCCCCCCCCCCCCGCCCCGGGTCCCCCCCTCGGCGCCGGCCCCGGGGCGGGTCCGGGTGCCTCGCCGCAAAGCGCTGGGCGACCCTCGGGGGCGGCCGGTCGGGGCCGGGGAAAAGAGCCCTAAAAGTGGCCGGAGGTGCGGGGCGGAGCGGGGAGCAGCCCGTCCCGGCGGGCCGGGGCCCTGCGATGCTCCCCCCGCCGCCCCGGGGCCAAGCGAGCAGCCTCCCCCGGAGCAGGGGTGTCCTGGGAGGATTTGGGGAAGGGAAAGCAGCGGGGCTGCCTTCACCCTGCTCCGCACCGGGGTAGCCTGGGCTGAGAGCCGTGC
This sequence comes from Nipponia nippon, assembly GCF_047370975.1. Taxonomy (NCBI): domain Eukaryota; kingdom Metazoa; phylum Chordata; class Aves; order Pelecaniformes; family Threskiornithidae; genus Nipponia; species Nipponia nippon. Next base: position 9,633,238 of record NW_028262332.1, read on the forward strand.
CTGGCGCCCGGCCCCTGGGAGGCAAAGTTTGCAGAAAGTTTTGCCAGGCCGGAGTGGCCCCCAGCACCCCGCTCCATCCCCCGTGGGACGTGCGGGGCTGGGGACAGAGCCCCGAGCGCAGCGGGGTGTCCCCAGGGTACGTGGGGCTCGGCAGCCGTCCCGGGGAGAAGTTTGGTTCTGGCGGCGGCGGTGCGAAGCTGTAGTCGCTCAATGTGAAACTGCTCTGGCTGCACACGCGTGTCGCAGAACCGGTTGCCGTGAAGAGCTAGCGGGGCAGAGAAGGGGAAGAGCGAGCTGGGGTGGAAATCGCAAGCGATTCTGGTACTTTCAGGGAGTTGCTGTGGTAACTGTGCAGAATTTGGCTCCGAGGACCAGACAATGAAACCTTTACTCATAGCAGGTTGTGACGGGCGACTCATTTTGTTACTGAGTTAATGGTAACTAATGGGCCCTCGGGCGGATGGTTTTTCCCAAATGGCATTTGTCACTCAAGAGCCTGGTCTGGGGTTTCTCTCTGTAAGTCCTCCCGCTGGAGGAGAAGGCAGAGCCTACCCTTAAGCCCACCCCGCGTTTATTTTTAGGTGAGCCTCTCGGCGCTGGGGCCGTGCGGTCCCTGCTCACCTCCATCACCCTGCAGGTGGGGGCTGCCGGGTGCTGCAGCCCCCCTCTCACCGGGCCGCACGGGGCAGGGCGCTCCAGGGGGCTCGGCGAGCCTGTCCCCGCTCCGGGTGACGCTAGGGGATGCAGCCCCCCTCCCACTGCCACCCGGGACCTGCGCTGTGGCTAACGCTCTCCTTCTGTTTGCAGGTTTACGGTGCATGCAGCTTGCCGAATCCTGCCTCAACGGGGGCAAGTGTGCAACTCTTCTCAACGGGACGGAGGTGTGCCAGTAAGTATGGAGGAGCCAGAGGATTTTCATCTCCCCCGACCAAAGCATTGACATGCATGTTGACTTTGCTTTGAAGGCTCTGGATTTAATAGGGCAAGATGCGTTTTCTTTCCTTGAGTGGCAAGAATAACCTGCTTGTGTAGGAGTCGCTGCGAGTTTGGCAGGATCGGGCTTTGTTCCTAGCTGGGTGGAAAAACATGGGCAAAGGGCCATGTTTTGCTGGTGTTAACCTATGCAGACTGCCCTGCTGATGGAGCAGGAGGTAAGGCTGGCCCGCGGCACTCGTTGGACCGTCGGGTGGGGAGGGAGGCTGTCTGTCTTCCAGCTACTCCCTCCTGGCCCCGAAGCGCTGCCTTTCAGTCCCTTGCACCCTGGCAGTTCGTGGTGCGGTGTCCAGTACATCTCCAATAAACGTTCAAGAGGGATTTCATGGCGTGGCTCTGGCTGCTGGTGCTGCCCTGTTGATGTCCGTGGGTCTGTGGGACATCACCCGGGGCAGGCGGGGGAGCAGGGCCACCTCCTCCCGCAGCCCTGCCAGCGCCGGTGCCAAGCTGCGGTCCAGCTCGGCGTTCCTGGCAGGACCTGGCACCCGGGCAGGAGCTTTCTCCAAGCCAATTGTGGGGAAACGGATGTGTAAAGCGTTGGGACTCTTTGAAGGACCAACCGACCCACCGCAGCGATGGCCGATTCACTCCAGGCTCCCAGGGAACAATAACCAAGAGAAATGAATAAGACTCCAGCTCCCTTTTTAAAACTATTCCATAAAAGAAATGTGAATGGGCAAGGCTCTGTTTTCCGGCCAGATTTCCCCTCTGCCTGTTGAACGTGGCCTGAGCTGAGAGCAGGCGGGGAGACGTTCCCACCCACTCCAAATTTCCAAATAGGAAGTCCTCGGCGGAGGAACCTGAAGGCATTTCCAATCCCAACCTGTTGAATGGCAGTTTCCCTTGACAATGTGTGTTGCTTTTTGCAAATCTGCCTGGGTGCCGTTACTCTGCCCAGTAGCTGGGCACCTCCCGCCCCCTTCTCCAAGCTGAGCCCCCCAACCCTTTGGTGCAAATAAATCAGCAAATCAATCAGGCACATGAGCAATTTAATGGACAAAGGCTGGGTCCCTTTGTGAGCCACTAATGAATGCACGCCACTTTTTTTTTGCACAGAAGCCCCTACCAACGCTTGACGCTCTAAATCTTGTTTTCTTTCATTCAAAGAGCGACAGCTGGGATTCGGTCGAAATTCGGCAGCTATTGTTAAGGGAGGCAGATTAATGCTGTGTGACTAATCACGTATGGCTTCCCAGAATGCCCAACCCTCCACCCCCTCCCCAACCTTACACCCCTCCTTTTCCTTGTGGTCATTCTTCCCTTTTTTTCTTAAGTCTCTGCAACTCCTGATTTACATTTCATGTGCAGATGGTGATGGAATCTAATTAGATCTGATGTGTGCGAGCTCTATTTGGAGGAGAAGCCTCCAAAGTAGGCTTGAGGAGGGTTTTTTTTAAGAGAAAAAGTTAACTTTAAAGAACTTTTTCATTGCTAGCTGTGAATAACCGCCTCTCTCTTGGCTGCAGATGCCGGGATGGCTTCGCGAGTGTGCGCGAGTTATTTTTGCAGGAAACCAAGGTGTGCACTCTCAGTGTGTTAAAGCACTTGTCCCGTGCAGGGTACGCTCCGTGGACGATGGGAGCAGGTATTAGAGGTACTGCCAGACTGGAGGAGGTGCAATTTTCCAAGGTATCTGATAGCAGCTTGCAAAATCTTGGTTTTTCACTTGTTTGAATATCTCTTTACGAGGAGTTTTGCTTCCAAGCTTCTCAAACAAAGCAGAGCCAAGAACACAGATACCAGACGCAGAAAAGCTTGGCACTGCCCTTTGGCGCCTGCGTGAAATGCACCATTTTGGCTGCTGTCCACGTCTCCGCTCGGCCTGGCACTTAACAAAGTTTGGCCATAAAGCCCCATTGTGCTGCCCCCACAAATCCAATTAGAAAGTGGAGTGAAATAAATAGCGTACGAGGGAGACGCTACTCCAGCGGACAAGCGTCCCGGCGTTTGTGGCGGGAGAGAGCTAGTTGGGTTACGTGAAGACGACTCTGATAACACCAAACGCGAGTTATCAGCCCTGTTACGGAAAGGGAATCGCCGGTGTGAGCCGAGGAGCTTTCTCTGCCTTTATTATTTTACAGTGATAGGTTGTAAAACTCCAGGTGCCTTATCTTGCTTGTCCCTTTGCCAGGCAGTCCGGGGCAAGCAGGGCTTTAATTGAATGGAGAGGACTGAGCATTTGATCGGCTGGAGGGCTCGCGACTGAAGCGGCCTAATTAAGCCGCCTTTGGAGCTGTTTTCCAGCTTGGCAGGGGTAGCCGGGTCTTTCGGTGCTGGAAGAGCAGCAGCAGGAGAGTTTCGCCCATCTTGCACGGACCCCAGCTGAAGGTGCGGGGTGTTTCTGCACTTGCACCAGATCTGGAGCTTGAAAAGGTCCAGTCTGCAGACAATGGCTGCTGCAGTATTGCAGCGTGGTTTCACGGCGCTGGGGAGCTGTGGCTTTCCAGAAAAGGCACTTGCCTTTGACTAAGGCATTTTCCCAGACAAAATGAGAAGGTTTTCCAAAAGGTCGTTTTGACTTCTAGTGATAGCTCCTAATTAGACTGTTGGATAACCATAGTTTTGACTGGCATCCCTGCAAATGAGCGGGGCTGATTTTAGATTGCTGTGCCATGTGACGCTTATTCCCAGGACCTCCCTTGCTCCGCTAGTTAAAAGCAGATGGCATGAAAGAGGGCTGAGTTTCAAACCCCGCTCCACCAGCCTTTCACCATTAAAGTCAGAGGAGCTGTGTCTGGGTTGTCATACTCTTGCCCAGAGAAGCCAGAGGGACTGCAAAGGAAAAGAATAAGTTAAATTAATCACTAGGCTTGAGCTGAAAAGGGGGAAAAGTCAGTTTGCTAAAGTACTTCCTCTGTTTATGAATCAGCGCGGCGTTGTAGTTCAGCCGGGGCGATGGCTCCTGAGCTGGTGCCCGTTGCCACCACCAGCTTCCACGGGCAGCGGGCCAGAAACCTTGGGAGAAACATTCAGAGGGGGACCATCGCGGGAAGAGATGATTATTTTAGCTCAAAACTCTTTCAGGAGACAACCAGGAAGACAGGAGTGATCTGAGCCCTGCAGCTCTCTGTGCCCTTCAAGTTATTCAACTGCTCAGTCATTGTTATCTCATTGCAAAGGGCGGAAGTTTCCTTCTGGTTTGGTTTTTCTCATGTGCTTTAACCCAACGTTATTTCCATGAAATAATAACAAAGAAAAAATGCAGTCTCCGTGCTGGAGAGGAAGAGGGTGGAGTGTTGAACAATCAACCAGAGGAAGCTCTTAAAGAAGTAGATGAGCGGTGATTCAGCCATGTTGAGAACTCTTGATGGCTCTTTCGAGTCTGAGCTCATTCTCGGAAAGAACAAGGTGGAAATGGGTAAGAGGGTAGATTAAAAATACAGAAGTGTCACCTGTTGCAGATTCCAGTGGAAGAGAAACTTAGCTGAGAAGCCCAGCTGGTGGGGTCCCTGGGACAGCAGTGGGATTTTTTAGCTCTTTTCTAGAAGAATCTCTGTTTACATCTCTCCTCTCTGCAAGGCGTCTTGATGGTTATCAGTTGGCTTAGGTGGTCCCACTGACTCCTGCTAACTTGCCCTGGGATTTTATTGGTTGGGCTGAGGTTTTTTGATTGATTATTCTCACGGCTTGGTACTTGTGATGGCCAGAGGGTTGTACTGCATTTGGGCAGGGGCCAGCACGGGCCACGCTCAGCAGGAGGTATCTCGCTAGGTCCCTCAGCAGTACCTGCAGCACAGAGATGAGCAGGAGAGGTGGGGTGATGCCTGCTGAGATGAAGTTGCTCAGGGGCTCCCCAGGATCCAGAGGGAATGAGGTATTTGCAGTGGCCGTCACCACCTGAGATCAGAGGGGCTATTCCCCACCAGGTACTTGCAGCTGTTAAATGTGTGATCCCGCGGTGTGGTGCTGTGCACGGGGCTCTGCTCCGTGGTCAGCTTCTGGAGGTGGCTCACTTCGTCATACGGGGTACGTTTTATTCCACCAAAATCTCTGACTTGCTGTCTTCCTACATGCTGGAAGCCACGATACATCCATTTGTTCCAGCTGATACTACATACCCTGGTCTCACCTCCAAGGCTGTTACGGTTTATTGTATAGAGCATGAGGGAACATGCTTGGTCATTGCAAGGCCAAGCTATTCACCAATTAAGGGCTTGGATAACATCATCAGCAGGCAGTTAGCAAGTTTTAAAATAACATTGTTTGGAAATTAACCTGCTCTTTCCAGGCCTGGAGGTGTGCTGACCCTCATTTTGCTCGTGTTGGTAGGTGTCCCGAATGGTAACGGTGTGCATACATGAGTGGAATGTGAAATTTATAGAGCATCAGTGTGTTTAACGAGAGAGTAGCCTCGGGGTGCAGTTACTGAGAGCTGGTAAGCTCTGGATCTGGATGGAGGCTTCTCCATGGTTAACGTGTCGCCAAACTCCAGGTGAAGGTTTTAGACTGTGTATTGGGGCTGTGGCGTGGAAGAGCCTCTGGGATACAACTTAAACCCCCCTGGGAAAGCAGACCTGCAGTGGGGTCTCAGTTGAGTCCTGCCTCCATTGCAGGGACCAAAAAGGTGGTCGGGGTCTGTCTGCTTCACTGCAGGTACGTGGCTTTGTGTCCAGCTGGCTCCTGCTGCCGCCCAGGATGGGGCAGCACCACAGGGCACTTGGGCTGCTCGCTTACCGCTCCCCAGGCCGGTCTTGGGCTGACCTCCTGCAGCCCTTCATTTTGGGGGCCAGAGTTAGAAAGACCATCAGGCCCGAGAGGTAAAGGTTTGGGGTGATTCCAGATGCTTTCCGAATGGTCTTTTCATCTCATTGCATGCCCTTGGCACGCAGCGCCGAGCCCCAGCACCTGGAAGTGGCTGTGCCAAAATCCTGCGGGTCCCTGACATTTGCCGTGCTGCATGGTGCCCTCAGGAGCCTGGATTTGCTGCAGGGAAGAGGCATCCCAGCTTCCTCAGTCCATCTGTCCACAGAAGGGCTCCATCCTGCAGTGCCGGGCTCCTTGGGGCTGGCCTCGACAGGTATCGGCAGCGGCGGGTCGGTGTTACCGCCATCCAAGGGCTGCCAGCAATGGGCATTGTGTTGGGCGCTCACCAGCCCAGTGCTGTGCTCGCGCTTTGGTCTGGGGTAAAACTGCAGCAGCTCGCATCAGCCAAAGATCTGGAATGAGCAGGAGAAATGCTACTCGGGTGTTGAGTGGGGCATTGCAGTTCTGGTTCTTGGGTGTCTGAGCTCGGAGGCATCCAGGAGCAGGAGCAGAGACGTGTGAGGGTCAGGGCCCTGCTTTGGCACCGCCGGTGGCAGCAGGGTCTGATCAGGGTTGCAGAGCAGGGGCTCTGAAGGGCTGAGGAAGCCCCAGCTGGACTTAGTAGCACAACTTGCTTTGCACATCTATCACGTGTGATGTTGGGAAGTCTTTGCAGCACTCCACTAGGTCTTAATGACACCGGACCATGGCAGCTCCCGTCTGCCTGCTTGGAGAGCCCCAGGACAGTTAGAGATGCCCACCTGGGGACACCCTGGTCTTTACTTTGACATCTGAGTCTTGCTGAGAGCCGAGCTGCTTCTAGCTGGCCATCTGGCTGAGCTGCGATGGTGCCCGTTCAGGCTTGTGTGCCCTTGTCTGGACTCTGCCTTCCTTGGTGCACAGCAGCGCCTGGACCCATTGCATCGCCTCCGTCTATGGCTCTAGCGCATGTCTGGCGGATCGAGTCACCCCGTCTCACCTCCCTGCATTGGTGAGTGCCCCATGGGCAGGGGTCTGTGGAACGGGACAGTGTCAGGGTTTCCACATACATCAAGTGAGGTCTGCTTGGTGCCTCAGTTTCCCTCCATGTCCTGTTGCTTATCTCAGCATCAAAACCTGTCTTGGTGTGAGACAGAGCAGCACGACCTGCCAGGCACATCCCGGCTCATGGAGGTGAATTAGGCGATGGAGGTGCCTGTTGGCAAATGCAGTGCTCGGTGTGAGAGATGCAGGATCAGGACCACGACTAAAGCCCGTGTGCAGGGTTGAGGGGGGAGACGCCTGGCTGGGTCCCGTGGGGAGCCCTGCCCCAGGATGGAGCAGCATCCTGCCCACCGCCCCACGCGCAGCGGGGTTCCTGCCCTGCTCGCGGCCGGTGAAGCCCCACGTCTGTCTGCAGAGAGCTGTTGGGAGCGTGTGAGCAGTGTGTGCCGGGTGTGCTTCCCTCACACAGCAGTAATTAATGTCTACTTCAAGCTTTCACCTGTCACGTCTTCCCCTTCCCCCACAGCAGTCTGGAGTTAATATTGGAAAAGTCAGTTAAACAGTTAATGTTTAGGCCCTGGTTATTAGGCTCTTGCACATTTACAGCAAAGGGGAGCGGAGTTGCATTTTAATGGAAAACTTTCACGCTCAGTCAAGTTGCAAAAATTTATTTGTGCAGGAGTCATTTTCTTTTAACAAGTTTTCACCCTAATTCCCTTCCCCAAAATCTGAATTTAATGGTATTTATATGGGAAATGGATTTATTAAGTTTTAATGATGCTATAACGTTGCCCTTATTTAATAGAAGGGGCACCCTGCAGGCAAGCGGCCTTGTGGTGGTGGGCTGGGAGGGCTGGGTGCCGGGAGGAGCACCGACGGGCTGGGGAACCTGTTGCTTTGGGCTCGATCTAAAGTCAGTGTAGCTGAGAGCAGCGGTGCCAGGCTTAGCTTGGACCTCCAGGGCTGTGCAGGATCAGTCCCAGGCTGGTGCAAGGGCTGGGGGTGCAGGGCTGAGCCTTGCCTCCTGCTGCCGATTCCTCCTCATCCTCCTCTGTGGCTCCTGGCGCGATGTGACACTACCTGTGTCCGCCACAACTGTCCCCAAGAGCAGCAACGAAAGGAGCCTTTGGCACTGGGGCTCTTCACTTTGTCAACTGCTCTGTCCCATGTCCCCTTGCTGAGAGAGCCGGCATCAGCGGGGCGATGGGGACCCCAAGGACCCTACACTCCCCGTGGGCATCGCTGCCTGGGGGGTTGAGTGTTTGTGAGCGTGCAGTGGTTTATTTTAAGATGGAAATTATCTGCTGTCGATGAGCAGCGGTGGAGGAGAGTGTGTCCCCAGCGCTCCCACCCCGCCGATGCATCCTTGAGCAGGGGGATCAGAAAAAGACCCTCCCAAAGGCACTCGCGGCCGGTGAACCCATGGAATAGCTCCTCTTGGGACAGGTGGAGGAATGTGGCTGTCCACAGCGGGATGTGCAGCGCCACTGGCTCCCGCCCTCACGCCCGCTGCCGTCGGCGGCCAGAGCCCCGCGTACCGGCTTCGGGGCGGGCTGGGAGAGTGACCCAAGGGGGAGCTGCCTGGGAGGAGGGGGGGCCTCTGCCCGGCCCCCAGCCCCTATTAAAATGTTAGACACAGACCTCCAAGTCAAAAGGCAGGGCGACAGACGGCCCTTTCACAGGGCCTGCTGCTCCCCACAAAAGGGGGGTTTCCAGGGGAGGGGGGCAGGAATGCGGGCTGCGGCCGGAGGGCAGAGCCGCCACCATTGTCCCCGCTCCCTCGGCGAGGGCGTCATGTTGACACAGGGATTTCTGCCGGCAAAAGGTGTCGGAGGCAGAGTCTTCCCTCCCTCCCTTGCCGTTTCCTTGGTTAAACTCGGCAGCGACAGAAATCCCAGGATACAGATCCCGGGAGCAGATACCCGTCTGCTCTGAGGTGCTTTATGTCCCTCAGGCCATGGTTTCCAAAGGAGCAATGTTTTTGTTGCTAATAACTGTTTTTGGGAGCTTTGCTTTCCTTGCAAGAAGAAACCAGCAGCTTCATGGCTGTGAGGTTGGGGGCAGATGGATCCATCGCTGTCCGGCCGTTGGCATCTTTGCCCACTCACTGTTTCACCAAAACAGCCCTGGCACGGATTGCTCTGGCTTTTGGTAGGGTTTGTGCCGCAGGGGCACCCGTGTGCTCTGCAAAACCCCCCTCTCCTCCTGTTTATAAATATCGGAGCTAAATATAGCTTGTTTAAACTCTTGGTGGCTGTTCAGATCCTAATCTCAGGTTTTATGTTCAGGATTAGAAGAGTGGGATGGTGGGGTCACGCATGTCCCGGGTGGGAGTTTTCCATATTTGGCTCTCGGGCAGCACGGTGTTTAGCCAAAACTTGGTTTGAGGGGGAAAAGGGGAAAAAAAATAAAGAGTTCATCATCGCTTAGTGAGATGGTGACACCAGCACTGCATGCGTGCCAGAGCTCCCGGGAGCAAGGCAACGTGAATTTGCCCTGCACGGGCAGCAAGTGTGGGCAGCGCTGTGTCCAGAGCAGGTGAAAACGGGCATTTACCCCGAAAGGGATGGAGAAGGGAGGGTGGCCTCAGGCACCAGCAGCACTGCGCTGGCGGGTGGCCTGGGGAGGTGGAAATTCCTCATTTCTCCCAAATTCCGACTTTTCCTTCTGCTGCCTTAAAGAATAAAACATTTTTAAAGGGAAAATGTTTACAAATGAAAAATCAGTGCGGTGGGTGCTCTGGAATGGTGCAGATGCTGGGCAGCACGGCGGATGAAAAGAGCCGTGTCTAAGAGGCACACCGGTCACCGGTGTGGGCGCTTGCTTGAGGACCTGCCCCAGGACACTCGCCCCTGCCCCGTGGGTGGGCAGCGGGACCATTTGCTGGCCTCAGCCCAGGTTGTCTTCCCTGGGGCTCCTCCGCTGGAAGCGCATCCTTCACGGTCGCCCCATAGATAGGCTCCTCCATGAGAAGGAGCAGGGACCGGGATGAGTGGGGAGAGCAGAGCTCAGCGCCGGGCAGCCCGCGCCCGCAAACAATGGGGCTGTGTGGATTTACATCGGCAGAGGATATAAAAAACATCAACTGGGGAAAAAAAAAATTTCATCGCAGCCATTGTTGAGGGTGGGAATGAGGCGAGTTTTGTCTTGGTCTCTTCCTTCGACATCTTTCATGTTTATTGTGAATGAAGCTCCATTGAAAGGCAGCTCCTTCCCAGGTAGCCGGTTACCACCCTGTGAATAGCCTGGCCACTTTGCTTAGTAATGGGATTATATTGTTTTTCATTACAATGGGAACTTTGATTCCCAAACTGTCCTGACTAATGTCTGCTTAAGAAACAAAACCATTTTTTTTCCCTTCTCCCCTTCATGCTGGTAGGAGGAACAGGGCTCTAGCATGTTTTTCCCCGCTCCCATCCATAAGTATATCCAGCTTTGGGAATTCCTTTAGTTTCTCTCCAGATGAAAGTCTGGGTCTTAAAATCTCAATTAGATGGCTTGGGCTAGGTCAAAAATGAAATGGGATGAAAAAAACACATCAAAGACTTTGGATTGCAGTTTGCTTTTTTTAATTAAACAAGACTGGAGATCTGCTCTTGCTTTATTAACCTGATGTCACTCGAAGTAACCTGCTGCTTTGCCAACCACCCTCCCTGTGTGAAACTCTGGGTTTTTTTCCCAGGCTGGTGTCCCAGAGTGTTTAATAAAGCAGGGCCTGGATGGGACTTCATAAAAAAAACACTGGTTTGGTCTAGTGCTGGTTTTTGGTGCTGGGAGCTGCGTCGTGGCTGACGGAGGTGTTTGTGGGGCCATGCCGGCGCCGGTGTAGCGTGATGGGGCCAGCGGGAGCTTTGGGGTGCATCGCCCAGCCCCGGTGCCCCACGTGGGTGAGGGGGAGCTGGGCAGCCCTGCCTTGGCTCTCCTGGGAGCCGTGGCAAAGCCTTTGGTTTCTTAACGGACGCGTGTGCCAGAAACCACAGAGCAAAGCTGCAGGTGAGGCGCGGTAAGCCCGGCCGTGCCTGCTGCCGGGAGGGGGCTCAAGTGGCCCCTGCCAGCCCTGGGCTGCCAGGGCAGGAGGGAGCATCCACGGCCCCACGTGCCCCAGGGATGTCACGGCAGTGTCCAAAAGTGTTCCTCGTCTCCCTGTACCCATCTTCTTTCTGCTGGCTCCAGGGGTGCCGTGCCACCCCGAGCAGGGTGGGATGCCAGGGCAGGAGATGGGAGTGGACCATAGGGTGCTGAGCTGTGCTTTCCCAGCGGGACCGTTTTCCAGGCCTGTCTGCCTTCCACTGGCTCCGGACCGTGCTCCTGTGCTTGGCGGGGTGTTCCCAAGGCAGGCTGATGCCGCTGGGAAGCCATCCCATAGACATTTGTCCTCAGCTGCGGTCCCCGATGATGCTCCATGCAGGAACGCAGGAGGTGCTCGTGGGGAGGCAATGGAATAAGAATAAATGGATTAAGATGGAATGGGAAGATGCAGTAAGAAGCAGATCTCTCAGTGACACAGAGACATATCCCCGAGCACCAGCCCTTTCTCTGGTCGGACTGGAGCCGGGGGAGATCAGGGTTCCCCGGGCTGGCACGGAGCAAATGTGTCTTAGGGGGAAGGGTGTAACTTCAGGAGAAAGCTGGGGTGTTGCTTCCAGGCTGTGCCAGACGGGAAGCCACTGGCACAACTGGAAAAGTGACTCTTGTGCGTGGATGCCTGATGGAAAGCAAGCTTAACGCCCAGGGTCTGCAGCTGCTGGGGTTGCACAGGGGAAGGTGTGAAAGCAGGCAGTTGTGGTTCCCGTTCGTAAGCCCAAGGATGACGGTTACCCCGAGAGGTGTGGGGACGATGGGGTAGGGTCGTGTCACCGCTCTGCGGCAGGGAGCAGCGTGCAGTGGCTGTGGTCCTGTGTGCAGCTAAGGGAGACTCTCCTGCTGGTTATTTCTCCTTCCCTCAGCTGTTGCCAGCAAACATGTGAAATCCGAGTGTCCTGCTCACGTTCGGCCACTTCACTCCACAGGGTCCGGATTGCACTGGCACGGGCGCCCGCTTGGTCATGCAGCGTGTTTGCTGGTGCAAAGGGCTGTGTGGGTATGATGGTCCCTCAGTGGGGACCCTCTGCACCACGCAAGGTCACGGTCATGGTTTCTGAACTGGGGTGGCTCTGCCGGGGACTCTGGGGTGCAGGGAGGGCGGCTCGGCTGGGATGGCTGCTCCGGGCCATGGGTACCGCGGAGCAGAGAGCAGCATCCCCCCCAGCCCAGCCTGCACCTGGGGACAGGTGTCGGGGTGGGGGCTGCTGCCCCTGGTGGGGGAGACCCTGCACCCAGCGCCTGGGTTCGCTGCTGTCTCAGAGGCAGCAGGGACTCTCCTGGCCCTGTTAGTCTCAAGTACCCCCAAAACGGGGCTTGAGTAAAGACCCGAGCCTCCCCTCCTTGACTTTCCCACGGTGCTCATACCTTGGGGAAAACAACCGCGGCCGTTTATGCTTCCAGCAGATGAGGGTGAGGAAGAGGTTATGTGATAGCAGCGCAGATAAGAGACAGCCTGGATGCAGGGCCAGCGTCTGGGATGGGGCTCCCCACCAGCCCCCCGTCCCCTCCCGCGGACTGGGGCTGGCCCCTGGACCTGCCCTCCCATGGGATGGGGATGGGGGACAGCCCCTGCGTGTCCAGTGGCTGTGCTCCAGCTTACACCTGGTTTTCATTTTGCTTGTTGGTTGGTTTTGTGTGTTTTAAGCCTGAGGTGGGTTTTACCTCCAGCCCTGCCATGGTCTCAGCCCTTGGGAGGATGCCCTGGGGCCAGGCAGGAGAGCAGTGGGTGGTGTGAGTGCGGCCGTTCTCAACTGTGGGGTGATGCAGGCTGAGCCTCTGCTGAGTCCCCCCACCCAGGGCATCCCCCATGCACCCAGCATCTCTGAAACACCCCCCCAGGCCCCGGGCTGCACTTGTGCAGGGCTGACGCATCCCAAATTTGAACAAAGCCCCCGTGCCACCATGCGGGAGCCGTGCCGGGGCGGGGTGGGCTGCGAGAGCGCCTGGGTGTCATCTGTGCTGGCCGTGGCAGATGGCAGCTTAGCGCAGAAAGGAAAACATTAGTCTTGGGTCAGAGGTCGCAGAAACATCTGCCTCAGGATGCTTTCAGTGCCCGCATTGCTGCGGAGGGACAAAACCTGTTGCTGGTGGGTTGGAGGAAAAGCCTTGCGCGCCGCAAGTGGGGAGGGAGCGAACAAAGGGCCGGCAGCGCGCGCGGAGCCGCACGCATGGAGCAGCCGGCGTGGGGGCTGCAGGCTGGCGGGGGCCGGGACGGGCACCCCAACTCTGCCAGCGCTGCTCGCGGGGCGAGGGGGTGCTGGAAGCTGCAGCGCCTGGGCAAGCACGTGTGTAATGCAAAGCTGGGGCAGCGGCGTGGCAGCAGAGCTCGTTGGCTCTCTGATATTTTTGCGGCTCATTCATGCTTTTGATTATATGATCTGCCGAGCTTTTCTGGAGCCTTGCTGAAATAACTGCAGTGTTGGGCTGTCGTTTGTAACTTGTTGAGGATGTACAGCAGACACAACAAATGCACGTGCCCACACTGAGCAGATCCAGATTTGGCCTGGGCTCGGTGCTGGGAGCGGGGTGGGAATTCGGGACCGCTGTTCCCGTTCCCAGGCCATCCCCCGGGACTCGCTGTCTGACCTTGGACAAGGCCTTCTCCATCAGCCTTCACATCGCCCATGAATCGTGCTGGAGATTTATGGGTCGGGAGCGCGGTGCATTATTAATTGCGCCTCCCCCCTCACAGCAGTTTGTGCTCTGGGCGCGGGTGCTCGCTCGGGGCCGGCGTGGAGGGGGAAGATGCGTCGCAGCCCAGTGTCGTGGGAATCCAGCCCCCAGCCTCTGCCTAACCCCTCGAAACAATAAGCCACTAGGATGGACAGCATCCCCAGAGCTCAGGGGGGTGTAAATCGGTGTGTTGGCACCTGCAAGGAGCACATGCAGCATCCCCATCTGCAGGGATGGGGACCAGCTGCTGCATCGCTGTCCCCTGTCCTGCCTGGTGCCTCGGTGACAGCCCCAGTCCCTTGGTTAGGTCACATAGAAAACATCCTAGAAGTGAAGGGTTGTGAGACTGTCCGCTTTGACTTGCTCCTTGTGCCAGCACAGTGCTGGGAGAGGGAGCATCGTGCGTTGGAGCAGGGCTTGGCCATCACCAGGGTCGGGATGCCGTCACCCGGTGGGGTGCGTCGCGGCTGAGAGCGTTTGATGCCTATTCAGCAGGTTAATGAGTCAACGGAAACGTTTCTCAGCTGCATGCCCAGGGGAGGGAGAGACACCGGTATTTTTAGCCGTTCCTGCCTGGGTCGGGAATGGGGTGTGTGTCACACGTGAGGCTGGGAGCATGGCTGCGCTGGCCTCTCCGGGGATTTCATGGAGGCTCCTCAGGACCCCGGGGAGCTTGGCCGTCTTTCACTGCCTCAGAGCTGGTTTCTAATGGCCCTTCTGAGCTGTTTTGATCCTGGAGCACCCGCCCTGTCCTCTGCCAACACATATATCTATAATTAAAGCATAGCTTTAATGTCTCTTATGCTAATTTCCATAAGCTGCTTGGGGTTTGGTTTGGGTAGCCCTTGCTTGGGAAATGCCAAAGGAAAAACCACAGGGTGATCTTCACCTGGCTGAGCCTGCGGGGACGTCGCATCCACGTCTGCTCAGCTGGGAGTCCTGATGCCACCACCTGCTGGTATGTTTTTTATAGAAAATAAAGCTTAGCTTTCTGGGCTGAACTTTAGGAGAGGTTTTTAGCCCCTGGAGAAGTAGGTGGACGCACGATGTGGTTGCAGCACGGCTGGGAGCTGAGCCTGGCTCTGCTGAATCCAGCCTTTCCAGACCTGGGTGAGCTGAAAAATAACTACGTCTTGGGCTGGCCTTATTCTTCACCTGGTTTTTGATCTCTTGCTTTGCATGCGAGGCTTGTCTCCAGGCTTTCCTCTGCAGCCAGGACTCTCTAAAGCCATTGCGGTTGTTGGGCTTTTAAATGCAGCTCCCAAGTCTCCGGCTGTGAGTGAGCTCCAGGACCCACATGGGGAGGAAACAGTGAGATTCATCCCGTGGCTTCGGTCCGCAGCCATGCTCTTCCCTGCCTCGTCTCAGACTTGCTGTTGCAAACGTGGGCAGGAATAGCGTCGTTTCTGTGCAGAAGCATTTACAGATGATCCAGGAGCGGTGTCGAGGCTGCTGGGTGCGAGGCTGCCTGTGGGCATGTCCTGCACGCTGCTGTGTGCGAGCAGAGGAGCGTCTGGTGTCCTCATTTCATGCTCTTGCTGAGCAGCAATCTCTCTATCGTAATAGTGATATCCCTGCCATCAGAGACCTTTTGCTCTGAAACCTTGAAAAGAAACTGAGATGACTTAGAAACCGTGGATGGAGTTTGAGAGGGCTTTCCGAGCTGGGAGCTGGTGCGGTGTGTGCAGTGGGTATGCGAGGGCTGTCCCCGTCCCTGCCACGGCTGTGGTTGTGATTCAGGAGTCACCAGGCATCCACAGTGCTGCACAGCCCCGCTCTGCTGCAAACTCCTCCGTGGGTTATGGTGGTGACTACCGGATTTTAAGGGTGCCTGTGTTGTATTGCTTTTTTTCTGAAGAGTTGCTGCACCAGCACTTCTCAGTGGCTGGAAATACCCCCATGAAGGGAGGAGAAATGCCACGTGTGAGCGTACCCCGGTCCTGCCTGCCCACGTGTGCCCATCGCTCAGCTCAGCCCCTTTTGGCCAGGGCAGAACCGTGCCAAGCCCTTCCCTGGCGTCTGCCGCACCCTCCTCACTTCTTGAGCTGATTGCGTCCATAAACCAGCTCTTAAACAAGTAGAAAGCCATTTAAAAAAAAATAAAAATCTGCAAACTCCATGAAACTTGAGGGGTTTCCTGAAGTAAAAGCCTGGAAGGCACCCGGGCAGCCCAGTGGGCACAGGGCAGCCCCCAGCCCAGGCCCTGCCAGTGGCCCCAAGCCCCCTGTGCCTTCAGGCAGGGGCTCCCCTGCCCCCCAGGGAAGTTCCTCCGATCACTAATTAACCTCCTGGCTAATAACCATGCCCGGGCTCCTGGGCTCTGCTCCGGCTTCCCATCTGTGAGCTCAAACCACCGCTTGCCTGCACTGAAATTGGAAATGGTCCGAAAACTAATTGGGTGGGAGGGCTTTCAGCTCCTCGTCCCGGCCTCATTTAAGCCCCGCAGCACAGAAACCCCAACCCCAGCGACAGCCCCACCGGCCGCCCGGCTCAGCCTGGGATGCAGAGCATCGCCTCTTGGTCCCGGCTGCCCGTGGCGGCACCGCCGCGAGCCAAAGCCCGCGCCGTGGCGGTTCCCGCGCGCTCGGCGGTTCCCGCGCTGCCCCTAGGGCTCTTTGTCCAGCATCAATTTTTTTCTTACTTATTCCTTTTTTTTTTTTTTCGCCTTTTTCTCCTATTGGAGAATCTTGTGACGCTTCCCTGTCCACCAGCCGCCGCGAGAGCCCAGAGGATTGTTTTAAGAAAAAAAGCGTGTGTGGTGCGGGGAGGCGGGGGAGAGCAGTGCTTTCAACAGATGACTGCACACTTGAGCGGTTTGCCGGCGGCGTGCCTGTGCCGGCCGCCCGGGCCCCGCACAATGGCCCCTCTCAGGCGGCCGCGGCCCCAGCCCTCGCATTCCCTCGCGCGGGGCCGCGGCGCAGCCACCCAGAAGCGCCATCGCCCCACGGCCGCGGCGCCCAAGGCTCGGAGCCGCCGGCGAGCCGGGCATCGGCCGCGGGCGCCGGCAGCTGCTCTGCCTCATTAGGATGCACACCTGCTCCCCGCCGCCCTTTGTGTGCCGAGCAGATGCCCTGATTTATTATTATACACATTTTCTTTTTCATTTGGCCTGGATAATGCCGTCTCATTAACTCAAAATGTCTCCGAATCCTGACAAATTCTCACACAATCCCCAACAATGAAATCAGAATTGGGTTAAAAAAAAAAAAAAGTAGGGGAAAAGGAGAGGGGGAGTGGGGCTGAAACGTGGTCCTGCCGCCGGCATGGCACAGCAAAGCATGGCGCCTCTGGGTTGGGGCCGGCTGACGCTGGGGGTTTGCTGGCTGTGATTCACTGGAGGAGCCCCACGTTCTTGTTCTGGGGTTTGCAGGCTGGTGGGGTTTGTGGGTGAGTGCTCTGCTCTGTAGCCATGGGGCTGCAGCATTCCCCAGGACCCTCCCTGCCTGCCGCGGGAGCCTTGGAGGCCATGCACAAGGCTCAGGGACGCAAGGTCCCGACAGCTCGGGTGGCGACGGGTGCGAGTACATGGTGGGTGCCCTGAGCCCCAACCTACCAAAGCACAGTGGGGACCACAGTCCCCCAGGGCCCGGGTGCTGTTGTCTTCCTCAGCCATCACTCCGGCGGTGGTTACCTTACCCCGAGCTCGTGGCAGCTGCCCCCAGATTTATTTCTGCTCTCAAGGGCTCCGATAGCAGCTGGCAGCCCAGCATGAGCTGAGCACGGCGTGCCCTGCTCTGCTGCGGTGGCATTGCCATCGCGGTGTGGGACAGCAGCGTGCTGGCGTCGTCTCGCTCCTCCCACACCCTACTCGCGACGGCTGCTCGGCGCAGCCCAGCCAGGGCAGAAGATCCCCCTTTGGAAGCAGTGTAACGTGAGCAGAGCTGGTTAGGGACAAAATGCGTGGCATCTCCTGCTGCAGACGCGACGCAAGAGATGCTGCCTGGGAGGGTTTGCGCTGGGGAGGTGCTGAAGGGCCTTGTCCCCAGGATCTTCGTTGGATGTTGGGCGTACTCAGTCTCTGTGCACAGCTTTGCTCTGTCCTCCCTTTCCCGGGGGGCAGCTTCCCCCTCTGCGGGGTCCTTTGCCGGCCCCACGTCCTGCCCGGCCTCGCTGGGATTTGCCCTTGCGGTGTGTCCCCATCACCTGCCCCAGTCCTGCAGCAAGCAGTTGCTCCAGCCCTGCTGGCCAACAGTGACAGATGGTTGAGCCGGTGGCCGCGTCAGGAGGCCTTTTCTCAGGGCTCCCTCGCAGAGGGACGTGGCGGTCGGCGCCACTCGTCCCTCTTTGCGCAGAGTTTGTCATCGGGGAAGATCCTAGCTGGCTGCGAGGAGCAGGAATGTGTCCCACCTGCTACCAACCAATGCTGAGCCCATGTTTGATCATGTTTAAGTGATTTCTTAGGATGGAGGGAGGATAAAAATCACCCTGGTGGAGCAGGGACCCTGGTGCAGGCAGGGACAGGCAGGGGTGCAGGGCTATCCCCGTGCTGCTCAGCCCTGTGGGCCACTGCGGGGTTTCCTCTCCCTCAGGGTCTGTAGGGGCCCTGGGTTGGGTGCAGGTATGGGGTGCCCATTCCGGCTCCACCGCGTCCCCCCTTGTGCCTTGGTTTCCTCTTCATTAAGCGGGGGGGGGGGCAAAAAAAGCATGTTTTGATGAGAAGCAGGACGTCAGCGCTGGAGGCTGCGGCTTTGCAAGTCAGTGCAGGCCCCTCGATGGGGGACGCCTTTGTTCCTGGCGCCTCTTTCATCTTCCTCTTCTCAGCGTGGCCAGGGCAGAGCCTTGCAATTGCCAAACCCGACATGCTGGGATGTGGTGCAGGGTTGGGCTTGGGGAGGTATTCCCGGAGCCGGTCCCTGGGGTGGCTGGGTGTCCCCAGCCCCTTGGGGCCGATCCCACTGACGGCGTGTCTTGCCCCTGCCAGGTGTAGCAGTGCCCACGTGGGCGAGCGGTGCCAGCTGCCCAACCCCTGCCTGAGCTCCCCCTGCAAGAACGCCGGCACCTGCACCCCGGTGGTGCGTGGCAGCACCGTGGACTACACCTGCGCCTGCCGCCTGGGCTTCACCGACGAGCTCTGCCTGACGCCCCGCGACAACGTCTGCCTCAGCAACCCCTGCCGCAACGGGGGCACCTGCGATCTGCTGACGCTCAGCGAGTACAAGTGCCGCTGCCCGCCAGGGTGGTCAGGTGAGGCAGTGCCGACGCGTGACATGGGGCCACGGTGACCTAGCCCAGAGGGAGAAGGACAGCCTGTGACAGGGGTTGCTCCTGGAAAACCCGCCATGGATGGAGAAGGGCACTGCCTCTGATTTTGGCTTCCTCCAGGGCTGGGGGAAGGGTGGGGGGACGGTCTGCAAACCCAAGTTGAGGCTTGGGAGGGTCCCTGGCTGGGTGAGCTGCAAGCCTCCCGCACGGGTGAGGGTTTTACAGGGGCAGAGGTAGGGGGAATTAGTTGCACACCCCGTGAACGCAGTCCCAGAGCCGGGTCTGCACCCCAGCACAAAGATTGCTCCCACCGAGTGCCCGAGCTGCGGTTTGCATCCTTATCCTCCCTCCCTGCTCTCCCCAGGCAAAACCTGCCAGCAGGCTGACCCCTGTGCCTCCAACCCCTGCGCGAACGGGGGCCAGTGCGTCCCCTTCGAAGCCCACTACATCTGCCGGTGCACCGCCGGCTTCCACGGGCCCAACTGCAAGCAGGACGTGAACGAGTGCAACATCTCGCCGCTCGTCTGCAAGAATGGCGGGAGCTGCACCAACGAGGTGGGCACCTACCAGTGCTCCTGCAAGCCAGCGTACACCGGGCAGAACTGCGAGCACCCCTACGTGCCCTGCAACCCCTCGCCCTGCCAGAACGGGGGGACGTGCCGCCAGATCGGAGATACCACCTATGACTGCACGTGCCTGCCAGGTAGGGGCTGCCTCCGAGGTGGGGGACAGGGATAGGGGACCCTCTTGCAGCCCCTTTGCCCCCCCTAAACAAGTAGTGCCCGATCTTCCCCCAGGCTATGGCTCTGGGAGGGACAAAAACAAGGAGCTGTGGGCTCGCTGTGCCACGTGTGTTTGGGAAGACGTTGGGCAGCGATGCCCGAAGAGGAGAGGTCATCTGGGGGCTTTTTATACTTGGTGATTCACCAAAATAGCTCTTCCAAAACAACGGTTTCAGCAGAGGCCCCTGTGCGGATGCTCATATTCCAGAATAAGAGTGCCTTTTTCCGCTTTAGCTTAATCCACTTCCAGAATGGAATAATTAGCCCGGAATAGCTATTTTGGAAAGTTTCCGAGTGTGAACGGAGTTGGGGAAGGGAGACGCTCTCTGTGCTCGCTGCTGCTCCCTCCGGCAAGCGCCGGAGCAGCCCAGCCGAATTACAGCCTCTGAAATGAAGGGCTCCTGCAGGAGGGGGCCCGGTGGGGGCTGTCCTGGGAGCTCAGCACCCTATACAGGAGCGCAGCACCCTGCAAGGGAGCTTCACACCCTGCACGCCAGGGGAAGGAAAAGCGGCTGTGAAAGGGCCCCCTGACCCCAGCAAGCCCTTTTGCTTCTGCCCTCGAGCAGCGGTCTGCAGCGCGGTCGGGGCAGGGAGCGGAAGGGGCTGAGCGCAGCCCCACGCTCCCCCCGTCCCTGCAGTGGCTGGAGAAATGAAATAGCGAAGTTTCCTGCTGGCAGGTGGCCAGCGCAGCCCAGAGCCCCGCTGCCGCCTGGTGCAGCCACACACTCAGACCAGGCTGTGTTTGCTGGGGGGGCAGATGCCATTTCTCACCTGAGCCAGCCACGCTGGCCAGCTGCAGCGGGCGCGGAGGGGGTGCATCCATCCTCTCCCTTGGAAGGAAGCTGTGGGCAGTGCTAAGCTGCCTGAGAAGTCTCTCATGGGATTGCTTTAATCTCCTCTGGTCACCCATAGCCCCGCAGGGGCTGGGACAGGACAAGGGGTAGGTGGCTTCTCTGCTCTGCACCCTGGGCGGTGCTTGGCATCACTGCGGGGAGCCCCAGCCTCCCTCCGCTGTAGCTCCTGCCCCACCGCCACTGGGGACGTGGCATCGGGGCGGGGATGGGGTCTTCCAGCCGGCACAGACGTACTCGCATCCTGCTGGCAGCCCTGCCCGGTGCCAGGGGAAGATGCGCGATCCCCATGGGACAGCACAGGGGATCTCGTCTTGATCTCTGACACAGGCTCAGAGGTTCAATCACCTTCCCAAAGCTTTTGGCTGCAATAACTCGGGAGACTCATTAACCATCAAAAATACACAGGGCCTGCAAGATCTCTTGCTTCCCCTCCATGCCTGCTCACCCAGGCTGGAGCAAAGCTCCTGTCCTTAGGGGCAGTGAGGTGTTGGGGCTGACCAGGCGAGCACTGCCAGGGAAGGAAGGCTTTCCTTCCAGGATGAGCCAGTGCTGCCGGGAGCTCCCAGGGGCGATGCTCCGCGGGAAAAGTTCCAAGCCCTGGCCTGGCAGAGCGGCATTGCCACAGGGACGGGCAGGTGGAGGGGGCAGGAGGAGCGGCGCTGGCCCTGCCCTGCCGTTCCGCTGACGAGGCACTTTCTGCGGAGCAGCCCAAGCATCAGGCACGTTGGGATGAGGTATGGCCCTGGGGGAGCATCCTGATGGGGGGGGGATTGGTGCTTTCATGCCCAACTGCGGCTTCGTGGGCTGCTTCCAGGAGATTTGCATGCTGCACAAGCTGGTTCACCTCCCACGGGGTGGCATGGCACGGTCCCTGCTCCGGGGAGACAAGGGGTCCCTCGGTACCTCCGCCCTGGCTCGATGCAGGAGCTGCATCGGCTTTGGGCAGAGGCAGGAGGGACCGGGGGCTGTTTCTCATGATAAGAGGGTGATTGATACGCTGGTATGCAGCGCAGCAGACCTGAAACAATGTCCCCTTTTCATTCCCGGAGAGGCCTGGCCGTACCGGGTTTCTTCAAGTTAAACTAATCTCGGCTGTTTTTATCGTGCCATCGCTGTAGAATGTAACCCTGAGTTTAAAGTAATTGCAGTACTAATTACTCATTCGGATGGTTCAAAATGAGTTAATCCTGGTATCTAGGACATTGCTAGTTATTGCTGTTCAGTCTCAGCCCAGCTGCTTAAAAATGAGGTGCAAATCAATGTTATCTGCTCTGGACTCCTACCAGCAATCGTAAATAGCTGTTGCTGCTCCTCCTGTGATGGGGCTGAGGCTACGGGGGAGAGGAAAGCACGGCCCTTTGGAGAGAGTGAGGGGAAAACCCCCAGCTGGGCCAGGGTCTGGGGTCCCACAGAGGATGAGCCTGGGCCCCCGGTCCCTTCCCCACGGAGGCGGAGGTGACGGAGCTGCCTGCACGGGGGAGCAGCCTGGTCTGGACCTGCCAAACGCCTTGGGGAGTTTGGGGGAGCTGCATGTGCACGCCGGCACGGCGGGGAGCTGCCGCGGGCTGGCATTGCTGTCCCGACCCCGAGCACCTGGGTGGGCTGGGAAGGCTGACGCCTGATGGCGGCTGGGTCAGGGTCTTTGAGAGTCTTACGAAATGCAGCTCTTAACCCAAGTGGCAGTTGGAGGGGGACGGGGTGGCATGGCAGATGCCCCAAGAAGGGCCTGGCCATTTCATTTCTGCTGCAGACGCTGCAGGGAGAGGCCGGGGGCGGCGCGGTTTCCATGCATGCCACGCTATCAGGTGGAGGCGATAACATAAATCCAAGCAGCCAGGCTCAGCACACGAGAGGCGGGCTGGGATTAGCGCAGCGCCGCGTGGGGCGGTGGTTCACCCTGCCAGGGACTTGGATCCCGCTCCGGGGGACGCGCTGCTGATGAGGCTCTTTACATGTGAAATTAAAAGTCAGTGATTCAGCACCGGGTGCCGCAAGCCTTTGTGGGAGCAGCCCTGGTTCATCCTGGCTTACCGTGGAGCCGGATCCTCTGCTGCTCGGAGCAAGTGTCTCCAGAGCCGGGGGCTTTGGCAGGCGAGCCCCATGCCGGGGACGCCCCGTCTGCCCTGCACGGAGGAAGCCACCGCCACTTGCCAGGCTCTGGCGATGCTGCCCTGGCAGGGAAACCTGCGCAGCAGACCCAAGCCCCGGCAGAGGTGGGACAGGGCTAGGGATGAAACCCAGCGGCTGGCTTCAAAGTTGGGCTGGGAGCGCCTGGCACACGCTCGGCACCTGATAACGAGCAACCTGCCATCGGTGGGGGGGTGGCAGGGGACTGAGGCAGTGGCACGGCCGGTTGGTCAGTCGGCATCATGGCAGACATCTCCTCTGCACAGGGTTCACAGGCCAGAACTGTGAGGAGAACATCAATGACTGTCCGGGCAACAACTGCAAGAATGGGGGCACCTGCGTGGACGGTGTCAACACCTACAACTGCCAGTGCCCACCCGAGTGGACAGGTAACGCCACCACCGGCAGTGAGGGTGGCAGGGGGCTGGGCTGGCAGGATGGATCCTGCCCCTGGGGACTGGGTGGGGAGAGATGTCCTGCTCCGCAGCAATGCTCGTGGAGCCTGCGGGAGCTGGGCAGCGCCAGCCTCATGCAGGTACCCTGTCCCCGGCAGGTCAGTACTGCACTGAAGACGTGGACGAGTGCCAGCTGATGCCCAATGCCTGCCAGAACGGGGGCACCTGCCACAACAACCATGGCGGCTACAACTGCGTCTGCGTCAACGGCTGGACGGGCGAGGACTGCAGTGAGAACATTGACGACTGTGCCATGGCCGCCTGCTTCCACGGGGCCACCTGCCACGACCGCGTAGCCTCCTTCTACTGCGAGTGCCCCCACGGCCGCACAGGTGAGGCCCCATCCCATCTTGCCCCCTGCTCGCAGTGCAGGGTGGCGGCTCCCCGCATGTCCCCTGGCTCCTAGCTGAGGTCTTGGTGCATGATGATTTGTGTGCCCAGCACCCTTGACGTGCACCTGCCTTTTGCTGCCCAGGTTTGCTGTGCCACCTCGACGACGCCTGCATCAGCAATCCCTGCAACGAGGGCTCCAACTGCGACACCAACCCCGTCAACGGCAAAGCCATCTGCACGTGTCCTTCGGGATATATGGGGCCAGCCTGCAACCAGGACGTGGACGAGTGCTCGCTGGGTGAGCACCGGGGCTGAGCTCACATGGGTGGCAGAGGAGCAGCTGGGGAAAGCGCCGGTGCAGCCGGGAGCGTGTCCTGTGAGCTGCACTTGTGTGTTGCAGGAGCCAACCCTTGCGAGCACGCAGGAAAATGCATCAACACCCAGGGGTCCTTCCAGTGCCAGTGCCTGCAGGGCTACTCAGGCCCTCGCTGCGAGATCGACGTCAACGAGTGCCTCTCCAACCCCTGCCAGAATGATGCC
Organism: Nipponia nippon; assembly: GCF_047370975.1. Lineage (NCBI taxonomy): Eukaryota > Metazoa > Chordata > Aves > Pelecaniformes > Threskiornithidae > Nipponia > Nipponia nippon. The sequence goes on from NW_028262332.1 coordinate 9,657,007, forward strand.
ACCTGCCTGGACCAGATTGGGGAGTTCCAGTGCATCTGCATGCCCGGTGGGTGGGCGGCCCTGCAGACCCCTGCCCTGGTGCTGGGTGCGGGTGGCGGGAGGGCTCTGCGTGCCCCTGAGCTTCAGCTTGGTGTTGGTTTGGGTAAGAAGCCGTGGGAGGCATGTGTGCCTGGCGACAGCACCGAAAAGAAAGAGCTTGGTAAAGATTGCACAGTCTCCTGCAGCAGTGGGAGGACGGGAGGTGAGAGTTGGGCACCATCAGCCCTGCTCTGGACTCCTCTTCCCAACCTTGCTGGCTTGGATCAAGCCAAGGGCAGGGAGATCCAAGGTGGACAACCATGGAGCAGCCTGTGCATCAGGTCCCACCACCTGTAGCACAGCTCCTGAGCTGCCTTTGTAAAGACGGGGGGACCAAATGCACCTTGGTGTAACCTGCCTGTCCTGCACGTTGTGCCGGCCCCGTGCCGTGCTGCTGATGGTGTGCCGGGTCTCTCCGCAGGTTACGAGGGGGTTTACTGCGAGATCAACACGGACGAATGCGCCAGCAGCCCCTGCCTGCACAACGGCAACTGCCTCGACAAGATCAACGAGTTCCACTGCGAGTGCCCCACTGGTACGTGGTGTCCGTCCCACTGCCATTGCAGAGGAAACAAAGCCATGATGCATCCCAGCTTGAGCTGGGAAAGAGCTGAAAATGGGCTCCTTAAATTCAGAGGCGCCCCCCCGAAAATGGGGAGAGGGGACTGAGCACCTCTCGGCGCTTTTGGTGGGGGATTCCCCCGTTGCGGTGAGGGGCTGAGCCCCACGCAGGCGATGCTGCTCCAGGTTGGCCCATGGGAGAGGGGAAGGAGGATTAAACCCCACGGCTTTGCACTTGAAAAGGCCTCTCTTTGGGAAGGAGGGCTGGGGGCCGGGGGGGCCGCACCAGCAGCTTTGAATGCGGTGTCAAAGTCACGGGGTGGAGCGGAGAATGGGTAGACGGTTAATCTGTGAAAGGAGGTTTTGAAGTTCAGAGACTTTGCTCCTCTAGAGATGTAAATAAGATGCTCTCAATGGCGGGTCGCAGCCCCGCATTCAGGGCCCCCAGCAGCCGTCCCCATGGAAACACGGCGCCCCGACCGGGACGTGGGGGACCCGGCGGGATCTGCCCAGCGGTGGGGGAAGGCTGGCGGGTCCGGCCATTGCGCCGGGACATGACTTCTCCCTCCGTTCCAGGCTTCAACGGGCACCTGTGCCAGTTCGACATCGATGAGTGCGCCAGCACCCCCTGCAAGAACGGCGCCAAGTGCGTGGACGGCCCCAACACCTACAGCTGCGAGTGCACCGAAGGTGAGGGGTCCCTGCATCCCGGGGGGCTCCGGGGGTCCCACCCTGCCAGGCAGGAACAAGCCACCTTCTGCCCCGTGATGTGCCATAAAACCATGTTGCCGAATTATTAACAAGTGCCCACCTCCCCATGCACCTGCCGTGGGGGGTGTCCCCGAACCCCGTGGCAGCGGGGATGGTCCCTGTGATGTGACTCCCATGGGGCAGGTCTGTCCCTTTCCCAGGCGTCGGCGGAGTGAGTCGAGCCCCGCTGCCCGCCGGGCCTGGAGCCGGGCGTAACGAGCCCAGCGCTTGTTAGGTGTGGCCCTGCAGCAGCCGTCCCGCCGTGCTCCCCGCCTCAGCGGCAGGCGGCAGCGAGGGGGAAGGCAGGAAGGAAGGAATAAAGCTGCCTCTATGGGGGCGCAAGGTGCAGGGCTGCGGGGGCTCGCCGACCAAAACCCAAGGAGCGGTTGCACAAAATGATGACTTGAGCCCTGGTGGCAAACAGTGGCTCTTTTGTGGAGCAGCTCCCGCCAGAAATCTTCCAGCTGAATGGCCTCTAATTAGTGTCTTGCTAATGCCAAGCCCCGATGAAAAGCTGCTATGTGGGCTTGGCGGGGTCTAGTCAAAGCTGTACTTTGTCCTCAGCTCTCCACCCCCAAACCCGGTGGGGAGGGAGCTGGCCAGGAGAATAGGATCTGCCGGGGGGGTTATTATTCGGGGGTGCCTGCGGCTGGCCCCCCCGCACACTCCGGGACGAGCCACGGGCGAGCGCGGGGCCCCGCTCCTGAGCTGAGGCGGCTTAATGCGGGTCATTGTGCACCCCGGGACAAAGCCCGCGAGCCGGGGTCTGACCAGCCCCGCCGCCGGCGCACCAGGGTGCTCCCCTGCCTGCGCCCCGCTCCCGGGGGTCCCGGGGCTCACGGCGGGGCGGGTGGGCAGGTCAAGCCACCCCGGTGCACTGCCTCGCACCTGACCAGGCTGGGAAGGAGAGTCCCCCATCCTCACCCCGCATCCCCCATCCTCACCCCGTGTCCCCCATCCTGACCCTGTGTCCCTCCCGCTGGTGGCAGGTTTCTCAGGCACTCACTGCGAGATCGACATCGATGAGTGCGACCCTGACCCGTGCCACTACGGCACCTGCAAGGACAGCATCGCTGCCTTCACCTGCCTCTGCCAGCCCGGCTACACGGGCCACCGCTGCGACATCAACATCAATGAGTGCCAGAGCCAGCCCTGCAAAAACGGAGGGACCTGCCAGGACAGGAACAACGCCTACAACTGCCTCTGCCTCAAAGGGACCACGGGTGAGCAGGAGGGACCCCCCCGGGGGCTCCACACAGGTCAGCCATGCTGTGCGGCACCCCGGTCCCATCCCTGTCCCTGGGCGGGTTGGCCCTGGGCCTCCGCTAGCAACCGCCCTGATGCCGGGGCTGGCCTGGGGCGTCCTGGGTGAGGGCAAGTTCCTCCGGTTTGGTGCCCGGCTCTTGCAGGACCCACGCCCCAGCCGGGAGCTGGGGAGACGCTTGTGGTGGAGACGCTTTGTTGTGGAGCGGCAGCAGCAGTCGGTGCCGGCAGGCTTCATTTTGCCTCGTCAGCAGGGCTGGGGACCCCCTAACAGCACCACTCTCCTCCCCAGGGCCCAACTGCGAGATCAACCTGGATGACTGCGCCAGCAGCCCCTGTGACTACGGCAAGTGCATCGACAAGATCAATGGCTACGAGTGCACCTGCGAGCCAGGGTACACAGGTGAGAGCAGGGCATGGCGGCCACCGTGGCACCCTGGGGACCTGGTCCAGGTCCAGCCTCATGCCGGGGAGCCTTGGGATGTTCCCTGTTCCCGTGGCGATGCAGAGATGCCTGCAGCTGGCGGTGCCCCACGCAGCCAGGGCGAGGGTGCAGCGAGGAGGGGAGACGCTGCCATCCCACTTGCCAGAGGTTTTGCACCCTCCAGTGCTCCTGCTTGCTCAGGAGGGTGACCCCGGCTCAGACCTAAATCAAAGGGGTGTCTGGTGCTGTGAATTCGACTCCCGCTGCGCCCACTCCCATGGGTATCAGGTTGCCGCCTTGTCCGACTGGTTTGTTTGATCACTGCTGGAAATGGCGGAGGGCTTTGATGGGAGCAGCCCCCCCCCTCCCGCTCACGCGGCCCCTTGTCCTCCTGCCCGCCGGGAGCCACAATAAAGCCTGACTTTGTCGGCCACGGCAGGTAGGGTTACAGGCTGAAACCGGCTCCCTACGTTATTCCCTCCTGGACCAAATGAGCCCAGGGCATGGCCTCTTCCCAGTCACATTTAATTAAGCCAGGTGGGCAATGCAGGGGTGTGAAGTCACCCTACCCGGAGGGCAGCCCGCTCCTACATGGCCGGCACACATGTACCCAGAGATTTGAGCCTCTGGCAGCCGTTCCCTGGGTGGCTGGAGGGGGACCTGGCCGGTGGGTGCCCCCCGGGAGGCGACGCACGCCCACCGTGCCGTGCCATGCATCCTATGGGGTAGCGTTTCATCGCCCCCCCGTCCCTTTCCCAGGGCACATGTGCAACATCAACATCGACGAGTGCTCCAGCAACCCCTGCCACAATGGGGGCACGTGCAAGGATGGCATCAACGGCTTCACCTGCCTCTGCCCCGAGGGCTTCCACGACCCCAAGTGCCTGTCCGAAGTGAACGAGTGCAACAGCAACCCCTGCATCCACGGGAAATGCCACGACGGGCTGAATGGGTAGGCTGGAGGGTGCAGGGGCTACTGGAGGGCTGCTGGGACCAAAGGGCCACCCAGCAAAGTCAGGGTTAGAGTCAGGGTGAGCAGCCGTCCCCCGTGCTGGTGCTCGTCTGTGCTAGTGCCAGAGGATGATTCCCTGCAGGGGCACAGTTAGGAGCCAGGGTTTGCTGGGTAAATGATGGCTGGTGGAGCCAGGAGGGCCAGGTCGGACCAGATCCTGTGCTTTATGCCCCAATTTTTCCCTAAAGCTACAGGTGTGACTGCGACCCAGGCTGGAGTGGGACAAACTGCGACATTAACAATAACGAGTGTGAATCCAATCCCTGCATGAACGGTGGCACCTGCAAGGACATGACCAGTGGCTACATCTGCACCTGCAGGGAGGGCTTCAGCGGTAAGGGTGCAGCCAGGGACGCTGCCCCATCCCTCCCGCGCCGGGGCCTGGGTGGGAGCTGTGGGTGGGCGTCCCCATGATGCTAGGTGGGCTGGAGGCTTCGCTGTGGGGATGGTGGAGACCCCAGGTCTGGTTGGGACAAGTGGCAGTGCAGCCAGCATGGGGACCCTCAGCAGATTTTGGGTGCCCGTGGCTGGAGCTGAGAGCAGGAGGCTCTTTCAGGGCGATGGGTGGGCCGTTGCCATTGTCACCACGTCCCCACTGTACCCTCAGCCCCTTCCCACCAGCACACCTCCATCACAGCTGCTTTTGTCTATTTTTCTTAATGCAGGACCCAACTGCCAGACCAATATCAACGAATGCGCTTCCAACCCCTGCCTGAACCAGGGCACATGCATTGACGACGTCGCTGGCTACACCTGCAACTGCCTCCTGCCCTACACAGGTGAGGGGGAGCGCCCCATGCCCCCCCAGGCCCTCGCCAGGGCTCCGCGGGGCTGCTGCTTCGAGTGTGACAGCAAATCGGTCCCTCTGCGCGTGCAACGAGCCGGCATCAAGCGCAGAGGCTTCCCTCACACTGCCCTGCCGTGGGGCTGCCCACAGCTGCAGCTCCACCTCCCTGTGCCATGGCGCAGCTGGAGGAAATTTGGAGGAGCTTTGGGCAGTGGCCAGCCAGAGCTTCCTCCCTTCTCCTCCTCCTCCTCCTCCTCCTGGAGGGCACCGAGGCAGTGGCTCGGCCTCGGCCGCAGCCTGCACCCGGGGCAGCAGCACCAGGCGGCCGCCCCACTCACACCCCACCGCCCTGGGGGGTCGGTGCTGCCAGTGGCCCCGTTCTCCTGCCATGATGCTTGTGCTGGAAAAAGCAAGCCGAGGCTGAGGGGCTGGGGGTTTCTGCTGAGCCAATTCCTGTTTGCCGGCCTCCCGCTTCCGCTCGCGCAGAGCGGCAACTGGTGCACAATTGCAGGAAGCCGTGAGCCGTTTCCTGCCCTCAGCAGTGGCCATAGAAACCCCTGGGGGGACGGGGACGGGGCAGGCAGGGAGGGGAAGGCTCTGGAAAATAGCAAAGGCCAGTTCAGGAGATACTGGCTGACAAGGAAGATAAGGGTTCGGAGGGAACGTGTCCCTTGGCTGGACATAAACAGGAAAAGCGGCTGAGAGGGACAGGGGGGAGCACAAGGGGGGAAAGACACCCTGAACGGCGCTTCCCTGCCAAAGGAAGTGCGCAGCGCTGTAATGCAGCCCAGATTGCCAAGGCTTAAAGGATTCGTGTGGGGCCCGGAGTCATGGGGGACCAGGGATGGAGGAGATGGCCCCAGGTGGGCTGCCCTGGGGCAGTGGGGAAGCCCAGGGTGTGCCCCAGGGCTGGCAGCAGCCCAGGGCGGGCGACGGGGTTAGCAGGGTCTTGGGCCACCCGTTGTTTTGGAGAGCGTGTCAGCGGGTGCTTTTGCCTGTGCAGGAGCCACCTGCGAGGACGTGCTGGCCCCCTGCGCCGGCGGCCCCTGCAAGAATGGTGGCGAGTGCCGGGAGTCAGAGGACTACAAGAGCTTCTCCTGCAGTTGCCCTTCTGGCTGGCAAGGTAGGGGCATGGCCCGGCTGGGGGTTCAGCACACCAGCTCCCCCGGCACTCCTCTCTCCTTGGCAGCTCAGGGAGTGAAAGATGGAGGGGAGGGAGCGTGGCTGGGGAGCAGTGGGCAGGTGGCTGCCTGCGTGCCCTGCCAGATGGGAGCAGCCCTGCACAGTGCCCAGTCTCGGGGAGGGTCCTGACCTGCCCACGGCTCAGCCGAGTGGACGGGACACTGCCGTCACCCACACTCCTTGGTGAGGGTGGTTTGCTGTGAGCGGCACCCAAGATGTCGTCGTTGTCCCCGGGGATTTTGCCAGTGCCGCCAGCCCACACGGTCCCTGTCCCGCTCTGTCCTGCAGGTCAGACGTGCGAGATCGACATCAACGAGTGCGTGAAGAGCCCCTGCCGCAACGGGGCCACATGCCAGAACACCAACGGGAGCTACCGCTGCGCCTGCAGGACTGGCTTCACCGGCCGCAACTGCGACACTGACATTGACGACTGCAAGCCCAGTAAGAGCAGGGGCCGCTCCGGGGACTGTGCTCAGCCTGGTCCCGAGCCGTCAGCTTCTCTGCCCCTCCTGGGGCTGGGATCCTCATCCCTGGGCGTGGGCAAGCCCTGTCCGCTGCTTTGGCCTGGGCCATGCTGCAAGCCCTGCTTGGGCTTTTGGGCATCTCAAGCATATGCCAAGTCAAGCTGCGTCAGTCCAAGGCCAGATGGGAGCTGGCAGGAAGGAGGCTGAGGGGGAGAGTGACGTGCAGGCAGTGAGCAAGTGTGTCCCATGTGCCCTCCTTGTTCCCAGCCTCCTGGTGAGGCTGGGCTGGCCTCTGCCTGGTCTACGGGCTCTGTCCCATCCCTCTGCATGGCCGGGGTGTATGTGTGGGGACAGTGCTACAGGGCAGCTCTCAGACACAGCTGCTGTGCTGGGGCTGGGCCGTTGCGTCTTCACATGCACATCCCTCCTCTCCAGATCCATGCCACAATGGTGGCTCCTGCTCCGATGGCATCGGCACGTTCTTCTGCGAGTGCCTGGCTGGTTTCCGTGGGCCCAAGTGCGAGGAGGACATCAATGAGTGCGCCAGCAACCCCTGCAAGAATGGCGCCAACTGCACCGACTGTGTCAACAGCTACACCTGCACCTGCCCCTCCGGCTTCAGTGGCATCCACTGTGAGAACAACACGCCTGACTGCACGGAGAGGTACAGCCCGGAGCGGCTCCTGCCACGGGCACAGCCTTTGTCGGGGCTGGAGCAAGGGGCTGAGGTCCCTGTGCTGCCCCGTAGCCCTGGGCCAGTTTGTGGGGGCTTTGGCATGGAGCACGACCAGCAGTGACTCACTGGGACCTGATGTCTGTGTTCCCAGCTCCTGCTTCAATGGTGGGACCTGCGTGGATGGCATTAACACCTTCACCTGTGTCTGTCCGCCTGGCTTCACGGGCAGCTACTGCGAGCATGACATTAACGAGTGTGACTCCAAGCCATGCCTGAATGGCGGCACGTGTCAGGACAGCTACGGGACGTACAAGTGCACTTGTCCCCAGGGATACACCGGACTCAACTGCCAGGTAGAGGAGCCTTGGGTTGTCGGCCGCTGACCCCAGTGTCCGTCCGTGCGTGCTGGCTGTGGGGATTTGGGGGGTCACTGCAGTCTCCACTCCTGCAGAAGCCCTGCTGGGTCCTGACCCCCATCTCTTGCTCTGCTCCCCCCAGAACCTGGTGCGTTGGTGCGACTCCTCTCCCTGCAAAAACGGAGGCAAGTGCTGGCAGACCAACAACCTGTACCGCTGCGAGTGCAACAGCGGATGGACAGGGCTCTACTGCGATGTCCCCAGCGTCTCCTGCGAGGTGGCTGCTAAGCAGCAAGGTAAGTTCCTGCCGTGTGTATGGCCTCACAGGGCCACGGTGGCATCCCCAGGTGTCCCCCGTGCTGGGCTCTGAGCAGGGACATGCTCAGTTCTCTGGGTGGAGATCTTTGGCACAACCAGAGCCATCTCAAGGATTGCTGTAACGTGCACCCCTCAAGGCTGCAGTTCTGGCTGCGATCCCCGGTGGGACATGTGGTGGCCAGGACGTGGCTGAGATCCCAGGACGTGTCACTGAGGTCCCCACGTCTCACTCTGCTCTCCCCGCCAGGTATCGATGTAGCACATCTCTGCAGGAATTCAGGGCTCTGCGTGGACACTGGCAACACTCACTTCTGCCGCTGCCAGGCCGGCTACACCGGCAGCTACTGCGAGGAGCAAGTGGACGAGTGCTCCCCCAACCCCTGCCAGAACGGAGCCACCTGCACGGACTACCTGGGAGGCTACTCCTGTGAGGTGGGTGCCGTGGGGGGCAGATGCACAGGGAGAAGGCACCAGTTGCTGCCTTTCTGCTGCCCAAGGAGCTGCCCCAGCTTCAGGCTGGCTCGGTGCCCCTTTACCAAGTTGAAGGCTAGGGTGCTGGCTGTGCTCCCGCAGCCATGTGGGAATTAAGTGAACCTCTCTGAGAGTTCCTCTCTTTCCTCCCTGTAGTGTGTGGCTGGTTATCATGGAGTTAACTGCTCAGAGGAGATCAATGAGTGCTTGTCCCACCCATGCCAGAATGGAGGAACCTGCATCGATCTCATCAATACCTACAAATGCTCCTGCCCCAGAGGAACTCAAGGTAAATTAATTCCCCAGGCTGGGGCATTAGTGGGCTGAGCGTAGATATCCTCGCTATCTGCTCATTAGCTGCTCAGGCTAGCAGAAGCAAATGCAACGCTAGACGTTTGTGTTTGCTTGCAAGCTTAGCCATCAAGGCCGCACAGCCTTGGACGTGAGCTGCGCGGTGCTGCGTGCCTCCTGCCAGAGCGGTGGCTCAGACTGCCATTGAGTTGGTCAGGCTCAGCCCCTTCGCAGGGAAGGTTGACACAAGGGACCACCGGGCACCCCGATACTGTTTGATGAGTTGTGTGGGTTGTTCCCCCATTTCTCTAGGGGTGCACTGTGAGATCAATGTGGATGACTGCAGCCCTTTCTTTGATCCTGTCACACTGGGGCCCAAGTGCTTTAACAATGGCAAGTGCACGGATCGGGTAGGTGGCTACAGCTGCATCTGCCCCCCTGGCTTTGTAGGGGAGCGCTGCGAGGGAGACGTCAACGAGTGCCTGTCCAACCCCTGCGACGCCCGCGGCACCCAGAACTGCGTGCAGCGGGTCAATGACTACAAATGCGAGTGCCGACCTGGCTATGCAGGTGAGCGCCGCGTCCCCCCCGCTCCCAGCGCTCAGCCCTGCAGCCCCCAGCCGCCCCACACATCTTGCACGCCTTCCTCTGCTCCTCACATGCTCCTCTTCCTCGGCAGGCCGTCGCTGCGACACTGTGGTGGATGGCTGTAAAGGCAAACCCTGCAGGAATGGTGGAACATGCGCAGTTGCCAGCAACACCGGCCGTGGCTTCATCTGCAAATGCCCCCCGGTAGGTACCTGCTCCGCGCCAGCTCTGAGCATGGGACGTTGCACGGGCCCTGCAAGTCAGCCCCTTGCACAGAGGGACACTCAAGGGCCCAGTTTAGCCCCTGAGGTTTCCCTGGCTGGGATAGCCAGGGGTAAGCATGGAGGGGAAGATGCTTTGCTGTGGGTGCTCGCTGGAGGGAGGTGTATCCGTATGTGCATTCCTTCCTCACTTGCAAGGAGACTGAGTTAGGGTCAGGGAGAAGGAGGTGGCTCAGCCCTGCAGGTGCAACGCACAGCTCTGTAGGACAGACTCTTGCCTGGTTGACCATTATTTGCACCACATAAAGGTGGAGCAGGCAGCTACGGAGAAGAGCTCCCTTCGTTTTGAGGGGGATGCTCTAATGGGGTTTGCATCCTAGATTATTCTTGCCCATCACTAGTTTCAGAGGACGCACCAGAGCCGTGCCCTCATTTACTGGGTTTGTGCCGAGTTTCCCAGAACACACACGTGTGTTAGGCTGCTCGTAGGACAGCGTCAGTGATTCTGACTCCCTCCTTGCTGTCACCTCCCCAGGGATTCGTGGGTGCCACCTGCGAGAACGACTCCCGCTCCTGTGGGAACCTGCATTGCCTGAATGGTGGCACCTGCATCTCCATCCACAAGAGCTCCAAGTGCATGTGCACACCGGCCTTCACGGGTCCCGAGTGCCAGTACCCGGCCAGCAGCCCCTGCACGTCCAACCCCTGCTACAACGGGGGCACCTGCGAGTTCTTCAGCGATGCCTCCCCCTACTACCGCTGCAACTGCCCTGCCAACTTCAACGGCCTCAACTGCCACATCCTCGACTTTGATTTCCAGGGTGGGATTGGGCAGGATATCATCCCACCCAAAATTGAGGAGAAGTGCGAGATTGCAGTTTGCGCGGGGTATGCCGGCAACAAGATCTGCGATGGGAAATGCAACAACCATGCCTGTGGCTGGGACGGGGGTGACTGCTCCCTCAATTTCAACGACCCCTGGAAGAACTGCTCCCAGTCTCTGCAGTGCTGGAAGTACTTCAACGACGGCAAGTGCGACTCTCAGTGCAATAATGCTGGCTGCCTGTACGATGGATTTGACTGCCAGAAATACGAAGGGCAGTGCAAGTAAGTGCCTTGCTCGTTGACCCTCTTGTTTTAAAGCCATGACCTCTGTGCAGATCGTTTGGGGGTATTTTCTCGTTGCATCTGCTAAAGCTCCAAAGTACAGACCTGTTGTTCACTCTTTACCTTCTGTTCTGCTTCCTATGGGGCTGCAACTCAAGCAACCACACTTTCATGTGGTCTTACCGAGTTTACATACACTTGGAAGCTCTCTGGGTTTGGCTCGTTCCAGATGGCTTCCCTGCCCTTGCCTGTATCACGCCATAAAAGTGAATTCTTCAGCTCACAGTAGTAGCACAGTGAGTTTCAGCGTAGGGAGACCCCAGATGGAAGAGCAGCCATAAAACGTGATGATGTTAACATCCAGGCATTTACCAAACGTTGTCTTTGGCAACAGCAGGAACTTCATCCCAGATTCCTGGACAAACTCTGGCCTGAGTAACTATTTAACAGTTGGACTTGATGATCTTAAAGGTCCTTTCCACCCTACACGATTTTATGATTCTGTGTCCCCACGTCTTCTCTAAGTCACAGTAATTTGTCCCTTTTTCTGGCATCTAAGTTGCAACTAACAATTTAACAGCTGCTATCTTTCACCTGCAGAGGTGAATGCTTCACAGCGCTGCATGAAACAGTTGCCTTCTATGTAAACCAGCTTAGCGTCTATCAGGATGAAGAATATTTATACAAAAGAGATCCTTGTGGACCACCACTTATTTTCTCAGCAGATAGGTAATATGCACAGTACTTGGTCTAATTCATTCTTCTGCATTTCTTTTTCTTCTGCCCAGCCCTCTGTATGATCAGTACTGCAAAGACCACTTCTCAGATGGTCACTGTGACCAGGGCTGCAATAATTTTGAGTGCGAATGGGATGGTCTGGACTGTGCAAACAACATGCCAGAGAAGCTTGCAGATGGCACGCTGGTGGTGGTGGTCCTCATCACTCCCGAGAACCTGAAGAACAACTCTTTCAACTTTCTGCGGGAGCTGAGCCGCGTGCTGCACACCAACGTGGTCTTCAAGAAGAACCCCAAGGGAGAGTATATGATCTTCCCATACTATGGCAATGAGGAGGAGCTGAAAAAGCATTACATCAAGAGGTCAACAGAGAACTGGTCAGATATGTCTAGTGCTGTCATCAACAAAGTAAAGAGCAGCCTCTACTCCAGGGCTGGCAGAAGGCAGAAGAGAGAGCTCGATCAGATGGACATCAGAGGGTAAGGGGGACCAACGGGTTCCTTTTTCACTGAGCAGCATTTGTGTTCTGTGTTGATAATAGTAACACACTATAAAGGGAAGGATGTAGGCCAGATAATTGTATTTAGACGTTGCTTTCTGTGTGAACAGAAACCGGATTTTGCTCTCGTGTGGGAAAAGCGAGTGATCGCTCAGGAATCCCTGATACAATGCTGCACCGACTCTCACGATTGAAGGAGTCCCTGTGTATTGTTGGGAGCCGGGGCTGGGCTGGGTGGGACCTGGAAGCAGAGGTTGGCCTGACCGACTGTCTGACTTCAGGAAGTCATTAAGTTAAGCCTCAGTTTCTCCCTGGGAAATGCTTTCTAGAGCTTTGTTGTAAACTCAATTACTGCAAACTGTGTTTGGAGATCTTTGGTATAAACATATAGATCTAACCTTCTCCCTCTCCGTGGGCTCAATCAAAAGCCACCGAAAGCAAAGGAGTTAGAGCAGCGAAACTGATGTGAGAAGATCTGAAGGCTCCCAAACAGCATTATTTAAGATACTGTAGTGGCTGGGTAGTTTTAAAACGTTGTGAAGCAGAGACTCCCTTCCATTCCTGTAGATCAGCGGTTAGATTTCACAGTATTCATTGAGGCGAATCCAATAGACCATGAGTGTGAGCTGCAGGGCTTGGGCCACAGGGAAGCAAGGAGATGGGTTCCCACCTTCTAATTCCCACTGATGGGGGGTTAAGGAGGGAAGGGAGACAGGGCTCGTCTGTCTTTTCAGTGTGGTCGTTGCTCCGTGTTTCTCATTGACTCTTCTCTCGCGCAGATCCATCGTCTACTTGGAAATTGATAACCGCCAGTGCATCCAGTCATCTTCCCAGTGCTTCCAGAGCGCAACCGATGTGGCGGCGTTCCTGGGTGCCTTGGCCTCCCTTGGCAACCTGAACATACCCTACAAAATAGAAGCCGTTAAAAGTAAGTACAGCTGGTTGGCTGCGGAGGAGAGACAGCCAAAACTTCCCAGCCTTATGCACGTTTAGTTAGCTGTCAGCTGGCTGCATTTGAGCACAGTCTGGTTTTAATAACCTTGCATCTTTTTTTTTCTTTGCCTATTCTTAAAAAAATTGCAAAAACAGTTTATTATTTTTGCTTATTCCAGGTTTATTTCAAAATCATTATCACTATAGAAGTTATTAAAAAAAAAAAAGAAAAGAAAAAGAAAACCCAACCAGCTCCAATCAATCAGTGACATGCAAGGAGTTGAAGTTTGTATCTTGAAAATCCCCCCTAAATCCTTTTGTCTTAACAGCTCAATGCAAGCGCAATGATTTGAAGTTTGCTAATCCTTTTCCTTAAAGGAGAAAAAAGTGAAGCTGTCTCCTGATGCAGGCTGGCTTGTGCAGCCGAGAATTTGCCGATAGTTTGCAATTCTGATTAATAGCGTATAAAATGACCTTATTTTGGGGGGGCTGATTTAGATCAGACTTAGGTACCTCTATTAACTAATTTTCCTTCATTTCCACTCTGTCACTGGTTTGCAATGCAGCTTAATGTCTCAGCATCTCTTTGTGCCCCACTGTTTCATAGGTGAAACAGCTGAGCCCACGAAGAACTCCCAGCTGTATCCTATGTACGTGGTGGTGGCTGCACTGGTCTTGCTTACTTTCATTGGAGTGGGAGTACTGGTGTCTCGTAAGCGGCGCAGGGAGCATGGGCAGCTTTGGTTCCCAGAAGGCTTCAAAGTGACAGAGTCGAGCAAGAAGAAGCGACGAGAACCACTTGGGGAGGATTCTGTTGGACTGAAGTGAGTAATTTGCTTGCTAACCCATTAAACACAGTGCAGCGGGGCTGCTCGGGGCTCTTCTGAAAGAACCCATCGCAATTTTGTTCTCTAGTGCATCATATTGGTGTAGTGGGGAGGAGAAAAATCGGGTTTCTTAAAGGTCTGCATGGGGAAAACAGTGTTCCCATCTGGAGGAGGTTTTTAAATGCTTCGTGGTCCGTTTGCACTTGATAAAAAATGAAAGGCAACCTGAGGGGAACCTCCTGGAAATTGCCTTGTTGATTCTTCTTTCAGTTTGTGCATGTAGATAAACACCATCCATCACAGACTAGTTCCTGCAGAGGAACTGATTTTTTGTATGGTTTTATTTTTAAAGACCCCTCAAAAATGCTTCAGACGGCACGCTGATGGATGACAACCAAAATGAGTGGGGTGACGAGGAGACCTTGGACACCAAGAAGTTCAGGGTAAGCTCACTGCCACATTCCCTTTCTGTGCTGCAAGTCGTCACTCGCTGGGTTTTGTCACGGAAGGAGCAGAGCGCTGCAGAAAGCAGCAGAGCGGAGGGACCCTCGGGGGCCCAGTCTGCGCTGCACATCGCTGCTGCCGGCTCCTTTGCAAACCTGCGTGTGACAAATGCACCTTTGAGACTTGCAGAGCTTCCCACACTAGAGCTCAGCCCCCTCCTCCCACCCTGACTTGTGCTGTCCGCTTGGTGCTCATTTCCCACTGTCATTCCTCAGTTCGAGGAGCAGGCGATGCTGCCTGACACGGACGATCAGACGGACCACAGGCAGTGGACCCAGCAGCACCTGGATGCCGCTGACCTGCGCATATCCTCCATGGCGCCTACTCCACCGCAGGGGGAAATCGATGCAGACTGTATGGATGTCAACGTCAGAGGTCCCGGTAAGGTGGACTCCTTCCACTTCTGGGCTGCTTGTCAGCTAATCTAAAATCCTCCCTTACCCCTTGCAGATGAGCAGTCCCAGACAGCCCTACCTACCTCTGTTGCTAGTACCGAGTCCCCGCTAGCCGTTCTGCATTGCATGGTTGCTTTCTTACGTGATTTAGAGATAGACCCTGTCGCATTTTGCTTTCCATGAGATCTCTTTTGCTTAATCACTGAGATGGAAATTAGAGAATACAGAAGTACCTATTAAATCATCCAGCTTATCCCTCTGCCACTCCTGGATTCCTCTCCTTCCACCAAAATGCACATTTCACAGTTGTCTTTTCAGGTTTTTAACGATATTAATAGTTAATAGGCTTTTAAATTATTACAAACATTTGGTCTTCCCCACATCTGTGAAACTGTCCTCTGAAATAACAAAACTATTTAAGGCTGCGCTGTACCGTACTTAAGTTTGCTTTGTGCAACCTTCCTTATAAATTGTACCTTGCATGTTAGTGTGCAAGCTAGCAGATGAAATAGGAAAAGCAGTGAGCAGTGAGATACCACTAAGGAATTTCAGATCCATATCAGAGGAAGGATATTCGTGTTTGATGTTTAGAACCAGTCAGGAACTCAGTCTTGATGCACCCACGAGAATAAGCATCTATCGCAGACAGAGCATCTTGCTGAGCCGCCTGCATTACAGAAGGGTAAAAAGCCTTTTTTCACCGAGTTCCCCTGTGCTTTTCAGATGGCTTCACCCCCCTCATGATCGCCTCATGCAGCGGAGGAGGGCTGGAGACCGGCAATAGCGAAGAGGAAGATGATGCTCCCGCCGTCATCTCAGATTTCATTTACCAAGGCGCCAGCTTACACAACCAGACTGACCGCACCGGCGAGACGGCGCTTCACCTGGCTGCCAGGTACTCCCGCTCGGATGCTGCCAAGCGCCTGCTGGAAGCTAGTGCCGATGCAAACATCCAAGATAACATGGGCAGGACACCCCTCCACGCCGCCGTCTCTGCCGATGCCCAAGGAGTCTTCCAGGTAATTTATCCTTTCGCCACCAGTCTCGGGGTTTTCGGGAGAAGGTTCTGGTGCTAAATGTTGAGTCAGTGACACGACTGAGCTTATCGCAGGGTCTCCAGCTGGTCCTGGCAAGCTGCGGGGTGGAAGTCTTGAAAACTGAAGTCCCTGTTGTCTCAGGGCAGGGCACAGCAAAGCAGCAACCCCGTAGCTGCCCTTGGATGTGCACCCCTGGACTGGGAGGGGGAACCAGAGGGACCAGCCTCTGGAAAGGGGCTTGGAGGTCCTGAGACCTGGGTACCTGGAGTGTCTGCTGTCTGTCCCTCCTAACGTTTGTGTTTCCTGCGCTTTGGTCCTTGTTGCGGCAGATCCTGATTAGGAACAGGGCAACCGATCTCGACGCCCGAATGCACGACGGGACCACTCCTCTGATCTTGGCCGCTCGCTTGGCTGTGGAGGGCATGCTGGACGATCTTATCAACTGCCATGCAGACGTCAACGCCGTGGATGATCTAGGTACTGCAGACAACTAAAACACGGGCTTCCTCAGAGGTGGAAGGAAAGGGCTGCTTGCTGTTACTCTTACCACTCACTAATGTGCGTTGTATGTCATGGCCTTCCTCCGCAGGCAAGTCGGCACTGCACTGGGCAGCTGCTGTGAATAACGTTGAAGCCGCGGTAGTCCTCCTGAAGAACGGTGCCAATAAGGATATGCAGAACAATAAGGTAGGGGTCTCCTGGGCTGACACAGGCAAGGAAAGAACCATTTGGGGAGTCTGTTAATGGGTAGTTTTTGCCTAAAATACAACGCTGTCTGGCACTGAGACTCTGATTTGATTGTTCGGTGAATGAAGCTGTTGGATTTAGCTCAAAGAAGCACTGTGGGATTTGGTCCTACGGGTGATGTTGAGTGGCTGTGCTTGGTGAGCAGTGTGGTACAGTGTCAGCGTGGCCATCTCCTTGCATGTGCTGGGTCACTCATAGGGTTCCTGGTTTAATATCAGTATAAGGACGTGGCTCAGCAGGGTAGAAACAAGCAGCAGCAAAACCTCACCAGAGGAGAGACGATTACTGTCTCTGCCACCCAACTGTATGGTGTTGGGTATGGAGCTCAGGATAGTGTTAGCCAGGAGAATCTGTGAACTTAAGCCTAACCATCTTTGCTGGGTTTCTAGGAGGAGACCCCACTCTTCCTCGCAGCCAGAGAAGGGAGCTATGAAACCGCCAAGGTCCTGCTGGACCATTTTGCCAACCGCGACATCACGGACCACATGGACCGGCTCCCACGGGACATCGCCCAGGAGCGGATGCACCACGACATCGTGAGGCTGCTGGACGAGTACAACCTGGTGCGGAGCCCGCCACTGCACAACGGCCCGCTGGGGGCACCCACGCTGTCCCCACCCCTCTGCTCTCCCAACAGCTACATCGGCAACCTGAAACCTGCCGTCCAGGGCAAGAAGGCCAGGAAGCCAAGTACCAAGGGCCTGAGCTGCAACGGCAAGGATGCAAAAGACCTCAAAGCCCGGAGGAAAAAATCACAAGATGGAAAAGGATGTCTGCTTGACAACTCCAGTGTGTTGTCTCCAGTGGACTCCCTGGAGTCACCCCATGGGTACCTGTCGGATGTTGCCTCTCCTCCACTGATGACCTCTCCATTTCAGCAGTCCCCTTCCATGCCTCTGAATCATCTGCCAGGCATGCCTGATGCCCACATGAGCATCAATCACCTCAACATGGCGGGGAAGCAGGATATGGCCATGGGAAACTCCAGCAGGATGGCCTTCGATTCAGTGCCGCCGCGTCTCTCTCACCTCCCCGTCTCCAGCCCCAGCACAGTGATGAGCAACGCCCCGATGAATTTCTCCGTCGGCGGAGCGGCCGGCCTGAACGGGCAGTGTGACTGGCTCACCAGGCTGCAGAACGGCATGGTCCAGAATCAGTACAACCCGATGAGAGGCAATATGCAACCAGGGGCGCATCAGCAGACGCAAAACCTTCAACACGGCATGATGACCTCCCTGCACAACGGCTTGCCCACCACAAGCTTGTCGCAGATGATGAGCTACCAGGCCATGCCCAACACCCGGCTGGCTTCCCAGCCTCACCTGATGCAGAGCCAGCAGCTACAGCAGATGCAGCAGCAACAGCTCCAGCAGCAGAATATGCAGCCGCAGCAGCAGCCGCAGCAACCCCCGCAGCAGCCACAGCAGCAGCAGCCGCAGCAGCATCACAACCCCAGCTCCAATGCAAGCGGCCACATCGGCCAAAATTTCCTTGGTACCGAGCTGAGCCAGCCCGACATGCAGCCAGCAAGCAGCAGTACCATGGCAGTCCACACCATCCTGCCTCAAGATTCCCAGATGCTGCCCACGTCTCTGCCATCCTCCCTCACCCAGCCCATGACCACCACGCAGTTTCTAACTCCACCTTCCCAGCACAGTTATTCCTCCCCCTTGGACAACACCCCCAGCCACCAACTCCAGGTGCCCGACCACCCTTTCCTAACGCCATCTCCGGAGTCACCGGACCAGTGGTCCAGCTCGTCTCCTCACTCCAATGTGTCCGACTGGTCCGAGGGCATTTCCAGCCCTCCCACGAGTATGCAGTCACAGATGGGACACATCCCCGAAGCCTTCAAGTAAAAGACGGTGTTTCAGAGACACAGGCGCTCAGTGGGAGTTAGAAGGTCGAGGGAGATCTTTTTTAAAAGGACATTGGATGCTTTTATTAAAGGATCCTTTTTAAATATGTTTTTATTAAAAAAAAGACAAATTAATTCCTTTTTTTTTAGTATTTATTTATGTACTTTTTATTTTACATGAAAACACTGCCTTTTTATTTATATGTTCTATTAAGAACTCAATGTGGGACACCAGTTGTGTTTCAAGAAATCAAAAAATTAGGTTTTTATAGGACATTCTCTTTTGTTTGGGGGGGTTCATTGTGTTTGATTTGAGAGGAAATGTTTATGTAAAGCTATAAGCAGCAATTTGTGATTCTGAAATGCCATTAATTTATTTTTTTCTCTTTCAACTCAGAAAGAGAGGTGAGAAAGAAAAGGGGAAGGAAAAATTGACTAAAAATACCACCCCTTAGGGGGAAAAAAAAATTAAGTATGGACAGATTTTTGAAATGTACTTTAAAATGTTTCCTTTGCTATTATATCTGAGAGGACATTTTATGGTACCAGTCATGAATCTTTGTTTAAATTTCAGTATTATATAGTTGTACATTTGCCTTGATGATAGAAATTTTTGTTCTCTCTTGTTTTTATATATATAAAAAAATATATTTAAATGATTTTTATGATCAAAAAAAAATCAGGATTATAGACCTGTAAGAACAGGTTCTAAGCTAAAAAAACCCCTACAAAACATGAATACTGTCCCCCACCAAAAGGAAGTGTATTTGCCAAACTTCTAAGAGAGCAAGCCCATAACTATGGAGTATATACCAAACCCATAACTGTGGAATTTATACACAAAGGAGACTTAATTTTACTTTGAATATCTTTACTGTTTTTGTTTTCGTGTTTGCATTTGAGTAACTGTTTAAGAAATAAATGCCAATATAAACTTGTAAACCACATCCTTATTTTAAGGATGGCCTGCCTATTTTAAAGAAGGTGTGTCTATTAATGCAGACAACCTGAGTGAGATTACAAAGCATTATAACACTGCCACCGCCAAGTGCTCGCCCGTGTCCGGCTCCTCTGGCCGCGTGATCGCTGGGTGCTCAGTGGAAAGCGCTGCTGGTTTTGGTGGGATGCTGGACTGGCTAAACAGGAGGGCGAAGGACAGCGCAGCTGAGTCTGTGCTGTGAAACGTTAACATTTTGTTCTTGTTAGTCCGGAGTGATGCATCTTTTTTTATATTGATGTACACTCTTTCTGTGTATCATGTAAAATATAGTATAAGCCTGTGGCAGATTTAATGTTTGTAAATATGTTTTTTTTTAAGAAAAGGTGGATTTTGTTTCAAAAATCTAAATGAGCAAGTCTTAAATATATCATAAATATATCACCTTATAGAGGTGTTGGAATATCACTCACTCGGGTGCAAAGGCAAGCAGACACCCTAAGGCTAGACATGTGTATGGGACAGGCAAATAGAGAGCAGTTAATCAAGAAAACCTAAGAAAAGGGTTCCTTTTCCTCGTTCCTTTCTATTAGAACACCAAATAAAATGGATATTTCTCAAGGCACAGCACCTTGCTGAGCACTCATCTTAGTTAACATTTCAGACCATTGTTATTGTGACATGCCTAATATGAGTGATAAAAACATCACGTGGTGTTGAATCTTCCTATGTTTTATAAACTAGAGTGTAGTTTAAGAAAAGATATCTTCTGTAATAAAGTTATCTACATGCAAAGTTGTAGTTTGCAAAAATGATGTATTTTTTTTGGTTAACTGATTTGCAATAAATGATGCTTCTGGGCATCTAGATTTTACTAAAACTGGAACTTAGTGTTTTTGTTACGGATTGGTTGAAATCTGGGCTTGATACCCGCTGTCTTTCAATACTGCACAGCTGCCTCTCAGCACAGGGTACCGGCACTTTCCTAACGCCTTGTTCTCGGTGTTAAAGCTCAGAGCGGGGCTTTGGACAATGAAACTTTCTCCTTAACTTGTGCAAAACTCTCACCGACTTGAGACGTCTGGTTTGAGCAAGGCAGGAGGGGCTCTGCCCAGGGAGCCCTTTACCTGTGCTGTGGATGCTCTGATGTCCTCTCGGGCCTCTGCCCTTCGGTCAGGATCTACAAGGAGAAACATTGAAAAGTTGTTTTAAAGAACGTCACCCATGCATGTTCAAAGTACTGTATTCCGTCACTTTGAGACTTTGCTTTCTGATCAGATTTTTAGGAGCATTCTCTGGCTGATGAGACGGCCAGGGGTAAAAAATGGCCACGTGCTTTTAATTACATAGTGCCTGTGGAAACAGAGCCCTCTCCGAGTGGTGTTAAGAGTTACGTATCGTGCTTCCTACTTCACACACAGCGCTGAGCAGATGGCCGGGCTCTCGGATGTGGTGGCTTGCACAGACAGAACTGGGAAGCCACCGACGACACCGCCAAGGGGCAGCAGCGCCCCAGGGAAAGTTTCACTAAGGCCACTCCAGGCACAAACACCGCGCAGAAACGTTTGCTGTCCTTGCTGCACTGAAGATTTTTAAGGTAATTTAATTTAATTCTTTCTCTTCCCCATAGGGACTCTGTAGTCCAAATGCAGCTGCAAAGTCCCCAAATAACTGGATATAAATAGCCGAGCAGTGGACCTCCTCCCAAATCAGATAAGCCTGGTAACTCCTGGAATGCTGGTATTTTCCACTCTGTGGCTGGGGAGGGAGCGGGCATGTGTGTACATGTACCGGTATCCAGCCCCAGAAGGATTCAGGGCTGCCAGACATTTGCTGTACAACCGGTTGGAAGCTGGTGCTGCAGCAGTGACATTTTATGTGCCACCCAGCAGCAGCGAAACGCAGCAGCTTCAGAGGGCAGGGAGGCGACATGTCAGTGTGCGCTCCCTGCAGACTCTATGGAAAGGGGTATTTTAACTGAGGACAAATCCCTCTTCCCCCTGCAAAACGTGGTTCGCCAATGAGGATCTCATTACCCCAAGGGACACCCTGGAGATGGGCTTCCTGAGACGTGCTCTTCCCTCCAGTTGTGTCTCGCTGCATCCCATCTGGGATACGCTAGATGAAGTGTGTCTGCCTTCACTGCGATTCACACATGTGCTGTCCATGAATCGCGTCTGGGAACATCCAGCCGTGTTCCCACTCAGCCCATCCTTCCAGGCTTCTCCCACACGTACGCGTCCCAGCGCCCGTGCCCATGGCTGGCTGCAAGCACGGCATGCCTCCGTGCTGCCAGTGGGACGGGGAGATGCTCACGCCAGGGACAGAACGAGGCAAGAGGGAAAATAATGGGAATAATAATAATAAATACCAGGGAAAGAGGCAAAACAGAAAGGTCTGCATCGGCACATGACTAGATACTAATAAATTGGCCACAAGGTAATTCAAACTAGAAGTCAGAAAAGGTTTTCTAAGTAGTAGAGGGGTAAGGATACACAGGTTTTAAGTCTTTAGCCCTCAAGGACTCTTACATTTATGAAGGCACCTGGTGACCCAAAAATTCCTGCCAGTCCCTCGTTCCTACTTTCCTGAGTGGGTAGATGAGATGATCGTGGGATCACAGATCCCCAGCTGGGACTGAGGCAAAGTTAAATGAGAAATGAGAGAGGTGGCCCCAGTTTCAAACCCTCCCTCCGCACTTGGGGCTTTCCCACCAACCCTCTATCCGGAAGGATTTGCCTTTCCGCAATCCCCTCCAACCAACCCACACTGTCCAACCGCAAGCTCATCTTTACCTCATGTTGGTAAAGATGCTGGGAGCTGAATTTCAAGCTCTCTTGTCAACAGAAGATGCCGAGGAATGAATGGGTCATGGCAAGCACAGTTGTTTTAGCATTCCAGGTGAAAAAGGCTGACAAGCACTAAAATTATATCCCATGCCAAGGGAAGGGTTCAGAAATGTTTGCACAAGAGCAGATTGGCACCAAGCTGTTCTGATGGCAGGTATGTTGATGCTATGAGGAATCGGTGCATCTGAACTATTTGTTTACATGCTGGAGGGCTTGGTTTTTTTATTCTTTGTTTTCATTATTCCTGCTCAATTAGATGGGACATTTAGAAATTGCTACTCTGTATTGCTTTTACCTCCAGGCGATTGGTGTTTGCTCAGAAAGTTGCTAACAGCTGCTTGAACCCTGATTGCCGAAGTGTTACTGCAGCTCAGATCACCCCCTTAAGAATGTACAAAAGGAGCCAAATTCATCTAAGGTGTAGCCTCTCCCGATTTACACACGGCTTAATGTGGCTGGGGTAGTTTGGATAATCACAGCAACTGAATGAGTAAATAAATAAAGCTCAGCTTGTCCGAGTTGGCTAACCTGATACAGAATACCGATACTCATAAGAGAAACTCTCCTTTAGCCATTTTCCCTGTTTCTAACTCAGAGAACGATCCTTTTAATAGCGAGCTCCTGGGGCAGGGCTGTGTTTATGGTTGCCTGCAACCTGAAGGCTGAATAAATTATCAGAATTTAATGGGAAAAGGTCAGTATCATTTGTGTTGTACCCCAAGTGACCTGATGAAGCGGGAGAGAAGGACGCACGCCGTCCTCTTCCCGCCAGCAAGCCTTTTTGTTTGTAATGGGTCACTCTCAAGTCCAGAACTGACTGCATTTGCTGAGTACAGCAGATCAGTTAGAAAGCTTCAGGGCAAAAAGGGATTGAATGTCTTAATGTGACAATTCTTTACAATCACATCCTTACCAGGAGAACAGCAAAGGTGAGAGCCTGTCATTAGTGTTTGCATTGCGTATGTATATGTATAGGTGTATAAGAACAGGATTAGATATGTAATGTAAATATATAGCTATGGATACAGCTGTAAGCTGTTGATGGTATTTACAGAATACATAAGTGTTTTTAAAAAGCTAATCAGGCTAATTAAAGTCATGTTTCCTCAGATTACACCTGTTGGGGGAAATATCAAGGGAGGACCAGAGCTTTATCTGCAATTCATGCTGGTGTAGGGAAATTGTATTTGACAAGCTGGTTTATAAGAACGTTCCTACAAAAGAGGGAGATGAAAGGCACTTTAAAAATCACAGGGCTGCCTCTGGTTCCCACACCAGCATCAAATGCTGCTTCCCCTGCTTGGACCGGGCTTTGAGGATATTACCCTGCTTTAATGATCGAGCCTGCAGGAACAGCGTTTGCGCCGATAGTGACCCTTGATTAAGATGTTTGTTTAGGACACTTGGTTAAGAGGTCAGTTTAGGTTGTTTGTATTTTCCCCTCCAAGGCTTGCACGGTGGCCGCCGCCTGCACCCGAGGCACCGCGAGACACATCCTTCTTACGCTTGGACAGGGTCTCCCCTCTTAAAAGCTTCGTGTTTGCATGAAACAGGCCCTCAACACAGAGCTAGGACACAGAGCAGAGCCGAGTAAAATCTTCAGGCTTGCACGTAACTGTTTAATATCATGTTACAATCTTCTCTTAAAAAAAAAAAAAAAAACCAAACCACGCAAACGTGCGCTTCCCTGGAGAAGGGCTTTTACAAGCCGCGAAGTTAACGCGCCCCAGGGACGGCTGCGTGCAGCGGGGCTGAACCCCGGCTACGCTGCAGCCTTCGGACACCCGTACGCCAGCCCTCCGGGCCTCGGCATCCTTCACGTCCCTCGGCATCACTAATGTCCCTCGGCATCCTTCACGTCCCTCGGCATCCTTCACGTCCCTCTGCAAATTAAGCCCCCGTGGACCTGCGGGGCAGGGACCTCGCTTTGCAGCGAGTAACAGGTTCTTACGTTTCCTCCAAAATAACAGTTTTTTCTCGCTCTCGGCTCCTGAGCTCCTGCTCCCGCTCGTCCCCCCGCCCCGGCCCCTCGGCCTTCAGCGCCCGCCCTGGGCCGGGGCCGGCGGTCCTCTGTCCCGCCCTGGCGGCCGCCTTCGCCATTGCACCCGCCCCGGGAAACCCGAGGGCTCGGAAGCCCCGGCGGGCTCTCGGCCGGCCCGGACCCCGCTGTGCCCGGCGGAGACCAGGACCCCCGCTCCGCCAAACCCCGGTCGGGGGGAGCGAGGCCCGTGGCGGACAGGGGCTTGGCAGCGCGGCTCCCCTCCGGGGAGAAGGGCCCCCCGCAGCCCAGGCCCCGCCGCGCCGACCCGGGGAGGCGCAGACACCGGCCGCGCCCGCAGCCGCCCCAGCCGGGACTCGAACCGGGGACTCCCGGGTCCGCAGCCGCACTGCGCCTGCGCCAGGCCAGGGCGCTACGAAGCGGACGCTGCCGAGGCCGCTTCCGCCCTCGATAGGTTGTGGGGTTTTTTTTTTACCCTCCGACACTTTTGCCTTCCCCCTTTTCCCTTTAAAGGAACGCGGAAGGGGCGGGGGAAGCCGGCGGGAAAGAAACACAAACAAGCGTGCGCAGCGCCGGGCTCCGCACGCGCCGTGGCGTCATCGCGCGACGCGGCGTGACGCGCCGTGACACGTCGGCGGCCGGCGGCGGAACTCCCAGCCGGATGTTCCAAGATGGCGGCGGAGGGGGCCGGTGCTGCGGCCGTGAGGGGGGGCGGCGCCCGCTGCTGAGGGGCCTCGGTCGGCGGGGGGCTGCCAGGTACGGCGGGGCCGGGCGCTGTCGCGGGGCGAGGGGCGGCGGAGGGAAGGGCCGGGGGCAGCCGGGGGGCTGGGGGGGTCTCGGGCGGGCTGCGTGAGGAGCGCAGGGCCTGAGGCGCGGGCCCCGGGGCTGGCGGCGGCCGGTGCCCCCCGCTCTGCGCGGCTGGAGCTGCCCGGCGCCGCCGTGCCTCGGCGCGGGTGGGCCTCGGGGCGGCGGCACCCGGCTGTCGCAGCGCAGGGAGGCGGCGGGTCGCCGGCGGTCCCGGGGCTCGGCCCCCGGTCCCGGTCGGGGCAGGCTGTGGTGCCGCAAGGAGGGGCGAAGCGCTGCCGAGGCCGCTTTCCCGCAGGATCGGGGTGCTTCTGGGGCGCCCCGGGTGCCGCGGCGGGGCGGGCGCCCATGCCGAAGGCGCTCCGAATAATGTTTTGTGGGGCGGGGGGGAGAAAAAGAGATCCTGCGGTCAGAACTATCGCCCGACGCTCGTTATGATGTATTTCCTTTGGGGAGACACGATACTTCTTGCAACTCGGGGTTGTTTTTGTCAAGTGTCATAGGTCTGTGCTTTATTGGAGTAGCAACTGGTGCTGACTCAGTAGTTGACTTGCCTCGAAGTGCTCAGGACCTGCTGGTGTGATGGACTGGTAGTCAGTCTCCTCTACAAAATAAATGGGAATGTTTCATGCTGCTGTGTCTATGAATCATATTAAGCTCTGTGCTTTTGATTCCCAAAGAGCTCTTTTCACTGGATAATATTTGTAACTGTGGTTGCCATTTATGAGACAGCCGGTAGGAAGCTCTCAGCCATGCTAAAGATGTAGAATGCGTTCAGCCTGAGCGTCATCCACAAGTGTGCAGATGTGCAGCTGCCTACGTAGAAAAAAAAATCTGAAAAACTAGTGTCCCAGATACTGATTTTTAAAGCTGCAAATCTAATTTTCCAGCTATTCTTGTCTTTGAGATTGCAGCAGGGTTTTTTATTAATTTTGTTCCCGTTGTTGGGAATCTGTGTATGTGAACATGTTATTTATTGTTTGGTATGTACACATTTGCGTGCAAACATGTGTATATATACAGGCATACATGAGAATTAGTATTAGTACTCTGTAACCTGCTTTGTGGGCATACTTATTCTTGTTTAAGAGTAATTTATTTAGCTTATGTCCCCTGGAGATAGGATTAAATTAATTTCCCCCAAAGAAATTACTCTTTCATGCAGATAAATTTTCACAGAGGAGTTTAAAACTAATCATGGCTATAGAGCTTGTCAGGTGAAATTTGTCGATGGCCTTGTCTAGAGGGTAGTTTTAACTTTTTTTTTTTTTCTCTTTGGTAACATTTTCTTGGCGTGTTTGGAAACACCACCTGCAATTGTTATTTCTGGTGACTAATGTTTAGCAGGCTGCTCTGCATTATCTATGAATAAACCTGCTGAAAGTTAAGAACTTCCAAACTAGATAAAGCAGAGATGGATTGCTCCTAACTTACATAGCTATTTCTCATTTATAAATTTCTTAAAATCAGCATTTCTGTTAATACTGGATTGGGGGCAGGGGGGGTCAGTATCACCGAGTTGATATCTTCTGTTTAAATTACCTGACACGGGCACGTTCGTTTTATTTGGACTTAATTCTTCAAATCTTGCATGCTTTTACTACTGTGTGCAGTCTGTTAATATTAACTTTCCTTCTGTAAGGAATCCGATACCCTCATATTGAACTTCTGTAACGCAGCATTGGCGATGTTGTTATAGGAATGGCAAGGCAGTGCTTTAAAGTAGAACTCTACACTTATTTTAATTAGCTGTTTACTGGTACTGGTTGTTACAAAAGCGTGGTAAAGTATTAGGATTTTTTCTTTGTGTACATCTGATAAGACACTGGAAGGAGTGAAGTCCACATTAGAAATTTGGAAGTGGGTATTTAAGTTGTAAAAACAATTGGCTTTTGTGCTCACCTGTATTTCAGAAACAACTTTTCTATTAAGAACAGAACTGTTAGGCGGATACTAACATTTTCTTCAGTTAAGTTAGTGCTTTCCAGGAGGTAAATGTCTGGCAGATGTTTTAATTAGCTTATTTTCCTCCCTGCTTCACAGTATGTTGCATAAAAACAGGAGTTTATTTGGAGAGGAGGCAGGAGTTCTTGCAATTAGGTTAACACAGTAAAGAACATGATGAAAAATAAATGGGGATGTCCCGAACACCCCGAGGTTTCTTAAGCATGTGGAAACTGAGGTGGGTGTTCAGGCAGGGTTTCCTGGTAACGTGGTTGGCAGTAAGCATGGCCAGCTGGAAAACCTCCACCTCGGTATCATAATAGGAGAAAAGGTTGCAAAGCACTAAAACCTTTTTGTGAGTATTCCTTGATAGGAATTCAGCAGGCAGCTGTGTTTTAAAAAGAATGTTGAAGACAAATGCAAGTAATGCATGAAACTAATGAGAGTGTTCTGTTTCATGCTTTTCTGTTGAAGTCAGTTTCAGGTCCTCTTTCCCATTTTAACAAAACACAAATTTTAACAAATTTACAAAGTCTTAACTTAAGATATTGCTATGAAACGTATGAATATGGGGGGAGAAATTGAGAGGCTGTTGACTGGTACTTCAGGCCCTCTGAAAGAGGGACCTGGATTATACATAGGACTGTTGGATTCTGCAGTGATGAGTAGAAGAGATTTTTCCCTAGGCTAAGTTGTACTGATGTCCAAAAAGGTCTGTATAGATCATGGCGTGGTTCCAGTCAGTTGCTTTTTATTGGAATTTTTTAGTTATAAATCTTCATGATCTTTAGTTATAAATCTTTTATAGTTATGCAGTGTTCACTCAATAGGTATTTTTATTAACCAGAAACCAGAAGTGTTTTGCATTTGAACTTCTTTATAGCCATTAACATTTTGGCTTGATTACAAACGTCTGACTTTTTTGGCTTCCCATTTTATTACTCTAACTAAGACGCTGAATCTTAAAAACAAACAAACAAAAAACCCCAAAAACCAAAACCAACTAAAAATTGCACAGCTTTTGTCTGTCTTCCATAAACAGAAGTGCATCTGGTATGAAACAATTGCCCTGGGTACTTTACATGATACAAACTATATTTGTTGTGTACTGTTAGAAAACAAGACTATCGTGTTGCTAAAGCTTCACTGAGCTGAACTGGACAAGTACTGAAGAACTCTCGTTTTGTCAGCGTCCCTCCTGCCCAGATTGTTAAGGGGTGATAAAATTGAAAAATACATGTTCTTGGTTAATTTACTGAACTTCCTGCGTACCAAATTCCTAACTGGTATTGTTTGGAGTTCTTGCTGGCAGACTTGGAATACTTCTGCGCCTGTCCTTTCCACCCTGAAATATAGCTATCACTCTGATACCGTGCCAAAGTCCCACTAGTGTTAGAGAGAGAACATTGATTAATTAATAGGTGGGAGGCGTTGATTGTCTTTTATATTCTCAAATGCAGTTTTACTATTATGCGGCATTCACCTAGAAGAAAGAATATTTGTGATGAAAACCCAGTTGCCTTTCTCAAAATAAATAACACCGCTATCCTACACAATGTTTTCTTTATTAAAACAAAAATGGCCTGTGTTCTGTTGAGGGGAATATCATCTGATGAATTCTTTCTGGAGATGCTTGCTTCTCATCTTACCTGTAAAAAGGTCCATTCACATTGAGCAACAGTGCAACAGAGCTGAAGATCATCTCTAACATAATTAGAGTTAGATTATAATTTCTCCACTCTTTATAATTAAATTGAGCCATAGTACTTGCAGGTTCTATTGTAGGCTGACTGCTGCTGTGTCTTGTCTATGATGCATACTTCTGCTTAAAACACATTTGGGGAACTGTAACAGTGTAATACATTGGTGCTTTAACAGTCTGAGATTTTAACATTTGTACAGGACCGAACTGTGTTTAATTACTCTTACTTGGAACTATTTGTTAATATGGTTGTTAAATAACATGCATTGTTACCACACAGCATTAAACTTCACTAATACTGGATTTGGATTTAGAAATAAAATGCTATGTGTAAATTTCGTATGCATTCTGGAGAAAAGAGAGATATTTTCCACTTCAAGTTCTTTGAGTAATTTTGTTTCTAAAATAAAAATTGCTTAAGTGCTGCATGTATTGTGAGAAAGGAAACTGACTTGTCGTCTGTTTTGCCTTAACAGGGTGGAAGAAGGAGTCGGTCTACGGCATCCACTACTAGTTTGTCGTCTAGCATCTGACCCTGCTAGAAGGCCATCATGCAGCAGCCTCCACAGACTGTTCCAGCAGGAGCGGCAGCTCCACCTCCTGCCGGCATTGCTCGGAACATGTACTGGAGAAACAGCTCGCTCAGTAAACGAGCAAATGCAACAGCTGCCCCAGTGCAGCCTGTGACAGACCCTTTTGCATTTGGCAGACAAACTCCACAGGGTTCCCCTTTAGATAATCCATCCAAGGGCAATGCATTGGTTATGCAAAGTTCTTCCCCAGCGGTGTTTCCGCAGCCAGCCGTTATGCATACTTCGCCATCACGCGCAGGGGACAATCCTCATGGACCGCATGCATCTTTATCAGCTCCCGTATCTCAACCAGGAATAAATGCCAGTACGTTTTCTAATGTTCCGATTCCTTCGCCGTCCCCAGGGTATGGTATAAATAGTACTACAGAAGTGCACCCAAATGCAGATCTTGGACTCCATGGGCCTGCAGTACCATTGCATTATAATACAGGAGCAGCAGTTGAAAATTCATTCAGTGTGCATCCTGGAATGGTGTCTGCATCAAACAAACCTGGAGGTAGAGATCCAAATGATGTTCCTTCAGGACCCCATGCAACAGCGCTCTTCCCTCCACCTCCTCAGCAGCCTGCGTCTCAGTGGAGGCCTGTTCAAGGTAACCTGCAGTCTCCAGTTCGAAATTTTGTGCCCTATCCTGAGCCGTCTTCTCAGTTTGGTGTTCATAACATTTCTCAGTCTTCTGTTAGCACTTCTCATCCTCCTCCACAGACAAATTTACAGCAGGGTCCTGTGCACCAAGGTGTTCCACAAAATATCATGCAAGCGCCTTTATCTGTTGGTTCTGAAAAGAATGGGAAAAATGGCTCTGCAAATAGCAGTCATCACATGAACAGCATCCAGCCTGGAAACTTGTTTAGGCAGAACGCAGAAATGACTAACACTTGGTTAAGTCAACCATACCAGGAACAGTTTTACCCACAGCCACCATTGCAAGACTTGAGTTTCGTCGCTCCTACAACTCAGGAAAATAACCCCCAAAACCAGTCTCCAGAGATGTCTGAAACATCAAATAGGCATATTCCCACAGATCGAGATTCGGGAACTCTCTCCATGTTTTTCAAAGGGGATGAGGCAGAAAATGAAGAAATACTTTCATCTGAAAAAAATTACATGGTTGAGAAAACAGAGTTTGATGCTTGTCAGCCAAATTCGGCATCCTTGTATCACCAGCCAATGCATCCTCAGCGGGTTGCAGCTAATGTTCTCTGTCAGGCGCAGATTGGTACAGGTTCAGCCAATGAGATGGTACAAAAAGGAATGGATGTCCAGAACTTTCCTAAAATTATAAGTCAGCAGGAGGCACAGGCCGCTAAGCACTCTATGTTTGTTAGTGACGACAAGGCATGTATAGGTGACGCCCCTGGGAATGGCGGGTCACAGTATGAAAATGTTGAGAACCTGGAGTGCATTCAGAATCAAGAAGTGCTGCCAAGTGAACCACAGAACATCAATGCTTCATCCCCTGCTGCTGGTCCTGATCTGTACAGATATGGATCCTTTCCAGGTCAGATGCTTCCGAAGAATGCTGTTGTGAGCCATGCTGAAGGAGGACCAAATTTGGAGGCACCTGATTCATTACCTCATCCTGTCCGACCAGACAGTGTCTCTTCAAACTATAGCAACATTAGCCATAGGAGCGCTTCTAGCTCAGCAAGACCTCAAGAGCAAGTTGGTACGTTTATTCAGCAAGAAAGTGGGAAGCCTGATGAAGAATCATCTGCTAGCTTCTTCAAACAGATTGACTCCTCTCCTTTGGGAGGCGATTCAAGTGAGCTAAACCTGGGCAAGAACTACCATGGTAATCTATCCCAGCCTCCAACTCCAAGTCCTCCTAAGCCTACGGGAGTATTTCAGACAAGTGCAAATAGTTCTTTCGAACCTGTGAGGTCCCACGGAGTTGGTATAAAACCTGCAGAGATTGACCAAGCAAAGATGGTGGTTGAATT
The DNA here is from genome assembly GCF_047370975.1 of Nipponia nippon. Classification (NCBI taxonomy): domain Eukaryota; kingdom Metazoa; phylum Chordata; class Aves; order Pelecaniformes; family Threskiornithidae; genus Nipponia; species Nipponia nippon. The sequence goes on from NW_028262332.1 coordinate 9,687,865, forward strand.
AAGAGAGAACCACTCAAACCAAAAGAATATCAAGAAGACGACAGCTGTGCCAGCTGCATCCCCAGGCAATCTTGAACAGCCACCAGATAATCTGGAAACTATTTTCATGCCTCAGGTACACGCACTGCCTCTTGGAGTCACTGGTGAAGCTGGAAATATGTTGCACTCTGGACCTGTTATGGAAAACATACAATCAGTATCTGAGAGAAGGTCCTCAACAAGAGCTCAGGGAGCAGTTAAGAAGTGTGATAGCCCAGCAACAACTTTATGGGCTCATAATGAGTTACCTAATTTTGGGGGAAATGTTCTTCTAGCTCCTGCTGCTCCTGCAGTGTACGTACCTGCCAAACAAACTGTAGAAGTCATTCAGCCACCAGAAGAAGGCCTGTCTAATCAGCAGCCAAGTAAACCAGGGACTATTGCTGTGCAGCTTTCCCAAGATGGAAATATAGCTTCTGAAAATCTTGAGAATCCTCCCAAAATGGGAGAAGAGGAGGCACTTCAGTCTCAGGCAAGTTCTGGTTATGCAAGTTTGTTGTCTTCTCCACCTACAGAGTCTTTGCAAAATCAACCTATCCTGATTGCTCAGCCTAATCAAAGCTATAACTTGGCTCAGCCAATTAATTTTTCTATTTCTCTATCTAATCAGCTAAGCAGCAATGAAAACAATCAGCCAATGAAGGACTCTGGGGTTGGGGACAAGCCTGCAATGGGTCCCCAAACTTCACACGCTGGTGGGATTGTTCCTGGGGAAAACGTGCCGTTACCTGTGATGCAAGCTGGATCTCTGTTAGTTAATGCACTTCCAAATACTAATCTGTTAAAGCATAATTTATTACAAAGCCCTGTTAATTCCTCTGATACTGCTTCTAATCAGCCTGCAAACTTGCTTATGAAAACTCCGCTTAATTTGGCTCCAGAAGGGCAAAAGAATGTTAATATGGAAGGTTTTGTTCCTGAACTTGTTAGCAAGCCAGGATCTAACTCATCCGTTTCTCCTGGGACGAATCTCCCCAGTGGAAGTGCAAGTGCACTAGTCCCCCCTGTTAATTCTATAGTACAGGATAATAATTCTGCAAATCATTCAAATAGCAAAGAAGAAGCTGCTGGAGTGCTCGACTTCACAGTGTCACGGACGTTGGAGAAAAGCAGTGCAAGTAATTCCGTACAGGTGCATAATCAGTCACTTTCTGGTGGTCCAGTATATCCTCAACAGTCAGCTGGTAGTGCTGGTCAGGTGGGTCCTGAGATGCATGACAAACAACATTTCTATCAACAGGTGACAAAAGATGTACAGCACCAGGCTGTATCAGACAGAGCTGTACAGGGAGCATTGCCATCTCGACCACAAATGCCAGCAGCTCAAATGCAGCAACCAACATCTGGGCAGTCCTCTGTTCCTTCAAACTACCAGATTGCCGCAGGGACTAAAACCACACAGGCATCACAGCAGCGTGAGAACCAGGTGCTGAGTAACCATCCTCAACCTGTGGGTCCCCAAGAGGCAAGTTCAGTGCAGCTGACAAGGTACGATCAGACGAGTCCTGAGAAGCAAACAGCATCTGGACAGCCATCAGGTGCTCCAACTTCCACAGCCCCTTCTGCCACCACCAGTCAGTCAGTCATGCCAAATGTGCAACAAGACCTGCAGCGTCCACCCCTGCCTCAGACTCCTCAGGATGCCTTTGGTCCTCCCCAGAACCCTTACTACTACTATAGACATCCTTATGATGTTTACCAGCCTCCATATCCGCCACCTTATCCTCCTGCAGACCCCAGAACAGCAGCTCATCTTTATTACATGGTAAATTTTTTATTTTTCCCTTCCTTCTCCCTCAGTATGTATTAGTAATTTTTTATCTTTGAATTATGAGTTTAAACAGTTGTGTCATGATCAACATTCAGTATAATGTTCACGTTAAGTATTTAATTTCAGGGAAAATCCAGGTAGCAGGATCAAAACTTACTTTACAAAGATTATAAACACTTAAAGCAGTTGCTAATACCAATTCCAGTTGGCACAGATGTTAGCTGATAGCAGTTTATTTGGTTCTTTGGAAAAAGTTGGCAGTTATAACTGTCTTAGCTGCCCAGGTGTTCAAATTTGGTTCCCATCTGCTCCCTGAATTATTGACAGTTTAACAAAGTGGCCAGCATAGTGGCTGAACTGCCTTTAGTCCAGACGTAATGTGGTTTTTTTGTGTGTGTTTTTTTTTCTTTTTTTTAAGTTTGAATATTAATAGACTTGAATATAACTTGCCACAACAGGTATCAAAAGCTATACTGTAATCTATTGATCTGCATCTCTTCATGTATCACAGTTGTGGTGTGTATGGCGATTTGTTTGTTTTTAAAGGTTTATCCTTGGAGGTGGGAAGCCTCTTACCTTACATGTCAATCTCTTTTCTAGGAGGATACCTATGGACAGTATGACCCACGGTACAGACACTACGATAGCACCAGCACTGCTTATATGGAGCCTGGGAGCTATCGGTATTCTGAGCCTGAACGTCCTAGTTCCAGAGCTAGTCACTGCTCTGACAGGCCTTCTTCTAGGTATGCAATTCCTGAGTTGAGTAAAGGTCTGGTACACCCTGAAGCAGTGAGCGTAATGACGCCTGTTGAAGTTTTATAGCATAAGCTGCAGTGAGGAAGTTGAAAGGCTCATTGTGTGCTGCTGTAGGAACGGACCGTATCAAATGCCACATCTGAAAAAGATATGATTCCGCAGTCTTCTCTGTCGCTAAAGCCTTATTATTCCTTTCATCCAATTCTCTGGGTGGTTGTTGGCGTTTCTGCCAGGCAGGAGTCACTGCGGTGGGCTCGGTGCTGAGGTTGGCTCTTTCTCACATGTGCTGTGAACGAGCAGTGTAGGCTGTGGGTTTGTTAATCAATACTAATTTAGTTTCTGGCTAGTACTTCAGCGGTGGCCCCTACTTCTGTTAATAAATGGCACTTTTGCACATTGGTCTGGGATTTGCCTTGCAAGCGTAGCAGTATGTGTGGCCTACTGACTTACGGTGTTTCAGATGTTCAGAAGAGAGAGATGGTGAATCAAGTGAAAACATCCTGGTGCTGCGTAAGGTTAATTTGTCTGATGATTACTTCAACTGTGTGGATAAGCTTTCTCACAAAATTCCCAAACTGTGGTCCACGTAGCAAAGGTGCTATGTGGGCCCGTTTCAGCCACTGACTTCACTACAGGTTTTGATGCAGGTAGCACATGAATTAGGAAAATTTAAAAGCCTTGGTCTGTCTGATTATATGAAATAAAAAAATTTGAGAGAGGGAAACTGTGTTCAGATGCTACTTGCAAATATTAAATAAAAAGCAGAAATGAAATATCTAGTATTTCTCAAGCAAGAAGCAGCAAATTACCTTCCAGGGATTACTGCTTTCTGATGGTTATTGCATAAGTGATTTGTATGAACTTCAAATTAATGACAAAATGTTACTGTTGCCTTATCTCGTGGGTGGGTGTGCAGGTTTCCAAGAGAGAACCCCAGTTATCTGTCTGGAAATGATGAAACCCTTTGTAGTATTTGCCTGTTGTTGGTGGCATTTCACTCACGGAGCAGTCTCCAAATTAAAAACATAACATTTTGCTTACCGCCTCCAGAAGATTATAGGAGGTGTATTGTGGCCTCAAGGAGTACAAAGCAATGGCTGTAGCTGCATGTGATAACTTTTATCATCATCTTAAGTGAATCTAAGTGCACCGTGAGATATTGTGATGAGATGATAACCTCTGGCAGCACTTCCTGGTGTGTACTCTTATGTACTATTTTTATAAGACGTTGAAATTCCTATAGGTGGCACTGGGCAGATGAAAGCCTGTTAGGAGTAGCTCTGTCAGTGTCGATGTGTGACGTGACAGTGCAGTCGGCTGTGGACTGGGGTATGGGACTGCAGGGCAGCAGAGCCTAAGAGCGGCAAAGTCAGTGTGATAGCGTGTCTGAAGCTTGCCCTTAATGTACCGGTATTGATGACGCAGCTTTGTAAACTCTGTTTGGGGAGGGGAGGAGAATGACATCTTTCTGAAGGAGACCGGGAAGATCGGTTGGGTGGATAAACCTGATCTGATAAGATCAAATCTCCTCCTCTGCAGAGGTGGGTGCTGTGTTAGCAAACCTCCCACACATTCCAGGGAGGAGCATCACTGGACTTGCTTGGCTGCTTTGGAGTTTGCACTATCAGTTGTATGATCAGCTGTAGGGAGCATGAATGTTCCTGTCGTTCCAAACTGGCATTAAATATCTTTACCTCTGCTCCGTGTATGTATACATATGTGTGTGTGAGTGTATACACGTGTATATACATGTGTAGATATAAACATACATGTATATATATACACATATATGTACGTGTATATACATAGATGTGTACGCACATATATGTAGGCACACTACATTTTTCAGCTCACATTCATCTTCTAGCTTTTTCCAGAAATTGTGGGATGGTGTCCTAAAAATGGCATATAATAAAGGCTCATGATTTTTCACATAATGGCCACACTTTTTCCATCAGAAGTATTCTAATTATCTTTGGTGTATGCACTGACTCTTACTTTGATGTGTTGGTTTCAGTCAGGTTCTTGTGCTTGTTCTGTTCATTTGGACAATCGGTATCCTAACATGGGCTCTGTAAATGAGTATTTTCTTGTATTCAGTCCTCTCTGTTTGCTCAAATGAAAAACAAGCCTTTCCTACACGCTATTGTCCATCCGAGCCTGTTGAGAAGGGTAATAACCTAGAAGGTGCCTGGAATTAGTTGTGTAGTGATGTGCTGTGTTACAATTGCATCTCAGTGCTATCTCATTTATTCACTGAAGTAGTAAATGTAAGGATGTGCTAACACTCAAAACATTGCTGCGTCTACTGAAAAGCTGAGATTGAGAAACAGAGTGCAGAATGAAAATAAAGCACTGGGATTACAGTAGTGCTAGCCTGCACTGTTAGCATTCTGCGTGCTTGCCGGCCACAGATTGGCACCAGCTCCAAGTCGAACAAGGTGATACAGCACTGAGTTCTTTGGCCAGGTACCCAAAGAAAGGTGTAGTGCCTTTTAGTTTTGTTTCTTTTCTGACTCTGTTTAATGCTGGTGACACACACCGCAATGGCAGCCCCAGAAGCTGAAACCCTCTGTTCAGAATTATCTATGCAAGTGCTAGTTCATGGCCTGACCCATTTTCATGACCTCTTCTCCAGACTGTAGTCCTCTTTCCATCACCATAAGGTGTATAACAGCACACTGTTAAAGCTGAGGGAGCAATTATTTCATTAATTGTTAAATTACTGACTTCTCTGTTGAGACAGTTCAAAGGGTGCTAATTGTAGCAGTAGTTTGTGTGATTAATTGTCTGTAAGCAATTAAACTTATCACCAAAGCAGTTCACAAAAATCACTAAATTATTGTATAGTAAGGGATGCCAGCTTTTTATGGCACACAACAATTTAGTGATGTATTGGTTTGTAAAGTCTTAATTTTATGATTCCTTGATTTCCTGTAAGTGCTTTATTTTAAATATGAAACTCTACCTAATCAGTCGTGGCATATAGTTCTTCATATCTCCTGCTGACTTTAGAAGAGGTTGAAGGAGGAATAATAGCTTCTTATACCTGTGCGCTTTCTTTCAGGCAAGGGTATACTGAAGATTATTATACAAAAAGTGGATGGAATGATTATTATCCAGGCTACTACCCAAACTCATATGATTATGGAGGTAAGGTGTCAGAATGAACTCTGAATTTTTCTATAGAAAATTGCAAGTTTAAACAAAAATTTATTGGGAAGAGGAACTTTTAAGATCAGAGAATTATTATATTTTTCCATATTAATAAAACTGATATCCTTTCCACAACAAGCAAGAAAAAAGTTGTACTTGTTGCAAATTGGTCTTTGAGCCTACTTCAGTTCTGAATACATGCCATCCTTCCTGTGTGTTTCTTATTCAGTAGAAGTAGTAAATAGAAAATAAATTAAGGGTTTTTTCCCTCACTACGAGCCTTCAATTTGCCTTTCCATTGTGAAAGCACACCATTGTAAGTCTACAGAACAGTTTTCTTCAATGTGTTGCAAGCCTGTCATTCACTGGGGTGTATCCTTGGTGCGTAACCCTCAGACAGACTTCTAAAGTAAATTTTAGGTGGGTGTCAACAGAAATGGACTCATGACTAGAATTGGGTTTTGTCCATAATTGTCTGAATGCTCACAGAGACGTACTGGCATTGGGAATCTGAAGATAATTGCTTGTGTAGTGCCTGGGAGGGTTTTAAGCAACATCTGTCTGCATCCTGAGACATTTAGCATGACTGTCTGAAGACTGATCACAAAGATTCTGTTAATATTTGTTGAGTTATTATCATGTTATGATCAACTTTTAAAGTTGTTAGAAAAGATCTATCTGTCTGATGGTAAACACTGTCCTTTCAAGAGTATCTAGCTGACTATAATAACCATGTTTCTCTGAAAGCTGCGAAATTGATTTTTTAGGGTTTTGTTTTGTTTTTTAAAAAAAACTAAAAATGAGTGGACATGTTTATGTAGCTTTAAGTACATTATTTTGGTTTTGCTATATGCTTCAGGACCAAATCAGCATGTAATTAAAGAGAAAGGAATAGAAAAAAGGTTGCAGGCAACAACTTCCAATACCTAAACCATTTCTCTTTATTTTCCAAAGATCCAAGTCGCTGGGAACGTTACTCATCAGCATACGACCCCAGATACAGAGATCCTAGAAGTTATGATCAGAGGTATTGGTATGATGCTGAACAAAACCCTTACCAGAAGAGAGAAGCGTATCCATATGGCAACAGGTTTGTCCATTTGATCCATGTTCTCTCAATGCTCTTTCCAGACCTAGGGCAGCACGGGGCCTAGGTGCTAATGACGATCAGAGAACTAGAGCGTATGGCTCAGTGAAGGCGGAGAATCTGGTATTGATTTCTTCAGGGCTGAGTCCCCCATAGTCAAATGTGTCACCAGAAAATTAAGTTATGGCAGTAAGTATTAAGGCAAAGGCTGAGGCTTTGCTCGTGCGCTAACAGAAATACTACTTTATTTGCTGAAGATCTGCCCCAAAGCCTTGAGAATTTATGATCTGTTGTGACAGTTGTATCAGGTGTCAGAATTTTAGGGTATTGTGCAGCTTTGTAAGTCAGATCCTCTCAATATTCTCTAGGAATGCAGATGCATCCTGTGACAGAGTATTAAAGTGCAGTATTACACATATTTCACAGGTATATGTTGCTAGTCCTTTCTGTAGCTTTAACACAGGTCATTGAGGGCAAAGAGATGAGCTGTCATGTCACTCTTAAGAAAAGGATTTGAGGCAGTAGGACTTGTTTTCAGATCGGGTGAACATTCTGTAGGTTTTCCTGGAACAGACTCCGAGTATGATGTTGGTCTTGATCTTGAATATTCTGGATGAACTTCTTGAAGAAATGTCAGTTTGTGTACTGTAATAAAAACCTCAATCTAAGAAATAATCTAAAAACCCCCTCTGAAGTTAGGTACAGTTTTCTTCTTGATGGGTACGCAGTGAAGGGACTTCCCTCAGGGATATGGGTGGCTATGTTCATTTTTGCTTTGTATGTTTCTTTGTTCTTCAGACATGACCGATATGAAGATAACTGGAGATACGATCCCCGTTTTACTGGAAGTTTTGATGATGAATCTGAACCCCACAGAGATCCTTATGGTGATGAATTTGATAGGCGCAGTGTCCACAGTGAGCATTCTGGTCATAGTCTCCGTAGCTCCCGCAGTGTTCACAGTCACCAGAGTAGTTTCAGCTCTCGCTCTCAACAAGTGAGTTTCAAACGGTCGCATCAAGTATTCTTTCGGCTGAGTCAGGTCTTTCTCTATGTTAGGGGTGGGTGGAACATTAGAAATATGGAAATATTTCTGGGTTTAGCTTGGGGAGTATGTATTTTGAAAACTTTCATTCTGTAAGTTAAGGCTGTTTTGTAATATAGTTTTGAATGTAATATTTATCACAGTTGTCAAGAGAACTTTAACCAAAATCGGCACTCAGCTGTGCAAGTTGCCACACACACAGAGAAATGGAAAATTTCCTCTACTGAATCCATTTGCTGTTTGTGTTTGTCCTTACTGTCCTTGGCTGTAGCTGATAATGTGCCTGGCTTTCAGTGTTACGTCGTTTTTCTCATCACAAGCATGAATGCTATTACTGAACTTGGGACGTTAAAAGGCTAACTCCATATTTGTATGATGCTATTTTGACTTTAAAAGCAAAAACCAAATCTAACTGATCACTCATCTACTTATGCCGTAAGTACAAATACCTGAAAAACACAGAGAATATTTGGGTAATTTTTGAGGTACAGTCTTTGCTAGTGGAATGTGTCATTTTAGCTGTAGTCTTATGTGTTGGTTCATCATGTTTCTTGAAAGTTTAGATGGTTTTCCAGTCTGAACTCCAATTCATTTAGTAATATTGGAAGTAGTATTGGAGATCATTTAGGCATTAATCTTGAGGCACCTGAAGTCATTCAGGCATTCATCAGGTTTAATCAGTTGAGGTTTTCTGTCAAAGTGTTACAGCAGAGGTGAACATTGATTCTGATCCATAGTTGCTGATACAGCAACACTTGAACCTGTAACTCATTCTGTAATGTTGTTATTCACATAAGCATGTAGACCTTCTGTTATGAGAGAACTGAACATACTTGGATGTGAACAGATCAAATGGTAGTAAAAACTCTAAGGGAGAACACTAAGATATATTAATTATCTTCTATAGCCTATTGCTGTAGGTGTCTTACAGCGTAGCTTTCTCAAATGCAGTGATATAGCAAGCCTGGTTTATCAACAGTACGAGGAATTGAAGCCGGTGGGGGAATGCTTCCCGTCTTGAGTCATGCTTGTAGCATTGCTTGCTTTGTGTAACTTCACGCTCTCTGCTAACAATTACTAATATGATCTATTTAGAGCCAGCTGTATAGAAGTAATCATGATCTAACGGCTAATACGTATGAAACTACTGCGCAGGCAGTGTCGCTCCACACAGATTATCCATATGGCGGATATGCTGCTAACTTTGATGGACAACAGCCTTTTACAGAGTATGGCTACCCGACTGAAACTGGATGGTCAGCTGTAGAACAAGGTATTGGCACCATTGGGGAAGGAGGAGGGAAGGCACTGTGCTTGTGAGGTTGTCTGCTAGTAGTAGTTTGCACTTCTGTTACTATTTGTAGTGTATGAGATGCCTTTCATGTATTCATTGAGCCTGTTAACAGGAAAAAAAAATGCTGGTTTACAGTGTATGTACACATGAACAAAGTTTTGTTTCCTTTTCAGTGTAAGGATAACTTGCTTGCTGAAACCTGGGTATATCACAGTAGTAGCTAGACAGCGTTTGCTATTAAATTCTGCATACTTCCATTTGTAAATGTCTTTTTAGGTAGATTTTTAACTACACTGCCTGTGCTTCATGGGGAATGATTAAAGTTTAAGTTAAACTTCAGATTTTTCCATATTTTTTTCTTACCCTTCTGGTGTGGAACAAAACACTGTTTCTCTGGAAAAGCTTTTCTGGAATATGTTGAAGTATATCGTTAGCTCTTTGAAGACATGTTGTATTTGTACAGAGACCACAGAAATGTGTCTAATACAAACAATCAAAGCCCCTGCATTGAAAAAATAAGTGGATTTTAAAGTTCTGTAATCTAGTTTTGTTCTTGTTGTTGCAAATCTTCAGAATATCTTTGGGACTATAATGGAACTGATGAATTGTTGCTTATGAAGTTTAGCTAAATTGAATGGCGGGGTTTTTTCCACTAGTACTGCAGGATTACTGAATTGGATAAATACATCAGCAAGTTTTACTTAGTTGCAAAACGGGTTACTTGTTCTTATTTTATCTTTTCTTCCCATTTCAGCACCTTTAAGGCCCTCAACACCTGAGAAATTTTCAGTGCCTCATATCTGTACCAGGTTTGGTCCTGGGGGCTTCTTAATAAAGGTGCTGCCCAACCTGCCTTCAGAAGGACAGCCAGCTCTGGTTGAAATACACAGTATGGAGGTAAAGTTTGAAAGAAAAAAGGGAGGTGGTGGAATACAGGTCCTTCTTTTGGAAGGGGAGTAGGGAACTTGGATCTATAGCTCCCTGACCTTTTTTTATATGCCAAAGCATGTATATTTATATTTATCTGGGCTGTAATCCTAAGTAAAACAGTAATTTTAAAAATTCTTTTCCTCTGAGAGGTGATGTAATCATGATCAGGTCATCCAGCTCCTTACAGTTTTGTTGAGGTAAAATCCTTACCTCCTAGAAGGGCTGGAGATGGGTTGGTTGGTTTCTAATGTATTGCTGTTGATAGATACAACGTTGTCCTTGTACATTCTCTGCAGGGTTAAGGACTGCTTGTATCTAGATGGACTGGGGACTAAATATCATGGGTATATTTTCATTCTTCTGGTGCTGCTACAAAGAAATGCATTACTCAAGTCATGTAACGTATATGGAAGGACGGGCTTACATGATGAGGGTAGAATTCATTGGTAAAATACCATTAGAAGGGAGCAGAATTGTACACAAGTACTAGAACAGCATCAGGAAAATTATTGGACTTGGCAGCGTTAGGTTTACGGTTGGACTCGGTGATCTTAAAGGTCTTTTCCACCCTAAATGATCCTATGATTCTGTTCTATGATTAAGGAGATGTGAGGAAGGTTTTTGTATTTTGCTACAGAACGACTTCCATGTAAAGTAGATTTCATCATTTATTCTCCTTGTGCATGTTGCAAGTCACCATATGTATTTTGTTTAAGAGCAATAGGCTTGATTATACTACGGGTTATGTTCAGGTCTGGGGTTTTTATTGTTAAAAAGCAAAATTCATAGTTACAAGAATTTCTTATGATTTATGTTTGTGTTTTAGACTATGTTACAACATTCTCCAGAACAAGAAGAGATGAGAGCATTTCCTGGTCCTCTTGCTAAGTATGTTCTTACAGATTTCAGCAATAACTTTCATGCATTCAGAATTAATTTCTTCATCAAACTTTTAATTGTCTGCAAGTCACAGGATTTAAACTGACTTAAAATATTTGTGGCGTTTCACCTGCTTAAATAATACCTGAGCTTTAAATTTGTTCCTCATCCTAATCACAATAATGATCTGAATGTTTTTTGATCTTCATGTTGTTATGATCTTAATGTCTCATTAAAAACTTTTCTCCTTTTTTCTTTTTTTTTTTTCCCAGGGATGACACACATAAAGTGGATGTTATTAATTTTGCACAAAATAAAGCTACACAGTGCTTTAAGAACGAAAATTTAATTGACAAAGAATCTGCAAGTCTGCTGTGGGACTTCATTGTACTGTTGTGCAGGCAGAATGGGGTATGTCTCACTGCTTGAATTTTTACCTATCCTAAAATATTTTATAGACAAAATGGTATTTATGTAAAAGACAGTAATACCTGTATAGTGACTTATCTTGGAATAGTTCACAGGTTGATGGAACAGGTAAACTGGTCACTTGTCCTCAGGGGCTCAGAGGTGCTGATATTCACACGTTGTTGAAGTGACAAATAAAATGAAGGCAATGTTGAAATAATGGATTTTTTTATTTTTGTTTTTTCTCTACATGTATAGACTGTTGTGGGAACAGACTTGGCTGAACTTTTGCTCCGAGATCATAAAACAGTGTGGCTTCCTGGGAAGTCCCCTAACGAGGCAAATCTGATTGATTTCACTAATGAGGCTTTGGAACAAGTGGAAGAGGAATCTGGTGAAGCCCAGCTCTCGTTTCTCACTGATAGTCTTATAACCACAATTGACAGTATTGAGAAAGAGACAGAGAGATTCAGAGAGTTGCTGCTTTATGGCCGCAAGAAGGTGAATGCTTATACTGTTGTTCCAAATACTGCATGTGTCTTATTTTGTTTACTTATTTTTCACAAATCTTAAAGCTCTAGGCATCAGTTAAAATCATTTTCGCAACTTGCAGCGCATATAATATTTCATGGTGCTACACTATGCTGATATGGCAAAACGTTATGCCCTACAGTTTATATCATAAACCAAAATTAGATTGATGTGTTAGCATTTGATCTAAACAAACATTTTTTCATTCAGTCACAAAGTACTACTGTAAAATGGTCATTGTTTATCTGAGTAGTATGTTAAGGTATTCCCAGGAAACCAATTTCTGTATTAATTAGGATGCTTTGGAGTCTGCCATGAAGCATGGTTTATGGGGTCATGCTCTGCTACTTGCCAGCAAAATGGACAGCAGAACACATGCAAGAGTTATGACCAGGTACTGTTTTGCTTGTTGATTAGTACAATATGGCTACCTATTCTGCTAATGAGGTAGAGACTTGGTGCTCAGAAACCTTAATGTCAAAATCATGAGTTATCCTTAGTAGCTCATGGAAGAATTATGCTTTAATTTTACCTGTATATTCAGTTATCATCTGTTACTTTTTATTCTGGGGCCTTCTAGCCATCAAGCTAAACCTGAGAGGTTATTCTGCGCCACTCATTCCATTTAAGGGGTATTTGAACAGTGTCATCTGTGGGCTTGCTTGACAGGCTTTGAAAAAACTGTGCAAAAACCCAGCTGTCAACTTTGTTAAAGACATGTAACTCTGTCCTACCTTCATTCTCCTTGCCTGAAAGAAGCAGCTGTGTTCCTGCATGCTTTGTCTGTAGACAGAAAACCTTTCTCTTGGCTTCCTCAGCTTGTGAAATCATGTACTCAGTCTAGTCAGCTGGCAAGGGGAGAATCCTGAGGTTTTTCCTAGCTTGGACTGACCTATGTCAGAGGGGCAGATCCAGTTAACTAATAATGTTTTACTTTTGAACATTATCCACTGGGCAATTGCTTATTCAGTGTAGTATTTTCAAACAACACTTCCTTCTCTTAAACTAAACTACATTAACTGCCAGAGTGTTCAAGTACATTTTAACTGCTTACCCCTTATTTGTGTTTTGTTTTTCTCTGTAATGTCTCTGTAGGTTTGCCAACAGTCTCCCAATTAATGACCCTCTGCAGACTGTTTACCAGCTCATGTCTGGAAGGATGCCAGCTGCATCCACGGTAAGATTCAAGTGTGAGCTGCAGTTGAGACTGAAGAGGTACTACAGTGAGTAGTGTAGTTCACAACAGTAATCTTCCCATGTGCTTTTCCTAGAATTGTCAGATAAGTTGTTTTAGTCCTTTCTAGGTTGAAACACTTACCCATGCAGAGCTCCAGGCACTGATTTGACTAAGTAATTCTTCTAATTTTAGTGCTGTGGAGATGAGAAGTGGGGAGACTGGAGGCCTCATCTAGCAATGGTGTTATCCAACTTGACCAATAATGTGGACTTGGAATCCAGGACCATTGCTACCATGGGAGACACTCTTGGTAACTCTTGGGGAATGAACAGGGTGATGACTGGAGGAAAAGCTTTCTAAAAGCTTTAATTACTCAGCTTATTTTTTTGAAAACAAGCAATTGCCGTGTAAAATGTAAAGTGGAACAGTTTTATATGGGCATGTCTCTATTGTGAAGGTATTTGAATGCAAAGCCAAAACACTACGGAACACTGAATTACAGCGTGCCAACAAGAGGAAATGTCCTGAGTTCTGTCACTTATTTCTCTACAGCTTCTAAAGGCCTGCTGGATGCTGCTCATTTTTGTTACCTTATGGCCCAAGTTGGTTTTGGAGTTTACACAAGGAAGACAACAAAGCTTGTCCTAATTGGATCGAATCATAGGTTTGGTTTTCCTTTTTTTTTTTTTTTGTAAACACGACTTCTTAGGTGCAAAAACGAAAGCTTAATGGCTTGAGAGACTGAGTTGCGCTGCTCCCCTTATCATCACTAGCCACAGCTGGTTTTGAGATAACTATTTGATGCCCTGTCCTTGTTTGAGGAGTAGAAGTTATTGATATTGTGTGTCTAATAGAGCTATGTTTCTGAATTTATTTCTGATTGTCTTTATTGTCAGCATATATAATCTCAATGTTAAATAATATTTTTCCTCTCTTATTCCCGAATAGCTTGCCATTTTTTAAGTTTGCCACCAATGAAGCCATTCAAAGAACAGAAGCCTATGAATATGCACAGTCACTAGGAACTCAGCCTGGCTGCTTGCCCAATTTCCAGGTGATGAAGAGCTGTTTCTTCTTTTTTTTTTTTTTTTTTTTTTTTAATTTTGGCAGATGTTATGTGAGGTTTTACTCTCATGTGCTGTATTCAGCATAGCAAATATTTTATCTGTTGTAACATGAAATATTCGTGGATAACATAGTGCAAGATAGCTTTTTTCCTGTTGTCACTTAAATCTCCTTTTCATGTTTTTCATCTGTGCATTCTGAACTTCTGAATTTTAAATTTTGTTGTTATCGTAGCTATATTCCAAAAGAAAAATCCAGCAGAATGTGTTGGCACTAGCTGTAGACAAATAGATAACTTCCATTGGATACGTTGGGTGGAAGAGGATAATTGAATGCTTTTCCCTTTTTTTTTTTTTTTTTTCCCTGCCTAATGTAGATGTGATAATGGGATATTTGAGCTTTCAACTGAAATGACAGACTGCCTTTCATTTCATACTTCTAAGAATGTTCCGATCACTTGCTTTATTTCACCTGCTTGCATTCCATAGGTTTTCAAATTCATCTATGCGTGCCGACTAGCTGAAATGGGACTTGCTGCTCAGGCTTTCCATTATTGTGAAGTGATTTCCAGAACTGTCCTTAAAGATCCACATTACTATTCACCCGTACTTATTGGCCAGCTAATCCAGGTAACGTAAGGTGGTAGTAAGGTGGTAAGCTGTGGGTACAGTTGCCTTTTGTTGGCTGGTTAACTTAAACTTTGCAATGATTCCTTTCTCTAGATGTCATCACAGCTACGCCTGTTTGACCCACAGATAAAAGAAAAACCAGAACAGGAATCTTTTATTGAACCTTCATGGTTAGTAAGGCTTCGACATGTGGATGGACAGATCAAGGTACAAAATGTACTTCTCAACACGAAGTATTCTCTTTTAAAGATTAGTGTAAATCAATTTTTTTAAATGGTTTTGTTTATACTGCTAATCACAGAAATATACGAAGTGACCTTATGATGTATTCATGTCATAAAGTGCAGGTGTTATGATTCAAACCAAGTGGATTTACCACACTTCAGTGCCCTGAGATTCAATACAGAATAGTCAAAGGGTGGTGTACATTATATGACACAAGCTTTTCTTAGTACTGTAATGCAAGGAGAATTGCAAGGCTCATTAGGTTGCAATAACTCCTGCTGTAAGCAGAGGATCTGCTTGACAGAAAAAGAAGTTGTGTGTCAGTTAGTATAGCTAGATTGTAACAGAGTGGAAATGATTACCATTTATTTAGAGATCTGTTAGAAATTTGAACCTTGAGCTAATTAACTAAGCTTCCATTTAAAAAAAAACACAAAAAAAACCCCACCCAAAAAAACCCAGAAGCAAACAAAAAAATGTCTTGATTTAAATGTTTTGGTTGAAATTGGCCTGCAAATGGCTGACAACTCATGTTTTGACTAAATGCTAAAAAAACCTGTGTGCTATTTTCACTCTTAAGATTTCCTTTGTTATATGTTCCCTTGGTTATGAACTTTTTCTGGTACAGTTAATAAGATCTTGCTTTTTTGTGCAGGAAGGTGCAATAGCTTATAACACAGACAGATCCACCCCAGCACCATATGCGTGTAGTACGCCAAGCTCTGAATTAGACCATGCTAGTCAATGTGATGGAGCAGGAGTTGGCCGTGACATGGGTCCAGGTGCTGAAAATGCATTGTTAGCATCCTTATTACCCAATATGGCTCAACAGATGCAAAGTGTGCAGCTGATGCCTTCAGGTTAGTGTTTCATATCATTCTTCATGACAGAGAGAAAATAAGTGTTTCAGGTGTCTGGTATAAGAAACCACTTAAAAGGGTGGTAGAAACAGTGACATTTCACTTCTGCATTGTATCATTTTATTCATAGAGTAAAAGGTTCGCACATTGGAATTGCTGTTTAGTTATAACTCTTAACTTTTTTTTTGTGCTGCAGTACCTCAGGCTGTCCTTGATGGGTCAGCCGGTATGATTCCTCCTGGTGACCAGGAAGCTGTCCGAACTGTCCCTTTCTATTCAGTGGCTCCTCAGCCCATTGGTCCAGGACCTGGCTTTGCACCTCCAGGATTTTCGAATCCGTATGGAACTGAACCATCACCATTGTATTTAGGGTCAGCATTACCACCAGGAGGGCCACCGCAAGAAATTGAACCACGGTCAGAAGAGCAGACAAACCTGGAAACAGGTCTGGGATCTTAGTAAACAGCTTTCCTCCCTTATAAGGGGAATGAAGTATTTTGGGGAACAGTGCAAAATATCTCAATACTTAGAAAACAGTAAGTCAAGTCTTGGGTAATGAAATTAAAAACACCATGTAATGGTACAGAAACATCTGTGGAAAGTTATAGTATTCATTGTCCTTATTTGGCTTAGTTTAAAAGAGAGGTCAGGCTCAGCAGATTATGGTTCGGACCCTAACAGGTAATCACCGAGTGCACTGGGACTGGCAGTTCTGTTTGCAGGGTCTATGATGGGAACCTCGGGGGTTTCTGCCTCTGGCCGTCAGCTTCTAGGACCCTGATCAGTTTTAATTCTGTGACAGCAGAATCTGACACGTGTGAAGGCAGGCATATGGAAGTTTGGCAGAGATGTGTTAGAGATGTGAAGAACCTTAAACTGCCCCATGCTGATGACTGCATCCCTCAGCCTGTTCTGACCTGTGTTTAGAACAAACATAATACCCATGCAGGAGGCAAAAAAAAAAAAATCATAGCAACTGCAGTTCGCATTCTTTAAAAGACCAGATTCTTTCTAGCACAAAATTCATAACTAGTGAAAACTTTTGCCTTAAAAGTGTTTTTGTGGTTGTTCGGAGGCTTTTTGGGGTGGTTGTTGTTGTTGTTGTGTTCCCCCCCACTAACATCATGTAATTTGTTTTTTAAGGAATGCAGAGAATTGCGCCGGAGTCTCCTTCACAAAACTCTTTCCCTGAACAGAGAGAGGAGGATTTCTATGGCAGAATGGCTAACATGGTACCTTTATTTCATACATCTCTTCATCAAGTGTCAACTGCATTGAAGATATTTGCAAACACAAGAGTGTATTGGGGGTCCATCTTGCTTTTCAGCAAGACTTGAAGCTTAGTTTTTCTTAATTTTCTTCTCTAAAAAGAGGGTTTTCTTTAAAAAAAGGGGGAGGAGGGATACCAGGGTATTGTCCAAAGCGTTTAGTTTATTTTTCTCTGCCCTGCCTTCCTTTCCCATCTCCCAGAATGATTCTTCATAGCCAGAAAACCTGTAGCATACATCAGCAAGTGAGGCAAGCAGGCCCTAAAGAACAGTTATGTGACTGATTTTTAAAAGCATAGTATTGAGTACCACTTGGTCACGGGCGGAAACGCAGAAGGTGTTTTATCAAAATCCCAACCCCCCTTTTTAAATACATAGTATTTTAACTGTTTAAATATCACTGAAGTTGGTATCTCCTTGGAAGTTAGTTTAGTCTCCTGAAGTGACAATTGCTTGAAAGAATTAATATAAACATTTTTAATAGGGATACATTTGGCAACTGATAAAGGATGGGGAGACTTTTTAATTAGAGGTTAACCTTTTTTAAATTTTTTTTTTTTTTTAATGCTTGAGTTGCTATACGACCATTAGAAGAATAACCTAATGTTGGAGGGGAAAAAATGCAGCAACCACTCCTTGGTGCAGCATTTTTATATCTTTCTTCTTGTGGGCTGGTTAGCCTGCACAGCAGTGCCCTGATTTAGCTCTTTTTAATGCACCAGTTACATGGTAGTGCAATTACTTGGCCAGACTTCAGCTCTTTCTCTGCACTTCCTACATGTCAGAGGAGGTAGAAGTACGCAAATAACCAGCTTGAATATCTTGAATTGTGTGGGAATTCTTGATAAACAGTGAATGTTGTGTCAGATATTTAGCTGCTTGCTTATTAAGCATGTCCTGGCTTTGTATCTAACCAGGCACCAGGACGAAGATCCAGATCTGCATCTCAGTCTTCAGCACATATGGTATGCCACGAGCAGGCTGTTTCTTTCACTAAATCTTCATTGTTGTTTATGTTTATTTTTACATGCTTTTGTATCTCTTCCTATTACTAACTAAAGAAGGAATTTGTTTAGCAAGATGAAATGTAATCCATCACTCCAGCAGTGACAGCTTTGTGCTTTCCTGTATATTTGTAATACAGGGCTATGGGCGAAGATCACGAACGACTTCAGAGTCCTCTGCTCATTCCGTGGGACGAGAGAGATCCAACTCTGCAGCAAAACAGCCCTCTCCTTCTCCCTCTGTTCCTGTGGGGAAAGAGACTAAAAAAGAAATAAAAAAGGAGGCAGCACCTAGAAAGGTAAACTTTCTAAGAAAGGTAGCTGTAGCCAGAGGAGATATATTGGTATACGGGGTAACTCCTGGTCTGGGGTAGAGATTTATAGGAGGTCCTGATTAAACTGTTTCTTTCTGTTTGTTAGGTGCATCTTTGGGCTCAGAGTTGAAGTCCCTAACAGAAAGTGAATTGTTGCATGAATATTTCTTTTAATCTGACTGTAAAGGCAGTGTTGAGAGAATTAACTGAATAGATTAATTTATTTTTAGACTGGTGCAACCTGGTTTCGCTGGCTGATGGGAAAAGGAAAGAATGAAGCTCACCTTCCAGATGACAAGAACAAATCAGTAAGGCCCCTAAATCACAAAAAATTTTATACACTTTAATGTGTTCAAAGTGTTTTCCTGGATGGCAGATGGACAATGTTTTGACAAGTAAAGAAATGTGTGTAAAACTTTCAAGACTATGCTTATTCCAAGACTGGCTTTTTAAAAGAAAAGTTGCAGGTTTGGGTTTTGTGGGGTGGTTTTTTTTTGCTTAACAGCTGTGTTTGAACTCCTAATCTTTGACTGTGATTTCCTTATAGATTGTTTGGGATGAACAGAAACAACGCTGGGTTAATCTGGATGAACCAGAAGAAGAGGTAAAAATCTGAGAACTCATTATTTCTCCAAGTGGAAAACTAAAATCTGTACTGGCACACAATTTTCTTTAATATGCTATTGGCTCTTAAGCGTTTCCTTTTATTGAATTTGGATTAAAATGTGGAACATTTTTTGAAACTAATAAACAGGTTACATGCTCTTATAGTCTACATCCTTATGGAACCATTTGTATCTTTAGTTGCTGGTGTGGATCCAGTAACTGCGATTGAATTTACAAGGGAATTTACTCTAAACTTAGTCTGGTGTATCTCTTCATAGAGGTTGACATCACCTAAGCAATTGCTTGTTAATTGATTTGCTGCAAACAGAATATAGGGAAGAATGGTAGGAAGAGTCTGTAGTTTGGAAAATGCAATGCATTGCAAAGCAAAGAAAATGGCACATCCTGTCCATCCGTGTCATTCAAGGATCTGTCTCAAAACACAAATTATAAGAACCACTGTTGTAAATGTTTCATTTTAGAGTGAGCATAGGTGGGTTGTAGAAATGCCACTTAACATTAGTTAACTTACCAGATGGAAGATGGGGAATACTGGTCTGCACTCAAGATGTATGTCTGTATACGTAATTTTATGTGCCCTGGAACAGGTAAGGAAAAGGAGAAGTCAGACAGATACTTGGTTTAAAACTCGGTCAATGACGTGGCTGGATTTTTTTTTTTTTTTGTTCTCCCTGCAGAGTAAGCCTCCACCACCACCTCCAACAGGATTTCCTAAAGTTCCTCAGGCTGTTCCACCTGGACCTGGAGGCCCACCTAGCGCCCCTGTCAACATGTTCTCCAGAAGAGCAGGTAACAGACAGCATTAATGCTTGAAGTGTGGAAGACTTCAGATTTGCTGTTGCATAAAATGTGAAGGCAGAAGTCTTGGCTTTTCTGGAGTTGTTTGGGAACAGTTGGCAACTCAGTGATACGGAGCTGTGGCTGTTGCTGGCTTTGCTTGTGCCTAGCTTCTGCACTGTGACTGCTGTCACGAGGGTATTGTGACTGGGGTAGTATTGTTTGTATTCCTGGAGCATTATTTTCTGATTCTGAAAGACGGCTTAACCAGCAGGCTGTTTGAAATAGACATAGGTAGCATTGACTAACACAAGGCTTATTTCTGGATTTTTCTGTTTTAGCCGGAAGCAGAGCCCGTTATGTTGATGTCATGAATCCAGGTGGAACCAAGTCAAGCGGTGCTGTTCCTGCACCATCAGACTTATTTGCCCCCTTGGCACCCATGCCAATTCCTGCAAATGTATTTGTTCCAAACTCAGGTGTGTCATGAGCGGGTAAAATTGTAAGGGGGTTGTATGGTTATTTATGTTTATATGGTCATCTAGCTCACTCTTGCCAGTGTGTGTATTATGTAGCCTTTAATGAACATTTAAGAATGTTCAATCTCATTAACTCTAACTTGTTTTAGAAGTAGAATTAGTCTGGGAACTGCAGTAAACAAATGGGTTAGTAAAGCCCAGCTCTGCATGCTGCAAACAAAGGGGTTCTCTTTTTTGCGTTTTTTTTTTTTTGTTTGTTTGTTTGGTTTGGTTTGGGTTTTTTTTGCCTTCCCCCCTTGCAGAGTGGCTAGGCCATCCAAATAGCAAAATTTGAACTGTGCCGCTCAGTATCTCATGCTCACTTCTGACGCCTGTTCCTAGTTCCACAGTTGCTATTCAGGGAAAGAAAGGGGGAGGTCATACCTGCACACTTGCTTACTGTCTGTTTTGGTTTTTTTTTTTTCTCCTGCTTTCACTACGTGCTGTGGTGCACCCAGGTTATCTCTATGAACTGTATGCGTCTCCTGCTTTTGCAGACTTGTAACAAGACTGGGGCATCTAGAGACATTGACACTGCCCTCTTTAAATTACCTTTTTCCTGGGAGAAGATTGGTATTGTAGAAATTCAGTTCTGCTGATGTCTCTGCTTCTCGTTCTGTGAAGTCAAACGCCCTGGTATGGTGTGTTTGGCTAAATCCCATTTCCTTTGTAGTTCCAGGGGAGCCCCAGCCAATGGAAGGGAGTGGTGCAGCAGAGCACACACCAGCTGCAAATCAAACCAACACAGATCCTGCTGCAGCTGTTGAACCAGAGGTGCGTTAGGAAGAATGTCTTGTATATATAATTCAAACTTCTGATTAAAAAACCCTCATGATTCTGAATAGTAGTTTCATAGCCACAGTATGTACAAAGCATATTGTTGTTACGCACAAACGTAATGCCTACGTTTTAGTAAAAAATGGAGAAGGGAAATGCAAGTGAAAATGGAAGTGGGAAGCCTGTGAAAAGGACCAAAGGGACCGAGAAGATAACATAGGAAGTAGCCACACACTGCATGTTTCACCTGGCTTGATGTATTGTAACGTTGTTTTGCTTCAGTAGGATCATTATCGCAGAAATGTGAAATAGCATCATAGTAACGAAGATTAACAAAAGTGCATTGTTTTTCTTTAGTATTTAAACCCTGCAATCCTTCCTCCTGGATCTGGACTTCCTGTTTCTAACCCTGATGGCTCCCAATCAGGCGAGGTAAGGCTTGATGCAAAGTAGTTAGCTAATGACCTGTGCAGCATATTTTAACCCTTAATTTGTAGTGAACTTAACGTGGGCCATCTAAACCAACAAGTAACTGATTCAGTTGCTGATAACTAGCCGAGATGGAATCGTATGACTGCCTCCAAAATTGTACAGAAAAAACCTCTCGGTCCATACGAGAAGTTCAACCTCTATGGCCTACGTTCTGTAGTGTGATCTCCTTTTTCTATACAAGTAGACTTTTAGAAGCCTTTTTCAAAGTAAAATGTCAATAGCAGTTTGAGGATCTCTTCTTGCCTCCGTGCATGCATATAATTTCACTAATATTAAGTGCGAGACACAAAGAGGAGAATAGATTGCTATGTGCCAGGCAGAGTAACATTACCTTTGTTCCTACTAAATGTTTTCTACATAATTTTGTGCTTTAAGAAGTCCTTTTGATTTAAACTAACTTCTGGCTTTACATTTTTTTTAACTTGAAGTTGGTTTAACCTTTGGCAGTGAGACTTTTAAAATTAAATAAAACAACTGAAAGCTTGGGGCAGTGACATGCATGACGACTTTTTTATTTGTGTTTTTTTGTATTTGTGTGTTCTTGCTGTTTTGTAGCTTTCGCGCTCTAGTTCAATGAGTTCATTATCACGTGAAGTAAGCCAGCATTTTAATCAGGTACATGTGGCTGGCCATTCTCATTTATGTTAACTTATTTACTTTTCCTTTCTTTATTTTGCATTTGCTCAAATACTTACTAATGCTACTTTTAGTCATTTTCCCCTCTTCTCATTTCACAGAAATAACATTAGAAGTGACTAATGATGTAGTGTTCCTTTTAACACTCAAACAGGGTCTTCAGAGTTTTTTTGTATTTATGAGAATGCATGTAGTCCGGGCATGCTTTTTGTTTATGTTCATGTTCCTAAGAGATTCACTTAATAATTTTGATCAGCTCTTTCCTGGGATACCAAAGAAGTCAGTTGATTTTAAACAAACAAACAAACAAAACCCCCCTCCAAAACCTCCTAAAAAGACTCACACAAGCAAAACCTTGTCATTCTGCTGGTGCCAGTCTCAAATCGGTAACAATACCATTGCCTGTTTCATCTGCAAAAGCCCCTGTAGGAATTAAAGGAATGCTTCATCTCTGCTGTAAGTTCCAGTACTGTGGGGTCACCGTAAAGGGGTGACACAAACTTTTTCTGATATTTCTTAGTAAAGCAAAACTTGATGTAGATGGTTTATTTTGGGGCAAGTCCTAAGGCCTACTAACAAAAGCAGAAGGTACTAATTCAGTGAAGTCGCACCGGTGTCTTGTTTTGGTTTTGCATGCTTTGGATTTTCAGAGCTATTTACAGTTTATGCATGTGACATTGTTTTGCCAATTCCTACATAAAGCAAGTTTAATATTAAAGATATGGATGCAAACTGTACCAGCACTTTTTGCAGTTGTTACAATATGCTGCGCTGTCCATATTGTTGGCATTATTACTGTGACTATTTTCTCTGTATGACTAAGCAAACAACGTTTGAGAGGCATTGAAGCTCTGCAGTTCTGTAACTTCAGTATTATCTACTTTCTAGCCTGCCACTGTACCACCTTCGGGGGGACCTTCAGCAGGAACAGTACCGTTCTACAATCCTTCTCAATTTGCACAAGTGAGTAAAGGCCTCATCTTTACTTCAAACAAAACCATAGACTTGTTAGCCCTGACTGATAAACCAACTAGTGAAATGTTGCTTGACTGATCATAGTCGTGCTGAACCTTCTTGTTTTAAGTGAGATAATCCAGTCTGTCACCTGGTTTGCCTCTGGGCTTTCCCTGCCTTTGCAGCATTTCGGAGTTTTGCAAGATAAAGTAATGGAACAGCAGCTGCTACACTGCAATCTTTTTCGTCTGTTCTCAAACCAAGTGTGAAGGGTTAAAAGGTTGTGTGACAAAAGAGGCCATCTCACTGTCACGGGTACCTGCATTGCAGCAAGGGTTGCTGTACATAGAACGAGGCTCTTGCTACTGCAGGATGAGTTTCTCTTGCCTGGTTAGAGCCACAAAGAAGAAAACTGTTTAAATGCGTACTGCTGTGAAAATGTGGTGCCTCTGAGGTGTGATTTAGCTTTGATAGTCAACATCACCTGGCAAGCAGAGTCTTAATCTTGGATGCATTTGATTTTATGTTTTACTAGCTTAATCTGGACTGTTGCACGTAGAGTGTTAAATGTGCACATAGACCAGTCTAGCACCTGTTTAAGTTAACAGGTTGGCGTTCAAAACTTTTATTGCCAGCTTTTTGTGTTTTGTTTCCAGTATGACGCTTTTACGGAGCATTTTTTATTCCTGTTCTCCTTTTTCAGTCTCCTGCAGCCCCTGGAAGTTCAAGGCTGGGAAGAATTGGACAGAGGAAATATCCAACACTGAAGTAGAACACAATGGCTTTGTATTTGGAATTCTCACTCGTGTTCTGGGTATACAAAGAACTATTCGATCTTACGGCACATGGTATCAGTACTAGCTGCAGTTGACATGACAGAAATATAACGATGGGTGATTTTTCCCATGGGTCTCCCTACTTGCACCTCATCTACGCAAATCATTACCAAACATGAAATATATGTAACTTTTCCTTTTAAAAAAACCTGGCTAGAAATAGCTTTGCTGTGATAAAGAATAGACACAAGGGAGGAAATAGTTGCTGTCTGTTACAAAAACTATGTGTAAATTGCATAGGCAATTTATTCCTTAAGTTTGTTTTAAACCTACTAGGTGTGACCTTTGAAGACATAGTTTCAGGGATTCCTTAATTTCTGAAGGATGCTCCCCTCCCAAGCAGGGGAAAAACACGTGCACATTGTAACATAACGCTCTGTGGCCTTAAGAGGACCATGCACAATTGTCACGCTTATCAAACAGGACTTGGTTTGTCAGTGTGTGAAATCGGAGATGTTCATCTGGGAAATGCCTCTTGCTGGTTTGTTTTTTGAAGGGGGGAGGGGGCCACAGCTCATCCAAATAAATTGACCTGTATTGAATGAAAACTGTGACTGTAATCTAATACTAATTTGATTTGGATCTTACCTAGTATGTATGTAGTTTGTGGTTTAGACTACTTGTAAAGCAAATTGTATAGTCTGAAAGAAGCTCTCTGTATAATAGCCAACGCTGTACTATTTGACAAGTGAGTGTTCTTTTAAGTGCAATACGGTTACTTGCTTTCTCTCAAACTGCTGGCGCTGTACGATTAAGGTGGTAACAGCTTGAAGGTTGTTGAAGTTTTTTCCCGTTGAGTGCCAGAATCAGCATAATACTCTGTTCTTGAATTTCCATTACTAAAATAACCAAGGTCTTAAATAGCTAACAGCTGAATTTCAAACATACTAAAAGTAGACGGATTAGACCTCTACTGATGGACTTTAAAATCTTTAGTTTTAATATAGGAAATCTTGAAAACCATGATATGCAACATTCATATTCACTGAAGAATCTGAATTATCTGCAAAGAGAGAAATAAACTTTAAATATTTATTAAATCATTAGGCCATATTTTATTTAGAACTTGCCACCAAACTATTTGATTTTACTTGAATTTCTGCCCATGAGTAGAAATAATGTGAATGTGAAATTGCCAGTGTTGGTCCCCAGTTGGCTTTTTTTTTTTTTTTTTTCTTTTCCTGAATAACACCACCTTTCTAAGATCTCGATAGCCTTACGTATGTCCTAAAAGGTTTGTATGTAGCAGAAGTAAAATGCTGTTTGGGGGGATTAGAAACCTTTGCATAATGGTCCATACTCAATTCCAGACGTGGTCAGCAGCAGTCGGTGTGGTTTACTTTTTCTATAAATGAAACCTAGTCAGACACTTGGCTTTCCTCTAGTTCAGCCAGGCTGCTGATTATTTTCTCCTTTCAGTAGAGACTGCCAAACAACTTAATTCAAGAAGGCTTCCTCTGAGGTGGGAGCGGCTATCTTTCCTAAGTGTAAGATTTGACACTGTAAATTCTTAAATAAAATATTTTGCGCTCTGGAGCACTTTCACATTTTACTACTTCTTGTGGTTATTGCCGTAGCAAGCTGGGTTGAAGGAACCTTTCCTGTACGTTTGGAAGGGATCCGTTTAAAGAACGGGAGGTAGAGCGTGCCGCCGTGGTGGTCCGTACTGGAACCGGCGTCAGCCGCGGGGCTGTGCATGAGTATCTTCATTGAAACGTTCGAAATTGACGCTGTAGACTTAACATAAGCAACTTTTTTTTTTTTTAAAGTGTAAAATGCTTTGCTTTAAACTGCTTATTTAAATGCCGCCTTAATCTGGCATGGATCGTGACAGTCGTGGGTTTATTCGATTTATTTATTTATTTCCCGCCCCCGGCCCAGGGCGGGGCCTGGCGGCGCGCTCCTCCCGCCGCCAGGGGCCGCTGCCGCTGCCCGCGGGGCGGGCCCAGCCTCGCCGCCGTTGCTACGGGCCGGGCCGCGGGCGCGCAGCGGGGCTGGGGCGGCCTCCACCGCCGCCCGCTCGGCCTGCCCGCCCGCCGGGCCGGGGCGGCTGCCCGCCCTGCCTCCCGGGCCCGCGGGGAAGGGTGGCTGCGGCCGGACCCGGCGGGGCCCGGGCCGCGTTCCCCCCCGCAGCGGCGGGTGAAGTCCCGCCGAGGCCGGCGCAGCGGAGCGGGCGGCAGCGGGCCCGGAGGTCGGTGGTCTCTCAGCGGTGAGCGGGTCCGTGCCGCGTCCGCGGGGGGCGGCCCCTGGGTGGGGTCCGGTCCGTCCTCCCCTCGGCCGGGGCTGGGGTCGTCGTGGCGAGGCGGGTGGGCGAGAAAGCGAGGTGCGAGGAGCTGGCGAAGCCGCCCCTCCCGTCTGGTCAGCGGAGAGAGCGGGCGGCTTCACCCCGGGTACAAAAACAGCCGCCTGGCGTGCTTTGACAGGATTTTGCATTTCCAGCGTAGAGCTACCGAGCGTACCGCTGCCGGTGGGCACCTCGGTTTGCGATAACTGTAGGATAACGAGGTGCTTCCCCCCCTAAGCAGGAGTTTGCCTTGAACCCCGATTCCGTCTCCCTAAGGCTGCTCCTCGGATATTTTCTCAGTTTGAGCGGCAGCGGCCGGGGCTTGGCGCAAAGCAAGAAAAGGTGGCGGCGATCTCCCCGCTGCGAGATCACGGTGGAAGCTGAGATCACTGGAAATTTCCTGGCCTCTGGCAGCGAGCGCCATGGGCAGCCTGGAGGCTGGTTGTACCGGTGACTCGCTGTACGGCAAGAACAAGCTGTGGTTTATGTGCAGTTTTGATTTCCTTTCATGCTAACAGTATACGCAACCTTGTCTTAGAGAAGTCCGTACGCAGCTGTGATGCCTACAGCAGCGAGGAAGTCCGTTCACTGCTCTGCTCTTGGAAAAAAAAGAAAATAACATTTATTTTCTAACAAGGTCACGTTAAGGTTTGAATTGTTCTAGAAGGAGGCCCTGTGAGGAGCTTGCTTTCTGATTAAGGAGCAGAGCTCGCAGCTCAATAACTTTTCATTCTTACGTGTTTCTCTTGGGGAAATCCAGGTATCCCACCTCTTGAAATTTTTGCAGACAATGCATCTGCCTACACATACACCTGCCCTTCGTTCTCGACTAAAGACTGAGCTGCCTTCCATTTCTGTGTCTTTCTGGCTTGGTTAAAGCCCTGTGAACCTGCAGGGTAAGCAAGGGAAGGAAGCTATGCTGTGAGGAACTCTTCGTATGGAGCAGTGTCCATAGCTGGTACCCAGGGGAGAATGAGTACTCCAAATGGATTTCCACAGCACTCAGGGGCATGTGTTACTCAGAGCATGGAGGGTGGAGCAGTACAGGACCTGCACGCTAAAAAAGCTGGCAAAGCAGCAAAGAAGGAGGCTGGTGGCAATGGGGTGCTTACCTTTGAAGATCCTCCAAGTGTAGGCACTTCTTTAAATGAAACCTTAAAGCTTCTACCAGATGAACTCAAAGCTAATATGAAAATTAAATCGATCACTCCAAGGCCTCCTCGGAAACCCCGACTGGAGCGTGCTGCATCTCTGGATGAGAAAAGCTGGAGGAGGTGGAGGCGGTTTAGAACGAGTCAGGAAAGTCTGACTGATCCCAATGAGACAAGTTCCTCCAACGGTTCCCTGCAGGAAGCGTCCCTCAGCCCTCCCGTCAGGGGTAGGGCAAGCCCCTGCCGTCAGTGCTGCCAGCAGAATTCCTTGCACAGTTCACCAGACGCCTCGGAAACCAGTCCCATGGGGAAGAGCAGAGGAGGCTCCGCCGACCTGGGGAAACGAGCCTCCGAGATCTCCAGTGCCTTTGGTGGGCTTCTGCGGGGGAAAGCGTTTGCAGGCGGCAAACCCCGGCTGTCCCAAATAATGCCGGCTCGACCTCTGCCACCTATGGAGCTCAATGTGGCCTCTCACACACTGAGGACAGCTAATAAGATTGACTCAGATTATATGGATTATCGACATTATTCTCAGCATAAGTTCGGGAGGGTGAGCAGCAGCTTGAGCGATACCAGGCTACATGGCAACGGGATGGTCTACGATAATTGCTCCACAGACTCCATGAAATCTACGTTCAGCCTGCTCACCCCCATTCGCTCCAAGGATGTTCGAAGCAGGTATGTCCCCCAGCTTCTCGTGGCGAAGTCTGGGGTGTGTTAGCAGGGAGCCAGCTGCCCTGTGGAATCCTGCTGGGCAGAGGCAGGGAACTTCAGACCGATCGGTAAAGCACAAAAGTTGTTCTGTGGTGTTTAACCTGCTGTGGAGACTGGAAACAGTTTGAAGATTAAGAGATTAGTACAAATACTCTATACTTGTTCCTTTCAGCTGGGTATTGTTTTTCATAAATGTAAGTTTTATTTGCTGTCAGCTTGCTTGTAATATTTAAGTAATCATTAAGAAACAGTAGCTGTGCATGCTAACAGTTGGGAAAAAACTTTTCTTAAAAAAATCTAAAAGTACATTGCGCTTGAACTGAAATATTAAATGGCAGGAAGAAACCCAAATATTTTAGCTTCTATCATGCAGTACTATCATAATCCTGTAAGGTGATGAGGGTCCTCTGCAGATGTTGAGCTTGTTTGGCTTCTGGCAGGATCAAATCATGTACTGTGTACTGCTTCAGTGTCCCACAGGAGCTCCTCTGCCCCAGCTTTTCCAGGATTCTCTCGAGGAATAGTGTGATTCCACTCAGATCTCACCACTTTCGCCTAGTGCGACCCTGACCTCTTGCTCTGGTTGCTCATTTGTCTTCATTCTTAGTTAAGTTTAGATTATTGATTGGAGGGAACTGAAGTGGGTATGTTAATTTGCTTGCTAGTGTATGGAATCCTCTTCTTGTGTTGGCTGCAGACCCTCTGTCTGTGAAGATGTGCCAGCACACAGCACAAGCACCGCAGCGAGTATTACTGATAATAGCGTAGGTCAGGAAACATGTTTAAAGGTAAAGGATACCAAGTACTCAGCTAAAGGTTGTATGTTATAGATACACAACAGTCTGCAAGACCTCGAGGGATAAATCTGATCTGATCCAAAGAGTGGGAATCAGTGGTACAGGGAAAAATAATTCTGAGAGATAAATTAAGGTGTTACT
Organism: Nipponia nippon; assembly: GCF_047370975.1. NCBI lineage: Eukaryota > Metazoa > Chordata > Aves > Pelecaniformes > Threskiornithidae > Nipponia > Nipponia nippon. Next base: position 9,717,010 of record NW_028262332.1, read on the forward strand.
GGTAGAAAAGCCCCAAAGATAGACTGTTACTTGTTTGCCATGAGGGGTTTTCTTTCACTTCCCTCTGTAAAGCTGTTGGAGTCAGGTGAGCAGCTGGGTGGATCAGTGGGTTGTGCAGCATTCCCTGACATCGCGCTGTCATCGTTATTTGCAGAGCTTAAGCAAGATTAAAAATGCTTATTCAACTTGCAGTCCTTTTGCCAATACCCCTTGCTTTCGTAAGCCGCGTGTTCTTTGGAGAGGCAGGCAGCGTGGGGCAGATCTATCCTTTTCGAATGTGATGTTCTTTTAGACCTCAGGCTCAACAAATTGTTAACTTGAAAGCTAATTTAATGAGTTGAATGGAAGGAAGAATGTGAGTTTGAACCCTTGATTAGGAGCAACTTGGTGCCAGAACATTGGGAATGGTGGAGCTATTTTCATGTTTTAAGTAAACTGAGCTGCTTCAAGATACTCAAATACCAAACCAATCGCTCCATTTTGTGTCTGCGGTAAGCACTAGGGGGATTGAAGACTTTGAATGGCTTAAGTCTTCTCGTCACAGAACCTGTGCACCCTCAGTCTCACCATTGTACTCGTGTCCTGGCTTTGACGAGGCAGGTTTATGACAATAATTTTGTTTTCTTGCATATGATCCATGAACTCTCTATAGGGGTTGGAACTTTATAAGGAACTTTAGGCAAGTAGAACAATATATAAATACTAAATGCCTTTTTCTTGAGCTAAAGGTATGTTCTTATTAACACAAGATTCAGGCATTACAAACCATTATTCCAACTGTCATGCCGTTTCCTTAGATGCTCTTTTATGGGTCTTCTGTTCACAGAAGCTATTTGGAAGGCAGCCTTCTGGCGAATGGTGCCTTACTGGGAGCAGAAGAACTTAGCAAATATTTCCCTGATCGGAATATTGGAATTTTTGTGGCCACCTGGAACATGCAGGGTCAGAAGGTATGTGCACATAAGTCTCCACAGATCTTTTGCAGTGGTAAAGTTACCCCATCTTTACTGCAAGGACTGGTGCGATGTTTTTTTTCTGTTTGTGACTATGTTCCTCGTCAGCCTGAGTTCATCATCTTTATCAGATTACAAGGCCCTCTCATGCATGTTCATCTTAGCGAGAGAGTCATTGTAACGGGGCTCCTCAGATACCAGGTGTGAGCTTGCTAGTGCCACTCTGGTTTTTTGTGGCAGCTCCTTTACGCTCCGTTCCAATTAGAGTCATATGAAGATGACTGACAATTTAGTGCTTATGGGGAGAACATCTCTGATAAAGAACACAGCCTCCTGCCTACATCTTCACGTAGCCTAGGAATTCAAGATTGATTCTGCCGGGTGTCTGAGAAGCTATGCTTGGAAGAACACAAGCAACCCCTGGGGTGTTCAGTAAATAGCCTCTGAGCTTGGTAAAAAAAAAGGATCACAGGAAATTAGAAACATCATATTACGGGCCCGCGTGGCTGAACTGTGGAATCTTGGTTACTCCTGGAGCGACAGCAGTTGAAGTTTGCCTTTGGGAACAAGAATTTTTAGTATTATCACTTAACCTATTTTTTGAAGCCTGAATTGTTTGCATATGCTGTGGAACTTGTAGCTTAGCCTGGACTTTTCTTGTACTTTTCTAGTAAATCTTTGCATAACTAATATTGCTATTTTCTCTTCCTTTTTTTTTTTTTTTTCTTTTTTAAATAACAGGAACTTCCAGTGAATCTGGATGACTTCTTATTACCAACAGATCCTGACTATGCCCAGGACATGTATGTCATTGGGGTTCAAGAAGGCTGTCCAGACAGGTAGCAAAAACAATGTAATGAACCATCCTCTTCTATTGTTAACTAATTACTTTGTTTTTAATTAGTCTGGAAATAATGCCATTATATTCTTAGTATTTTCAATAAACAACCCATTTAATAAGACTCTGAATTCCATTGCATGAGCACCAGGGAAAATGGGTTTCCGAGGAAAATGTCACAAAAATCCGTAAATACAGAACTTGGTCCTGTTGTCAGGGCAGCAAAAACTCCTGTCTGATTTCTGTGGGCATCTTGCATAGATCTGAGCTGGCTGTGAGCTAGCTGACGGGCTGGCTGTTAGTGTTAGCAGCCCCGTGCTCATTAGTAGTACATTGCTGCAAATTTCTAGTCTGTCTGAGATTGACCAACCCTAGAAGAGCAAGCTGAAGCCTCATGTCAGACCCTGCTTTTTTGGGGTATCTTCCCAGTGGGACTCTCTTTTCCTCAGATTTGCAAGCTGCTCAGTGCAGCGGCAGTAATACTCTCTCACCAACACGCAAAGCCTGCTGCACGGCATGGGTGGAGTTACACGTCAAACTGACCAGCCTTCACTGCAGCATCGCTGTGGCGGTGGAGGTTTTACTTACGCTTACTTGCCGTTCTTTATCAGAGGGATTGCTCTGTTTTCACAATGCTGATTTCCTTTCCTGGTTATTGTCTCTTGTACTGTCCTTGCGATCCAGCTGTTGTTCTTTCCTGCAGAAGAGAGTGGGAGATCCGCCTGCAAGAGACGCTAGGCCCCCACTACGTCATGCTCTACTCTGCTGCACATGGGGTGCTGTACATGTCCGTCTTCATTCGGAGGGACCTGATCTGGTTCTGCTCAGGTATGTGGTCCAGTAAGAGCTGGAGAGTGGGGAGGTGAAAGGACTGCTGCCATCAGGTTTCTTGTCCTTTTCTCCAGGGCTGTCCCTCCCTTAACTTCCCTGCTCACTGTCTCTAGAGGCTTTTCAGTAAAAGCAGCTTCTTTTTCTCCTTCCAGAAGTGGAGTATGCCACGGTGACAACTCGAATCGTATCGCAGATCAAAACCAAGGGAGCTCTGGGAATCTGCTTCACATTTTTTGGGACCTCCTTTCTCTTCATCACCTCCCACTTCACATGTGAGACATTTACAGTCTTGTTAGAAGGGTCCGGATTGAGGGAGGAGGAGGGTTACTTTACAAAGGTAAAAAAGCTGCAGGGGGATAGAGAAGCAGGACAGACTGAAGTTAAAGCTCAGGATTGCTGACGACAATAAGGGAGGAGGATTTTTTGGTAGCAAACTTGCAAAAGAACTATATTTAGAAAACCAGAAATGAACTCTGCACAATTGTGTCCCTTTTTCCACACTTTCTGTCATTATTTTTCAGTCTGTATGCTCCCTGGGTCGGAGTGTTACATTTTACATGTGGAAAATGTCTGATGTCCTTTGGAAGATCCCGTTATAACCAAAAAAGGTAATTGAATGAAAATGGTGCATCATTGGCAGTAATGGGATTTCTGTCTTTCAGCTGGGGACAGTAAGGTGAATGAGAGGAAGCTGGACTACAATAAAACCATTCAAGCCCTTACACTTCCCAAGAACGTTCCGGACACAAACCCGTATCGATCCAGTTCTAGTAAGTGTGAAACCATGCTTGTGTGGGAGCCCAAATGAACAGAGGTTGTGCATTGTCTTTCAGTCTACATTAAGGAAGAGAAAATGAGAGCGCTAATTTGAGATGGTATAAAAAGAGACCACAGGTCTTTTGTCTGAGGATGGTTATTATTCACATGATTATTTTTTTTTAGGTGGGGCATAATTTTGGGGGAATTTGAGAGAAAAAGTTGAAATGGAGGGGGAGAGAGAAAATTCAAAAGGCATATTCACATGATGTATTTTTTCTCAGAACAGCAATAAGATAATTTTGGTGCAATTTTTATCAATATTATGGATGTGTTTCACTTTCCAAGTGTTTTCTAGAACAAGTAGAAATTACTGTGTTTCAAAGCTTAAGAGAAAGAACGTTATTTCAATCTGTGTATGCACGGGTCAGCATATTGTTTGCCAAATCCTATTCTTGTTTCTTAGTACTGTGCTGTTAACATGGTGCCTAGATATATAGCTAAGCCCTTTTTCTAGGAAGATGAATTTACTCTGCAGCGTAGCATTAGGTTTTTGTGTTCATACTATTTTTAGGTCCTATAGATAGTTTGGTCTCTTTGCAGCTTCTTCTGTGATTTTTTAAACATCTGTTCTATTTTCTACTGTTTTTTTATTACCACATTCTGTAATGGTCACAGGCTGAAAACATGCTCAAGTATTATATCTCCTGGTAGTAAACAGAAAGAATTTATGCCTGTTCTTTGAACATATCTAGCAGCACTCTCAGTAAGCTATGCATCATACAGCTCTCACTTCAAAAGAATTAAGTGAGTTTCATTTTAATGAGCGTGTAGCTACATCATATACTTTAATTTTCCTCAAAAGTCAAAAGGAGATTCAGGGAAGATAAGTTTGGGATTTTTTTTTTTTGCTTTCAGAACTTTTCAGGATGTTTACCTTTATACTGATACTTCTGGTTTGAATTTGCAGGTGATGTCACAACTCGGTTTGATGAAGTATTCTGGTTTGGTGACTTCAACTTCCGACTAAATAAGGATCGTGAGACTGTGGATTCCATCTTGAACCAGAAGCCAGAAACAGACGTGTCCAAGCTACTGGCGTATGACCAGCTTACTAGTGAAATGAGTAGGGGTGAGAGACAGCTGTTTTTCTCCCTAGCCACTGGGAAGAGAGATATCTACGCATAGAAATAATTACAGCCAAATCCCTATTTCCTAGAGACGTTTCCTGCTTTCTCTTGTTAAATTCCCCAAAAAAGGAAGTCAGCAGTTGTCAAACACAGTGGCTGTCTGTACAAGGGACTTTTTGGTGTAGCTTTTTGCTATATATAGTGTCATCTCCCAAGCCATTTACTGCTCTGTTTCAGCTGACTCCTCTGTAAACTGGACATCATTCTGTCACAGTGTCTAGGGCATTTTGATCTGAATAGCTAGCATTTGCACAGCATCGTGAGCTTTCAGTGGAAGGGGAAGTGCAAGCGCCAAGTGTTCTTTGTTTAAATAGCCACTGACTAAAGAGCCACTGGCTATTTTTTATCCTCACTATCTAAGAACTTCAGCTTGCTCCCTTTCCGGAGCCCCAGCCCAGGTTTGTCTAGTCATGTCTGTACATGGCTGTTGTTTCTAGCCACCATTAGTTAAGCAGTGTTGAATAAATGCAGAAAGTGTGCCGGGTTCTTGGGAAGGAGGAATTCGTTGTTCATGCTGTTTCTTCCCTTCCCTTACAGGGTCTATTTTCAAAGGATTCCAAGAGGCTGACATTCATTTCCGTCCTTCCTACAAGTTTGACATAGGAAAGGACAGCTATGACACCACTTCCAAACAAAGGACTCCTTCCTACACGGTAAGAGATGATTTCAGAGCAGCGTGCTCGGAAGGGCTGCGTAGCCTCCCATCGGCCTCCAAAGGGGATTCTCACCTGCGGGGAAAAAGCTGCCTTCCGCAGTTGGCCTGCATGAGATAGGGACGTGCTGAGATTTGTTGCTGAAGGGCAACAGGGCATGTGGAACTGGTTTGGAAGAAAGGATTGTTGAATCTGTGAGCACAGGGGGAGTCTGGCACAGGCTGCTCATCTTATTTTCCCTGCCTTACATCCTGTTCCAGTGCATTCTCCCCTTTGCTTAGAGCTGGGCACAGAACTGCTATTAGGATCAGATTCATTCTTCATTAATGTATCCCTGTCCAAGTGGAGTGTGATAAATGAATGGATTTGTCTTGTGAACCAGTGCTGCTTTCCAGGGTGGATATGCAAAGGGCGTTACCATCAGTCTCCCCTCTCTCTGCCTCCCAGGATCGAGTTGTATACCGCAGTCGGTACAGAGACGACATCCACGCTGTCAAGTATTCCTCTTGCCCTGTGATCAAAACTTCAGACCATCGGCCTGTATTTGCCTTGTTTCGAGTGAAAGTGAGGCCTGGCAGAGACAAGTTAGTACCTCCTTACGCCACTCTGTACGATTGCACATGGCTCCAGTGACCCTGAGGATATGCTCCTGTTCAGAGTTTGTCCTCTCAGGAGAGTCCCTGAAATAGCATTAATCCTGTGTAGCTCACTGTGCAGCCTGTTTGTTTTTTACCCAATATATGCTCTCAGTGGTCAGAGCAGTAAGAGCGCTTAAACCTTGCGCTGACATCTGAAATCCCTGCTGCCGGGTCCCTTAATCCTCCTGAGGGAGATAAACGGAGTCCGTTGCAGTTGACTATAAATCTGTGTTTCATCTGAGATGCAGCGCTCTGTTTTTTTCCTATCAGCATGGACAGCTTTCCTCTTCTGTTCCTCTTTCCCTGTTTGGGATCAGTGCAGTTTTCTCTCCCCAGTGGTGGCTGCGTTTCAACATAGCTGTATGTCAGTGGAGTATTTCGAGATCCTCCAAGTTTCGAAATGTCCACTGTGTGCTGCCATGCTAGTAGAACTCCTTAGAAGATTTGGTTAAGTCACTGAAATTTAGTCTTATCTTTTCTGTGAATAGCGTGCTCAGGGATTTCAAGACCCAGGTATCTAGAAAATGGTGATTTCTCAAAGCACTTGATCAGCAGTGCAATTAGAATTGCGATTTTTTTTTTTGTTTATGGGTATTAAATACCCATTAAAGAGAAGTATTGCGGAGTCTGTGAAGCTGGGCTCCTGGGGTTTCCTTCTGGCCTCTCTAGAACAGACCAAGGTAAGAACTGTTGTGCATGAACCATACCAGCGAATACACCAACCTAACACTAAGCTACTTTAACTTTAGCTTTTCAAATGAGTGGTTTGGGGTTTAGGGTCATAAAGAATGTCCTTCATGTGTGTCCCTTATGAATGCAGGCATGTTCATGCTTAAATTGAAAGTACATTTGCCTTTTACAACCAATATTTTCTTAATTTAAATGTATTGTGAAAAACCGTAACTTGTTGCTGTGGAAGAATTTTGTTTTACCTGGTTTTTTCCCACAGCAGTAGCTGAACGCCTTAAGAAAGCAAAAATTAGGTTTCTGGCCTTTGTTGTATGAACTAGTTGGGAAGCGTTGGGCAAACAAGAAGAATGTATTTGCACCCTGATGTAATTGCTTGTGTTTATATTGTAGCATTCCCCTGGCTGCAGGGCAGTTTGACCGAGAACTCTATTTAATCGGAATAAAGAGGCGGATTACAAGGGAACTTCAGAAACGGCAAGAGCAGAAGGACCAAAAATCCAGCAGCATATGTAGCATTTCCTGAGCTGAGAACTCTGCAATGCTTGTGGTAGTGGTGCCCGGAAAGAGGATTTCAGGCCACGGCAGACTCTGCAGGGAATTGTCTGCTTAAGCACCTCTGGCAGTTGCTGTGGCTTGGGCGAATGTCTTAAACCTCATCCTGGATTCATTTGCATGAGCTAATCCATGTAGCTCAAGTGCTTTTGCTGAAGAAAACGGAGTCAGTTGTTTAGGACATCCATCCCAACAGATGTAATTGATTTATTTTTAATCGTACTATCTTTGGAAGCAACCAGATGCAGTCTCTTGGTCCTAAGATGACTCCACGCAGGGGGCACAGCTTCTGGAATTGGCATGACCGGGGGCAGGGGACGTAAGAAAAGCCTGCAGAAAGGTGAAAATTTTTGTCTGTTTGATTTGATCTGGTTAGCTTACATAGATTGTGGGGTTGGTCTTTTTTTCTCCTTATCTGTAGCCAAGTGTACTGTGTTCTGTAAAATGCGTAACAGGGACCAGTTAGGGGACTCGGCAGTTTTCTGTGAGGATGGTGCTCCCGTGTTGGGCTTTTTTGGTCCTCTGCGGCAAGATCTGTGTGAATGTACTACTGTACATTTGAAGCGTAGAAACATTGCCTTTCAATAATTATTCTATAGGCCTTCTGTTACTAAGGGGGTGAATATCAATCTCTCACACCATATATTTGGCTGTTGAGACTGCTTGAAACAATTCCTTCCTGAGCTCACTTGCCCTCCCCAGGGGTGATAAAACACTACCTGCCTTCAGCAGCAGGACACGTGAGTTGAAAATAACAACCTAAGTACAGCTACTGTGTGATGCTTCACCAAAGTGATTAAGATGTCAGTGAGTAGTAGGGAAGTATGCAGACAAACTGCAGCAAGTCAGATCCGCAGAGTTCCATTACCTCTGATCACAGTTAATTCCTTTTGGTTTTATTTTTCCAATTCCGTGAACTGTGAATAACTTGCTATTTTTGAAGTAGTGTTGTCTTAAGGCTAAACATACTACATGGACCAGTATGGCACTGGTAAAATGTTAAGTACATCTAATACTTAAAAACTCTCCATGGGCACAGATCGGCTGGATCATTAATCACCTTAGTACAAAAAACACCATGCAAACAACTTGGAAGAAGTGCTGCTAACTATGCAACCTGTCCAAGACAGAGCTTCTGTTCCGCGGTACAAACATTTATGGCACTGACCTGTCTGTAGCCATCAGGTATTGGAATTTCCTTTCTTTTTAAAGGAATAAAAATAAATTAATGCAATACCTTAAATGAGAACCAGCTTTTATTGCAGGGTTGTCAGAACTAGCGTTCTTTGACTGTGATGCATGCTAACCGTTCGGGTGACCTGAGCCATTTGTCTTCAGCTGGAAACGCGGGACAGATTTCTTTAGGATCGTTTGCCTTGAAGAAACAAGGCGCATTTCACCTACCAGTTCAAGCAACCCCGCCATTAGCTGATGAATTGCAGAACTCTTACTACTTGCTCCAGTCATTTAGAGGTCTCTTTATTTTCTTACAAACATACACAACAACTGAATAGGACTTCCATACTGGGTTCCACAAGAAGCCATGCAACATGTTTTCTTCTGGTTGCATGAGGAAAGGTATGGGGAGAAAGCAGGTCATAGCTGCCTCAGAGTTCTGCTCCCAGTTTGATTGCTCCTTACGATACACATCTAGCCAGTGAAGTGCTGCAATGCCGCTGTCTACATTTTTAAGCCCATACGTTAGGGGATTATAGAAATCCAACGTTTTCTTCCTCTTTTGGGTCTCCATTTCCTCAGTATGTCCCACGCGTGGCATTTAGCTTCATGCCTGTCTGTAACGCGGTGTCAGTCACTTTCAAGATCATAAGCTTTCTGAATGTCATTTTGTTGATCTTGACTCCTAGCTGAGCGACATCTCTGCTGTGAGACTGACAATGATGTCTTCTTTTTGCAAGGCCTTAAGTGGAGAATGTAGGTACGAGTTCAAGGTGCAGCAGCAGCAACTCCTTTAATAACTTTGTTTGTATACCAACTCTGGAGTAAAAGAACTTTTATTCTTTAGCATAGTTCACTTGCAAGTGAAAAACCCGAAGAACAGGATCGCTTTCATTCTAGAGTAAGCGTCCGTGTAGCATTATGCACAGAATCTCTGTAGATGAACTCCACAGAAACTTAGTTACGCCATAGGTCTACTCTCCTCTGAGCTCTAGCAAAATTATGAAGTTATTTCCAGACATGTGACTTGTAGTAGTACTAAAGATGGCAAATCACGCTGATGAAATGGATCCATGATGCTTGTAACAAAACCTGGACTGCAGGAAACTTGTTGCCTAACTTCACATGGATAACTACTAGTATTTTCCTACTTCAGTTTGAGCAAGTCTTTTGTTCACCACGGTAACAGCTATAAATATTCTTTGAATTCAGATACATCAGCCAAGCTCTTTAACATGCCACCACATTCCACAAGAAGGGCGCACACCACGGCCTCCAGTGTGACAGCCCCACTTCTACTGCTGATATGATTGAGAGGTAACACACAGCAGTGACTTAATTCTTCTTAGATACACGCTTTCAGCTGTAGCGATGAATATTTTGGCTTGCTATGTTCTCCCCAGTGCCAAGAGAAGGCTGTATACACCCATCTTCTCTTGTAACCTACTCGGAGGGTCAAAGTACTCATCCAGAGCCAGGGTGGGCCTTTAAGCCCAACATAACGAGCTCTTCACAGTCCAGTGTTCTGAAGCAGCTTTGTTCAGCTCTAGCATAGCTCCATGTTTGCACAGTATGCCTGGAAAGATAGGGGGAAGGGCCTGCAGCAATATCATAATCTCAAAAACATATTAAAAAAGAAGCAAGTCTGTCAGAGGTGCAGGATGCACTGCTTTATCGAAAGAGCCGGTACATCCGAGGGAGTCGCCCATCCTTACTGGAAAGCGCTGCCTGGATGTGTTCGTAAGTGGGCAAATCTGTTAAGTCACCCAGTGCAGCCACAGCTGGTTTTTTATGAAGCATCTTAGTGACCACTCTCTTGATATCAGTAGATTTCACCTGACCTGCAGACAAAAAAAAACAGAGTTGTGACAACTGCATTCTAAATAGCACAAAGCAGCTTTATTATGATGCTGAGTCAGACCCCATGCTCAGAAAACCAGTCACTATCTTTAGACCTTCTCTACCTGAGAAGGTACCTGAGAAGGTAGAGAAGGCTCTGTTTTTTCCTTCTTTCTGACAAAAATAAGCCTTGTGCTAGCTTGCAAGCAATTGAGAAGATCAGTTTGAAATATGTATCTGTAGCATTTACGCCCCTAGGCTTTCTAAGGCAATTCATCTGTGCTACAAGAATATGTTTGTAAGGTGCCCCGCCCCAACCGTACCTACAATTCAGTCAAGGCAAGGAAAAGCATCGTCTACTCACTGATCAGGGCACAGAGCTCGTGAGGTAGCTTCCTTGTGTTTGTTGCCAACACTTGCCTTCCCACATCTTCAAAGATAACTGGCCGAGACTCAAGGTTCATCATGAGCATGGACTTCAGCTGCGTCTTCGCTCGCTCAAGTTCTACCTGTAAATGAGCAGCAAATACGAACAGAGGTTCAAAAAGTCTGGCTGCTGCTCTCTAATACAAGATACCACGTAAGAGTTCTGCAAACACCTTCCTCTCTGTGAGTGTGTTACTAAAGTTACTATATTCTTCTACAGAAATACATATCGTACGCATCTACAAAAATGCATCCTAGCAAGGCCAGTGCAACGCATTATTTCAGCTGAAAGGTGATCTGCGTAGTCTGCAAGTTAGGCTGCTGACCTCTCCTACTGCTCCTGCCATTAGAATGAATTCTCTTGTGATGATTTCCACCATCTCTCGAACCTAGGAACAACAGACAATTGAAAGAAGGTTAGAACAATGCTTATTCTGCTAACATTACTGTCTGGTAATAAGCGATGTGATTACTTTTTTAAGGACACCTGTCTTTGAATACAGGACTCTATACCTGTTTTGGATCTGCACTGGCATGTATACACAGGAGACCTGTATCCTCATAACTGTGGTGGTAGGAGGTGGCATTATACATCCAGTGGTGCCTGTGAGTATACAAACAGTATTTAAAAATTTAAAAAAAGAGAATTTGAATGTAAAAATTAAAGAAACATGGACAGCGAGTCCCCTCCTAGGGCATTTTCCGGATTTTGAGCAGTGCCAATCGTCAATCCCTGCCTCTAACAATTTCTGCATGTGCCATCTACTTCCTTCTCTCCACTTGCATCCTTGAGACCAAACCCAGAAGAATACAGAGCAGTATTACTGGTACCTACTGCCAGTTCTGTTAATATCCCCTGGTTAAAGGATGGATTGGGCTAGCGGAGGAAGACAGGATTCCTAGCCACTTGTGCCCTTCATTTTCACCCTCTCAAAATGCCCACTGACAAATCGGCCCTGCATGTTTCAAGTGGAATAAGCTGACGTAAAACCTAGGGGTGTTGGCTTTCAAAAGATGAAGCCTTCCATGTGAGCCCGCTAGAGAAGACTGTTTCTGCTATCCCTTAAACAGAAAGGCAAACCAACCTGTTGAGCACATTGAGATACAGTCGGGTGAACATGCCCTTGCCAGGCCCTCCAGCTGAAAAAGAGCCACCACCTCCCATCATCATGTTTAATACCGCAAAGGGAATGAAATCTTCCTCCTGAATTGCAACAAGAAATTCCGTCAGCTAACAGCAGAGCTCTCAAAGGTCTGAGATGAGTAAAGAGGAAGAAAAAGAGCCAGAAAGAAACACGGCACAAGAAGAGTGTAAAGGTCAGCGCCTTCCTCAGACTGTCAGTGGAAAAGCTGCCTGTCTGTACATGCAGCAACAGCAGCAAGAGTGCCAATGTTTACATAATGAGCTAGTATTCTGGAATTCTTCAAGTACAGGGCACCCAAACCAAAGGATTTTAGGTTAATACTTACTAAAAATGAGCAGCTTTCTAACCCAATCATGATGTGGGTGAGCTCTGGGATGGGAGTAGGGCCCAGGCTCACATCTGACATATCTTTTTCAACCTGTGGGAAGGGCAGGCAAATTATTAGGACCGATTTTCACCTCTGTTGTGTCCCGCTTGATACATTCCCAATAATTAACCTGTCACCCACATAATGGCTGTCGTGGCCAGTTTTGGCTTGTATTCATGAACAGTATGTAATTTTAAAAAAGCAAAGCCTACAGAGAAATCAGTTGAAGTCCAAATCTACACCTCCAACAGAGAGGAAGAGGCACGATGCCACCTCGACCTTCCTTTTACCTTGACAATGCCTCCTGTGTACTGAGCCACAGATCTGTCCACGTCCTTGGTCTGTCCACTGCCCCACACCGGCTCCACTCCAAGCAGATGCTTCTTCGCACACTCCACTAACTGCTCGTGCTCAATTCCCACCCCGGCAAGCACCATCCTGTCTGGCGTATAGTAGTTGCGCAGGTACGAATGCAGGACTTCTCGATCGATTTTGTCAGTATTTTCCACTGGGCAGAACCTGTTCAGTCCAACTGTATTGTCTCTGTAGGCTGCCTAATAGCAAAGAGACACATTAAAGTAACAAATATTACTTCACCCCCCTCCATCTAACCCTTCTCTTTCTGTTTTAGAATTATGCCTACCTGTTTGAGACATGTATGAGAGGAAAGGCCGAGCATTATTTCACTAATGTCAGTGTAACTCAACAATGCGTTGTCACCCATGTCAACAAAGATAAGTTATAGATAGTTTTAGTTTACGTTAAAATCTTTCATGTGTGTAGAACGTAGGATTTCGAAGTGGAGGGACAGCAAAATTCTCCCTCTTACCACTGAAATCTAACTGAATAACAGAAAAATCTGTTTTCAGAGTAGTCTAAAATAAACCCTGAAGCTGAGGAAAAACTGAGGAAGAGAACGCAGCGTGTCTCGCACAGGGGACTGCACGCGAGGTAGGCTTTTCAGTGTTTTACCGCATGGATCATTTCTGTGAGGAGAGGCTCTGGATCAGGTCTCATATTCAAGTCTTCAAGCTCAAATCGTATAGCCGCGCGAGTCATCTCAATTTCTTCATCTGTAATAAGAGAGAAAGAAAGAGATAACAACCACTACGCAAAATACCCAACTGCTACATGATAACTTCTTGATGTGCACGATCTAACAAAGAATTCTGAAATCTAATAGCAAGTCATGCATTCGGAGGCTTTTTTTGAGACAGACTTATGTTCCCAGACCTGATAACCTGGGCTGCAGCGCTACATCAGCCAGCAAGTTGACCACTGTGTCCAGGCCTTTGGCATCAGCAGAAACCGCGTACATTATGGTGTCCCTGCAACACAAGCAGACGGGTTCCGCACTGAGAAGTCACATCTAGGACTGTTCAGTAAATGCGCATCAGGAAATCACGGATAAAGCTGCTTGACCATTACCATTAAATGCGTTCAAAAGGAAACAGAACTGACTTTTATCACCCTTTCAGGTTCACTTTTGCAGCTTCTTAGCAGTCGCCACAAATGGATTTCTGCCACTTAGAAACTGAAAGTGGCTTTTACTGTCACACGCCAGAAAAAGCAACTCAAAAACTGCTGTCAGTGTTACAACCACTCAGGTAACAGAGCACAGAGAAAGAGCGTCATACCTCGATGCCTGGCAGTCACAAATGCCCCCGTGCTTTTCTAAGGTGAGGAGAATTTCATCTTTGCTGCCAAACTGAGCTGTGGACTAAGAAAGAAAATACCAGCGTTATGAATTAGTAAAACCATAACTGTTTAGAATCCTTCAGTGTAGCCCAGAACAAGCATCTTCTACATTCTTTAAGTCAAATGGTTTGCTAGATACTCACTAACGTTGGAGGTGAAAGCAGAACAGACTTTCAAAATATAATTATTGTTACAATAACTAAGTAAGAATAGTTAACACCATCTATTAATATAACTATATTATATCAATATTAATAGTTATCACCATTTATTTAAAGGGATCAACCCCAGCGTGCCGCTGCGAGGAGTGGGCCCTGCCCTCGGCCGCTCCCGCGCTTCCCCGGTCACTCGCTGCTGGGCAGATTTACGGTTGTTTCGCACAGACCCCGGGACCCCCCTACCACAACACGGTACTCACGGAGAACGCCAGCTTTTCCAAGAAGTGAGAGATGCCGCTGAGGTATTTCGCTTCGTGTCTTGACCCCGAATTTATAAGAACTAGCGTTAAGAAAAGAAAAAATCAGCACGATTCGTACCCCCGCCCCGGTCCTTGCGCACACGTCGGGCAGCCGGGGGAGGTGAAGTCTTGCCGCCGCGTCCCCGGCCAGGCCTGCGGGCAGGGCCGGTGCGGCTGTGCCCAGCGCAGGCCGGGGCAGCGGCGCGGCCCGGTGCCCCCGCGGGTACTCACGGCCCACGGTGCAGAACTGCCCGAACTTGTTCTGGGAGGCGACGCGCAGCCCGTTCTCCAGCACCGTCACCCGCGTCTCGAACCGTTCCCGGCCCTCGGCCGCCGCGAAGACCGCCTTGGGCACGCCGGGCAGCGGGCAGGTCAGCGACACGCTGGGGTAGCTGCCGCCGCCGCTGTAGCTCCGTCCGGCCGCCAACCCGCACCTGCGGGACAGCGGGAGCCGCCGTCAGGGAGATCGAGCGCCCCAGTGGCGCCTCCCCCGCGGCCGGTACCGGTCGCTGCATCCCCACCTCCCGCCCCATTCCCCCCCCCGGAGGCGGCGCTCACCGCCGGGCCGGGCCCCAGGCGCCCCGCCGCAGCCACGCCATGGCGGCCGCCATCTTGCCGTCACCCCGGAGCCTCCCCGCCACCCGGCGCGGGGTCACGTGTGTGCGGGGCAGGCGGCACCGCGCAGCCGCGCTGACCCCTGGGAGAGGGTGGGCGGGGGCTGAGCCGCCCCGAGTGAGGCCGCGATTGGGTGAGGTTGTGGCGGCCGCTCGCTAATTGGTCCGTTCTGAGGGGAGGCGAGGCCCCGCCCCGCGGTGGGTGGTGCAGCGGCCATGGCGGCCGGGGGGCTGCCGGCGGCGGGCCCGGCCGAGCCCAACCCCTTCTCCTTCCGCGAGTTCGTCCGCAGCAAGGCCCGGAGCGGCGAGGAGGCGGGCGCCGCCCGCCAGGTAGGGCCCGGGCGGAGGCGCGGCTCGGCCCCGCCGCGCTGAGGCGCCGGTTCCGCGTCCACCTTAGCCCCTCTGCTCTGCTCTCCCCTCCGCAGGCGGCGCGGCCCGGCCCGAGCCTCGGCCCCCTCTTATTCCCGGATCCGGTGCCGCCCGGAGACGCGGAGGAGGAGGAGGAGGAATGGTGCGGGAGCTACCAGCCCTTGGCCGTGGAGCAGGCCCATCTCGCCGCCGCGGGCCCCGCCTCGCCCTCCGCCGGCTCCTTCTTCTGCGAGGCTGCGGGGCTGGCAGGCAGCGAGGACCCGAGCGCGGCCTCCCTCGGAGCCCCCCCGGGGCCGGGATTTCACCCCCTGCGGCAGCCCAGCTACGAGGAGGTAAGCACCCGGGCCGACCTCCCGGCACCTTTCCCAGAGCGGACACCAACGCCGCCTGTGGGCTCTGTCTTCTGTCAAGTGAGCTCTAAGCTCCTCTGTCAGGTTGTTACAGAAACTTGGTGTCAGCCTCCAGTGTTATTAAAGCATGCTGCCAGCAAGGGCTGCGCGATACGTGGGCAGCTTGTTAGAGATGCTTGCAAAAGAGAAATAGGTCTGAAAAACTGCTGTACAGCATGAGCCAGAGTCAGTACCTTGTCTGTCCTACTGCTTTTGGCATGACCCAGGTGACTTCCTCATGCTCTTCCTCTTGAGGTCATGTTAATTTAGAATTAACAGCATTTGATTAGTCACATCTGCACTGGTTGCTTGGTGCCACATTTCTGTGCCCTGCAGGGTTAGTGAAGTTAAATGGTTTTGAGAGGGGAAAACTAACTGCAAAAGTAAGCTTGAATGTAATAGAAAGCGCAAAACTTTACAGCACTAAAGCTGAATATTTCTTCTGATACTGGTCTTGGAGTGTTAGTAGTGTTGTGAAACTACACCCTCATTTCTAACGAGAATTTTTATTTTTTAGCTAAAAGAAGAGAACGCCAGTTTGAGAAGCAAGATCAATAAGCTTCAGATTTTCACTGAAACTCAAGCAGACAAGTGCGTAAGCCACAGTATGGGGGAAAGTAACCACGTAAGCAAGGAGTTGTCTTAGAAGAGGTGCTCGCTGGAAACAGTCAACGTCTTTAAAGAAGAAAAATGTAGTTGAAATCTATGCTATGTATTAGAAAGCTTTAACAAACCTGGTTTTCTTATTGAAAAAGGCTTGGAAAGTAAGTAGCAAGCTGACATCCGATGAGTGTGCTTGTGTGGCTTGTGCTTCATGCAGTTTAGGTGGTTAGTGAAAATGAGGGTAGGGCTTGACAGGATGCATTTCATGAGACTTCAGATTAACAAAATAATGAATCTCAGTCTCTCTCCTTTGACTCAAGAAAAGCATTTTTATTATTGCTGGTGAGCAACTTGATATTGGGAGACTTGAATTTCCTGAGGTTAAACAGTTAAACAGTCTGGCGACCCATCTCGGGTGGCGATTTCTTAAGTTCCCATCTGAATCCTCTACTCTGCTGCTCCTCGCAGTGCGGCAACTTCCACGGTGATGGGGTAACCATTTGTTTCAGAATTACCCTTCTCTAGATGATTGTGAACGGCCCTGTTTTCTGTAGGGCCTTTCTGCATTCAGCTGTATAGTCCCCATTAATGCTAAGAGCCGTTGAACAAAGAGCAACAGCCTAGAAGTGTCCTGTGGGAAGACTTCATTTTTCTTGTAATGTGAAAGAATGACTTTCTTGATCCTTCCCTAGAATTTTCTTCCTCAGGTATTTAATGCTACGAGTGCTTACTGAACATTGTCTCTTTGTTTTTTAAGGATGAGGAAGCTTGAAAGAAAGCTCGAGGAAAACAAAATTAAAGAAGAAAAAGAAGCGCAGGATTTGGAAGCAATGGTGCAGCACGTGGAACAAAATCTCCAGCTGATGACTGTAAGTGTTGGCGTTTGCCGTAGTAGCAGAAGCTTGTTCGCAGTTGGAACTGTGTAGCTCTGTTCCTTTTCCTTCCTCCCCCAGGAGAGCGAGGGAAGCTGAAGTGATTGCTTCACCCATGCGAGCACTAAACAGCTCTGACATGGGCTCAGGTTCTTCCCTTAAAACAAGACTGTGTCCAGTCTAGAGCTCCTTTCATTACCTAAAGTAAGGGAGGTCTTTGCAGAAACACCATTTTCGGGTTCATCAACGCCTTCAACTGCTTTTTTGCAGCCTTCTGAGAACACCTCCTGTATGACCTAGGAGCCATTTTTCCTGCTTGCTTATTATGCTGAGTACCTTTTCCTCTTGTCCACGAAAAAAAAAATAACGGCTGGAGGTGGTGGACTGCACCTGAGGATGTCTGAAAGGAAAAATGGGGAGGGGAGGAAACAGCTGATCAGCCATGACAAGGGGCACTATCCCCATCTCGTAAAATGTTCAGAGCAAGAGGTGGTGTAACACAAACGGTATCGCTTCAAGCTACATACTGGAATTGTGCATTCCTATGTAGCTCAAACTGCCTGCTGTGTCTTAAGCACTGCTCTGGTATAAATAATCTTTATTCCGTTTCAGAAACGGGCTGTTAAAGCAGAAAACAACGCTACAAAACTGAAGCAGGAAAACGCGTTACTTCAGGTACGAAGCAGTATTCTTAACGCCTTGCTGAACGTACTGGGGCTGAGCACGTACGCCTTGAAATTGAGCCCATAAAAAGGATATTGGTAGTTTTTAACTACGCCTCACTTTTCCTAGCGAGTGCTGTAGGAGATGTTCTAGACTAGAACATTTCAGCTCTACGCAGACAGTTACCTTCGTCTCTGCGACGTGTGGTACTTCACTTACAATTACGCCAAAGTTTCATGTCGTGTTCAAATGCTGTGTGATATTTGGGACCTATGAATGCCGTAACGGGAAGGTGCCTGACGGAGAAGGGAAAGAACCTCACAAAATATTACGGGTAGCTCAGCAGAGCCTGGTAGTGGTAGGTGGTAACATTGGTGGTAGGAAACAGCTTCCATCCCCACTGTCGGAGTTGGAATACAGCACTCTGTAACACAGGATTGGTTCAGTGAAACAAGCAGAACTGAAGGCTGCTGGCTGTCAGGAAAATGCTGCGTGCGTTTTCAGTTTTAATAAAGGCTTCCAAGTTGTTGGTTTCTGTCAGAGACTGCTCTCTGGAGCTGGGAAGACATTCTCTCCAGGCAGTCTGGATATGGGATCTATTCGTTAGTTGTTGTACCAAATGAACGGCTGTATCGTGTATTCATTAGTTGCTTTAGTTGTAAAGCATCTACTGGAGTTCTGTGGTTATTTTCATGGAAAGTTCTTGTCTGTTCCCTCCCTAGGTTCAGCTGAAGAATTACAAGACGGAGAATGAAGCCCTGAGGTCGGGCCAGTCGGCGAGCCTGGCCGTGGTGAAACAAAACGCGGACGTTGCCTTACAAAACCTTCTCACGGTCATAACAAACTCCCGCTCTTCAATAAAGTGAGTTGGTTTAGGAAGGCTTTCCTCAGGCTATCCCAGGCGCTTGTCTAATACTGAGGTCGCAGCTAAATGTCCCCAGTGGGTTTTTTTTTAAGGGTTGAAAGTCAGGTTCTTGTATTCCGTAAGCCAGATCAGCTAGTCCATGACCAGCGGCCTTGTATTTTCTTCCAACTTCAGGTAATAAAAATAACTAGAATGTGTAAGTCTTATTTTTTGTACTTAATGTAAAACCGTTGTACTTAGACTAATTCTCTTGTACTTTACTTCTCTTAAGTGTCTTGTACTTCACTTCAAGAAGCGAAGGTTTCAGTCCAGAGAAACTGCTTGAAAAATCACATTGCACGGGCCGACGCCGCTGCGGGCTGCTCCCGCCCCAGCCTAACGCTGTCTCTCTCCACCTTCCAGGCAGCTGCTCTCCGGAGCGGAATCGCTGCAGCTCGTCGCCGATCTCCTGAAATCGATAGACAGAATTTCTGAAACGTCAGAAGATGGACAGTAAAACTACAAAACGGACTCGAACAGAGAACTTTGCTTTCACGCGGAAATCGTTCCTTAAAAGTTAATTTCTGGTACCGTTGCGACGTGCGAAGCCGTTCGCGCTCCTGCAGAACCCGCCTGTCCGTCTCTACCCACCGCGCGGCCGCGGGGTCGCCAAAACCCGACTGGAGAAGAGTAGGTCCCTTTTCCTGCTAGGCCGGGCCCACGGGCCCTCCTCCCCTGCACCCCCTGCCCCCGGCGCCCCGGCTGCCGGCGGGGACCCCCGAGCGCCCCAGCTTTTGGCGGGATCTGCCCTCGCCGCTCTCTGTCCCCGTCAGGGCGCTCCTCGCCGCGGCGGTAAAAGGGCTTGCGGGGGTTCCTGCGGCGCGGCGAGTCCCCGAGGCTGCGGTGGGGCTCGGCCCCCGGGGACGGGGTGCAGCGCTCGCCCCGGCCGCCGCGTCACCGGTTCCGTGGCGGCGGAGCGGGGACCCGGCGGCGTCCTCACGCCGGCCGCGTGCGCCAGCCCCGCCCCGCCGCGGCATCGGCGGCGCGCTCGATTGGCTGGTCGGCGTCACGTGTGGAGGGGGTGCTCAGCTGACCCAGGCGCCCAGCAGTGATTGGGCGCTGGGAGAGGGGGCGGGCCCCGCGGCGAAGCGGTGCGGCCCAGGCCCGGGAGCCTGCGGCGCCGCCATGTCCCGCTGGCCGGGCCCGGCCGGGGCCCACCAGCCCCCCGGTGCCGAGGCCGCGACGTCCTCCGCGGCCCTCGACCTGAACGCGGAGCGGGAGAAGATCCGGCGAGAGATCGAGGAGCTGGAGCGGAGCCTGGAGCCCGGCGGGGCCGGCATCGAGGTGGCCGTGTCCGACTCCAGCCTCAGCTCCGGCACGGGTACGGCAGGACGTGGGCTCGCCCCTCTCCATCCTCCACCGGTGCTTCTGCTCCTACATTAAGTTACTGCTCTGGCTCTTGAGACGCGCGTCCGGCGTGGCGGGAGAGGGGCTCGCCTCGGTTTTGTGCTAACCCCGCCATTTCTGCGGGGCGCTGCGCACAGACGGTGCTGGGAACGAGCGCTTGAGGCGAGGCGTCTGCTCAGGGCTTTCCTTAGCAAGCGTCCTTGCAGGGGAAGCCTCTTGCACCGGTGTTTTGCATATTTTCCTGATGAAACCCACGGCGAGCTGGCGGGGAAGGTTTGGAGAGCCGTCACGCCTCCCGATGGAGGTTTCTAGCCAGGGCAGGTGGTAACGAGCTGACTCGCGAAACGCAACAGCTTACCAAATACTGGTGATAGTTAAATCCCAGCTGTTTCTACGCTATCTGAATGGACAGCACAAACTCTGCTGTGTGAGCCACTCCGTTTCGCAGCCTGCCTGTGCCTCCTAAAATTAATTTTTCAAAGCAAAGAGGGGGTGGTAATAGTTCAGGTAGCTATACCTCTGGTGGCTGTCACAGGCACTTCATCCACCTGTGTTTTGATCATGCAAGGCTGAATGATGTATGTCAGAAGTCTGTAGCCACACTGAATGCAAAATCAAATATTGCTGCAGAGTGTGGAAGGGCTGTTAGGTGCTCTCCAAGTTCATGGGTTCTGTTGGGTTGCAATGTTCACTTGCCTGCACGCTCTGGTGCCTGTAATTTGCCATGATGTGTAGGGCCATGATGCAGCCTGATTGTTGCTGTAGTTATCAGGAGCTGCTCTTTTTTCCTATTCTAGAACAAAAAAGTGCATACATGGAGTATAAATAAATATCATTTTTACTTGACAATACCGGCAGCATCCAAAAACTCTTAACAGTCACGTCTGAGATACTATGTGGTGCTTTATTCTGTATGCTTTAATTCAAAAGTCTCTGGTTTTGAAGCTTTTCTTTTTTTATCCCACTGCAGTCAGCATTTTTGTATTTTTGTTGTCTAACAGATGATGGTGAAGATGATGACTCAGATTCTCATGCTGAAATGGTAACCATTTTCTCTTTAAACATATCTTTGTCTGTCTGTTGAAGGGAGCAGGAGGAAGGGGAGTTTCACTCTGTTCTGGGGAAATCTATGCAGCTGGCTTGACTTTGTAGCTTGGGAAGGATTAGTAATAGACCTGGAGGTTTAGTTACTGCTGTCCAGGACTTTGTTATTCAAGTGTAATAGGGAGACTTCTTCATGTGAAAACAAATGAGAGGGATCAGAGGCCTCACTGCTCCAGTGCTTGCTGATCTCTGTCACTGGAAACACCGGCTTCTGGGGAGGTCGCAGAGCAATTGCACGTGAGAAAGAAATCATCAGCTTGTGATCAAGAAATCTTTTACTTCCTTGTACCTGAAGAATACGGGGTTTGTAGATGAGGGGAAAATTACTTCTAAGACTTTTTACAAATATGTTTACCTCTGGTGTTGTTTTAAACATAATATTTTCTCAGACTTCGTATAAAAACATTTAGCAGAGAAGTATCTTAACACCTGTACAGCACAGGAAAGGAGAAGCTAGTTTGTGAAGACAAATCTGCTGGTGCAGATTGGACCCAGGTGCAGAGCACTTCCATGAAACAGTCAGCCCTGCTTTGTGTCTGAAGCATGTGGTAATAAATCATGGAAGGGAAGAATTGCTTCAGTAGAAGCCCAGATGAGGTGGAAATCTGAAGGGGTCGTTCTGAAGTACAGGTTTAGCAGGTGAGAGAACCCCAGTGTCAAGTACTAGTATTTTGCAGTTTACTTACAGTTTTGCAGTTGATGGCACAAGACCAGGTGTTGGCAGGGTTTGGAGTCAGACTTTGGTTCAAATAGCAGCAGGCTGAACTAATGAACAGGGTGAAGGGGAGCTAGGCGAGGCTGGTAACACTGCCTCTGGGAGTGTTCAGAACAACTGCCAGGGAGAGACAAAGTTATGTGCCTCCAATTCTTTTGAAAATCAGTTTTTTAAGATAATTATTTTTGTAACTCAATAATTCTATTATGTTACATACCTGCTTTTAAAGCATTTTCCCCTTTCCCCCCCTTTCCCCCCCTTTCCCCCCCTGAAGGAAATGGAAAGAGAAGATGACAGTAGCGATGATGATATTGAAAGTAGTCTGCCCCAGGATCCAGAAACATGTCTGCAGATGAACCATGTGTACCAGGAAGTTATCCAGGAAAAGATTGAGGAAGTCGAGCTTCTCATTGCACAAAACAGAGAACAGCAGGTGAGTGAAACAGGAGTAAAATGTTCATTCCTGTGCTTTTCTGGGTTGCCATTTCCCATCTTTCCCTGTCCATCAAGCCCAGTAAAACTTTCCGGGACATTCCTAACCCGTCACAGGTACCGGTGGAATCGGCTGCAGCAGCCATAGTCCCTTATTCACATGCTGGTGCAGTGCTCAGCTTGCTTGGCCAGGAACCAGGTTCATTTTCTGCATGGCAGTTCAAACCAGTGTCACTTCACTGGCCTTTCGAATGGCTTATTTGACTGACGTTTCTGTGCTTTCTTATCACCAAAAATGCTACCACTAGGGTATTTTATATCTTATATTTTAGCTTGTTGTAGCAAGTTAGTATTTTATTTTTTTTTAAATCATCTGCAGTGTACTATACAGACTTAGGAAGTTCCAAATCGTGTCTTTAACACATACACTGATTTACAGTCTGGTGCTGCAAATTTGAACCCCGCCTGGGATGTTTGTGATGGCTCACCCACTGTTGTCTGAAATCAGGAACTGGAAGGAGACACTGATACTGTTTGTTTAATTCTTGTATTGCAGAAGGAAATGATGTGCGAGCTCAGTGGTCCAAAAATAGCAAAGGCAGGAGATGGTAGAAATCTACCAGCAAATATATTTTTGGGACATTTTATGAAGCCATACTTTAAGGATAAAACAACAGGAATTGTAAGTAAATGTAACTAGGTTACATACTGATATGTCTTTCAATGATAGGTTTAAATTGTAACGGTGTTACATTTCAGGTGTGTAACTGTGAATGTCACTCCTCAGTTTGAAACCTTTTTTTCCTCACTTGTTGCTTACTTACCCTCTTTTGGAAATGTTTGTTCAACCCATGTCTGGCTGTGACGTCTGAAAGTGAGTTCTGAGGAGTGGCATTCCAGCCACGGGGCACTTGAACATTCTTGTTTTCGACTTAACTTTGATTGTTTGTCTTCACCCCACGATCCAATTCCATGCTGTTGTTTAAAGTACTCATTGAAATCTGATTGTCTGTGAAACTGAGTTTTCTGAGGCCAATGTCGCTACTTCTTTCATGTGTTTTTAAAGGGTCGCTAGCAAAAGGAGATCTTGACTTTTTGTCGTAGCTAAGATGTCAACTGTCACCATACATAATATAATATTCAAGCAGCAACTGGTAATTTTTCTGTTAAATCCTACCCAGGTTGGTAGTGCATCTTAAGAGGGTACAACATGCGTAAGACGTGTCCTCATGTTCAAAATGCTTCGTCAGCCAACTGTCAGCTAACGCGAGCAGGCCTGGCTCTGAGGAGAGAATGTGCTGTGTAACCATGGGCAAACTTACTTGCTTGAAGTATCCGTTTGTATTTGTTTTCTTATGTCTTCTGATGTATCTGTGAGCTAGTGCTAGAAAAGGTAACTTAGCAGTTTGAATGTGACAGTTTGCACAAGTTTGTTACCAGTCTTTTTTGTAGCAGTTCACGCTAGAGTTCTAAGAAGAAAGAGCGATTTTTCTGTGTATCTGACTCTTCCAATGTATCTAACCCTTCTAATCTTCATTAGGGCCCTCCTGCCAATGAAGATGCCAAGGAAAAGGCAGCTCAGGGCATAAAATCCTTTGAACAACTGCTTTCAACAAAATGTAAGTAACTCTGTGTGCTGTTCAGCGTTCTGCAAGAGCTATAACTAATGTATGTATTCATATTGTTAGTTCCCCCCCCCGCAATTTGCAGTTAAACATCAACACCTGATATTTCATACTGGACTCCACAAAAAAAGTAGTTAAAAGTAAATGGGATGCTCTATAAATTGTTTCAGTGAGTGATTAATGACTCCCTTCTTTCATTTGCATTTGTTCTGATGCGTCAACTCCTGTGAGCACTCCAAAACCAAATGAGATCGTGCAAGGGTAGTGCTCAGATGAGAGTTCAAGGGACTCTTGCAGCTCTAGATGGTTACAAACACCTGGGTGAGGATCTTTACTGAGGTCTCTTTGGAACTAAAACTGAGCAAGAGGCTGCGGCTTGCCCAAGTCAGACATGACATTGATGATTTTAGGTGGGGAACTCTTATTGAAGACCTGGGGGATACTTTGACGGGGTATTGAAAGCAGCGGATCTCTCCTTTTCTTGGCAGTGGTTTTGCACTAATATCTGAATGCTCGATTACCTTCTTTGGTTTAGGGAAAAGCAGAGAGAAGACATTATTGCAGAAATCAGTAGTAAGTGACCGCTTGCAGCGCCTGCTTCAGCCAAAGTTACTGAAGTAAGTATTGTGCAAAAATCTTTTCTCCTGATCAGAACATTATATATGAAGGAAGGAGAGGATATGTGTGGAGATTCCACCTTCCTTCAGCAAGTTCTTGTGTTAACTATGATTCGGGAAGGTTACAAAACACAGCAGAGATACTTTGACTGTCACTGTTGGGCCTGGGAGAGCCGGTCTGCGAATTACAGCAGTGGTCCTCAGACTCCCCTGTCCTGTGGGCACCAGTGCAGAGGATGACACTGCTGTAGGTAGCAGCATTTTTCGTTCTTTGTTGACATCTGTATTATCTGTGTGTGCGTGTAGTACTGAAGTCTTGGACTGCAATGTTCTGACCATGTAAGTAAGAGGTTACAGCATTCGGGTTGGGTTGTAAATGCTTGATGATTGTTTTGTGGGTATCTGGCAGGGGGAGAGGTTTTGTTTTGTATTGTGGCATTTTATAGCCATCTATTTCTTCCCACTGACACCATGGTATAACTTAAAATAGTCTACAGGGCTTGAAGCTGAAATTGTGTTATGTACTGAGTCATAGTGGTGTATCCAGGGAGAGATTTCTGTGCCTGGAGCTGGTACGGTCGTTGTTGCCATTGCAGCAATCGTTGGGTCTCTTTGTAACTACCAATATGATTAATTGGAGACCTGTTCTGGGTCAGTGATGTGCATCGAAGGGGCAAAAGTAGGACAATGAGCGTGCTGTGTGGGAAAACCTAGAACAACGGTTTTGTGTACTGTGGAAATAAACTTGAAGGAAAGAATGATACTTCTGGGGAAACCATCTTTGCCATGCATGTTCTGATGCCATTGACCTCATTCCCATCTAGTCATAGTAAGTAATGATAAAAATGTCTTTGAACAGGATGAGTTATTGGAATCAGAAACTGGAGAAAGTCAAGACTGAAATGGAGAAACAGATCTTGGAAAAGCAAATCAAAGAAGTGGAGCGAGAAATAGAGGCAATTAAGTGAGAAGTCTTCTTTTTATGTTCTTGGTGAAAATGAAAGTCTGTTCTTGGAGTTTACTTCTTAAAGTTCCCTCCTTCCTCGAGCACTTCTAGATATGACATTTGGAGAAATCTTTATTTGTGTTGACTTGCAAAAAATTAAGTGCTGTTCAAACTCTGCAGAGCTCTCATCTCCACAGTTCTTTACTAAGAATGGCGTTTGGGATCTTGATACACAAACATAGTATCTATACCCAATACAGAGGTGCTGTTTTAAATAGTTCTTGATTTAGCAACAAGGAAGCAGAGAGCTTTTCCTCATTAACACATCTGGAGCAGTGTATTTTGATATTGCATTAATTGATTCTCCTGCTAAACCAACATCAACTTGTATGGGACTGTTTTTCAAGAAGAAACATTGTTTTGGGCAAAGTTACTATGTCAAAGAGCCTGATGCTTTGAGGTAGTAAGCGTTCAGTTCTTGCGGAAGTCAGTAATAGGTGGGAGGAATAAGATGAAGCAAGATCAGGAAGACAAAGTGACTGTTTAATTAACCATTTAATGTGGTTCGTTCTTTCTCTTTGTACCTTCTGTTTTAGCCAACTCCCAGAAAGTGACTTGTTAGGAAACAGATTCGATGAGCATGACTGGGAGAAAATTTCAAACATCCACGTAAGTTGGGAGATCAACTGCTTTATTACTTCCGATATCTGTGTCCCTTCTCTTGAGAATTACCTGTCCTGGTCTAGTTTGCATCCACTGTTCCCATCGTGCATTTCTAGAAGTTGACTGTTATGTGGTGTCAACTTGGCAAGCACAGAAGCACTGAAAATTTGATCCTATTGGTTAAATTTGATGATTTAATTCTGGAAAACTTAGCAATAAGACGTATGTGAAACACAAAATATATTCCATGTATCGGTGTTCCTGTCTGTACAGTTGTTTCAGTGCCAGCTACAAGACAAAACAGATTTTTGCTGTTTCTTTTAGTTTGATGGACAACGTAGTTCAGAAGAACTGAGGAAGTTTTGGCAAAATTGGGAGCATCCAAGCATCAACAAAAAGGAATGGACTGAGGAGGAAATAGAGAGGCTAAAGAAGATAGCTGCTGAACACGGTTATCTGGACTGGCAGACTATAGCCCAGGAGCTGGGGGTAAGGTCTTCTGAGCTCAGAAACAAGAGACGACAAGTCAGTTAATTCTGACTTAACTGTGCCTCATGTCAGTTTTCAGAAAATGATGTTAATGTTAATTCATTGTTAATTAATGCTTTTCTGAGAAGCGTTCTAGAACAGTACCAAAAAAGTTTGGTACTTTAGCCTTGCCCTTTTGCTTTTTATCCTCATAAATATCCAGTTATCTGAGTAGCTCTGTTTTTCTTCTATTAAGACAAACAGGACACCTTTCCAGTGCTTGCAGAAGTATCAAGTCTATAACAAAGATTTGAAAAGGAAAGAATGGACCAAAGATGAAGATCGGATGCTTTTAGAGCTTGTTCAAGAGATGAGAGTAGGAAGTCATATCCCATACAAGAAAAGTAAGTGACCTACCAGCAAAAATGTCTTCCCTTCACCCGTAATGGTTGGGTTTTTTTCATTCTACCAGGCTTATGTCTGTTAATGTTTCTGCGTACTAAAGTACCCAGCATGCTCTGATTCAAGCAAATAATGCAGTTTTATTTCCTATTAATGTTTCCATATCCAAGACAGCCACAGTTTTATGTTTTCACCTTACTTTTCTAGCCTGTGATCTAGACAAGGCACAACAATGCTGTGGCTCATCTGAAACTACAGATGTACCGATTTCTAAAAAACCCCATTGGTGAGCTGAATGAAAGAGGATGGTTGAGTTTTCCCTCTCTTTCTCCTTGGTGGCAGCAGTGATACATGCCTTTCCTGCACCTACCTGGAAGTTTCATTCTATCAACAAGATATAGTATTTCTTGGAACCTTTATCCATCTCTGAAATTTGGTTGAAACTGGCTGAGAGTTATTAACAAGTCCTGATGGTTGTGTGAGCTTTGTTTTTTGTAGCGAAATCATCAGAGTTCTTCCCTAGAAAGCTGGCCATGAATGAATACTGGCTGTTTTGGCAGTTTTCAGCGCTGTGCCCAGAAGCCTTTTCTAGGGGGTCAGTACTGCTGCTTCTGTTCCTCAGAAGTATGGGAGGCAGTATGACTGGTGAGGAGTAGAGTTGAGAATATAACCAAGTATCTGGGGTCCTAAATCCAAACCGGTGAGCGTAATACCTGGTGTCTTGAACCTGTCAGATATGTAGTGGAGCTGAAACCTTTCCTAGTTCTCTGTTGTTGCAGGATGGATCGTTGGGTCATCATGTGTCTAGTATGGATAATGCTCTTATAAATAGTAACATTTTGTGTATGCCACGCTCTTCCAATTCTTGTTGTGTACCATTGTTTAAGTATTTAAGCTGAGGTTTAAATGCTCCTTATGGCGATCCACTGTTTGAAAATATCACAGTTACAATGTAAGTAAAGGAAGATCAACGTGGCTTGCAACAGACTTTAAAATACACTTTTGCATTTCTAGTTGCTTATTACATGGAAGGAAGAGATTCTGCTCAGCTGATTTACCGATGGACAAAGAGTGTGGACCCCAGTTTGAAGAAAGGACCCTGGACACCAGAGGAAGATGCTGTAAGCTCTGTTCTCTGATGCCTAGAATTGCAGGGCGCAAAAAGCGGGAAGGTTAGACTGTTGAGATGTTGCATGACTGTATATATCTGAGCTTTAATAGTGGCACAAAGGAATGTAAAGTGGACCAAGACAGGCAATTTACACGTCAAGAGGGCTTAGAAGCTCCTAAACACTTCTGTTCAAAGATTACAACACACTGGAAACAAATACAACTGCTTCTGTCTCAGGCCTATTAGGATTATTACGATGAGAATTTCATTGAAATTAATGAGAAATTCATTGCTTTGTCTGATTAACGTAGATGCTGTTGGCTGCGGTTAAAAAGTATGGAGCACGTGACTGGTATAAAATTCGGACAGAAGTGCCAGGGAGGAGCGATGCTCAGTGCAGAGATCGGTAAGTACGCTAAATGTAGCAACTGTGCTTTCAAGTTTATTACAGAGAGCCAAGATGCAACTTATTTTACAAATATGTTTGATTTGCTTAAACCAGTGTCACCTTCAGGGCTGTTTTTTAAAAGTGGTTATGGTCTAAATATAGCCTCTAACATTGTCTCCACATAACCCTGCATTTGTAGTTACCGAAGTCAAAAAGTTGAAACTGAGTTTAACAGAGAACAGGGCATTGTTGCCAGTGGCGTGCTGCTCCCTCAGTATAGTTGCCTGTGGGTTAGCAGAAGTTGGGAAGAATGTTGTTCAAAATAAAGGGGTCATTAAACATGAATGAGGGCATGCAGGGAGGGAAGGTTGTCATCCCTGTATTGTCTGTCTGTCTGTGAAAATGATCTAGTCTGACTTCTTGTAATTGAACACCAATAATGAGGTGCTGAGCAATTTTCAGCCTTGGACCCAACTTCAGGATACTCAGAGTACAGTATGTCCTAATTTCAGTGACCCGTTTTACAGCTGCTTGTTGTAATTCTTAATCACGTGGCCTGATATTTTTGAGAACAAAGAGATTGTAGCTGTGCTGTATTAAGGGAGTAGGGATGGGACCCCTTAGAAAAAGGAAAGATCTGATACGGAATGCTGGTTTTGTTCAGCCTCAGAGTATGCAGTGATGATCGGAACTGTACGAGCAGGATTGAATGTTCCTTTAATGTTTTCGTTTTGAAGGTACTTAAAAGCATTGCACTGTGATGTAAAGAAAGGCAAGTGGAGTTTAGAAGAAGAGGAGCAGCTAATTGAACTGGTTCAAAAGCATGGCCTGGGTAAGTGTTTCTGTGGCTTAATCTTTAGAAGTTTAGAGAAGTAAGTATTATTAAGGAATTTATCATTTAAGTTTTCTCCTTTTTCATTTTAAGCCCTGCAGCTGATACTAGCAGGCCCTGCTTCGTACTGGTGATTGCAACCTTCCTTATATTGTGTAGCCTGTTCCTGGAAATTCAGTTATTGAGGGATTGTGTAGTCCAGAGTTCTATAGCTGTGTTAGCAAGGTGTCAGAGCTATGACAGTTTAGAGGGTCGAGTTCCCCCCTAAACAGCCTGTGAAAGAGCTGTCTTATTTTCTCTAAGACAACTTCCCTTAACAAATAGAAGCTTTTCAGCATTCAGTTTAAGCTTTCTTCTAAGCACTTTCTTACTGCTACAAGGGAGTGTGTAGTTCTGCTAGGGTGTTTGTTATTGGTTCATTTTGTAGTAGTTTCTAACTTTAGCTGAGTGTATAGTAGTGCAAAGTCTGATTGAAGAACACAAATGGGTATTAAGGTTTTGAGATCCATTCGTATAGTAACTCTGTCTCTTATACAAGGAAACGTGTAATATGTGTATAATGTTCTGCACTGAAAAGGCCTGTCGTTCAGTTTGTTGCATTAATAGGTACACTCTGCTCTGCATCCTTTTTTTAGGT
Source organism: Nipponia nippon (assembly GCF_047370975.1). Classification (NCBI taxonomy): domain Eukaryota; kingdom Metazoa; phylum Chordata; class Aves; order Pelecaniformes; family Threskiornithidae; genus Nipponia; species Nipponia nippon. Next base: position 9,746,920 of record NW_028262332.1, read on the forward strand.
CACTGGAGTAAAATAGCTTCCGAATTGCCACATCGGACTGGCTCCCAATGTCTAAGCAAGTGGAAACTCATGATTGGGTCTAAGGTATTGTAAAAAATCTTGCTATGTCACAGTCCCATCTCTTTAATTAAGGTACTCTAAACTGAAAGTGAAATCCCATTAAATTAATACAAAAATTGATACTGATTTCATACAATCAAGATTTTTGTCATGGATGTTCATGGTCTAATTTTTTGATGTGTTAAAGCAGCCTTTGTTTTGAAGGTCTGAAGTTAATTTGCTACATATTTGTCTGTTATCCAGAATTTCTTTTCTGCCTTGAAGTTCCTGTAAGGCTGGGATATACCTGGGTTTTTGTGTATGTACCTCAGGAGCTGCCAGTTTTGGTAGCAGGCACTTCAGAAATTCTGGCTGCTTCAGACCATGTTAAAGATAGTCTTGTTTCCATTGGCAAAGCGCCTGCCCTAGGGAAGGGGTCATGGAAACCCGAAGGTGTCAGGATGGGGCACTGTACTTTGTACTTCCACGTGCACCAGTTCTTAACACAAACTTGTCTCTATCTGTAGTTTTTCCTTTGCATACAAGAACCTAAACCAATAAAAATCTGTGTCCAAAGATTGCGCTGGATTTAGTTAATCTTAGCAGAAGTACAGCAGAACTATCCATTTGGAAGTCACACCTTACTGATAGGATACTGCCCCATAAAACTGTTTAACTTACTGATTTGAGAGATTTGCAAGTCCAGGGTGAACACTGGCTTAAACTTCTCTGTGCCTTTTTTGACTGAGAAGAAAAGATCTAGGCCAGCAAAACGCCGACACGTGCAAGAGAGTTCCACCTCTTCAGAGAGTAGCAGCGAAGACATAGAACTGGACTTAGCAGACAGTTCAGACAGTTCAGAGGAGGAGACGACAAGCAAGGAAGAGTGTGCATTTCCCAGCATTGATTTGTGGATACCAACACGGACAAATATGCAGGAGTCAAACAAAGGAAGATACCAAACTCCATCCCTTTTCTCTCCCGCGAGTGCTGATGCAAACACCAGTAGCAGCGAAGTTCCAAGTGCAGCAGGTGATGGAGACAAGGACAGAGTTGCCGATAAATCGTCGGAGTTGAACACCCTCCTGAGGGGCATTGCACGTCCACATTCAACGGACATCATAGTGAAGAATCCAGTAGAAGTAATGAACAAGGTGAGTCCTGGGACTCTCAGTCTGTTCTTGATGGGATTGGAGCTTAGATCAGAAGTGACCAGGAAGTGCAGTTGCTGCAGTAAAGAGAGTATGTGATGAGTAGATGGCAGAATCTTTTTTGCACTTCTGTTGGCTGCTTTCTCATTATGCCGTTGGGGGGTGCTGTTGGAAACTGAGCTGTGGGATTAAACAGAAATTTCTAGCACTGCCTCCCCATGCATCACCTACAAAATAGTTGTGTTTTCCTACCCAAAGTGTCACATAAACAAAATTTCTTTTATATCTTCATAAAGCAGAATTGTCCAGTGAATTGTGGTGTGTCTCGGCGCTGGTGACTAGGGCGTATAGGCTTAAAGTTTGGAAAAATTAAGTTAGTTACATGTCTGTATCTGCCTCTGAGTTGAGTTTTCACCCCTAATCAGGCACTGAAACAGTACCAACCCTCCTAGCACGTTTTTGCAGAAAGATACTCCTTAGCAAAATATTAAATGTAAAAATTTCTATTTAAGTTCACGTAAGCAAAAATGTCCTGACTTTTGTGTTAAGAATTGCACGTGCGCCCTAGATGGCAGGGCCAATTGCACTGATGACAAGCTTGTTGGTTACAGAAGTCGTGTGTTTTGGGGGTTATGGTATGCAAGGGTTGCAAGTGCTTTAATTTTTATTACAGATACAGCATTATTTTACTAGTAGAAGTTTAAGGAAGAGTCAGTGGCTTTTCCAAACCTCTTCCTGTTCCTTCCCTTTTATTGTTAAGCCAAAAAATGCAAAGAGAAGCATCCAATAAATTTTGGCCCTCAGTGTGGGTTTTTGTAGATACCTCACAGAAAGGCTTTTACAAAGTAGGGATTTGGTATTGTGATAATGCACAAGGACTAAGAGGTAAGGTAAGCGTCTGCACTTCAGGGCTGATCCCATTTAATAAGATACTTCCAACAGCAGGAATGTTGAGAACTTTTGTACCTTCTGTGTATAGTCAGTGCAAGTAATTTTCTGTGGTATACTTTCCCTTTTATCTTTTCTTGTATGCTTTTGTTTTAAGGCTTCCCGATGTGGAAAGCAAGTGCTACGGGTTACCCTGGAGAATGTGAGAAGAGTATTAAGAAATAACACGTGCTTTCAGAGGAAACTTGTAAGTGCCTCTTCTGTCTTGTCTGGTCTTGTGATGTGAGCACTGCCAGGCTGTATTTAGTGGGAAATGGTTGTTGATAGAATTACAAATCTTGCGCTGTAGTCTCAAGAGGAAAAGCTCGTAATTTTTTTTTTTTTCGTTCATAACTGCACCACGAATAGTTTGTCTTGGGACTAATTATGGTATAACCTTCCTGATTGGAACTCTTAATTATGTCTTTGTTCATGCACAGCAATCAAAGATGCTAAAACCTGCTGCCTTTTTAACAAAAATATTTGGAGGTAGTACTTCTGTTGGCGAGAAGCTTCAGGGGCTGCAGAATATCACAGAGAAAACTTATCGTCAAGAGAGAGAGCGTTTGAGAAGAATGAACCTTGACAGAAAGCTTCTAATGGCAGTGACACCTTGGGTGGGCAATGTACTACTGCCTTGCACCTTGCAAACTGGGAAGATGGCTTTTCATCACACAAAAGGTAGTGGTCACCCACCAGGGATAGTACTCTCCTACTTTTTGTCCCTGCTCTCTGACATCTTGTAAGAGAATGCCTAGCTGATTTTGATGTTGGGACTTTTTTCTAGCTGATGCCATTCAAGAGAAGATTAAGTCTATCAGCCTTGTGAGCACTCCTCTGTTCACGCTTTTCATTCAGGTAGGTTTTACTGGCTTAGTAGCATTATCTGCTTTCAAACCATGGTAATCTTTATTTCTGAATTTGCTTAAATAAATGGTTTATCTTTGTTGCTTAAACTAATCATCTAATTACTGGATTAATCTGACCTCATGGCTTGCATATGATGTTTCTTAAATAAATCCTGCATCCAAAATCTTAATACTGTGAGGATTTTTTCTGTAAGTGTAAAAATGTGCCCAGAATCTTGCATCTGAAGCCTCTCCCATCCATCTCGTATTGCCACTGGCTCTACCAGAACATTTTTGTTCTCAAGCAAATTTTAATGAAATTCTTATCTTGCAGCTCTTTCAGATTGATACCAACGGCTGCATGAAGATTATTCGTGAGAGAAGGCTAAGGCAGGCAGAGCTGCTTAGGGCTAATGCAAGAAGGCCTCAGCAGGTACGGCACATCATCTGTTTCTAAGCTTTTCCCACTGAACTCTTGACTAAAGTAGAGATTTTTCATTGTGTGTGGCCAGTGGTCCTGTTTGTGTGCGTGTGTTACCGGTTTGTTTTGGTTCAGAAGCGTAATAAAATGTATAGGATGTTGGCAGATGTGGGTTTGATTCACATCTGTGCTGTTTTAATGATCTTTAGATATCTCAGAAGTATAATTTAATATAATTTTTTTGGCAGGCTTCCCAAACTATGGAGACTTCTTCAGGTACCTACCAGAACATTTATTTTTATGATGTGCAAGAACTTTCACTTAATTCATCACCGTTACATTAATGACCAATATAACTGAAGGAGAACTTTTGGAACAAAACTACATTGTCATGCTCATTTTTGCTAGCTCTTGGATTTTCAGTTATTGGCTAAATATGTTACCCTTTGGTAAGGACTTGAAAAAATACTGAAGCGCTGGGGGACCAGTGGCATCGGGCCACCAGTTCTGTAGACTATGGCTGTTACATTTTTCTCCAGCAAGGTGCTGGCTGTAGGCTGTAGCGAACATGCTGGCACCGACCAAAACCCCAGTTTGTTGTTGTCATCCTGGCTGCTGCGAAGTGCTGGTGTAGTGCTGACCAGTACAATTCCTCGTGTGCGGTGCGTTCCTAGCCCATCTGTGATTTCTGGGAAAAAATTACATCATTACTGAACAAATGGTAAGCTTGCTGCATCAGTTATCTGAAGGATGTCAGGATGGGGCTTGATTAAATCAAGACTATAGTGTTGTAGGAACTCTCACAAACAGGAATTCTGCTACTCCTGTGCAGGGTACTTGATGCTTAATAGCTAAGGAATGGCTTTTGAAAATACTGTTGAATCTTTTTAATTTTTTTTTTTTTAATTTTATTTCCCTTCTTCTATAGGCAATTCATCACAATCTTGTACTCAGAGGAACTCCCGAAGGGGCATACCAAGGAATGCTGTCAGGAGACCTGTTACCTTAAAAGCAAGGGAAACTTCTGCTCCTGTCTTTGAGAGCAGCGCTCCTGCCATGCAGGGAGCTCTTCCAGCCCAAGCGCAAAGGCAGAAGCCTAAAACTGTCTCAGAATTACTGAGAGAAAAGCGGCTAAGAGAATCCCGGGCTAAGAAAGCTATGCAGAGGACTGTATTTGTTGCCCCACAGATGCTGGTTTCGGGGCCTCTGATAATCCAGCACCCGCCACAGCAAATCGTTCCTTCTGCACAAGCAGGGAGCAAACCTGCAGCAGCTGGTTGTGCAAATAGCCAAGTACAGTGTGCACCAGCTCCATTGCCAGCATTTACTTCTGTTGCAGGTTCAACTTCTGCCACTGTTGTGCTCGAAAACCAGTCCTCGTCAGTGCCAGAAACTGGGGAAAGCCCTGGTTCCTCACAAGGGACAGAACGACAATGCAATAAGGAACTAAAAGAGCAAGCTTTGGAAAGTAGCCCTGAAGGAGGGTTTTCTCCTGGCATGAATCCAGCTGCAGCAGAGAAGGTCCCACATCAGGGAGGGTGCAATGGTCAGGTCCTTGCTGGTAGCTCAGCTTCAGTGGTGTTGCAAAACCAAGCTTTTCTGCCACATCAGATTACAGTGGTGCCTGTTGGCATTGAGTCTGGCACCAACAAATTGTCTCTTTCCACACCAGTTACCTGTGGGCTGAATAGTAATGGGCCACAACAGAGGCCAGTCAGTCTATTGCCTGCTCTTGTAACTCCACAAACTGGTTCGCATTTGATTCCCAACAGCATACTGCCTTTCACATGGGTCGTAACGCCCCAGGCTTTGCTCCCCACCGCTGTACAAACTGTGGTGGGTGTTCCCCAAGGACTGCCAGCTGCTGCTGTGAGAAGTCAGACAACTGTGACTTCCAATGGCAATGTCTCTGGCTTAGGAGCGCCTCCTGTACCAGCTGAATCCAGTACGCCTCACTCCAACAGTGCAGAGACAAAAGCACCAAGTGCCCAGTTAGCAGAAGGAGTACCTTTGGGAAAGACAGCTAACCATCCCACAATTCTCTTACCTGTGACCTCAGCGAGTCCTGGATGCACCACATCCAACATTTCTTCTGCAACACCTGCATGTTCAGATGGCTTCTCCAAGGCTTCTGACTCCTCTGCAGCTCAGACTGCTCTTCCACCTGATGCACCAACCCTGCACGCTGTGCTGCTGCCCCAAGCACAGCTACCTGCAAGCACTCAAGGGTCTGATTCCCAATGTGTGTCGAGTCTCCCTAGCTTGGGAAAGAGCCATGGCTCCATTACAACAAATGGATCATCTTCCAATCCAGGCATCATCACGAAAGGGATTGTGATCCAGCCAGGACATCCAGTTCCCCATAACAACGTCCCAAGGAACTCCGATAGCTTTGCTCCACAGGCATTGAGAAATAGACCTATTGCCTGCAAACCTCCGACCACGCAGCCTGCTGACAGTCCCCCCCAGCCAACCACTTCCAGTGCAGAGAAGAATCTGCTTGACTTCAGCCTGATTTCCCTTGAAGAGGAGGGGCTAGTGAGGGAGTGGCTGAATGGGAAGCAAGGTGTCCAGGTACCATCACTGCACACCAGGTTGCCTTATTTGCCACCTTTTCTGTGCAACTTAAAAACCCTCTCGAAGCTACTTCTGCAGAAAGCAGCTCTAGAAGAGCAAGCGGCATGTCTTCTGCCTTCTGATGCCGGTCAGGATGAGGGCACTAGGGTTGATTTACACGCTATCAGAGAACTGGTGCAGCAGAAACTCGGCGATAACCCTGCTTACCTCCTACTGAAAGCCAGATTCCTAGCAGCCTTTACGCTCCCAGCTGTACTAGCAACTCTGTCTCCTCCAAAAGTGGCAACAACTCTGTCAGCCAGCAGGAAGCAATATGAAGAGAGTGACGAAGAGGAGTGGCAGAGTGAGAAGGAAGTGTCTGAGGAAGAGAGTTCTGGGAATGAATTCACAGGTGTACGGTCAGATTGGGCAGCTGGTGACGAGCCTGGAGACAAAGATGCTGATTTACTAAATCAGGTAAAAGAGAGGTGCCAGGGACTAAAAGCAGAAAGTTGAATATTGCACTGGAATCCAGGGTGAAACCCCCACTGTTCTTAAGTGTAGCAGAAATTTAGTCCTTTTGAATAAGCACAGTTTTGCAGCTGATAAAAGGAAAAGCTCTCTAGCTTAGCTGGGAGCCCTTAGTCCTCGCAAGGGTAAAAGTCTGTTTTATGTAGCACGTTAAACTTGACATGATAGTTCCCAGAAGTGGGTATCAAAGCTCCCTTCCACTTAGAGTTTATAATCTGCTGCCCTGACTCTTGTATTTTTGAAATCAGGCCTTATTTTTCATTGTATGTGTCCTTTAAAGCCCAATAGTATCAGGGGAATTGTGTATGTTTGCTCCTATTGATATTTGAGGTCTTCATCCCAAATTGTTTTATATGACTAGAGCTGATCAGAGTATATGGATCGATGTAAGCCATAACGTCAAGCTAAAATCAGTCTCTGATTTTTAAGCTAAATCCACTACTGCCCAGCACTGTTTCTTACAGAACATGCCAGGAAGTTGTGCAGCTCAAATTTGTATTTCAATTCATTGTGGCTCCAAAATAAACAAACAAAACACTAATGAAGATGAATAAACAAGGTAAATGGCTGTTTCTACAGAAAGACGGCAAAGCTGCCTAAAAATCAGAGCTTTCCCGTAGTAAAAGTCAGTTATCTTTCTATGTTGGCTCTGACTTTTGAGTCTGGGCCAAGTTCAGTGTAGTTTGAACTGTGAGGAGTTCACCCAAAATTCACCAGCAATTCTTCGCTGCCTGATAGCCTTACTGCCAGCCTCTGTCCTGTGTCATCTTCCACCAGGCTCCCTCCTGCTCCTTTTATTAATGCTTTAGCCAGGTGGTTTTCATGGTGCTTTTCAGTGAAAAGTTTGTGGTAGGGGTATGCTTTATGAGAAATCAAAAGTTTGTGTTGACCTGTGTTGTCTGGAGCACTGTCTGGCTCCAGCAGTGAAAGCTAAAGCATCGCTTGTGGCAGGCGCGCAGCCTCTCTAATGAATGGTTGTGCTCGCAACCCCCGTAACAAACGGTTGTGCCCAGACAGCAACTACAGCAGGAATTGCTCTAGTTTGGTAGTGGTAGCAGAAGCAGGAAGAAACACCAGCGTTGGCTGAAGGTTTCGCTCTGAAAACTTGGGGATGTTTTGTGCTTGCTGTGACATTAGTAACAGAATGTTGTTGTCCCATGCTTAATTTTGAAAAAAAAAATGGAGGATTGTTTTGGAAATCTTGCTGAGCTCCCTAAAATAAAAAGATGGCCGAAGGGGTTCTTTTGCAATTATGCTAGCTCTCGTGGTGTTGATAGTCTCTTCTGCTTATGTTGCAGGGCATGGGAGCTGAAGAGAATGCTGCACAGTCTGTCCTGGACTCCTGCACTGATGTGGCTGATGCCAGTGCTCCTCAAATCAGGAGAAGTGCCCGCTTCAGGAAAAGGAGGAGGGTGTGAGAAGGAAATGTGTTAGTAGCTACTCAGTGAATCTTGTATTTCTTGCCTGAGAAGAGAACCTGAAACACATTTGTCTGCGGTACAGTTTAGACAATGAGTCATGACCTTAGGAAAGGACTGAAATTATCTCAACTTTTGTTCCCTTAGGACAGAGAGTTCTACAGTCAACCATTAGTCATAGACTAAGGCTAATACTTTGACTTTCAGGGGGAGGGCAAGTTGATGTCTGCTTGAAGGTCAGACATTTGGCAGCCTTGTAGTCCCTGCTACTGCCTACTAGTATTATACCTAGTTGGTAGCACTCTACCGGCTTGGCTGCTAACATGAGGCTAGTAGAGGGTCATTGTTGGTGGGACAGGAAAGCCTGGGCAGCTGCTGCTGAAGAGGGGGTTTGTGTGTGTGAATGCTAAACGTTGCAGCAGAAGCCAAAGTAGATCCTTGCTGCAGGTTCCAGCAAGCTGGCTGTAAGACGTCCTTGCTCGGGGTTGTCAGGCAATCCTCTAGATCCTGGGCGGGTAGCAGCAGCTCTTTGGGTAGTTTGCCCTCTGCAGCCTGGCTCATGAGCCTTGATGTGAAGAATAGTATTAAAACCTGGTGGGAGGCTGGGACTTAAGACCAGTGGGTACTTCATTGGCGTTTGTCTTTAACACTTCATCTTTGAACAACTTTGAGGGTTGTTTTTTTTCCCTTATATGGCTTCATTTCTCTACACGTATAACAGGACAGCTTCTATAGGGTACAAGCGTGTGATGTCTTAGTATCTGTTAAGGCTTTTGGTGGAATAGACTGAATGAATATGAACGGTGGTAGACTTGCAGGGTTGTCAGATGAGACTGTGTGGGTTTTTTCTTTAAAACTGGTTTTAGAAACTCCAAAAGGGCAGCTTCCCTATAGAAATACTGTGACTAATAGGAGTTGTTTGTGCTTTGTTACAGGAATCGCTTCAATGAGGTCTGCCTTCCTACATGGCAGTAGGAGATACTCTTTGCACTATTCACTTTTAACGCTTCCAACAAACTGGCTAGACGGACCTGAGGAAGAGAGGAAAATGGCTGGACTGGTTTTCCCATCGCCTAACAAAGTCTGCATCTTTAGAGAAGTTGCAAAAAATGAACCAAAATAGCTGGAGGGAAGTCTTTCAGGCATAGACCAATTCTGTTTTCTTTCAAACTAGCACCTGCCATAGATGCCGGGGGGAAGATTGCTGGAGATCTGGGGAAACTAGCAATGATGGTTATTTATTTCCTTTTTGTGGTAGCCCCTATTTATGTCAGTGATTATCCATGTTCAGAATATGTTGCTCATTGGGTGTTTTTTTAGTGCTGTGACAGTGGTTTTGCTTGATAGCTAACTGACTGAATACTGCTGAATAAGCAGCAGATTAATTTTGTATCAAAATGAGTCTTGAGTATTTGTTGAAATACAGATGTTTTATTTTTCTCACTTAAAAATTACTAATGTATTCTGTGTGTTTATTTTTCTGGTAAATAGTGCTTTTAATACTGTGTGTATGAGTGTGATTGCTAATGAGAAAAATGAAGTTTGCAAGCTGCATGGAAACCAGGGAGAATGTGGAAAATGAATATGCATGTGGCTAAAACTGCAGGATTGAATTAGGCTTGGATTCTTTCTTGATTCTTCCACAGCCTGCCTCATACAGACACTAGTAAATCACTTAACAAAAACTTGTTTCTTCATTCACAAAACAGCAATTTCTGTCTTACAGAGAGATGCAAAGCTAGCTGAGTCAAAGCTGATAAAATCTAGTGGGAAAGTGCTGCAGAAAGCTTCATTCCACTGCACTGGCTAAGCTTCCCCAGAGTGCGGTGGTGAGTTAGAACGCTGTGAGTTGCAGCTCTTCTATGAGGGTCCTTCAGGCAGAGCTGGGGTCAGGGGACAGTGGGTACCAGTGTTGCTGTAACTGGGTGTTGGGACATTATGGAGCAAAAGGAATGATTTTGAAATGGCTTTCCTCTTGCAGCGTACTCTGTTTTCCATAAGCCAGTACAGATAACATTTTTGCAAGGAATTCAGAAGTGGCAGAAGCTCAGCCATACAGTTCTGTGCACTGTTCACCACAGGGCCGTTACCGCGAGGCACTGGTAGTAAATGTGATCTGTGCTCTAAATGCTTGTGGTCCTTTGCAAATGCCGCTCAAGAGATGCCCTTGTAATCTTACTGCTTGTGGAAAAACTCTGTGTAACTGTAAGAAGAGGCTGCCTTCATTCTTTTTCAGGATTAAACTGATCTGTTATTATAGAACAAAACCTCCTCAGGCTACTTTGGTCAATTAGCAGACGTTCTGATTACCTTCAGCACGCGCATAGCTAATAGAGGTACTGTATCTTTTTATAGTGTGAAGCTAATTTAATGCCTAACAAGAAGCACAGGCTTAAAGAATCTCTGAGCATCTCTGCCCCACTCCTAATGATAACATGGAGAAACTCTCCAGAAACTTAGAAAGCAGAACAAAGAGTAGAGTGGGAAGCTAATGGGAAAATGTGTCATGCTGCCATGGTATCAGAGCATGTACATTCTCAAGACTTTTTTAAAACAGACTGTTAGCGAGTTCTTGTTGCAGCTACAGTTCTAGGGCTGTGGGAAGGCGGGGAGGCAGTCAAAGGTATGATGTTGATGCTTAACATCATCACAATGCTGCTTGCTGTGCTGCTCCTTTAATTACTGTTAGAGCCACAGCCTGTAATTTGGGAATCGTGGGTTATGTTCCTTGCTTTGCCAAGACTTGACTCCCTTTCCCTCAAAATACTGAGTTGTCATAATTATGCTTGAAGCTTAAGGACATCCAAAATTAGAGGCATCATTATAGAAATCATCTTTTTCAGTTGAACTCTAAACCAAGAGAGAGTTCTTGTTGCCACCTCTTTCCTGTATAAAGATGTTATGTTAACAGCTGAAAGACCATTTGAAGAACCTCTTCCTTCTAACTCTGTGGCTTGTTTTGTCCCCTGAAATCAGCTGGACAGACCTCTGCCTGTGACCTTCACTGTTTTTAGTCTTTCTAATGACTACACAAAGAAACTTTCCGGACCTTAGCTGGTACTTCAGTGGTGCAGATTGGAAAACAAAGCCAGAATAAGTCTAAAATCACTGCATATGTAATGCTGCTGACTTGCAACGCAACTAGCATTTTTCTCCTCCCCCATCACCCATTTTGGCTTCCCCTTTTTTTTTTTTTTATCTCCCCCCCCACCCCTTCCCTTTCCCATCTCAGAGTATAGCTGAGTAGTTTCCCCTTTTCTCTTTTCTCAAACCAGTTTTGCTCCTGGAATGATCTTTGCTCTAGCCAGAATATAAAGGGAGGCTGCATCCAAGACAAGTTTTCGCAGAGACAGGACACAGGCGAGTGTTGCTAGACCAGGAGAGGAAACAAGGAGGCTTTTGACTGCACAGGCTCAGGTTGGTCCAGGTAATGCAGGATGGTTTATATTAACAGGGAAAGTTTTTTTTTTTTTAAGGATGTGGTGTTTATCAATAGGGGAATGCATTTCTTGTAATCTGCTGGGGCTGGTTTGATGTCAGGCAGGGCAGAATATTTTCTGCATGATAAGTAACGACTAGTTCTCTATCAGTTCAGCTCATTAAAGTTAACTGACAGTGTAGCGTGTAACAAGTATGTGCTGAAGATGTTTGGAGTTTTTCTCTGTGCTGGAGCAGAAAAACAATGAAGGTTTGAGATGACCTCGGAGAGAGATGCAGTAAGATGTGTGTGAAATCCCAGCCCCTGTATAGCTGCTGATGGGCAGAACTCTGTTTCCACCCTCCCTGTCCCCAAACAAGATGACTAAAAATGTGAATACTAAGGTTCCTGGCAGCCTTCCTGAGCCCCTGGAAATGACAAGGGCTACTGCAGTCAACTCCTACATGTGATATAAGCATCGTAATTAACAACTGGGATTTCAGAAGCTACTCATTATGGAACAGTCTGACCACAAAGGGGCAAAGAAATAAGAATAATGCCAGTTTCTTATTCAAAAAGCAAAGAAGCCTGCGTATAGAAGTGTTGGGTTTTCTGCATCTGTTTACCTGCACGCTTCCAGGCTGCGAAGGAGTTTTTCTGACCCTGTGGTTAATAGTAGGCTCTTGTCAGGAAGCAGGTAACTCGTAACCTCAGAGTACAGCTGCTGCAGGGGAGCACTGCAGCAAGCTCCCACCAAGCAAACACACAGAAGCGCCCTTCATCAACAGGAGTGCTTCTGTGGCCTCTCGGCGTGTCTGTGTGCTAGTCACGCGGGTGGTGTTTGTGAGAGTAAATTGCTGGAGCGGCAGAGGTGGGATCTGCGAGGTGGATGTGAGAGGCAGCTGACCTTGTGGTCTCCTGGTGCATGATTTGCACCTCTGTGTTTACAGTGAAAATTGTGTACAGCTGTGTGTTCCCCTTCCTTGCACATGGATAAAGTACAGCATGCAGAAAAACAGCTTTTGTATGATTACAGCTGAGCGCAGTTAAGGCTATTGCTGTTGGGGGGTTTCACAGAGCCTTTTGTGGGTGTTGGATGTAGTGACTCTGTGGTCACACAGAATACAGGGATCTCTCGAATGCTGGGAGGTGGAGAAGGAAGAGTGTGAACTGTTTGTAAAGCAGAGGCAACAGCTCATTAGGAGAGCTTTAAAGATGTTTTCACTTCTTCAGTGGATGCTTAGTTTCAAACTGAAAAGTTGCAGTTTGCCATCGGCTTATCCTGTGTTGTGTTCCATCTTTTTTGTATTATTTATGGGGATTAAAGATTTAATTCTAAGCATAGCTGAGCATCTGGAGAACTTACGGTGAAGTCAGTGAGATCTGACAGCACTTTCTTGGGGCATGCTGTTGGGAATCTAGAGTTAGTTGGATTTTCCTCTGTTGGTGGGGCTCTCAATGACTTGTCTATTGCCAGTGGACCTGTTGCTAAAGAGTTTCACTTTCCTCTTGCAGTGAGATCTGGGAGATGCTCAGCTGGTTGGAGGGAGATCATCAAGCTTTGGTGACTTCTGTTGTCTCAGAATTTCATGCTAGCTCTCCTTCACGCATGCATCAGCAGCATTGGCGCTAGCCTCGCAGCTGCTGATAGCTCCAGTCTGGTACCGCACCGTTCTTTCAGGTATGACTGTAGCGTATCACCGCGTTCTGCAGGCGATTTGCAAGCACTGAGTTAAAGACTACATGGGAGATGTGTTCCTGTATCTAAAAGACACTTTTCCGTTCTCAGTCTGTTAACATACTTGGTTTCACCACACCCCCCCACTACTTTAGGAGGCTTAGAGTCTGCTTGTTTGTTTTCCGTTTTTGTTTTTTCAAGACAGGAAAACACTGCTTACTAATACTTTTCACTCACCAACATGTTGGAAGAAGATAGTGATGAGACATGTTGGAATAACCTGGAGAACTTCCGGGTGAAGCTGATCTCCGTGATAGATCCTTCCCGTATAACACCCTATCTTCGCCAGTGCAAAGTGATCAGCCATGATGACGAGGAACAAGTTCTCAACGACCCCAGCCTGGTCATGCGCAAACGGAAGGCAGGTGGGTGAAGCGCCGCCGTCAGCTCCGTAGATGCTCCCGTGCTGTCAGCTCCTGGGAGCAGATTGCAACAGCGTGCTAACGGACCGGGCCTGAAGGAACGCATCGCTTCTGGGTTACCATCTGCCTGTGTTTAGACACAAACGTTGTAGGCACTGCTCTGCAGCTCCTTTCCCCTCCCTTTCCCCAGCACATCGTTGTGGGGAGAGGAGGAATGGAGATGGCTCTATTGGTGCATTCCTGAGCTGTCAGGGTAACAGGAGCACGGAGGGTGTGTGGCCTGTTGGTGTTCTGGATCTTTAGGTTAGCATAAGGGAGGGAGTTGCTTCGGTTTGACCCACGAGGCTATTTTTGTGTAACAGTTTTGTAGGGGGAGATTTCCAAGATTAATGCAGCATGTATTGTCCCTCATTCCTGTCTTCTGGTGTTTGAGGGAACACTGGCAGCACATTAAGTAAATCCTTCGTGACTGTTCTATACAGTCCTGGTCTCGTCCCAACCAAAGAGAATGGCAGAATTCATTATGCTATTAGTACCTCTTTTGGATTGGATTAACTCTTATTGATAAATTAGTGAGGGTCATTGAAAAAATTTATTTTCCCTGTTTGCCAGATTGGAAAACTGCAGAACACAGAAAGAAGCCCCCTGGGCTTGATTTGGTACAGAGTATTTCTAGACAAAGTAGGGAACTGAGCTCAAAGTCTTTTTAGTCCAGGCTCTCTTAGGCTTGTTCCTGCTACCTCTCTAGTTACAGACAGTGGTCATACACTAGTGGCCCTTTATTCCCATGTCTGCCTCTGGTATTTGGAAGTGGAGCCTCGAGCTGCAGAAACTGTTGTGGTGCTTTGTTTTAACTTACCTTTTCTGTAATTATCAGCAGGATAACATAGACTGCTCTTCTGAGATCTGCTTTTTGCACCCGCTGTAGTAGGAGCAGGTACAAGGGTTAAGTTTTAACTGTTCCTTCACAGTTAAAATACTTTTGTATAGTTACTGGGCAACTGGCTTAGGATTGGCTGGGGGATTTGATCCTGGGGACTTTAATCTGCATGTGGAGAAAGTGCAGCAATTTTTTGTTGTTAGAAATAGGTAAAGAGATAAATAAATGAATGGAATATCCTGTTGCTACTATTTCAGGTGTTCTTCTGGACATTCTTCAGCGAACGGGACACAAGGGTTTTGAGGCATTTCTGGAGAGTCTTGAGCTTTATTATCCACAACTGTATAAGAAAATAACTGGCAAGGAGCCCAGCAGGGTTTTCTCTATGATTATAGGTAATGTTTGTGTTCTGAAAAAACAGCTCTTCGTTTGGTGTTGCTGTGCAAATTAAGGGGGGGTTCACCTCTGCTTTTGCCTCTCCCCAGCTTTGGTGAGCAGAGTCGGGAGCGTTCCCTGGCTTGCTCCCTGCGTGCTTCGGAAGGGTTCTGGCAAGAATGGCGCTGCTGTCTGGTGTCACAGGCTGGACCTGGGAGGGTGGAGGAGGAAGCAGAGGGATCGGCTCTTCCTTCTGCCTGTTCTGTCAGTGACACTGTGGTGTAGGAGGGCACAGAGCACGGAGCAAAGAGCGGGGATAATTTGGTCACACGTGTCTTCAGGGTTTGCATGCTTGTGCGTGGCATGTGATGGTCCCGAGCTGCAGTGATAAGTGGGTGGGAACCTGTGCTGTATGTATGCCTGGGGAGCAGACAGGACAGCGGTGGCTGACGCCTGCCCACCAAACAGACACCGCTGGGGAATCCGGCCTGAGCCAGCTCCTGATGAACGAGATCATGAAGCTGCAGAGCACCGTGCAGGAGGAGCGGCGGAAGGCCCAGGAGCTCACCGTGTGGCTGCACACCAAAGAGGACACGATCAGAGAGATGTGGGTGAGGGACAGCCTGCTCCGCAAGCACCAAGAGCGGGCGCAGAAGATGAAGGAGGAGAGGGACAGCCTGAGCAAGGAGCTGCGCAAGTGCAAGGATGAGAACTACGACCTGGCAATGAGCTACGCCAAACAGAGCGAGGAGAAGAGCGCTGCTCTCATGAAGAACCGGGACCTGATCCTAGAGGTCAGTAACCCTTTTCTAAAGCTTCCCCCTTCTTACCTGATCCTTGGAAGGCTGTGCTGTGCACCAGACTTGTCTTTGCCCAGCATGGTCTGGACCAGTCCAGCATGAGGTTCTGTGCATCTTCTCTAGCAGGTGGCATGTCTCGGTGGTCCCTAGCTCAGCCCAGTAGGCCCATGTATGACAAGTTAGGCTGTGAAGAATTAACAGTCTTCCCCTTATTCAAGACTGGGCCCTCTTAAGAGAGCAACATGTTGTATCCATGTAGCACACAGACAGGACTCTGGTCCCCAGAGCCAAGCATCCTGAGGAAAATAAAGCGGGGGAGAAACTTGCCCCATGTTTGTCTGGGGAATGGAGTGAGAACTGCTTTTGCAGGCCAGAGTTTTCTCCTTGTTACTGATGAGCTCTGAACCTTCTTGTAGATCGATCACTTGAAGCACAGCCTCATGAAGGCCGAGGATGACTGCAAACTGGAGCGTAAGCACACGATGAAACTGAAGCATGCCATAGAGCAGCGTCCAAGCCATGAGGTGATGTGGGAGATCCAGCAGGAGAAGGAGTTGCTCTTGGCCAAGAATCAGGAGCTGGAGAACACGCTCCAGGTTGGTAGGGGTGGCTGGATGTGGACTCCTGAGAAGTGATTATTTGTAGCAGCCGGGGCTGCACTGAAGATTGTGTGGGTCAGCTGTGACCTTGTTCTCCCAAGTCAAATAGAGCACATAGGGCTGTGTGGAGAGTTAACATGGAGTTGCTGTATCTCACTTTTTTTGTCCAGCAGGTTGCCAGGGAACAGAATTTGGAGAAGAGCCTCTCCAGTGAGACTCTGGAGAATGATTGTAGCCAAATACTAGAAGAACGCCGGGAGCTGATGAACACCATTTACAGCCTTCGCAAGGAGCTGCGGCAAGCCGAGGTGCTCCAAGACAAAGTACGTGATGCATTGCAAATTGCTGCTGAGGTCAGTGGGTAAGACAGGCAGATGAAGCACCTGCAGTGTCTTGCCTATAGAGCAGAGGAGCTGCTCAGCAGCAATCCTTGCTGCTTCTACTCTAGTGTCTGTGTTATAGTTGTTGAAAAAAGGCGCACTAATATTTTAGCATTCAGTGTCTGTAGCATTAATTGTTACCTGTTAATGCCTGTGTTAATTAACAGTCCCTGCCTCAGCCTGGAGGGTAATGGGAGCTTTGATCATGATTGACAGCTCAGGTACATGTAAAGCCATCATGTTGGCAGTCCTCCTAGTCACGTTGACCAACCTTCTGGTTGGCCTTGCTCCAACTGGATGGTCTGGCTGAGCTTTGACATTGCATGGAGGTCTGGCCGTAGCACCCTGTGGCATGGAGCAGAAGTGGTGAGAGTCTAGCTCGGGCTCTGCCCACAAGCAGGGTGCTTTTGACCTTGTTTCAGCAGTATGCAGAGGAAAAAGAGATGCTTGAACTACAGTGCACGTCTCTGAGGAAGGACTCCCAGATGTATAAAAAACGGATTGAAGCTGTCTTGCAGCAGATGGAGGAAGTGGCTTCCGAAAGAGACCAGGTGATACAACATTCCTCTTGGAGCTGCTGCTCATCCCTGCTTCGCTGCTTGAAGTGGGCAGATACTGTAATGCTGAATGTACTGCTGCATGACATGCCACGACATGTTGTCCCTTACGCCAGGCACTCCTGACCCGAGAACAGTTCTATGTGCAGTACTCCAAGAACCTGGTTGAGAGGGACGCTTACCGCAAGCAGATTCGGGAACTGGGGGAGCGCTGTGACGAAATGCAACTGCAGCTCTTCCAAAAGGAGAGTCAGTTACTGGCTACTGAAGCCAAGCTGAAAAGGTTGCAACTGGAGCTACCCACACCGGTATGTCTGCGGGGCCGTCATCTGTGTGACGGGTTGGGAAGCCGAGTAGAGGGCCAGAGTGTGGCTGTTCCGAGGCCTTTGCACCGAACCCGTTCAAATTCAGCAGGCGGTGGCCAGCTGCTTGGGTAGCCATTTCCATGCCAATGCTGAGTTTAGAAAGACGTGATGGTTCCTATTACCTCACCCTGGTTCCAGGCATGGATAAGCTGGACTGATGCAAGCGGAGGCCTTCTCTGTTTGTGTTTGGAGCATGGCCAATGATGATGAGGGGATCCTCAACCACCAAAGAGTGAACTCTATTTAGAGACCATGTATGAGCCATTTGGATGAAATGGGAGCAGAGCGTAAGGGTGCTAAAATTTCTGGAATGAAATTAGATATACAAGGGCTTTTAATTAATGTGGCACCTTGTGTACTTTCTCCAAGTGGTCAGACAGGAGTATAGGGGGAAGGAAGTCCACACTGCTCTGTTTTCTGGAGCTTTCAGTCTCCTCTGTGTTCCCTTACTACCACTTCCTTGTTTATGAGGAATGCTAATTTATACTGGTTTTATTTCAGACCTCTGATCTGGACGATACCTCCTCCAGAGATTCCCAGGAAGTGAGTAGGGTGCCTTGTTTGCCTTTTACTTTCTGCTGGGATGGTTTCAAATTCCTCACTTGTGCTCAGTTCCCTAAGTAATAGCAGTTTTCAATCCATGGCTCAGGCTCATTTCAGTGATATCAGAAAGTACAGAGGCAGCAAAACAGACCAGTGATGGAATCTCCCTGTGTCCTGAGATTTCTAAGTGTAGGACACAGTTATGGAGTTAGTCAGCAAGATTTGTTGAGGCTAAGCAAATGCGGGGAATTGAATTATTCTGAGTTGCTTCTACTTGTCTCTCTTGTGGGAGAAGAGGCAAAAATAAGTCTTACCCTGGGGACATCTGTAGTAAAGAGTTTTCACTTAGCTTATAACTCCAGTGTGAAAGTGATTGTCACATTGTCTGGAGGCCAAAAGCATAAATGAGGCCAAAGGAACTGGATCTATTCAGGGAGGATAAATCCATGAGTAGATCTGTAACTTCTGGCTCAGTCTCCTGTTTTGCTGACAGCAAGATGCACTAAGGAGAGGTCAGTTCTACGCATGTCCTGTTCCTTATATCCCTCCATCTGTTCCTAGCTACTGTGTGAGACAGAATAAGGGGCAGTTCTCACGTTCTTGCTTTGTTTCTGTCCCATAGCTTACTCTTCACGGTCATCTAGATGAAGATACACAGCCGACTAAAAGTAAGGCTTTTCTTGGGAAAACATAGAGTAGAATTCTCGAGAGGATGGTCCAGTGTTTCAAAGGGACAGGAAAAGACATTCCTGGCTTTTATTTTTAGTGAAGAACAGGTCATCTGACTGGCGACTCAGTCTGTGGGAGATGCTTCTCAGTGGGGTGTGCCTGGCACTCTGAGCAAGACCTCCTTGAGACGACTCGGAATAGGTACCTGGAAATCAAGGCATTCTGCCATACCACCATCTTTCTCACCTATAACAAGGAGCACATGTCCCCAGATGCTGGGAACAGTGAATGCTTGTAAAGCTTTTTTGAGAGGAAAAAGCTCCCCAGGCTGTCTTTTTACTACATGGTCTCTGAAAGGGTCTTTGATATAGCTGGATGACCTGCGAAAAGTGGTATCGTTAGACCATTCTAGGACCTCAGGTCTTTTGAGGTAATCTGTCTACTGAATTTGTCCAGGAAAAATCACCTGGTGCCTTTGAGAAATAGCAATAGCTCCCGGGTGCCTTTTTCCCCCCACTTCTCCTGCATTTGTGGCAGAGCTGAGAACAGAACAGACATCCTTCCACTTCAGCTGGACCATGCGGCTTTCTCCAGGGATTTTTCCCTCCCCTCTTCCCTTTTATGCTGCAGGCTATTTTCACAAAAGCAGAACCATGTAGTTAACGCGGTCACTGGTTCTGTTTCTGTGGCATCCCCAGTGGAAATGATTCAGCAGTGTGGAAAAAAATTAATAGGCTCCTCTAAGAAATTCTCTTTCAAAATCTGTTGAGAAAGGAAGGAAGCTAGCACAGGAGAAGAAATTTTCTGTTTTGATTGCCTGGAAGATCTAAATGATCTTTTCATTCATCGAGAGGGGAGGTGTTTCACAAAAGCTGAACAACACTGATCCAAAAAGCCTTTTATTATTCTACCTCGCTCAGTTCAAAAACATGCATCGTGATACCTCATCACTACATAAGGAGTTTCACTAAACTATGGTCTGATGTTAAGTGCCTTGATAAGCACAACTTAATTCTTGGGGAACAGGGACAAATGATGGTTAAAATAATGATTAACATGATTTCTTGTGGTGACCTCCAACATGATTTTTTTTTAATGATGCTAAGCAGAGGTGCCGTTTTGCAACGGTTCGTTTTGCTCCTGCATAAGCAGAAACTAGAAAGCTGCTGTCTCTTTCTGAGCCTGATGGGGAATTCCATCACCCTAAGCAAGATGCAGGGCTCAAGGAAAATGAGAAGTGACTCGTGCATTGATCACAAGACCGAATCCTGAACGTTTTGAGGCTTGGTTTCAGTTCTGCTGTTGACTCTGTGTAGTGCTGGGCAGCTGTTACATCACAACTATTGCTGTTTGACGAACTGGCGGAGGGAGAAGTTACTTCGCGATGGCAACTATGACTAAAGTTGTGACTTCTCCTTCTCTTAGAAGATTGCCCCGAAGGACAAAACCAGAAATTTCGCACTCAAGAGAGCAGTCTGCCTCCAAAGTCACCCAGTGTAAGAGAATCTTTGTGGGCTCTCCTTTGCTATGACTGGGGTTCATGATCTTTAATGTTCTTGTTAATGATGGATTTACCAGGTTTGAGAAGCATGTAAGCAGCTACTGCTTTTCCAAAATCTGAGCACTTTGTGCAAAATTTGCCCTCCAAAAAGGGTGAGCTCTGAACAGCAGAACACTTACGGTGGTTATTTCTCCATCTGTGCCTAGAAACTTCTGTTAACTTTCTGGCCTTCATCTCCGGGTGTGGATGTTTTCCAGTTGAATTGTCTGCAGTATTACTGTTGGTACAGGAAACAGAATCCCAAATTACAAATGGGAGAGAATAAAGATGTGAAAGAGATGTATTACCATCCTGCACACACAGTAGTGGACAGCCCAGAAATGAACATGCTGTCCTTCATTCTGCAGCCCAAGCAGATGCAGGAAGCTAGCTGTACGCAGTGGACTGCTGTCCTGGATGAGGGTTTTGGTAGCGAACACCCGTTCTTGGACATCTGAAGGCATATGTTCCCATTTTTTTTCTCCTTCATTTAAATGTAAAATGATTCATTGCACAAACAAGTCAGAGAGGAGAAATGGCCGAGCTTATTTGGGTGGTCTGCAGCCTTTTACCCTGCAGAGGCCAGGTGCAGTGCATCAGCCTCAAAACGGGCCACATTTGCAGAGCAGGTTTGCACTACCTGGTGCTAACATTGATCTGATCTTCAGAGGAATCCAATTCATATTTGTTTGGATTTTTTTCCACTTCAAGGAGTGTGGCTTAGCCAATGAGGAGCTGGCAGAAAAGGAGCGGAGGAGGATGAAGGACTGCTTTGAGCGTTACCGAAGGTCTGGACTTTAGTAAGCAGGAGTAATTTAGACGTACCCGTGTGACTTAACTGATTAGCTTGCTGTATGTACTTCTTTTCTGTCTTATCCCCTGTCCCCAGGCTTGGAGAGGGCATAAATTCATTACAGGTCTTCAGAGGCTCATGCTTCTAGCTGAACTGGTTGAGACTCCTGTTTTAGTACCAGAGGTAGCCAAGACAGCAATGATTGCATTCGCTCTGGACCATGCAGATGGTTCCACAGCAGGGTAGTGGGGGTGGCTCCAAAGAATTGCGAGTTTAACAAATTCAGTAGATTTCTCCTGTGCGAGTGAAATCTGACATTCACTGACCATCTGACGTACTGCTGCCATTCAAGACCAAGCTCCCCCGACTGCGAATGGGAGATTTCCACCCTCTGTTCTCTCCAAATGCTCTTTTGAAGGCCCGTTCTCCAAATGCGTGGTGTCTTCCCTGCCTGTAAAACAGGGACCTTAGTTCTAGCACTAGATAGAAGTGCTCCTAATGGCACGGTACGTGACTCTTCTGACTGTTGACAATACTATTTTTATTAAAGAAAGGACTTTGGGTAGGATTTCTCAGCTTCTTCAACTGAGCATCAACAATACACCACACTTCAAGAAATGTAACGACGTCTTCATCAATTTAGACCAATTCTCTTTACCCTATGCTTGCTACCCGTCACAGCTTTATGTTGGGTGTGTGAGCAAACCATCACGTCCAATTAAACACTAAGTGGATTAATACATGCTGAACCTGCCCAGTAAACTCCCCAAAGCATTCAAATGCCACTTGCTTGCGGAAAACATCCGCTAAAAGTGAAATGTCATCTTGTTTTCAGAAAAAGAGCGATGCGACGGGTGCTGAAGGACAGACACCACGAGGCCGACTGGGAGAACACCACCGGCAGCGACAACACCGACACCGAAGGCTCCTGAGCGCGGGAGCCGACCTGCGAGGGAAACGCCAGCCCGGGCCGGGGGCGGCCACGGCCTCCGTGTTTCTCTCTCAGTGGACTTAGATTTTTAAAGCCATCGGAACAAATATTTATCAAAAGTTCGTGTTTGTAACGGGACGCTATTTTTTAGCTCTGACGTCCCCTCATCCATCTCTATCTTCGAAGTGCAGTGATGCGGGTAATAAACAAAAAAACAGGATTTAAACAGCTGAGGGCCCAAAGCCCCGAGGCTGCGTGTGCAGTGCCCGCTCCGTGCCTGACGAGGCCCGGGCTGAGCTGCTCTTTAATTGAAGGCGGCTCCCTGGCGCGACGCCCCTGCGGACCGGGGAGGCCCCGCTCCGGGCCGGAGAGGCCTCGACCCGCGCAGGGAGGAGGCTGCCGGTCCCAGCGCCCGCCGGGCCGGGGCCG
This sequence comes from Nipponia nippon, assembly GCF_047370975.1. Classification (NCBI taxonomy): domain Eukaryota; kingdom Metazoa; phylum Chordata; class Aves; order Pelecaniformes; family Threskiornithidae; genus Nipponia; species Nipponia nippon. The sequence goes on from NW_028262332.1 coordinate 9,769,190, forward strand.
CTGCCCGGTTGCCGTGGCCCGCCCCCGACATGGCCGCCGCCGCCTCAGCGCCCGCCCTCCCCGCGCGCCTGCGCCAGCGCCATGCAGCGCGCGGCGCGGGCCTTGGCCGCGGCCCTGCTCCGCGCCCCGCCGCCGTGGCGGCCCCGCCGCCCCCCGCCGCTCCGCCGCCCGCCCCGCCGCCCGGCCTGCAGCTCCGCCGCCCCGGGGCAGCCGCGGGCCACGCACTATCGCCTGGTGTACACCTGCAAGGTGGGCGGGGGCGGGCCGGGCGGGCGCGGCCGGGAGGGCCGGGGCGCCGCGGGCTGAGGTGAACGGCGCTTCCCGGGGAAAGGTCGCCTTCTCCGGGGCGCGGCGTCCGTGGAGCGTGGTACCGCAAAGCTGCACGGCACCGTGACGCGATCCAGCCGCCTTGCAGTAGTTAGAGGTGAGGGAGGGGGAAAGAAGCCTTTTGATCAGGTAAATAAAGCGGTTTTCTCTTAAAAGGTCCAGAAGCTGCAACTACCGCGGTCATAAAATCCACGCTGTTTGCTTTGTAGGTCTGCCAGACCCGGTCAGCAAAATCAATTTCCAAGTTAGCCTACCACAGCGGGGTGGTGATAGTGAAGTGTCCGGGCTGCGGGAACCACCACGTCATCGCCGACAACCTGGGCTGGTTTTCAGATCTGGAAGGAAAGAGGTAGGTGTGCCGCGCTCTTGGTCAGGAAGGGAAGGGGCTGCCGAGCTGTACCCGGATCCTCCGCAGCCTCCTACGTTATTTCTTTGATGCTTTTGAAACGTGGTTCAGAGAAAACCAAAGTTTTTGCTGGGTATAATTCTGTTTCATTCAGTTTCTTAAAGCACACAAACTGAGCTTCGTAATCTCCTGTAATTTGACCGTCGCTACCTAGGATCCAAATAAAGGGTGTAAAGCTGCGACAGGAGCTGTGTGGCGCACAGGCATCCTTGTTGGCGTCAGCGGGTGAATTACTGCCTGTGGGGTTCTTCTGTTCTCCCTCAGGCTTTATCAAATCACTGCCAGGTTTCCCTGGCCAAGCGTTTCAAACGTGTAGACCCATCTGCTGCTGAATTTCAGTGATTTCTAACTCCCTGAGATACCTTTAAAAATTTCTGTTTAGCTATAATTGCTAAATTATTGATCCTAATGGATGAAAATAGTCTCAGAAGGTTTGGGTGGTTGTATCTGCTCCCTAAATTCTTTATGGAGAAACACCGTGGCGATGCTCATGTGTGATTCACTGCGTAGCTTAACCCTGAGAGCAAAGCGTGAGAGAGCAAGCCTGCGCTTGGCTCTTAGGTCTGGCCTTTGCTGTAGTGTCACTGTTGGTTTTCAAATCGCTGTTAAGGAATATCGAGGAAATCCTGGCAGCCAAAGGGGAGAAGGTGAGACGTGTGGCTGGCGAGGAAGCCTTGGAACTGCTTCTGGAAAACGTGGCAGATACCGGGTCTCCAGGTCAGCCCACGGAGAGAGAAAGCGGGGAAGCCCCCCCAGAGACTGACGGCAAGGGACAGACCTGACGAATGGGATTTGTGTCGTTCTGCTGATGGCAAGAGAGACTCTTAACCTTTATTCCCTGATTTCAATGGGAAATTTCTATGTTTAAAATAAACTCAGGCATTGGTCTTTCTCTGTTGTGTGTCTTTGTCTTGTGTAGTTTTGCCTCTGATCAAGCTGGTTTTGCTTTTTGATCAAGTTTTTAGAGACGGAGCGTGGATATTTTTCCTGGTGCTTGTTTTGCTGACTTTTAGGCAAGTCTCAGTGCTTCAGCAGTGTCAGGAGCCGTGCTTGGTTTTGTGCTGAGAAGGGAGCTGGTAATTCTTTGTCTGTGTGCTGTGGCCTGGGGAGCTGCAGCTGCAGCTGGAGGCCTTAGTGATGTCTCCTGGCCTGGCCCAGGTGTGGCTCCGCTCTCTGGTTGCAGAGCTGGTGGAGGTGCAGAGCAGCTGAGCAGAAGAGGCAGTTGGTACCACCTGAGGAGGACGTGCCCTCACCCTGTGTGAGTTTGCAGAGCCAAAAGGACCCTGCAGGAGGGTCGGATCGCTGGCTCTTACTGCAGTCACGAGCTCCTTTTTCCTTTCCCTTGCCATCTTCCAGAGTTTCGCTTCTGCGCCCCTCGCCATCAGGGCTGAGTCTTCTCTATTTGTGGGTTACAGCGTGAGCCGCCCTGTGGGAGCGTCAGCCCCTGCGCGCGGGAATCCCACTCGGGGCGGTGAGTTGGCGAGCGGCTCCCTGGCGTTGGGGTTACACAACTTCCTTGGTGGTGAGGGGGAGGATGGGCATGAAGGCAAAATTAATATTTGTGAAGCATGTTGGAGATAAGTAGAGCACCTAGAAAGTTGTCTTAGAGTTACTTGACAGACACTGAGGTGCTTATTAACACTACTGCTGCATGTTAAGATCAGTTAGAAGAAAAAATAATAATTTAATAAATGAAAAACGTAGGTTTTTACCAGCATATAACACTCGGGTAGCGATGAATCGGGCAGCGAGGTGATCGTACTGCACTTTGTTAGGGCTTGCTTCCTCTGCCTGCGTGAAAGTTTAACTTCTCTCGAGGTCCATTAGCCTGAAGCACAGCGAAGTATCTGCTTTCTTATGGTTTCAGACTTGGAATCAAAGAATAATTCAGGTTGGAAGAGACCTCTGGGGGTTTCTAGTCCGACCCCTTGTTCAGAGGGGGATGCTCAGGGTCTTGTCTTGAATATCTCTGAGGATGGAGATCCCGCAACTTCTTTGGACCCCTGTTCTGGTATTTGACCAATCCCATAGTGAAAAAACCCAACACCTAACTGAAATTTCTTTGGTTTCAGCTTCTTCCCAAACACTGTGCGCTGCTGAGGAGCGCCCGTCTCTCTGCTCTCTGTGCCCTCCCATTAGCGAGCTGTAGAAAGCAGCAAAACCCAGTCCCCCGTAGCTTTGTGTCTCGGGGCTGAAGAAACCCAGTTCTTTCAGCCCAGCGTGGCCAGGCGCTCGTGGTCCTTAATCAGCCCAGTGTTCAGTGAGGCCGTTGCATGTGTTAATGAGTATTAATGAGTTTACTTCCTTCATCTGAAGTGTTCATTGTCATTTTATACGTGTTGCATTATAAGCACGGGGCAGAGCGACAGGAAAGTAGTCATGTTTTCCTGTTGGTACATAAGTTCGGAGTGATGAAATGGCGTTGAGGGGCAGGAGCTTCATCTGTCAGCCAGCTTGTGCGCGACCAGGTCCTGGCGAAATGCGGAGCGCTCTGAGGCAGCTAGATGCTAGAGTGATCCATGTATTGATTAAGAAACAGGAGTCTTGCATCTCGGAGCATTGCTGCGTGCTCAGCCCGTGGCAAGTTGCTGGCCTGTATTAGCACTCTGCTGGAAGAGTTGTTTTATTACATTTTTCCTGAAAATCAGCATTCTGCTCCCATCGCACTAATGCCTTCGATGGGGTGGAACAGAGCAGCTGTTGCAGGATCCGCATTGCCTCAGAAACAGTTCATTTACAACCTGATTTTTTTTTTATACTGTTTTCCTTACCTTTCCTACCTGTTCCTGTGCCTCAGCTACAGAAAGGTGGTGCTAGTTTTTGCTGTGTTACAGTAAAAACTGTAGCAAAGTCTGTGCATGTTGGCTGTTACCGGATTTTAGCGTTTCCCCAGTCGAGGCGCCGCTGGCACTAGGTGTGCCGGGGGCAGGACAGCCTGCCTGGCTCTGCAGCACCCAGGTCTGAGGACGGAGGGCGGCGTATTTGTGCTGCTGCTCTGAAGGTTCAGGCCCACATCATGGCCAGAACAGGAGGCAGCAGATTACAGGGAGCGGGCAAATCGTCAGGGTGAGGGGCTGGCGCTGGAGCGCAGGGAGGCCGCTGCTCGCTGTTGCCCGCGAGGGCTCTGCAGCAGGCGGGGGGCGTAGGGCGTGCAGCCCCCGGGGCTGAGGCTGCAGTTTTGCAACAGCACGGGAAATGGGTGCTTCTCCTGATAAAACATTCTGGGGCTTTCAGCTGGCAGGGGAGGGGGTTGCAGTTATGCGAGGGAATTTGCATATAATGCAGAAGGGTTTGCTGCTAATAGGTTGCAGGTGAAAAAGGAATTTTGTGCTGCTTTTTGAAGTGGGTTTTTCTGAAAAATGTGTCACAGGGAAGTGTGTCTGTTCGTGAAAGAGAACAGCGGTGAGCACGCTTTGTCTAGGAGGAGCCCAGCAGACCTTGCTTTAGCCAAAGACGAGGGAGCGGGAAGAAGAGAAGCAGCCTTTCTTCTCAACTGGAGGCGCGTCAAGATGGGAAACAAGTGAGGTGAAGGCCTGGTGCAGCAGAGCAGAGGAGAGCGACGAAGGGGCAGCTGGCCAGGGTAAATCTTTGCGGCACAGAGGGGAGACGGTGATTTCAAGGAGGGGGCAAAGCAGCGTTCGCAGGCTGGGCGGCAAACATAACGCTGTTTGCACCTTCCTTGAACACTGTGGCTGTTAAGGAATGGATCCTGTTCCTGAATCCTGTACATGAGAGCTTTTCTGCAAAAACGGCAAATACTTTGCCTCTTGTTTTCTGCCTCTTTGAGCAAATCTTCCTTTGGTAGTGCAGCCCAATTCCAGAGTTAATCCGCCCGGTGTGGGACCCTGATGGGTCGCGTCTGTTAGCTGCGGAGGTTACTGGTGCTCTGGCCCGCACTCAGCGGGATGGCGGTGGTGTTTGGTGAGGGGGGTTGAGGTGGGGGCCCTGTGGGGTGGGGAGAGGCTGAGGGAAGGCCCAAAGCAGGGGAGGCTGGGAGTGCAGAGGTTCGGTGGCTGGGGCTACCAGACAGAACCCCCTGCTGCTTTTTTGCTACCAGCGTGCGTGAGCGTGTTGCGTGCGCTGCGCAGGACTGCGCCTCTGCTGCCTTAGGCAGCGATGGCGGTTCTAAACCCCGCCAGGCCGGGTGTGCTGGGGAGGGCTCCGCTGTACCCACCAGCCGCTTGGGAGCCTCTCCAGGGGATGCGCCCGCCTCGCTGAAGTGGCAACTGGGCAGCTACGTTTCTTTTCCTGTAGCAGCAGCGCGGGCAGCGAGGAGGGGCGCTGCGGGCTGCGAAACGCATCGCTGCTTATTTGTGCTGCTTGCATAGGGTCGGACAGGTCGGTTCTGGGCCTCCACATCCTACTGTAGCGTAGGCAGAGGCACAGCCGGGCTAAGCAAGCCTCCACTCAAACCTGCGTGCACGTGTCTACGCTGCGTCCCTGGGCTGGGATATTCAGTGCAGGGACGGCCGCACCTGACTGCAAAGCCGTGCAGGAGTTAACCTGGCCCGTGGCTGTGTCCTGGCCTGGCGGGGTCCCGGGAGGTTGCTGGGGGGAGCTGCTGGAAGCCGTCCAGCTCCAGACTGAACTTCACAGCGCCTGGGTGCTCCGGGCCAGCGTATCCCTTCCCGCAGGCCGGGAGCCCTTCCAGCCAGGTGAAGCTCAGTGACGGCTGGAGCAGTAACAGCACCAGGCTCTGGGGAGGGGTGAGGTAAGTGCGGAGGCTCAGCCCTGACGTGACTTAGCCGATGAGCAATGCAAAAATCCCCACATCAGCCCAGTCTCGCAAGTTGCCTCTCAGGGCATGGGCACAGCTGAGCGGGAGCGATCGGAATCTTGTGTTTCTGCTGGTTTTTTGTGGTTTTTTTTTTTTAAGAGTTCCTCTTCACCTTCAGGCCTGCACCAGGGACAGCACCCTGCTCCGTAGTAACTCACACTTTACAGTTGCAGCAGCGCTCAGCAATCCAAAACTGAGAAGCAAGTCCGTCCACGTTAGCGCTGCACAGGCCCCGGCAATCCCGCCTCTATCCGGCGGGTGTCAGCACCGGAGAGCCCGTCCCGATGTGGGACCAGGCTCTGCTGGCCTGGGTGCCTTGGCAGCGCGGGAGAGGGGCGGGCTGCACCCTGGCTGCGACTGCAGAGCAGTGGCCGTGGTGGGCTGTGAGCGGCTCTGGCGAGCCCGTTGTAGCCATTACCTCCTGCTCACAGGGGCTCTTTCTCTCTCGTAGGCGCTCTGAGAGAGGGAACATTTACTGGAGCGTGTGTGCTCCCTTCCCAGCTGCTGAGGACAGAGTGAGACCGCAGGTGAGACCCCGTCACTCACTCACAGGGATTTCACCTGTTCTGGGGATCCAGGCCTCTGTCCGCTGCGTACCTGGGGGCAGGGTTCTGGCCCCAGGTCCCACACAGAATTCTGGTGTCCAGGCACCGAGCGGCGTGAGAACGCCTGATGAGAACGAGGTGGTGGCTCTTCATTAATCTTTGATCAGGACTGGCAGTGGCCAGCGCAAGTCAGCCAGGCGTGGGAAGACCAGCTGTGACTTGGCTTTATCCTCACAGGGCTCAGGATCCAAAATCTGCTGCTCTCAGGCCCGCTTTCCAGCGAAGCCTAATGGCCTGCTCACGCCTGCTGCATTGGAATGAGCTGGCGCTGCTGCCCGCTGCTTTGTGAGTGTCTTCACTACGGGCTGATGCCAGGGCTTTGCGCAGCACTCGCTGCCCTCTGGGGAAACAAGACGCAGCTTTTGGGGCAGGCGCCGAGAAGGCACCGAGACGGGGCTGAGCCGGAGCCCCCAGGCAGGGCCTGAAAGGAACTCGGCCGCGTTCCTAGAGGAGGGCTCGAGCTGACCGAGAAAAGCCGGTCTTTTCTCGGCTGCTGCAGGGCTGCTTTGTCTGCTTGGTAACTTCTGGGCTCGGGCCGTTGCTGCCAGGCAGGCAGAGCCGGGGATGGCGGCTGCTGCCCAGGAGACCTGTGTGCTCGTAACGTAAAGGGGCGGGCAGGGGGTGCACACAGCCTTTTCTCAACACTTACGCGCCGTCGTGTCAGCCACCCCCCATTCCGAAGGGCCAGCGTTAGCTCTGCTGTCGGCAGAGCAGGCAGGCTGGCCCAGAAATAACGGAAATGAATTTTTGTCACTGAAGCTTAGACACAAATATTTATTAAGCACAACCCCCCCTTCCCCTTGAGCTGTATTCGTTTCTAATATATTAATTCATTTGGCAGATTATTTTTTAGAAAAAAAAAGTACCTGTGGGTTGGAAATTCCCCATTAAAATGACATTAGCAAATGCACATGTAAAAAATAAATAAGCTCATACATTCAAGTATATGGCAAATAATTAACACCTCTGAAAGCTTAACGGTCAGATTCCAGTTCACCACCTGGCTGAGAGCTGCACAGGCCTGAGCCTGCAGCCGGTCAAGTCATCCTCATCTTCAACATTTTCCTCCTCTTCCCAAACGCACGCCGGTACGTCGGTGGCTGGGCAGGTCCTCCTGTCCCTTCTCCAGAGCTCTGAGCAGCCCCTGGAAGGAGGCCGAGCCGCGGCCAGGCAGTCCGCGCGGCAGCGTAGCAGGTGAGTGCTCCCTGGTAGCAGGTAGAACGCAGCTACCCCTCCACGTGGTCAGTGCAGGCAGGTTAAGATGCCCGATGAGCAGCATCACTGGTCTAACTGCTGGTTGGAAATGTTTCCATCAAATGCATTTCGAATAGAAAGTGCTGATTTGTTCTCTATAGGAACGTATCTGCTTTGGCAGAACTCTGCTGGAGTGTCTCAAGTCCAAGATAGCCTGTCTGGTCAAGCAAAGAAACATACTCCACCTCCTGAAGTTGGATCCCTGCTCCCCTCCTCCCTGCGCTTGCTTTTCCAGCTGTTCCAAAAGGGGAAGGAATGAAAGTAAATGCAGACCCTTGGCGCGTGTGTGTGGGGTGGAGCCGGCTTCCCCACCAGCACCCTGCTCTGCAGCTCCCGCGAGGCCCCGCTACTGCAGACGGAGGGGGCAGAACAGGAGCGCCGTGCGAGGGCAGCTCTGCCGGGGCCTGCGGGGACGGGGAGAAGCTCAGCACTGGATTGGGGAGGGAAGGGCCTTTACCTCTGACTGCTGTTGGACACGGAAGGGAGGAGGGGATGGTTCTGCTCGCTCTCCTGATGAGCCGTGGCCAGAAAACGGTGCCGGCTCTCAAAGCAGGTCATTGCCAAAAGCGGGCTTCTGCCTCGGGTGCACTCACCTGCACGCAGGAGAGTCCTGCAGGAGACTTCTGGCTCAGCGGCACCAGAGGCAGGGAGTTGCCCACGTTTGCCTTGTGCTGAACGGATGGGCAGAGACTTCCCTTCCTTCCGCCCTTCCCAGGCACAGGCCCCTGCCTCGGGGCTGCGCTTCGGGCTGCACGGCTCTTCTCTAGAGGTACCCAAATCCCACCGAAGCTCAGGGTGGGCAAGGCTTTGCTCCTGCTCAGGAGCTCCCGGCCCAGCTCTGCACAGGACTGCAGCTGGGGAAGCGGAGGGGGTGTCGCAGGGCTCGCTGCGGAGTCCTAAAATAAACTTTAAGGTGTGGGGGACCATGGCTGCGGCTGGGGCGGGGGTGAGGTTTAAAAGGACCACTGGAGCCTCTGACTTGGGCTCATTTCCTCCTGTAGAAAGAACAGAGCTGAGCAAGACGTTCCAGGGAAGAATCCGGAGCAATTTGTGTCACCTCGTGATGCAGGCAAGACAGGAGGACTTCAAAATGGAAAAGATGCTCTTCCCTTCCCCCATTAAATTAAAAGTGTTGTGGAAATAAAAGACATCAAGGCTGGAGTTAACTACCCGCTCCGGGCTCCTCCTGCGGCTGATGGCACAGGTTCCTGGATTTTCAGGTGTTTAGCAAAGGGGCTGCCAAAGTCTCCTTCCCTCGTGCTGTGCCCAGCGTTGCAGTGGCCGTGTGTCCTAAAAACCCCTTGTTTAGAAAGCGTCCCCCGCCTGCTGGGCCTTCCTGTGGCACTGCCTGCACAGAGCAGCCAGGCGCAGGGCGGCGGAGGTGCGGCTCCTGGGAGAAGTCTGTGGTAGCGCGGGAGCGCTCGGGTTTGAAACCACCTACACTTTTTTTTTCCTTTTAAAAAACAAAATGAAACCGAAACAACCCCCCCCAGCCAAACCCCAGTTCTTAGCTGGAACCAGGCCTCTGCTGCTCCTCTCCTGCCTCCTCCTGGGCTGAGGCCAAATCTACCCGCTGCTCGTCCATGCGTTTGGCCTGGACGCGCTGGATGAGGCTGAAGAAGTCTTCGTCGGGCATGGTGGGGCCGCGGGGGATGGAGTCGGGTGGTGCGCAGCGCTGGTCATCTATCCTGGAGGACTGCGCGGGGAGGAGAACAGGCTTTCGGACTGAGCGCTAAGACAGTCCCGTCATGGAAGTAAAGGGCTGGGGGCAGTGCCCAAGAGGTGTCCGGAGCACGTGCTCCCCGTCAGGGCGCAGGGCAGCGGCACCAGCAGCGCCGCACCCCGCTGCGGGCTGCAGCGTGAGGGAAGAGCAGCGACCCAGGGCAGGGCTGCGGGCGCTGCCTGGAAGGCGGGTTCTGCAGCCACCCTCCCAACCTGGGGAGCGGTGACAAAGCGCAGCCCTCGGTAGAGGGGAAAAAGAAGGACCTGGAGGCAAAGACGAGGGCCTGCCTGGGTGCCCAGGGCTGCGGGTGGGCAGCTGCTGGTCACAGCCCCTCCCGGCAGGGCAGGTGGGATAGGGGATGGCGATTTGCCCTGTGTGGGAGAAACTATTGTGTCCCCTCCCGTACCTGACACTTCATGAGCATGTTGAAGAACTCATCCCCGGGCTCCTGGGCGTCCCCCTCCACACGCAGGTGCCCCAGGTTGTTGTGTGTGATCCGGAGGCCTGGCAGGTTGCCCACGTTGGCACGCTGGTCATCCAGCCGTCTGCTCTGGGAGCTGGCGATGAGATCGAAGAATTCCTCCGTCTGCGGAGACGCCATTAAGGAGGACTGTGCTGTGAGCAGGGAAGAGGAGCACGCAGCAGGGTCACGGCTCTGCCTGCTCGTGCCTGAGCTGCAGCTCTGCTGTCTGCAGAAAGCCCAAATCCCCCTCCTCACCAAACTGCTCTTGAACCACCCGGGCTGCAGCTGAGCCTTACGCTGTAGAGCATGCTGGCCTCGTGTGTGACCATCGGCATCTCCTTCCACCCCGCGTGGGGGAGCACGAACAATCCCAGTGCCGGCAACACAAGTGAGCAAAACCCTACTGTCAAAGCCACAAGTGTTAGGGGGAGCAAAACCCACTGCCCCATCTTGCAACCACTCACTCCCACTCCTAAAGGCCGGCGCCACAGCACAGCCCTTAGTACCTGCCTCCCAAAAAGGCCTTGGGCTGCATCCCCGCCGTTGCCCTGCACGAAGGGCGAGCAGGACCGGCTGCGAGGAGCCTGCCTGCACACAGCTCCCGGCCCAGCAGCCAACGCCTTCAGCGGGACCCTCTGCCCTGCCTTCCCTGCGGGAAGCAGAAAAGCTCCTGTTCAGCGGAGCTGCAGTTTCCATTTCCAGCTGGAGCGCAGCTCCCCCAAGGGCCTCCGGCACGCTCCCTGGCCAACAAACTTCTTAATCGAACACATCCAATTTATGGGGCTGGGCTGTGAAAACAGCCCAGTACGCACCAGAGCACGCCTCCCGCACCAAGCCCACCACACACACGCAAACCCATCAGGCAGCACAGGGGGAAAGCAGGTGCCTTGGCAGGGTAAGGAGCAGAACCTCATGTACACATCTCCCGCTGCCGGACCTCCCGTGAGGGGCTCCCTGCTCTGTGCTGCGCTTCAGCCAGCTCCTGGAGGGCACCAAAGGTGCCACCTCAGCCCAGACGATCCAGTGCCCTGATGATAACCAGCAGCGGTTAATGAGCGATTGCTGTTGTTTCCAGCACAACTACAGGCAGCTTCTGCTGCTGCTTCCGCTCGGATTTCCACCTCGAGCCAAGAGGCACCGCTGTGCGAGGGCCAACCCGCACCTCGCTCGGGGCACAGGGCTGGGCGGGCACGGGCAACTGCGGGCAAGCACAGAGCTCCTGAGCGCTTGCATGGCTCAGCGACGGGCACCCTGCGTGGTCCCGAGGGCCGGGTGTAATTACAGGCAGGTAATCAGCAAAGCCCAGGCCTGGCTAAGCCGCTCACCTGGCGGCACATCCTTCCCAGGCCCCCCAGGAGCCCGGCCTTTTTGGGCCAGCTCAAGCAGAGGCGCTGCCGAGGCGAGCCCTGCAGACGCTCCGGCTGTCCCGAGCCGCAGGACCTGCATCACAGCACGCGTGAGGTCTGGTTCTTCTCATCCCGCAGAGCAGAGCAGAGCTGAGCCAGCCTGGGCTCAGTCTGCCGGGGAGGGGCTGGCACGAGCTGGCAGCAGGGGGTCCCAGTCCAGAACCCACACACCTAATCTCTACTCTGTAAACCCTCGGCGGGAGCATCCCACCCAGACACCCAACGCGCCTGCTGCTTTCCAGCCGTGGGGGTGGAGCGCTGGAGGAGCCATCGGGCCCCGTGCGGCTGGAGCGCAGCCCTGCGCAGGCAGTGACCCCAGCCTTGGCGTGCCTGCACCGGGCGGCATCGCCTTGGCACCACCGAGGGGCTCACGCCGGGCAGAGCAACAAGGGGACAAAAGGAGGATTTTCAAACGCAGCACACGAGCAGTGCCGGGACCTGGGCAAAGCGAGTGAGTCAGCCCCCAGCCCTGGAAACGCCTCTCGGGCAGCGCTCAATGGAAAGAGCCCGTTGGCTCCTGGCAGCTGCTGGGCAGCGAAACGCTCCCAAACAACAGACGCTGCGCTCGGGACAGGGACAAACAAAAGAAAACTGTAAGAAGCCCAGCCCAACGGGTGTTCCCGTCCCAGTGAGCACACAGCGCTTGAGGAGAGGGTGCCCTGAACCTCCCGACACAACGTGCTCTTTTTAGAGCCCCAGCTCGCGGAAACACATAAAAATCTCAGTGCTGATGCAAAGATGAGTTTCTTCCCCTTCAGCTCACAAAGAAATCTTGAAAATAACATGCCGGGAAGGCTCAGAGGCCAAAGGAGAGCTGAACAGAACGTGTGCCTACTTGTACATTCTTTATAAAGCTTCGTATTTTAAAGTCATTCTCCTAAATTACACAGCTGTTACAGCCAAATGCACTTCTGTATCAGAAAAGTGTATCTTGAAAAACTGATGTTCATTTCCACCCTATTTTTAGAAGATAAAAACCTGCTCACCTCACAGCCAACCTGCTGTCCTGCCGCAGCCTGACCTTCTCTGCGCTGCTCTGCTCTCGCTGCCGCTCCAGCCCCTGCTCCTGGCACCTACTTCTCCGAGCAGCCTTGTGCTGCGGCTCTTGCCGCGCTCGGAGGGATGTCAGGGGTCTCCTCGTCTCCTGTTTGTACTTCATGTTCATTTGGAAACCGATAAACAAATCCACCGGTTCACATGAAGTGCTTTTGAGCCCTTTGTGATGGTGCTTAAGCGTGCAAGTGTGACCTGCACATTTTAGTCTTCTCTCCAGCTTGGTTTATACAAAGGACCTCAACACCGTATCATAAAAAAAAGACATGAAACCGAAGCAAACACAGACCTGACCTGCCTTTCCTGTCCCATCTATTTGTCAGACAGCTTCCTCAATTTATCCCTGTTCTTCCTACGGGTGAGCTAGCTGTCTGCCTGCTGGAGCTTCCTACTGTTTATCCATCCTTCTGGCTTCTCTGTTCTTACGCAGCACCTATCACCACAGCATCCAAGAACTGTACAAAATCCAGAAGTTTTTTTCCTCCATGGCAACGCTTTAACTTGCCTGTGGAAGCCCCCCCAGCCCTCTGCACGCCCCAGCTCTCCAGGCTCTTACAAGGCTCCCCCAGTAATGACCATGAGCATCTTCCTCCTGGAGCTGCTGGCAGAGGCAGAAGGCCTCGTGCCAACCTCACTGTTCAGAAGGCCAGACCTTCAAAAGATCCGTACTGAAAAATCCCAAGTATATTTTGCATTTCTCTTGCTGGTTTACTCTCCAAGCCTTCATTCATATTCTCCAGCCTTTCCCTCAGCAACCACTAACATAAGAATGTTTCTTTCTTCCTTAAATGATGGAGATTGCCAAAGAACAGCTAAGTTCAGAGAGCTGAGGTTTAGGGAAAACATCACAGGATTCACAGTAAACCCATGACAGCTGGCCACACCACGGGAGCAGCATCGCTCCCATAGTAATAGTGACTTAGAAACACATCGGTGCTTACATATCCGTTCTTCCAGGGCAGGGACCGGTGTGGCAGCTGCCTCTGCAGCCTCCGATGGGCATTCTTCCAACGGGCAGCGCTGATCATCCATCCGGTTGCTCTGGAACTTGCTCAGCAGGTCAAAGAAGCATTCCTCATCCGACGGGGTCCGGTTGATTTTCTGGAAGGACAGTAAAATACAGAAGAGAGTCACAATGCCCCAAACAGCTCCCTGTCTCCAATCGCTCCGTTTGGCGTGGCCTCAGCAACGTGTCGTGCCCTCTCCTGGTCTGTTCAGGGGCCGGCTCCAGGCTGTGGCCACAGCTTGCCAAGCCCCGCAGTCTGGAGCCTGCCGGGGTCACTGCTACTTAGTCTCTCTGTCCTCCTGGCTCTGAAATAACCTCTCCCTTTTTCTCTTGCCACCCTTCGGTGTGGACAATCTAACACCGTCCTCCTAGAGGAGGCCACAGGCAGAGCATCACAAAGGTCCCCTCTCCCGCAGGGACCCCCGAATGGGAACGGGGTGAAGAGCTGCTCTGCGACTTGTGCTCCATGGAGAGCTGCAGCCCCTCCAACAGCTCACTCGCGCTGTGGCCGACCCCAGAGGCTCTGGGCACTTCTGCAGACCAAACCAGAGCCCAGCTCCTACCAGCGAGCGGATGAGCCTCGCGCAGAGCAGCCTCCGCTGCTGCAGGGCATCCTGAGCGCTCAGAACAAACCGGAGGCTGAAAGGGAAAGAGGGGAGGAAAGGGGACAGCATTCATCCTGGCCCAGCTCCACGGGGAAGAGGAGCTTCTGGGCTGGCAAAGGGGTGAGCTCAGAGAGGGACCATGGTCAGGAGCGCGAGGGACGAGGGGGAACCGTGCGGACGCCCTGGCTGAAGCCCTGTCCTGTGCCCAGCTGTGGCTCAGCTCGAGCTCGGGCACGCCAGCACTCAGCCGTCCTCTCTAACCAGCTAAATTTAACCTTTACAGGCCACTGCCCCCCACACTCCCAGTGCTTCTTTTCGGTGCTCCTGTGTCCTCAGCACACCACTTGTAACAGTCACCGAGCTGCAAATGACACAAAATGATAGTTTTTCAGGAAAACAGTTCTTGCACGAGAGCCCCAAATAAGCACCTTGCACTAGACAGTGATATATTTAAGTCGCACTGCAGAAGGTTCACGTTCAAGGCAGCCTTTCAAAAGCACCGTGTTGTGTCCAATTCCAGTGCAGAGAGGGGCTGGGTGCCCCGTGCTGGGAGAGCGAACCCGGAGTCCTGCTCTGGAGCAGCCGGTGCAGTAGGAACAGCCGATCTTTCCAAGGAGCCACTCAGAACGGGATATAAAATTAGACAGCGATAAGAGGGGCATCTGCCAGGCTCAGGAAGGGTCCCTGTGTGCTGAGCTGGTCCCACCTGATGCTGGAAAAAATACCACAACAGAAACGAACCCAAAACTCCTACAACTGGATCTGCCTCTCCTGAGCTACCTTCCAGCATGGGGCTGGGGAAGGCCAGCCTGGGACGGGGCACCGGGTCCCTCCTGGGAAGCAGCACACCCCACCGGAGAGAGCCAGCCGGGAGCGCCAGGCCTTTCAGCGGGGAAAGGGATCCCCTTGGCCATGCACGAAGCAAAGCCCCTCTCTCAGCTCTGTCAGTGGCCACCCTGGGCGGCCAGGAGCCCTCCCTCTCCTACCACATGCAGTGCCGTTCCCAGCAGAGAGCTCTTCACCGGGACAGAGGCACGCGACGCCCTTCAAGGGAGGGCTGGGCTGGGGAGAGCCTTGTGCTGACAGGGTTAAAGCCGCAAGTTGGATTCAGTAAATGAAGGGAAACAATTTTCCCGTGTGCTAAGCGAAGCAGATGAGATGCACTCAGCTTCTATTTAGGGCAGCGTCAAAATTAGCAGCGGGCCAGAGAGGAACATTAGCAATGTGGGAGCTGATCGGGGAGGGGAAAAACCCCTCTCACCTCTTTCCACGTGCCGATCCGCTAATGAAACAGTGGCTCGGACAGACCCTCTGAACCATCGACAGTTGCACCTTGGAAATCAAAGCTTGCTTGGGCTTGAACCAAGGATGAACTACATCTCTCACAGCTCTGCTATGTTGGCTTGCGTGACCCAAATTTCAGGCTAGAGGAGGAAGCCGGCTCATTCACACCAAACCTCCCTCTAGCTTCCCCGCAAACGCACAGAGTAAATCAGAGCAGTCGCAGGTCCACAGAAGAACTTTTGCCTTGCAGAGCGTTGGTCAGAGCCCCCAGCTCGGGCTTCCCCCGGCAGAGACCAGATTCCCCTGGGGCCCATCCTGCCAGGGACCCTGCAATTTCCCGTGTCAGGATCTCTGCTCAAAACGTGCCCGGGAGAGGAAAGGATGCTCTGAATCAGTTGGAAGAGCAGCCGGTGCATGCGAAGCGCGGGACAGGGCTGGCTGCACGCCTGAGTGCCTCCCAGTACGGTGGTACCCGGAGGGGCAGGAGGCCGGTGCCCGTGGGCCAGCGTTGGGGCTTGCACGTGCTGCGCCAGCCCGGGACATGGGGAGCCGCAGGGCCTGCAGCAGCACCCGCGGACGGCAGGCTCCCTCCAGCGCTGCCCCAGCCAAACCGCGCCCCAGGCCCGCACCTCTCTAATTAAAATGCCCAAATATGACAAGGCACGGAGCACTTGGCTCCCTCCACCTGCAGCCTGCTCCTGGCCCCGAGGAACGAGCTGCAAGGGCAGATGGATGTGCAATCACACCCTGGGGCCCACCGTCTGCTGCCGAGCTGTGCTTGCCCAGGGCTTGGCACATCCAGGACGGTCAGGAGGCTTCCCAAGAGCCAGGGCATCCCCTAACGGGGCTGAGCAACAGTCCTGTGATAGCACAGACACAAAACAACCAGTCACCACGGGCCCAAGACCCAGAGCCCTAAATGGTTCCTGGGCAGCAGCTTTGGTTTCCAGCCCCGAGATCACTTCTTACCCCACGGCTGGTGTCTCTGTCTGGCGTCATCACCCATCCTCCATCTCTAGCACCGCAACTGCCCAAATTCCGCCGACAGTTATCTTCCTCCGGTTCGCCAGCCTCCATCACGGGCAAAGCCGCAAACCAACCCCTTTTGCACTGGGCAGAGAGACCCGGGGCTTTTGCTGGCACCTGCGGAACGGGGGCTGCTGGTGCTGCAGAGATCACCCCCACAGCAGCTTTGGCTGCAAACGTGCTCGCCCTCAGCACGGGCACAGAGACACGCATGTCTCTCCCCATGTGGGGACCAGGACACGCATGAAGCCTCTGCTCCTGCTCCCTGACCCTGGGCAGGACAGGGACGGCCACCATCCCAGGCAAGGCAGAGGCCCTGTACCTGGGGGTCAGAGCTCCCATTTTCTGAGAGTGGTATTTCCACCTGGATGCTGCCGGCTCATCGGAGAACTGAGCAACCTGGCTAAGGACAGCCTGGGAGCAGGACACGCTCACCTGAAACAGGCCTCCCTCACTGGAAGGCATCCAGGCTTTTGCATACATTTGCTGGTGGATGAGCATGCTGTTTAACCTGCCAGGTTGGATCCAGGATGTGTAAAACACAGCTGAGGTGTTGGAAAGCAAGCGAACAGCAGCTGCGGGGAGCGATGGGGAGCCTGCTGCCGCTCCTCTCCCTGCAGCGATGCCGCCCCAGGGAGCCCCGCTGCTCGGCCAGGACAGGCGGCTCTTCAGGAGGGGTCGGGGGACCCCAGTGCTGGGGCTGCCCCAAGCCCCTGCCTCTCCCAGGCTGCAGGTCGCTGCCCTGCAGAGCACAAATGCACCCTACTTCCTCTCCGATAAACTCTCACTCATGCTAAGTAAAACCTTTCACAGTCTCTGGCCAAGAAGGTCCTGGGCTGCCCGGCTCTACCCCCCAGGCACAGGATTGCAGGGCACAGACCAGCAGCTCATGGAGAAACCCCTCACATCGGCTGCTCCGGGTGTGCAGGTGAGGCCAAGGCTGAAGCGATCCCAGGCAAAGCAAAACAAAGTCAGAACGGACTCCTGTGCCTAAACCCCCTTGGCCGTTTTTCACTCCAATTCAGGAAAGCCATTAAACAAATGTAGAATGCCTAACTGCAAGAACTAAACCACTTTCCAGCTCCCAACACCTGAAGCCACAGCCCACAAATGCCCCACAGCGTTTCTGCCCTTGGACACGGCTGTCCACCGGTGCCTCTGCAGCTAGAAGAGCCTTTCTCTGACGTTCCCATTCCAGTGCCCCATCCCGCGATCGACAGAGGACATTTTAATTATTTCTGTGCTAGTTTTACATGGTGTTCCCATGCCTGAGGTCCCTGGGGGCCTGTGGAGCAGGACATGGTGCTCCCTGGCAGGCAGAGGGGCATCCTCATGCTCTGCCCCACACACACATCCCGGGCCAGAAGCCGTAAGTCTTTGGTCACAGCAGGGCAATACTGCTGGCACTGTGGCTTGGGCTTTCTGCTCCACCACACTGCTTCAGCTCCTAGCAGCACCCTGTCCCCAGTCTCGCTTCAGCATCTGAGCAGCCCATACTCACCACTGGCCCCGGCTGTGCTCCCCTGCGGTGCACCAGCACCCACTGTTAGAAATACCCTCAACCAAACGGCTCTGGCGACGGCGGCTTCTCCCACAGCTTCCTGCTGTCCCCACAGGGCTTAAAGTCAGCTCGGGTAGAGCCGGAGGGCTCCCTGGGAAGCAGCGGCAGCCAGGGCGGGATGCCGCTCTCCCCGCATTTGCTGCTGAGCCCCACCAAAAGCCTGTCTGATTGCGGCTGTGCAACAACACGCTCCCGGGTTGCTCTAGGACATGGCTCCAGAAGCCCCCAAGGACCATGGCAGATGATTTCTGCGCTGGCAGAGCCATGGCACGCCTCCCAGCAATTCCTGCCACTGCCACGTGCCAAAAGCACCTGATGTACCATGCATGGGTGAAACGTTCCCTTCGAAGGGAGCGTTGCCCAGCAGACCAAACTGCAGACGCTCTCATGAGCTACCCAAAGGGCCAAACCTTGTTCCTCTGTCAGATCAGCTTCTCTTTTCGCAGCCGGTGTCCCCACGGGCTGCTGGCCTGCCTTTGGTCCCCCACCTCTCCTCCAGGCTCAACTTCTGGCAGACCTGCCCCGATGCAGCAAGGACTCTTCAAGCTCGAGGACTGCTCACTCCAGCTTTGCCCAGCCCTCCGAGGGGGACGGCGCTGTCCTACCTGCGGGCAGGACCCGCTGCCCAGCCGCTGATGGACCTCGGCGGGTCTGGCACAGCAGATGCAGCTCAGGAGCTGCTGCTCGAAGGCGGTCTGGCTCTGGTGTGGGCCAGGCCAGGGACGAAGTGAGGACAGATGCAGGTTCAGGGATAACACAGCAGTCTTCACCGCTACTCCCACAGCAGCCCCTCAGAGAGCACTGCTTTGGCATTTAAACGTGTCCACCAATGATTCCTCCTCCTCGCCTTATTTCAGCGAGGAGACAACCTGGAGATGACGTGACTTGACCATGTCCTGCAGTGATGCAGTGGCGGAGCTGGGACGGGACCCAGTGATCTGTCCCCAGGGCCAAGCTCTCAACTGTTCTTGGAAAAATTGTGTCCCTTGTTCTAGCAGGCAGTTATCTGCCCAAGGCCTGGCAGACATTCATCCTAACACATCTGTGCCCACGTGCCATGCCTTATCTGTCTCTCCCTCTATAAACTAGATGCATCACAACTGCTTACCTCCTCGCTTTTCAAGGCAGCCGACCTCAAAATCACCAGATAGGAGGGGGGCTGGGGTGGTGCTGGTGACTGCCAGTGCTGGGAGCACTTTATCCTGGGCTGCCCCGCTGCCTGCCAGTCCCCTGCACGTGGCTTTGCTTTCTGCCCACACCACCCCAACACCCGTGGTGGGGGCCAGCACCGCTGGCGTGACCACGACCCCAAACCCCGTCACCTCGCAGGTGCATCAGGCACTGAACCAACTTCCCCACCTCATCACTTCACCTGGTGAAAGGCACTGGAGGAGAGGTTCAGAAAGAGCCTCCCAGAAAGTGGGGGGGCTGGATGAGAGGAGTGGAAGGAAACTGCTGGCCAAAAGCCTCAGCCTGTTTTACTGAGAGGTGAAATGTCTGGAGCACTGTCTCGGCTCGGGAGCGGGGCTCTCCCAGTCCCCAGCCACCAACAGCTCGGTACTGGCTGGAGTCTGATACCATCACTGTTCAGAGTCAGAAAAGCTGTTAAACTTGTCCAGTCTTTGCTGAGGACAGCACTTCCCTTTCAATACCAATCCTTAAGCACTGCTGCCACGCTCCCTCCGACAGGCAGGGCTGGCTGGCAGACACCCCGTCCTCCCCCAGTAAGCACAGCCAGGCACAGAGAACCACCAACCGTGCTCGCCACGCTCTGCTGTAAGACATCGGCAGACACCCGAGCAGCCTGTGCATTGCTTGCATCTATTGCCCAGAAAGTTGCAAAAATATCGATAATAAAAAGTTCAAACTGAAGCTACCTGCAAACTTTACAAAAACAAGCATGCACAAGCAATATCCAAGCCCTGGCCCGAGTAAATCTTCTGTATCCACCTCCTTCTCTTACCCCCAATCTAGCCTCTCATTTCAGAGGACAGAAAGGAAACACAAACAAAAAACGAGTTTTACTTACTGACCTCAGCAGCCAGCTCTTCCCCACGCTCCAGCTTTTACATGTCCACGGGCAAGAACAACCTCACCTCGCAGGGCAGAGGCTGGCGATGGGGGGCTGCCGCTTTGATGCTCTTCAGCTACTGCTAGCAGCCAGAGAGAGCTCTCCCCAGCTCCGCTCCGGCTGCGGAGCAGAGATTTATGCGGAGCGCGCAGCCATGTGAAGAACGTCGCCAGCACCAGTGACCCGCTGGGTGCGAGATGCAGCTTAAAGCGACAGCCCAGCTCGCCGCGCTCCTCCCGGAGTCGCTCCTGTGCCCTTGCACGAGGGGGTGGACCCCAGCGCAGCGCTCCTCTCTCCCTTACCTCGCTGCCACGATCCCAGTGTTATTAGATGATGCTCTTAAACACACAGTGGAGCTATGTGAATATTTAGCTTTCCTTCCACCTCCTCACCTCCTACCCACCACACACACTTTACCTTAAAAATAGATTGGGATCAATTTTCCTAAACTACATCTGCAAACACGCTCAGCTCTACAGCCACACGCACCACGACAGTAAAGGCACTGTGCACATACAGACACAATATGATCGCTCAGATTTAAAGCACCAAAATATTGAAGGACCATTTTTAGCTCCTGATAGTCCTCCTGTTCCTCATATTATTAGATACGTGATTTTTTTTGTCCTATTGCAAGAGCCAAAGATGCTCAGCCATAAGCATCTCTTAATTTAAATGCACCACTCTTTCACAGAAGGAAATTTCTAATTGCAAGAAGGTTTTAAACATGGAAAGATGGAAATGCCACACAACAGTCAAAGAGCTGTTCTTACCTCCCATTTGTGAAATGTGAATTTCTGACACTGAAATGGGTCAATGGGAAGAGGAGCAGCTTGCCAAAGGCCACCTGGCAGGGCAGTGGCAAAACAGGGACAGAGCCCCATTGGCACACTCTGTCCACACTGTCCTCTTACACTTCATTCTCATTTGTCATGGCAAAAGTAGGAAATTTCTTTATCCTGAACAAATGCAGCTTTTGGGGACTGTCTGTGCCTTTCCATACCAGTAAATTTATTTCCAGGAGTCACACAGGAATTAGAAACACAGAAACTGCGTGGGGCCCGAGATCAGGACTCCTGGCTCGGTACGTGGCCCTGGCCCGCTGCCAGGCTGGGCACAGGGCACGGCGGGTCTCAGCCCCCAGACCCCTCCTATCCCCGAGAGGGGCTATGAAGCCTCACTGGGCTCCGCAATGATCCTGGACCCAAGGGCGAGGCATCACGGATGCATAAAGCATCTCCAGAAGGGGAGCAGCAAGGCCGGGGCAGCTGCGATCGGGGACTGCGAACCCATCGGTACCCACGAGGCCGATCAGGCTGACGGGGAGGGGGTCAGGCTGTGCTCAGGGGCAAACACAAGCTCTGAAGCAACAAGTGCTGACGAGACACAGGCAGAACTGCCGCGGTGGGGATGCTGCGGACATGCAAGATGGACCTGCCCAAACACCAGTGATGCGGCCAGGATCTGTCCTGCGCGGCCGCCCCATCTGTCGTGCGCCAGAAGAGGCGAACTCTCCATCAGGCAGGACCTTGCAAAATGCTAGTATCGGGACAGAGCAGGCAAAAGGCAATTACTCTGCACCTATTTTGTTCTGGTGCCACAGGCTACGGAAGGCAAGACACAATTGGGAATCGGCCTCAAACTAAGCTACTGCCTGGGGAGCTCACACACTAAACTTCAATTTAGTTTGTGATGTGATTTTCAAAAATGCTACAGCGACTGAGGAGGGAAAGAAGGGGCGAGGAAGGGCAAGGGGCAGGGCACAGCCGACCTGCCTGCTGTCACACTCAGTGCGGGGGCACAGACGCTGCTGCAGCTCGCGTGAGCTGAACGCCTGCGCTGCGGCCGCCGTTTCCCTGCTGCTGCGCTGCTGGGGGGCTGAGTTAAGGGACATTTCGGTGGAGAGGGGTAAGAGAGGAACGAACCAGAACTGAGACTCTGCCCCTTATCTGAAGAGCTGAGTTGACTTGGGACAGCTATGAAAGGGAGCATCTGAAGCTGGTATTGAGGGTGAATGCAGAAGACGGGTACAACGGAGGAGCAGAGCCCACACACAAGAGGCCGGTGCTTGGAAGAGCAAGAGGAAATGACTTTTTGCATCTGGGTTTAGGATGCAGCAGAGGAGAGCGAGTGAGAGGTCCATGATCTGCAGAGACACCACCTGCAACTTCGGGTTCCAGCTCTCACGCCAGGGAGCTCGAGCGTGCGCCCGAGCGTGCCCATGGCACGCGTGTGCCCTTCAGCCTGCTTTGCAAACTGCGCCACCACAGCCCCGCTGCAGACCATACACAGGCTGCTCAAACCCAGGACGTGCGCACCGCGCTTCCCTTGTAGGATGAAATTATCACCCTTACTTGGACTGTTTTCAAAGATTTTTTTTTTCCTTTAAACAACTCGCCCACTCATCCCTATAAACGCCGGTGCTAAAAGCTGGTTCTGTTGTTAAGATTTCAAATAACTTAGGTTTTATTGTTTCAAACAAAATCAAAATAACTCACCCACGCTCCCTCTTTCCCTAATACAGTTACCGCTGACCTGTTGGAAGCATGCCCTACTGCCACACGCAGCTTAAATCCACACCTTTGGATCAATAGCGGGTGACAATATCGTTTCTGATTTTATTTTGAGACGGAGCACGGCGTGCCTGCATGGGTGTCTGGCTGAAGTGTTACTGACACCTCTGCTGCTTGCAGTGCCGATCCGACTGCCTGAAAGCTACCGCCACCGTGCTCAGATTTGGCCGCTTTGTGCAACAACCTTATTAATACTGGATTTACACTTTTTCCCCAGCTACACGGTAATCCACCCTGAAATCACAGGTCAGGTAGCCAGCCCCCACTGCTGAGTGCATCTGTGGCATGGAAATGACTTCTGGTTTCTCTTTGGGAGGCGATACATTAGCCAGTGTATTCAAACAGTCCTCAAAGAGCTACAGCAATGCTCCGTAGTTAATGTAGCAACTTTTCCACATAGGTTTTGAACAGCATTTACCATGCCAGGCTGGGTTTCCCTGTCGCCGTTTAATAGAAACACACAAGCCTAGATTTAGCACCTGAAGCTTAAATTGCTAACCAAGGAGACAAGTTAGAAGCGTTATCATTCCAGGTCAGTCTCTCCAGTCTATGGAAGAAGATGGGCAGCTATAGAGGTCAATTTGGCCCATCAAAAACCTGGAGGATCCCTTAAGTGCCAAAACTGGGAGTGAACCTGAACTACTTGCTCAAAACAATTCAGGTTACAGGCAGACGCCAGCAAGCAGTAAGTTCTTGGAGTGTAACTGATGCTCACGCTCACACAGAGCTGCAGTACCTGGCCGCGCACACCGTAGCACACCCAAAGCAGCGACGCACAATGTTTTAGCTGAAATTAGCTGCACTACTTGATTTACTTTGCAGTTGGAGGGGGGTGGAACTAGGACCACGCTCAGCTGTTGAGTCTCAGCTGAGCAGCCGTAATTTGCTAAACCGAAATAACTCCATTGCTTTAAAGGATATAACCCATATTCTTGATTAATTAGCACAGAAGCCAAGGTTAATATCTAGTCCTCAACTCCCAGTCACCTACTCTATCCACTAGACCGCAGCACCACCTCCTCGCTTCCAGCCCTACCGAGGAGTAGGAGGTGACGGAGGAGACAGGTGCCTATAAGCCCGCTGCCAGCGAAGGACACGCTCCTCTTCAGCGATGGAAGTGATCCAACGCTCCCCCAGCAGCAGATATGCCCTCCTCCCCACAATATACTGCGCTCGGTGCATCTGAAATTGGAACCTACTGACAATTTGCTTTCAAAACGCTTTGCAAAAAAGCCTACTTGTCTCTGGATTGCCAAAATTGTGCTGCTTTCTTGAAACATACTTTTATTTAGACACCTACTTGCTCTTAGCACAGCGCTGTTTAAAAAGCAGCTGAACAGATGCAGCACCTTTACCAGGGGTGGTAACGATTGGGTGAAGTTAGTTGGTGGATCCGCACACACCCATCTACATTAGCACCCATAACGCACATCTAACCTTCATATAAATACCCCTCACTGCAGCAAACGCCCAAATCTTAATTATTATTTACTCATATTCCAGTAATGCCTGAAAGCCGCGCTCAAGATCAAGGCCTTGTTATGCAAGGCACCCCACAAAACATGAAATCCTGGCCCTGCTGGGGGCAGGGAGGATCCCGGGGCCGGTACCCGTGGGTTTACCATTTCAGTGATGGTCAGACACAGCCCTTCTCAGAAGAGCTTAAACAGGTAAGACAAAAATCACATGCAAACACAGGAACGGCTTCTCCTATCAGCCAAAGCAGCTCTTGCTCTGGTACATGCTGTTTAAAAGGGCAAGAAGAAATTACGCCCCGTTTGGGGAAGGCAAAGACAGGGAGGCTGATTTGTTCCACATGACAGTGCCCAGAGAATACTAGGGTGCAAATGGCTTTAGATAGAGGCGAAAAATCCACCAGGGACTTTTCTGCACATCCCAGGGGAGCTGCACCTCCTGCACCCAAGCATATTCAGTGCTCTCACTCTTTGCTGGCTCTCGAGAGGGCTGCATCTCTCTGCAAGCTGGTTCCCCGTCTCCTCCAGCACAATGAGCACTGCCGGGAACTGCAGCTCTCTCTGTGGCACACACACCATAATCCAGGATGGAAAAGTTGGATCCATGGGATCGTTCGGGGCCCTCCTCTAATTGCACGTCTCCCCAAGAAGCTTCCCCCCAGCAGTCCCTGCGCACAAAGCACTTAACTGGGCTCAGCTCTCTGCCAGGCTCAGGCTGCAGTCTTCCGGGGCCACATGGGGAACAAGAAGGAGCCGGGGGCTCTGAAAAACCATTATTTAGGCTTTTTTAGATTAATTAGTGTTAATTGCCTTGGGAGGCTCAAAAATAGCACTGCTAATGGGAAACATGGACGCAGGCTGAAGGCGAGGTGTGAGCAGAGGTTGGTGATTGCCACATTAACCCCGGACGCAGGTTGTGCCCTGCCCAGCGGGCAGCCAGCAGCGACTGCCAAAAGCAGGGAGACCTTCTCCTGTCCAGCTGGGATTTGCCTGCCTGCACCTCTAACCCTGACAGCCCCCCCAACAGCCGCATTCACATTCATACAGGGGCAGAGGGAGCCCTCCTGCTGCCACGACAGCTTTTTATCATGAGAGCTCCAAGAAACAGCACTTGTACCTTCCTCGTTTCAGGCTCCTTTGATTTATGGATTATCCTTCTCCTTACTCCTGCAACCATGCAGGACCCTCAGCCAGCTCCCAGGGAGCCTCCGTTTCCTGCATCTAGTCCAAGCACAGACACAAGGACAGCCCAGAGAGATCCCAAAACCTCTGCTCACCCCAAGGCTATCCTAAATCCAGAAGAGAGGACCGGCATTGGATGGGACCGCGTCTATCCATAAGCAGTGGGTTAGAGAACAGCCAGCCACCAGAGGAGGTTACTGCCCATCGCCTGGGTCGCTGAACTCTCCTGCCTGACCGCAAACGAATGCCGGGGACGGAGCTGTGCTGGTGATGAAGGAAGGCAGCAGGGTGGCCTCTGGGCAGGACACCCAAGTGACCGCACGGAACAAGCTGCTGCTCACAGGCTGAGATCTGGCCTCCCCAAAGCTGGGCAATAACAGACAAAAGCCAAACCTGCCCCAAAGTTGTGCTGTGTTTGTGTCTTCTGGGAGAGTCTCCAGCACCGTAGCCCTGTCCAGCAGCTGGTAACAGCCACTATCAAAGACAGGGTACAGACAAAACCAGTCTGATTATACAGGCTCCTGCATTGCTACAGGTCTGTCCTTAAATGAAACCCAAACCCCATATTATTAGGGTGCATTTCCCTGTTTTTAAATATAGATCATATAAAGAGCTCATCCAAGTTACTGGTACAGAAAAGACTATCTACATAGCCCCACCAACGAATGGAAAAGCACACAGCACGGCTCCAGCAAGCGCAGCCCGACCACGCTCTCCTCCCAGCCTCAGTCCATGCACAGAGACCAGCTGGATCCATCAGGTGCTCCCTTACGTGCCAGATCCCACCAGCCTCAGCTGGGAGCTCAGCCCCCGGTGCTGGCACAGGTACAGGCCACTGCTGGCACCCCGGCAAAACACAGGCACAGCCTCTTGCACTCGCATTGCCTGAGCAAGAGAGATTCATGCAAGAAAACCAAACAAAATCCCCAGTCACTGGAGGCCCCTGTGTCATCTGGTGTCATCACAGCTCCAGTGATTTAAGCAGAGTTATGCTGATTTACATCCAAAGAGAACCTGGACTATGATTTTTTTTTTTAAGCTATTCTGGCATGTGCAGTTTATTAAACGCAAGAGGCCGGAACTATGAACGTACGAAGTGCCCCAGGCACGGCAGAGACCCTAGAAACGAATGAAGAGTTCCAGATTTTGAGAGAAGTCAAACATTTGGAATTTTATTGCTCTGGGTCTGGCTCCGGTTCATCCCTCTTTTTAGTATTGTTCTCTTTAAAGTGACAGTTTCTAGGAAATGGTGAGTGTAACATCTCTTTTACTGTCTCATACCACTTGATGGCTGACAATTCGCCGGGAGAAAAGGCTGTGCAAGAAGGAAAGCAGACCTCAATTATGGCTTCAAAGTGCCAATAACTGAAAACTCAGTTACAATGAGTCAGGGGAAGAAGAATGTGTTTCAGTAGCTTGGTTAGTCAGCTCCAGCCTGGACCACTGGACTAGCCGGTCTGAAGACCTTCTGTCGTAATCTCCAACAAAGGTCTGCTGGGGGACCTTGGACAACCAGTTCAGTTTTTACCTCCTTCCTCAAGCAGGTTTCTCTCTTAAGAGGCTCTTTCTTACAGTTTTCCAGCTCCAGAACTGGCCTCCACACTTAGGCAGTTATGGATGGAATACGGGGTCTCAGACATGCTTTCATACATTCCCATGATTGCCAGCCCAAGGGATCTGAGAAGCATCCAGACCTTGGGTCCTTGGAGTAACTTCTGCACAGCTGAGGGCTTGGACAGCCATCCTGCACTGGGGCAGCCAGTACCTTCTTTTTTCTGCATGCGGTTGATGCACAAGCACAGGCTTGTGTTAAATCCTGCCTCCTATCTCCTTTCCACAGCACAGCTTTGATTCACTACCTGACCTCAGTCTGGGAGGAGGAAAAACAAGGGACAGGCGTAGTGGGAAAAAGCAGAAAGAGGGTGTCCCAGCAACAAGAATATCCTGAAGACAGGAAGATAAGGAATTCAGCTTTATCTCTGGGACCTTAAGCACTGAAGCATGTCACCAAGGACAAGGCCTAGGGGCTGACACACAGGCACAGAGGCAGCGATACCTCCGCCTTGCTTCTGTTCTCCTGCTTCAGCACCCAAAAGGGTCAAATATTCACAAGTGACCCAGAGGTCACAGTCTGGCCTTTTCCTGGCTTAAATTAAGAAATGTCAAAACCATTCACAGCACCTTCAGGGGCTCTGTAGCAGAGCAGTCACCTTCCCAAAACAAAAGCAGCATCAGCTGAGTCTCCTCGGTGCTGCAAAGCCCATTGCTCTGAGCAGAGACACCCCTGGGACCGGGCTGCAAAGGGTGGTTAAAGCAGCCAGTGCCCGTAACCTTCTCATAAGCAATAGCTGGGGGTAGAAGAGACAATCGCTGCTTCTCAAATCAAGCCAGGCAGCCGTCTCCATCGCACCCAAGGCACGTAAGGCAGAGTCTCTGGGCTCCCAGTTTTGGACTGTGCAGGAGTGATTTTAAGGAAGCCTCCTCTGGCCACTCAGATAGGCAAGGCAGAGGATGCAAAGGAAAAGCCTTGGACTGGCACTGCATCGACTGTTACACAGCAGCAGAGCGCAGGGAACAGCTCTCTGAAGACAGCTGGCCTCTCACAAAACCAAACCTCAAGTCACAGAGCTGTTCGAAATACAGGTACCATCCCCAGTGAGGAAGGGGTTGCCCAGAGAGAAGGCAAGTGCAGCATTTGGCCCCAGTGCTCCGAAGAATCAGGACGGCTCCTGCCTCACCTCTCCCTGCTGGGGATGCTGCTCCCTCCCCACGCACTCTCCAACCACACCTCACCAGGACCAGCTTCTCCTCCGTGGGATGCCGAGGAGCCTGGCAGGTAATTCTGGCTTTTGCTCCAACTGTGTAAGCTAGCCTACCTCCCAAACCCACCCCTCTGCATGAGGAAAAAGTAACTTAACGAAGGATCGTAAAACCGTAAGCCTCACATAACTGCTTGTGCAGCCCAGCCCCGCGCACCGGAGCTGCCCGCTGGGAAGGGTCGTGCCTGGGTTCAGTCCCCCAGGCACGACACTTGCCTGCAGCAGAGCCTGCAAGGCCCAGCTCTGCCGTGCCTCCCTCTCACTCACACACTCATTGGATAATTACAGAGAAAACCAAGGCAAATCCCAATTTTAGTGCCATTATAAAACAGAGAGGGGGAATTCATTACCTGGCAGCTGTTAATATTTAAGGAAGAAACTGATAATTTACCTCTGAGGCAATGAATGCAGCAGAGGCAGTGCAAGCCAGAAAATGCTATTGCCTCCCCCCACCATCTCTGTGCTGTTATTTTGCAGAGATTTTCTATCTACCCGTTTATTTCCCTGCCTCCCATGCTAGCACCAAAGTCCCAGCGAGGAACAGCGTGTGTCAGGGCTCTGCGTTGCAAAGATCACGAGAGTCTTGGCTCTGGCTCTGCTGTCTCTGCTGCACCTCTAAATTTGGGAGACCATTTTATAAATCTCTCCTGGCTCATGCAGCATCCGTACAACCAGCCCACCTGAGTCAGAGTAGAGGAGCTAAAGAAAAGAAGGGCCCTAGAGCTTAACAAAAAGACATACAGGCATATGGAAAGAAAGGTCAGACAATTTAAGATGACCCTGGGGAGGCAACCAGATCAGTGGCTGCTTCTCCAGAAAGCCCAAATCCCTGGAAGAGCCTCCTGATACCTGTCAGACTTGAGTCCTCCAGAAAGTTTTCCGGCACATCCTGCTTCCAGCTAGGAAATATCTCAGCGCAGCCTCTCTCCCAGGTCTGCGTCTGCCCGAAGCACCACAGAAGGTCCCACAAAGCGAACAGGAAGATAAAGCATTACGAGAATGAGCCGTGGCCGAGTGTTTACCCGCTCAGTTCCAACAGGACTGACACCAGCACCGCAGCCTCCAGGTGTCATAGGAACAGTCTTAAATTTAGCAGCAGCCGCCTTCCCTCTCCCTGACTCTGGCTTCTCTCTTCCTCTCCATCCCCCTTGCTCTCGGATTCTCAGAGCACGCTTACACCAGAAAGCCTGACCCACGATAATGGCATAATTATACCCACGCAGTTAAACAAAACATAAAGGCTGCGGGATAAAGGAGGGTGTGCGTTTGCACTGCCCTTGCAATAGTTGCGGTAGTTTACACATCAATGAGACAAAGAGGCTACCTCATCTTAAAAGAGAGGGAAGATGCACAGACAGCCACCGCAAAGCAGCAAAGACTGCCTGGTGCACCCCCCCCATGTTCAGGCTCCTGAGGGGCTGCAAGGAAATACCAGTTTAATCTTCTCTCAAACAATACAAGACAACGAGGGAAAAGATGCTTTGGGGCCAGAGCACAAGTGTCCGGGAGGAAGCCCTCGCTGCCGTATTTATCCTTGCACCCTGGCATCCATCTGGCCAACTCTGTAGCCCACAGTGAAGTCACAGGGGATGGAGGGGGCACCTGACATCCTAGCGCTGCCTGGACAACACGCGATTCAGCAGGGACAGGCGGGACCTGCCTGCCCGGCTCTGCCACGGATGCCACGCTGCCCTCCAGCTCTGCTCCCTGCCCAGTGGCACCAGGAACTGAACGCTTGTACTTGCAGGCCAGGCAGAGGGTCACCCACGAGCATCTGCTCTGTGCATCGCTCCTGCAACCTGACAATCCCCTAGTAAATCATGACAGAGAAAACCATCAGAAGAGCTCTGGCAACCTGCCTTTGGGGTGGGGAGACATGATCCACAAAATTTTCCCTTCTTTTATGGTTGCTTCTCACTGTAATCATAAAAAAGGTTTTATAAAAACATTTGTCCTAGGGAATGTTTGGCAATGCAGCGTGCTTGCAAATTGTTCAGTGTCTAAATACATCGGCAACCCATCTCTGCAAGTCGTCACTATACTCAAACACAGCTCTTCTTTCTCTTGCCTATAAATGGTCTTTGCTGAGGACAGGGTGGAGGACAGGTTTGAAGAGCGAGGAAGCACTCCCTTGAGCTGATGCACTCCCCTGGCCAGAGGAGAGTCCAGACAAACAGGACCATTTCTAGAGCACCTCTCCCCCAAGGGTCTGATCCTTACCTCCCCTCCATGGTTTTTGTTCCAGCTGGTAGACCTTGACCCAGTAAAGTGTTTTAGCCCTTGAACTCTGGCATGTTGACAGTCCCACTGCCCTCAGAGACTTTAGCTCGGTGCTGACCTTAAACGCAAGGCCCAGAATTGGGGCAGGTCCCCGGCAGTCTTTTCAGGAACGCACAGCCCCTTTCTTCCATGGACCCTCTTCCTTTTTCCACAGTGGTTGCTCTCTGAGAGAGAGGAGTGAGGGACACACAACCTCTGATATTTCTGAAGTGTTAGAAAAATCCCATCCTTCTAGTAACCCTCTAAAATACAGCTGTTACCAAGTCAATCAAGAGCTGGAGCGTTATGACCATCCCCACAGCGGAGCAGAGGGGTTAAATTTATGAGCAAGCCTTTGATGTCTGCAAGCTTCATGTGGTACAAAACCTTCTGCTTTGATGTTACTTTGAAAAGAGAGAAAATTCAGGTGTGCGGTGCACGAGGCCCAGGGAGCACTCGGATCTGGCCACCCGCAACTGCAGGCACAGGGACTGAGCTCTAAGGCGGCTACTTTTGCTCAGGGCTCTGCTGCAACAGAGAGAAAATGACACCAAACGCATCTCACCCTCACCAGCTTCTCCCAGACCAAACCCACCTTTGCTCTGCCTGTGGAGAACCAGGCACTCACAGCCCTGAGTATTCCCATGGGAGCTCCAGAGCTGACCTCAAAGGTGAAGAGGACCCTGCCCTTGCCCGTCCCCCAGACCCAGGCAGTGCTGGTCCCTCTCCTCCTGTCGACACCAGCCATGGCTGGGAAATTCCCCAACTTCACGGGGCCACGGGAGGGGTAAGGAAGCCCGTCTCTCTGCCCCGCCAGTGGCGCGACCCTCCTGCGTGAGCTCTCCATCGGGTGCAACACCAGCATCTTGCACAGCAAAGGCAGGAAGGTCTAAGCCGCATGGAGGGACCTGCTGCAGGCCCTGGCACGCTCTCCTACCTTACGCAGCACCTGGGCCATGGCTTCTCCTATCCATCCCAGCATCCCCACAGCTTTGCCAACAGGCTGAGCCCTTCTCCCAGGGCCCGACAGAACTGCCAGCACGGACAGGCTCCTCTCCATCCCCGAGCTCACTTTGCCTCCCTTCACTTTTCCCTGCCTCCCCTCCCCTCTCCCGCCTCCTCCCATGGGGAGTTTCCCAGCAGCTCAGTAATTAGCATCATCATCACCAATGCTAATAACACCACCCCAGCTCCTGCCATCCAAAGCTCAAACAACTTTACAGCCATCATCACGCCTCTGTAACCTCCCCAGGGTAGGCAGGGAAGCAGCATTACCCCATCACACAGATGGGGAAGAGGGAGGTAAACAAGAGGCAGTCGGTGGCAGAGATGGGCAGCGAACCCGGGAGCTCTGACTCAGGCACCGCACCCGCGGGACCTCCCCGTCCCAGGGAGCTGCCTGCTGCAGGAAGGCCCCTTGGGAAGGAGGTCGGTGGCTGTGTGGACAGCAGGACTTATCCAGAGATTACAGCACTCGGCTTGGGGCCTGGGAGTCCTGGGATGAGTTTTTTCCTGAGCATCCCCGCACAGAGCCTCTGTTCCCCTCTGCAAAACGACCGTGGGAGAGCAGCACGCAGGACTGCGTGCGCAGTCTGTGTTCACGCCTTCTGATGGGACAGCGGGTATTGCGGCATCCAATAAAAGCACCTTAAATCAACCATTAGAGCTCACCTCTAATTAAGGACTTGCTGTTTACTGGTGGATTAAAGAGGACTTTTGCTTTGAGCATTCAGAAAATGAGGAATCTGGTGGGATTCTTGTCTGAACAGCTTGACCAAGGAAAGCTTCTCCCCCATCTTGGGTGGGGTTTGCTACATTTGATTTAAAAATTCTCACATGGATGGGAATTACAGCTTTTCAAAAAAGCCCACCTGCACTCCCATACAACAGACCGATGTGGCCCTGGCAGCCCGCTGACAGACGGGGACAAACACATGAGGCAATGGGTTGTTTCGGTTTTGGCAAGTACCTGCAAGACGACATTGACTTCAAATGTTCTGAGGTCTAGCCTACGCTACAAAGTCAGGCTGGCCTAACTGTCAGCTGGGAGCACCAACACAAAACAAAACTCACCTGAAGTGACCCAGCCTCGTCCACCAGAACACACTGCAGAGACACTCTCCTGGCAAAAGAGCCCTTTCTGGAGGGTATTTCATGTGTGACAAGGCACAGTCTGAAGACAACCAGCTGGTGCAAGCCACATGCTAGCAGGGCTCTGCTGCCTGCGACAGGGGTGATGGACCATTTATTCCTACGCCTGGACAAACAGCACGCGCGCAGCACCGCCAGGCATGGCAGGGACCAGGGCAGAATTTCAAATGACTCCTGAGCCTCTCCAGCTCTGGTTTCTGGGGAGCTCCTGGATTTCTGAGGGTGTTTCAGAAGACTTTAGGGAAGGGGATATAAATGCGCCTGCCTTCACTTTGTGGGTGCACAGGCAGCGGCAAAACCTAGTTGGGGGCCCTGGCCTCCTTGGCAAGGAAGGATGGCAGGATGCCCCACCGAGAGCAATGCTGGGAGGCTTTGGTGGCCCACCTGCATTTTGCCAAGCAAACTTCTCTCTGCCATTCAGAGCATCTGCCTACAAAGACCACAACCCCAATCGTGCTACATAACTCTACATATCTACTGGCCTGAAGAAAATTCCAATAAAACACTTGTCACTGTCATTTTTATGGGATATGGACTATGGTCCATTAGATACCAAATCAGGGGCATTCTTTAAAACATAAGACAGGCAGCCACCCTTCTCCAGCCAAGAGCACTGTGGAGTGCATTGATCTATTTTCTCTTTAGTGTCTACAAGGAAGATGATGTCATTTTTTTCCGCACACTGCTGCTCTGCAGATCCTGTTGAATTCACTCTACGCTGTTTCACTACCATGTGCACCAGGCATGCCTGGGAACTGAACTAAAAACATACCCTCAGGATTCAGCTCCCAAATCCAGAGCAAGTGGAGAGCTAACACGCACACACTGCAAAGCCAGGGCACACAGGGCAGAGGCCCTGGGAGAAGAGCTGGTGAAAGAATCAGACTGCAGCAGTCAGCTAGAGCCTGAGCTGCCCCTCTGCAAGAGCAAACCCTGGGCTTTGCATCCCTCCTGCCTGGTCCCCCATCCCCTGAAGGGTGGGAGGAGCAGCGTGTCCCTCGCCTGCTTGCACACTTCCATCAGAGCCAGGAACCATCATGTAGCCCAGGTACCTGACGGGCACCTCCCGTGACTGGAGTGCAGACGTCTACACTTGCTCTTTCATGGACGTTCACCAAAACCCCATGTGTACTATCACGAGGTCACTGGTGGTTGGCAATGTCCCATGGGGCCTTTTCTTAGACACAGCCTATGTACTCACAGCTACAGTCCTGAGGAATGCTTTTTGCCTTGCTCTTGGATGGAGCATGACTTTTGTTTGGTTTCTGGCTGAACGTCTGAGTTAAAAATACAAGGCTATTTCTGACAGAAGTGGGTTTTTTTCTGCCTTTGTATTGCCTTGGATGCCCTCGTGCTGCTATCTCCTTTCTGGCTCAGATGAGCTTTGTTTTCCTTCTCAATGATCATGTTTGCAGTAGGTGAGCAGTAGGAAATGCTTTTCCTATTAGAACATTTCCACAAGCACTGTTGGGAATGAAGAATGAGCTCAGAGAAGTCTAAAAAAAAACCCAGTTGGTGTAAAGATCCTGTCTCCAGTGGTCAGAGCACTGAAAATCAGGAATGCCTGTGGGCAAAAAGGGATGTGTACATAGGCACACGCACACAGGTACAGCAGGACATGTTCTCCTCATGACCCACAGACCAGAAACAAAGGACTCGGTGCTAGAAATACTTCCAAGCAGCCCCACTTTACAGACAGGCTTCATCCCAAGCTCTGCAGCTCAGACCCTTTCTTAGCCAGCATGAAAATATTTTATTTTGCTTTTCTTAAATACCAAGAAAAAATAGGCCTATCTTTCCTGGCTTGGATTTATTCCATCTGGAATCACTGCATGATCACAGTGAAAGTGTGTTAGAGCCTCAGCATAAAGCAAAAGCCCAAATACTTTCAAGAACCCATACGATCATTAAATCTTTGCTGTTATGCTCCATCTCCTGGCAACAACGAGCCGAGGACTTGGGGCTTCTCACTTGAGATCACCGAGTTCAAATATCTCCAAGCCCCCTCCCACAATCCAGAAACATGCCATTGCTTGTGGGTGTGATTCCTGTCTCCAGGACTGAGAACAAAACCAACACAGCTGCAGGAAACCTCCCCAGCACATTGTATATGCCATGTGTCACAACAAACATCCACACAACCGGAAGATAATGGCTTAGCAAACAGCTCAGTTGTTCAGGCTAAGGACATCAAAAAGGCACATGGAGAACTTTCCAGGACACAGATCCCCACCGCCTTCTGGGGAGCCAAGCACAGACTGAGTGAGCTCTTGAACGCCCAACGCAGGACTTACTGCAGGCCAGTAACCCATAAATCACTGACATCAGGGCCAGTTCCTCTTGCCAGCTGCTGCTCTTTAGGAAGCATGCTCCACCTAACTCCTAGACAATGATTTTCTATCATCTCTGCCTAATGACTGATGAATTCAAAGAGACCACTCTGCACATTGCTACTCTGGAGACCATCCACATGATCAGGAGATGAGAGGGAACAACACCTAAGGTCCCAGATTTGGCAAAGGCAAACAGCATTTTTGGTTGCTCATCAAAAACCTGAAAAGGGCTCTGTTTCTTGAAGGCAACAAGCCCACGCCTCATGAACCCCAGGAGGCTGATCAAGTCAGGCTCCGCACCGCAAGGGCTCCAAATCACTCTGTTCTTCTGGAATTCAAGGCATCACCTCCTGACAGTCCCAAACTCAGGAAAGTTCAGGTCTAAACTCTCACCCCTCAAGAAAAGGTTACCAATACCACCACTAAATACCAAGCTCTCATGAACTAGTTCACGATGGAGGTTACTACCGTTGTTCTGCTTAATGGACAGTGAAGCCGAGGTTCAAAAAGGCAAAATGATTTGCCTACAGTTGCCCAAATAGTCAGCAGCAGAGCTATACGCAGGCTCTGTTTTCCAGCCAACAGGCCACGCTGCCACCCCCATACCAGGTTAGAAATGGGGTAAGAACGAATATGCTATAAGAAACTCCCAGATCAGTACTGGAGGAAAAAACCATCTTCCTACCGACTGTGACACCTGGACTTGGACTTCGCTGGCATCCAGTGGCGATGTACTCGACCCCTGGGACTTTCTCTCTGAACTGGATTGGTGCTCCTGGTATTTCTTTGACCTTGCAGGTAATGACAAGAACTCTTTTCCAGAGATCTTCATGTCTCCCACGTGATGGCTGTCCCCATTCTGGTCCTTGGGAAAGCAAGAAATAGTCATTGCAAAAACTGCCTGTCTCAGGTTTATGTGGAGATCTGTTGGCAAATGTCCACTGAACAGGAGATGCACAGAAGCAAGAAGTTAACGTGGAGTTTAGATAGTGCGAGTTGCCACTCACAATGTGCAGAGCTAAATGAGGACATTTTGCCTGTCTCCGCAATGGGTGATTTTAATGAGCGGAGAGGAAGCATCACCCAAACAACACACAGTAGTCAACTTCTCCATAGGGAGAAGGCACGGAGAAGTAGCATACTCTTAAAAAGTCCAGGTATGGAGGTAGAGACATGGCTGGCTTATTTACAGGCATAGGGAATGATGGATGAAAGGTCCAGAAGCAGTCACTGCTGCTAGCGATCTCTGGCAACTGCACTCATAAAAACCTCTTGCAAACAGAGTGGCAAGCTCATCTTGCTCAGGATACCAAACTCTTGGCACGAGTCCCTCCACTTGCTGTATCTTCACTTCTTCCTAGCGCCCAGCCGTGCTGCAGCCCACACTGACCCATGGATAACGTGACCGTGCCCCAGGGAACATGGCTATGCTAGATGCTCCACAGCATTTCCCACCTCTAGGATTTGGCTCCCAGCACACACAGAGCGTTGCCTGCCTCAGTGTCTCCCACTGGCTTCAGCAAGAAGACAGGCCCTTCCCAATGGTTTCCTAAAAGGCAGATTAACGTGAATGTTGGAGTCCCATTCACCTCTTTTGCCAACCCTCACGCTACCAGAAGCACATGCGGACCGCAGGATAACATGACTAACTACAGCAGCTGGTTACAAGCAGTCCCCTGTTCTCTCACTGCTGTCCTCCTTTGCTCTCTTAAATGCTTCTGCTCAGTGCTCCCATAGACATATAAAATATAGGATTATCACCCCTGCGTAATGCATGGGGAAACTGAGGTCACAGAGATTACACATCTCTTGAATTCTAATTTTTGTCCCTTCTCACTACAGCTCCTCACTTTGCTTTTCCAGGCCCTGCCCTGTGCCTGGCTCCTCCATTCTCACCCCCCTCCTGCAAGACGCACACAACCCTATCCATTCTCTGTCAAAAGACTCAGGTTAATGGCCCTGCCTGTATTATCAGAACAGCCTCATTACTGCTGTCACGCGGATGAGGCCCTCGTACAGAAGCACTAGCAGGACTATTCAGCGTTTAGCTCCAAAGACACTTATTAAGGGCACCAGGCATTTTACATCCAACTGGTGGGAACTGAGTGCCTAAACCTGCTTGATGCTTTGGGCTTCGGTGTTTCCAGGCTGCAAACTGCCTCTTTATCATACATAAAGCACTGAGGGGGCTCCCCAGGGTGTCCTTACTGTGGCAACTACAATGCAGGTGAAAGAAGCTTGAGCACAGCTCAGGAGGTGACCAAAGGGCCCACGAGGTCGGGATTTAAGGGCACGTACACTGAAAAGCCAAGGATACTGAACAGGATCTGAAGTCGCAGCATACCAACAGCGCAGTGGGATGCTGTAGCCAAAGACTTTTCCATTTATTGCAATGCAAACAGGAATAGTGAGAACAAGCAGGGAGAGATCCATTTCCCTAGATGCTATCGATGGGACCAACAGCAGTCAGGCTGGTGTCCGCCTTTTGAAAAGCAGCCACAAAAGTAGATTTCAGAACTGGAAAGAAACTGCCTTACAATGCCTCACTGCCTTAGTTAGAGCCCTCAAACTGTTTAGTTCATGACAAAAAGAACAGATGACTCAATTATGGCACATAAGCACCTGCAGGGTAAAAACCGGCATGTGATAAAGAGATTTTTAGCCTGGTAGAGAGAGGAATAAACAAGAACCAATGGCTGGGAGCTAAAACCAGGGAAGCTCAAAACAAGGAACAAGGCAGAGGTTGGAGAGAGCAGGATGATCGGGGAAGCGGCATTCCCACTATGTGCTGGGGCGTTCAGAGCCGACGCGGGTGCATCCTGGCAGGCACGCTCTGCCCAGACACACCACTCCATGCAGAGGCGTTGGACAAGAGTTCCTGGCCTGTGCGGTACAAGGAGTCCCTGCTGACTTGAAGGCTATCTCTGGCAGAGACAAAGGGCAGAGAGGGTGAGATAACAACGAGAGGGTGCTGGAGAGATCACAGTTCACTCCACTGATTTGTTCTTTACAATCTTATCACCCTCACCATAGCAAGCTTGAAGCAAACAACCCTCTCCCATGACCGTAATCACCTCTCCCTAGGAGCCGCAGCAGGGGAACTGCATCCAGAACACTCTCGCAAGGAGAGGTGGACTCGTACACACTCCACAGGACCACTGCAGGGGGAACAGGACAACTCATGTCTGACTCCACGGTTATGGACTACCCACAGCTCCTATTTAATCCATCCTCCCTGTGAAATCCCTGAAATCCCATAACCCTGCCTGAATTATTGAATGAGGCTCAGCTTTTACAGCAAAGAGTAGGAAATCAACCGCATTAACAGCATTAGCAGCAAATCGCACATCAGCAAAACTCTCCCTACCAGTCCTCTGGGCCATGCTGCTCCGATGAGGATACACAATCGAATGTATCCCCGACATCGGGCATCGCTGTCCCTGCTATCAACACCCCAGAGATAGAGCCACACTGGTTAAAGCAGGTAAGAGCCAAAATGGCCAGTGGGCAGTTGGGAGAATTAATAAAAATACATAAGTGTGTGTAGCATTTACCTCCCAAAGAGAGTTAATCCGGGGAAGAGCTTTTGTTTGGCCCTCCCACTGCTTACTGGGATGTTTAGGCACTCAAATGGTTTTGCAAGCCTGAGGTTGTTTCCCACTGACTGTCCGCACCTACCTGCATCTTAAGCAGGTTTTTTCGCTCTGTGACACTTCTGTAAAAGAGGAAATGCTCCCTAGGACACTCAGGAGAGCCGTGCCTGGAAAGCACTGGATGAATGTAAATTATTTGCGCCGAAGACGTTCCAAAAAGGCAGAGCACGGCTGCCTGCCTGGCCACCTCCTCTGGAAACAGGCATGACTGAGCCCCATGGCAGCACCAGTGCCTGCCGCTGGATTTTCTGAGAAACTTAAATGATCCCTGTAGGTGGAAAGGCTCAGTACCTCCCAGCTGACTGTAGAAACAGCCTTTGCCCTGGGGAGACTGAGAAAACGCTGATCTGCTTGGATCTGACATTTCCAGCAGCGAACCAGAGCAGAGGCAATCCTTAGAGCCCCTTGGAACAAAGCCCTCAGCCTCCTGCAACGCACCATCTCCTGCTTCTGACCTCTCCTTCCCTACTTGTGCTGAATGCAGCACTCCGCCGGGCTAATAAGGCATTGAGATTTGCCACCAGCCACTACAGGGGCTAAAATGCTAATGATTATCCTCTCAATAAAGGGCTGTTTTTTCAAAAAAAGCATAGAAGTGGCTTTTTCAGCTTTCAGTTGTTAAGTGCCTTTTTAGCTAGACCAGCTGTTCCTCTCCTCCAAGCTCTCTAGAAACCCTCTTTGGTTAATCCCATTGACTCCAATGATATCTGCTAATTGCATGCTTCCCTGCAAATGAAGCCAGTCAACAAGCCATTACGGATTCCTACTGATACTTAATCTTTGAGGCCAGACATCTTTGCTTACCTTTTCAGAAGGGAACTTCAGGAGGTCTAAGCTGTCCATGCTGTTCCTTTGGAGTCTCTTTGGCCTGGCTCCTGCAAAACAACGCACTCTCGCATCAGGAGGGTGTCACTCACCGACAGCACTAATGTCACACAGATAAAATTCAAACCAGGGCAGACCCTCCACTCCAGTTAACTACAAAGTCAAAAGGACGAGATGCTGCAGCTGTGCTGTCCTTGAGATTCAAAGGTGTTTTTTTCCTCTGCTGTTTTGGGTCTTTTTCAAAACACTATCACCGCACAGTCAGCAACAGCTAGGGCTGCGTGAAGGTTTTGCTATCGAACCAGTGGCTGGGTCACGCTACAACCCTGATCTCCAATGAGGTCTCTGGAATTCAACCCCACTCCAAACAACAAAAGTCAGGGGGCTGACATTGAGAAAAATCATAACAAAAATATAGTCTAATAAATACATGGATTTGTTGCTTTATCTTCATGTTTTTAACTTAAAGAATGTATCTGGGATGCAGCTTTGAGCTTTTCTCTACAGTCACAGGAGCTGGAAAACTAAGTGAGAGCGCAAATATTTTCTAACTATCATAGGCCCAGCTTTAAAGGGAACAAAACCTTGCCCTGAAGCTGACAGAGAAATCAGAAAATTTGACAGCATTCATTATATTTCTTTGAGATTTCATAAAATTCATTTTAATGTAGTATTCTAGCAATAACAGAGTGGGTGAAACACAGTTCAGCTCTGACTCCTGCTTTCCAAACTCTTTTTACCTCCACGTCTCCCTCCAACCTGCTTCCAGCTGCTATTGCCTTGCTCACTAACACAGCCAGGATTTACAAAATGGCCCTGGGATGCCTTCCACCACATCTGGGAAAACTTCTGCCCTTCCGCCTTCCTGCTCCCCTTTTCTGATCGTTCCTGAAGGTTCAGTTTAGCTGAGCACCACGTGACGTCCCACACCAGCAACACCAAACAGGGCAGAAAGGAAAGCTTTGGACCCAAGGTCCCATGACAACTTCCAAGCTTCAGGGGAAATCCTGGGGGAGGGCGAATGAACGCATGTGAATTGAAACCCATCCCCATGCTGAGCCCTGAGAACGGAAACCACTGAGCTTTGTGTGGTTCCTGCAACAGCAAACTCACCAAACCTAAAGATTCCCCAGTTTCCCACCACCACCCAACAGCACCCTTGCTTATGTTACAGCAGCCCCACGGATCCTGTTCAAACGCAGGGTGCCACTGAGCTGCTCACTAGACAAACTTAACGAGAGAGAAGGCACAAAATTAATAAACCAATTCAAGACCGACTGTAAGCAGAACATGGTGATTAAATGGAAAAAGCCACCAGGTAGCAGGGATTCCTGCACGAACACACATCCAGATCAGCCAGGGCTCTAGATGCGACC
This sequence comes from Nipponia nippon, assembly GCF_047370975.1. NCBI lineage: Eukaryota > Metazoa > Chordata > Aves > Pelecaniformes > Threskiornithidae > Nipponia > Nipponia nippon. The sequence continues at coordinate 9,809,403 of NW_028262332.1, forward strand.
ACAGCTGTATCTGAGCTACGGCAACTCCAAAGACACCGCTGTGTGAACTTTGAGAAGTTCAACCTTGCTCAGCTTCATGAGATACAAAGAGAAGCTCAGGTCAGCTGGGACTTCACTAAAGGTCATGCAGATAAATGACACATTACTTATAAATGACCTAAAGCTACTTTCACTGCCCCTCGCTGCTTCTTCACTACCCTGAAATGATGTACTTCTTGCAGCCATAAAGATTCAAATAGGCAAAATGTTTCTGCGTGTTTCTGTATCTCCACTCCAAAAAGCCATTAGCATCAGCTTCGTTTTAAGGTGACTTCACTACTAGGCTTTGAATTCAGAAGGGACTGACAGCAGGGCTAGTGAATAGGTGCAGAACAGATATTAACGTGAATGCACCATAAAGCCAGAGAGCAAGGAAAACGTGTAATGATACGCAGTCGCCATTCCTACCGAATTCTACCGCCCTCCGCACTGCAAAGCCAGTTGCTCGCTTGGCAGCAGCTCAGTAACAACAGGATTTGATCCCGGAAGGTCAGCAATTGCTGCTGACGCTGGCAGGGGTTCAGACACGGGACTGCCCTTCCTTTGGAGCTGGCAGGAAAAAAGGACTTTGCTGCCCTCAACAAAGCAGGCAGAACTCTTGATTTTACCGTTTTTATTCCAGTCTTTGCTTACGTTTACTAATATATTTGATCAAAGGTATCTTATACTTGCTAACGTATCTTAAGCACCTCCTGTAAGCAGGACGGGAAAGGCTCGTACTGTTGGATACCAACCAAACAATATGGTTATTTGGTAGCTGAACACGTCTATTATTATGGGCTGGATGTGCACTCAGCCATGAAGACAGATGAAACCATCAAGCCCAAGCCCTCTCCCACCATAAAATGGAGTCAGCTGCACCCACTCTCGGTGGCGCAACCCCTGCCAGAGAGACCAGTTCACGCTGTACAGGACTCCCATACGCTAAACACTGCCCAAGCTTAAGCTCCTCGGGGGCATCAGTGATACCACTTTCCAGCTGGGAGGACCCAGAGCTGAGGTCCTGTACCAACTCAGTAGGAGACACAAGACACCCCACACCCAGCTCCCATCACTCCACCACGCTCCCACCAGCAACCTGTGGGTATCGGCACGGAGCGGCAGGGCTGCCACCGGCCCCAGGCGTCCTCCCACGCTGCCAAACGAGCGAAGGGATTTTGGCTGCTGCCACGTCAGGCAGGCAGGAGCTCAGCGAGGGGAAGGCAGCAGCGCGTTCTGCCCCGTGGCTCCCAGTCACGCGCGATGATATTCCGGACATTGCTATAGCTGCTCGTGGCTCTCAGTTCCCTCAGAATTACCTACGGTTGTATGTGTGGAGCAGCAAGGTGGGTCTGGCATAAAAGACACCTACAAACACTTAATCAGATGGTACGTTTGGGTTTCAAAGCAATGCCCAAGAGGTGAGGCCAGCATCTGGAAGCGAGCGTGCGTCACAGCGGCTTTTAACGGCCACTTCCAGGAAAGCAAGAAAGAAGCAAAGTGTGTCTGATTAGATAAACACGCATCATTTCCAACAGTCTAAAGAGTCGTTAATTATACACCTCCGTCCTCAGGTGCTTTTGTACGTTTGCAATAGCATTATACTGCTGGCCAGAAACCATTAATCTCTGATCTGAGAAAACCTGCCTTCCCCTTTGTTAATTTAATATACATAGTCAGCTGAGACTACCCCAGCAATTAGGGCACGCAGAACAATTTGTCTTTTTCAGTTGTTTTGATGCTGGCGTTCCTCTGTTACCATGTGGATTTCACATTCAGTTGAGCTAAGAGAGACAGAAGTTAAGAGTTACAAACTCTGCTTCAGAGCCATCCAACTCAGCTATTTTCTTCCAGAAAAAAACATGACCAATCCTGGGGCCAAACACTGGTCTCGCAAAAGCCCACGGTTCTGCCATCCCCACTCACTGGGAGCTGTCCCGCAGGTGGAGCAAGCAGTGCCATTAAAAGGAACAGCTAAAAAAATTAAGCAGCTACCTATCACTCAGGACTATCATAAACTGGATCGACGCAGGCAGCAATTCCCACCGCGCTTCCAGGAGCTTCTCCCCTTTACTCCACGGCAGACACCAGACACGCTCGGTAGCCTGCACGTACTCATCTTCCAGGAGAGCAGAGAGATTTCCATACTCACAAGCACCCCACGACAGAATGAGTCCCGTTAACTTTCTGTCTCCGACCAGGACATTCCCTCAGATGGCTCCAGATGTAACTTTCAGCCTCTTCCGAGTTATTTTTCCCAGAAATACCTGCAGCACCACCTAATATTCAGCAAAAGTTCAACTCTGCCTCTTTCTCCCCAGTGCCGATCAACAGCGGCAGCAGCAGCTGTAGAGGCAAAGGATTGAGCAGCTGAAAACCTTGGTCTGTTCCTCTGGAAGGTTTTTTCCTCTCTCCCCAGTATTTATTGGCGTGTTTACCAAGCCTACTGCAGAGTAACGGAAAACCTCAGGGGCATTTCTAAATGCTCTCTCTGTCTTTAAGGTTTACTGAGGTCTCTAATAGAGCAAGTTGAAACCTTCTTGTGAACATCAGCTGAGCAACGCTACTGACTGGCCGTATTCATGCCTTGTTTTCCTCGAGCTCCTCGGATGTTGTCCTTTTCAGTGCTCAGGCTCAGGGTTGTTGTTTCATTTTTAAATATTTTTTTCAAAATCTCTTCCCCCCCCCATGATCTCAACGTCACCATGAACCAAGCGGGTTTTTTTTTACATTTTGATTTTGCAATTTCGTTCCTGAGGTGAGTTTAACAGTTTTCACATTCCTGTATTTTAAAACTTGATGAAGCAGTCCCCCCCCTTCCCAGAAGGGAGCAACAAACTCCAGGGAGGGGGAACTTGCTGCAACAGAGCAGAGGGGGATGCTTATGTGCTTGCTCGCGTGCATATGAGACATCTTTGCTTCCTCCAGCTCCTTCATATCCCCCATCTCACAAATACTCCTTATTCTTCTGTCGTTGGGACACTAACCCAACATATCCATGTCAGATACCCATCTTTGTCCTCTGTCTCACATCCCCACCCTGCAGACATGGTGACGGTCCCTCCGCACTTCCTTATGCTACCTGGGATGACATGGATAGAGGAACCTTTATCTACAACCTCCTCTTCGCAGCCAGAAGTTTGGCAGGGCATGCTCCCTACTTTCCTTGGGCTTTTTAAGCCAATCAGTGTAGAGCAACACTGCGCCCTGCATGTCTGATGGAGAGCCGAAACCAGAGAGCTGACATGGTGCGTGCAGCGAGCACAGCATCTTCCCCCCCATTCTTCTCCTGCCCCCTTGGTATCTGTCACCAGCTCCATACTGCCCAGAAGGGCAGGATCAGTACGGTCTCCAGAGGGAAGGACCCTATTCCTGTGCCACAGGCAGGCCCTCCAACAGGCGAGTCCTCAGTTTTCAGGGTGCAAGTAGAGGAGAAACGCTCACATAGCAAAAATTCTCCAGCACTACCTTGCTACAAAGTGAGATGTAGCCAGAGAAAACACACGGAGGTGTTTTATCATAGGATGGTGATGGGATCACCCCATGTAAATTTGCAAAGCTGGGTAGACAGTGTGGGCAGAGTTTTGCTCCTCTATGGACAGTCTCCATATCCAGCTGGCGCTCCTGAGATTTCAGAGTTGATAAGATCGAGCAGAACATGCGTAGCAGCGACTCAGGGAGCCCTGCCAGGAGCTCTCATCAAGCTGACATGTGCTTTGATAACTCCTAGGCTCTCCCCCATCTCCAGCAGCTTGGAGAGCTGCCTACTCCATCCCCTGCTCGAGACGAAGCAAACCCCCCCCGACGCAGATCGAGCAACAGTTCTATTTGCAGGCTGGGAACACGCTGTATCCCTCCGGGGTGGCTGTACCAGAGGAAGCAGAATTAAACCTGACAGTGGACTCCACAGAAGACCAAGAGGGAAAGGTTGTACGGCCACCATCATCCCCCTCTGCCTCCAGCCCTCCCAGCTGAGCCGCACGCACAGCTCAGCGGCAGCGGTTGCCCCACGGAGCAAAAGCTTTGCACCACAAAGAACACGACAGAGCTTAGCATAAGCACTTTCTGTATTTTCATGAAAAGGTCATTTCTCTCTGTACCTGTATTAACTGAGATACTGACTTGTTTTTTTGGGCGAGTTTTTCCAGCCCAGGACAGTGCCTCCCCACATTTGTACAGACCCCAGCACTTCAGAACCTTGATTTTGGCAGACAACTCTAAATATTGCTCAACATGATGAAGTTAGACCAGCCAGGCAGTTGTTCAGGGTGGAAGTTCAGTCTGTAAACCCTACCAAGCTCAGAAGTGACAGTGGAGATACGGTCCAGCAATCCAAATGCACACAGAGCATCTCAAATCATACGCTGCTGACATCTAATCAGGAAAGCTCTGTCAAGCTAGTGCTCCATTATTACTGCAAGCTCTTCAAAGAGGAAAAGAAAAAAAAAAAAACAATACAACAGCAAGAAAAGAAAGAGGGGAAAGAAAAAAAAAAAAAAGCAGCCTCCAGTGGGACAAGCATCTCATTTAAGGCTTTAATTAGTCTTCAAACACATAATGGGTTCTGGCACTATAAATCCAATTGACCTCTATTATTGCCAGCACTTGCATGATAAATGCTGGCATTTCTTTTCCCAGTTGTTACTGGGATAGAACAATACTTCCCTCTATTTAGAGAAAGCAAATAATATCAGTTATTTATGATGACTGCACCATAAAATACTGGCACCAAGCTGTGGCATGTCGATCCATGGGAAGGGCCATCTGCTTAGCCCCCATCCCTTAGACAGGAAAGGACCAGGGAAATCCTGACAGCTCTGGCCCCTTCTGTGTCTGAGGATAGGGCTAGCTGGGCAAACCAACCTTGTTCTCCCCATCAGTTATCCGAGGGCTTTTCTGGCTGCACAGGCCAGACAAAAGTCAAGAGCAGGTTTGGCTTACAACAGAAAGGACAGTACACATGAAAATAATAAAGTCAACCCACAGCTAAGGGCCAGGGAAAGCTGGGGGGAGGTCGTTTTCAATGTGGTGTCACATCAGACTTCCTCAGGAACGCACTTTGGTTCCACGCAAGGCCCTCCATCCTCAGCTCTCCATTGTCAGAGCTGGGAGCCAAAAGGACAGGAATGAAACCTCTTCTGCTGGGAAGATTGGGCTCCAGCATGTTTGCTCTGATGTGCTGTATTCGTTGGCACACAGACAGCACACAGCTGAGCAAATATCAGCCTTCCAGACAGATCCTGAGCACTACAAAAACATTCTCCAGAATAACAATTTAGCAGGTTTTTTCCTCCATGACAAAACTGTTCCTTTAAAAAAAGTATATACAATCTGCAGTAATGAAGAGAAGTTACTTTTGAATCAAGATGCTCATCTGCCTGATTTGGCAGAAGATGCTTTGCGTATGTGTCACCCGAGTTTCGCATCCTCCAGAATCCAGTCTGGCAGCTGAACAACTGGCTGAAAATAACAGCAATATTGCACAGCGACATGGCACCCAGGAGCCCCTTGCCATTTGGCTGACGGCATTCAGGGTGAGCAGCTAGCACAGAGGCTTCTCAGATGGGGAGAGGGAGTAAGGAGACGCTCTGGACCACGTGCCAGAAGAGCCTTCACATTCACGTGGAAGAGGTAAGACTTGGAGCAAAAGTCGTCCTTGGAGAGAGAGATGGCACAAGGGAGTTACCTTCCCTCAGTGGGGGCAAAACCAATGCAGCTCAGGAAAGCTGCAATCTTTGAGTACAAGGTGATCTTACATCCTGTAGCCTTACAACTATTACTAATTGCCATGATGTTGGGCACATCTTTGATTCCAGTTTTCCCCCCCACATGCAACGGGCAGTAGCTTTTCTCTAACTGACAAGGCTGGAATAAGGCTTATTTGCAAATGAAGTGTTGGCAAGTCAGGTCAAAGAATGAAGTACTTTGGTGCGTATTTGCAGGACCTAGAAAATGCAGAGCACCCAATCATGCAACACCTAACAGATAGTCAAATACAAGCCTTGGAGCTTGTGGGAAGCTCCAAAGCCACGTTAGAAGCAGCCTCCTATAACCATAACCTCCCCCAGGCAATGGTCTGCTTACAGATTAACAGTTGTGGGGACAGGAGGATTTTTTGGGAGATAAACTCAACTGGGTGGAGCAGGCTGAGAGGAGGCATGTAACCTCAGGGCTAATTCAAGAAGAGTGTGAAAGGCTTGGCAGGAACACCTAGCTTTCTTCTAAGAGCAGGTTTTTCTCTGCCAGTGTACAGCAGAGTCTCATGACCTCCAGTCTTCCATTATCAGTTTGTGTTGAACAAGCAGAGATCAAAAGGAAACCAAGTTTGAGCTAGAAAATGACACACAGTAATTAACCGCGGCAACATCTCCAGCAGCTAGACAAGCCCAATTACAGCAGCTGTGTCCTACAGCCTGACTCAGGGAGGGCAAGAGAAAGAGCAACACACATATCGGAGCTTTGCAGTGATCACACGCTCACAGTAAAGCCCTCTAAAAAGAGGCAATGTACTTGACCCCTCCCCTCCGGGATGCTGTTGTGAATCAGTCACCAGCTTGCAGCAGCCAGGCACTTTCCAGCTACTGGAACATGGCTGGCCACACCGGACTTCGAATTCATGAGCTCTGCCTCTACAAGCTGCCAGGTCTCTTTGCTAAGCGAAGGTCTGTTGTCTGAGTGCTTGTCCCTGCCAGGCTAGGGGCCAGCCTTGCTGCTGAGTGAAGGAGTGCGGTTCCTGAGGTCAGTCAAGAGATTAACGGTGACTCATGCTGAGGGTCTGGCCTTGCCTTGCTCAGTGAAATGCCAGAGCAGACCATGGTCATCCATACAAAAACCTTTGAGAAGTAAAAAGTAATTCTAGCTGGGGGAGAACTTTTCTTCTCGGTCTCTTTGTTTCTCTGTGCTGCAAGAAAATAGAGTAAGCAGAGGCATCTTGTTCCTAATGGTAATACTGTACTGTTAGACAGAAGATCATCGTAACCATAGGCATTTCCTGCACGTTGGCTACCAAAGGAAACTGTCTGTGGAAAGTGCATTCGGGAACCAGGCAGCAGACACCAGAGCTGGGATGGCTGCAGGAGCCTGGAACAGAAGCCAAAGGGAACTTCAGGCTTCCCAGCTCGGAGCAGGAGTTTGTGTAAGGAACTGACAATTTCCAAAAAGTTAGCTCTCCCCACAACAAGAGGTTCCTTGATTTAATAGATGGCTTTGCCAAAAGCCACGTTGTATCTTCTCTGCCACAGGCTTCAAGAACTGGCCTCTTCCTCATCCTCCTCTCCAGCACTTGCGGTCTCCCCTGGCATCAAGATAAAACAAGCACCTGAGTTTCATTAGCACACTATCTTCTCCTCCAGTCCTGGAGCATTTCCTCTGCTGTGAGCTGAGAAGTCTTGCTGTACTTTACATTGATGCTGGGAAGGGGCTCGTGTGTAGAGCAAGATGAAAGAACAACGTTAAATACTTCTTAACACTTGGAGAAGAATATTTTAAAACTTCACAAAGCCAATACTGGGGTAGTCTGAACTGAGTGCTAAATTACTCAGTTTAAATCCAAATGACTCAGAGGTTCATGCCCCCATCAGTGCTGCTGGAATGATTTAACAGCTGTAACAGCAGAGGTTACTCAGATTTAAAAAAGACTCATTACAAAGATAATGAAGAGGCATCCTTTAGAAGTCCTAAATCTTCACCCAAGAAGCTCCCCATGCAAGCAGCACTCCTGTCCTTCCCGCCTTGCTCCCTCGAGCATCACAGCAAGGACCACCACAGACCCAGGTCTTTTTGGACACCTTTCTGCAGATGCCTTACTGGGAGGCACGTGGGAACATTTGCGCTAGCACTCCTCTGAGCTCAGAAGCTAAGGCTCCACTGAGCATCTGTTAGAGCACAATAAAGCAACCAGACCACCTTGCATTCTGCCTTCCACTTCGCCAAAAGCTACTCTGCTTCAGTCAACAACCTCATCCATCAAACCCCTGCAGAAGCAGGTACCATTAACCAGCACAGCCTCGGGCTTTCATTTTCAGAATGCAAAAAGGCTGAGCTGCAGCCCGTCAGCTCTTGGGAAAAATCAAGTATAGTTGAGGATACTTAATATTAAGCAATTTCAATTGCTATGCTTACTCAGTCTGACCGCTAAGAAGAGGGCAGGTTCCATGCTGAAGCCGTTAGCAACGTGACCCCTGTACTCATCTGCTCAACAGAAGCAAACGCTACCTAGACACTGCAATGGCAGTCACAGTCAGCAGGGCTGTCCCACTGTCAGAAGGACGCTAGTCTCAGAGGGCCACATCTCTTGGCTGTCATCCAGCACAGTCCTTCACAGAAGGGTTGAGCAAACCACGAAGAAGGAACATCCCTGTCCCTGGGCTGCATCCCGGCCCGAGGCACAGGCTGGCATGGGTTAGCAGCACTGCCTCCTTCTTGCTTTGCATCAAGAGGGCTGGTCAATCTAGCGTATTTCAGCAGCCCTAAACACTTCTTAGATACTTCAAAGATATTTAAAGCAAGCAAACAAACAAAAACAAACAGGCTGGGAAACATAAAAGCAGGTTTCTTTTATCCCTGTCTAATTGATCCAAGGGTTCAAAGATTCCTGTGAAGAAGGCAAGCTCAAAACTGCATTGAGGATGCAAAGCCCCACAGAGCTGATTACTGCTCAGGAAAAAGGGTTTTATGCTCACCCAGGCTCAGCTGCCCACTTCACCACCTGAGAATACAACCTGAAGCACGGCTGCCTCTCACGCGGGGATGAGCAGTAGCCGTCGCGGAGGCCCCTGAACACCAAACAAGCAGACTCACCTTGTGCCTACCCTTATTCAGCAGAAGATATGCAGAGAGCGGGGGAAGCCAAGCTCACGGCCGAGTCCTTTCCTGCCCTCAGAGCTTGTTGAGCATGGTTGGGCAGCAGTGTCTGCGTACTGCAAACAGCACAGAAACCATGCCAGGAACCAGTTTACAATGCTCTGAAAGCATCTACGTGCCAACGCCTTCCGGAACACCTGCATCCCTCCCCACCTACACCCAGCTGCCAGGAGAGGTGTTGCTCAGTGTCTCCTAACACTACCGCTGCCATCACAGATGACGACTGAGGCTGACGTGCTGCTGAGAACAAGTGAAAAGCAGCCCAGAGTCAGTTTTCACTTTGGAGAGGCACTGAGGCTTGGACAGGGCTGCTCTCTGCCTTCTGTCCGGCACCTCCGCCCCTTTGGTGATGGGTAAGCCCCTTCTCTGTGCTGCCCTCCCAGCTGGCAGGCTGCCCCGGCCAGTGCCAGCTTCCAGACAAGGAAGAATCGAAGAGGAGAACACTGCAAAGCAGCGCTGTTTAGTGTGCACCAGCGACCCAAGTTACCCACCCAGGCGCTGCCACCAGGCTCAGTCTAGGAAGGGCTCAGCTCCATGCTCCTGATTCACCGCTACCCGCAGAGTGCTAGGCACAGCCGACTCCTGGCTGAGCAGCTGCCGAAACCTCAACCCAAACAAACTGATCTAGAAAAGGGCAGCCAGCGAGGGTGGCACGGGCAGCCAGCACTCCCACCCCGCATCCAGCAGCGGTGCCGAGGGCAGAGCTGGCTGTTTGCACCGTGGGGCATCTCCCAGCTCCATGTTGTCCACGGTTGCCTTCACCCCTACAAAACAACTCCCTTATAGGCAGAGCAAGTTCCCTTATTTCTCTCCAAAGCCAAAAGCCTACCAGTACTCGATGCTTAACTTGCAGGGTGTGTGGGAGGTGGGGGTGTGTGTGTGTGTATATATATATATATATATACACACACACACACACGAGGGCAAGACCAGTTTTCAGGGCCACATTTTTGGGTGTTTGGAGAAACAGACACAGCCTCTGTTTGCTTCATGTTTTAGCTACTCTCTACTTTTGTTTGTTGCTTTAAGCTCTCTCTGTTTACATTTCTTGACAAGGTCGTTGATTTCACAAGACTTTTGCAGCACTGCCCCACTTCCCTGGCCTCCAGCTTTGTCTTCTGACGTCCAATTGCTCTCAGAATATTAATTAAAATCACAAAGAGCTCAGCAAGAGGAGCCAAAACAGCAGAGGAAAACATCGGACACTCCTTCCCCCGCCAGGTCCCCAGCGGAGGGCAATGCCCAAGACTTAGAAGCAAAAGTAACCTGGGAAGGGCATCAGTCTGACGGTCTGGCTCAGGGTTTCTCAGCCAATGGTACAGATTTTCCCAGAACTCAAGTTTGCTATGAAACTTCATTCTACCTGCTTGATGAAATTGATGTGTTTTATAACATGCCTGCCCTATCAGATGATTTTAGCATCCTTATGAATATGCAGACATTTTATAACCTTAAGCAGGGAAAATAATCTGAAGGGAAGAATATTTGAAAGCTCTCCTCACCACAAGATTTGTTGACATCAAAAGGCACGGCTGGTTCAGAAGTCAACTTGAATCTCAACTCTCTCACCTGCTTCCTATTACAGAAACAGATGTTCCTCTTGCTGTAAATTGCTGCTATTAATAATATAAATAATTATGCTTTTCTAATCATTTAATAGGTGCACAGGAGGGTACCAAAGTTCCTGGCAGCTATTAAATACATCTCCCTTCTTCTCAAGGGCTCAGAGACACATTGGTGGCTTCTCTTATCCTCCACTCAAGTTCAGAGTAAGAGAGCTGAAGCCAGAATAAAAGCTAAGGAGAAATCAAGGGAGCTGGGCTCCTCTCCACAGGCTGCCCTGCAGACCCATCCTCTCTGCAAATCTCTATGTGACAGGAACAGCACCTTTCCCACCTGAGATGCCTGTGCCAGAGCCCACAGGTGGCTAAGCACTGCAACACTCATGCTCCCTTCCTTGCACAAGATGCTGCTGCACAGCCCCAGCTGATTTGTACCTCCCCAGCAAGTTCCCAGGACCCAGCGAGGGGCAGCAACCCCCGCATCCCACTGACTGGGGAAGCCCTACTCTGCAAGGGAACCTGCCCCTGGCCCTGCGGTCCCTCCCTCCCCGCACTGCAAGCCTCAGTCATTTGCTGTTTTTCCTCCAGAGAACACTCTGTCCTTCTGTTGACAACAGCTCCAGCCTTGGGAACCTGAGCAATGACACCACAGATTAACGAGGTCACTGCAACCTCCAGCAAACACTGCCCCGACTTACGGCTGCTCAGCCCCTCTTCCCACTCTCCAGCGATCATGCACACAGACCAGCATGGCTCCGGCTCTGTCCGATGAGACAAAAATCGCTACTGGCTCCAGATGTTAACACAGCACAGGCACATCTGGATCACTGGAAGGCAGCAAGCAGCCCGCAGGCCACATGCTGGCTCAGCCTTGCCCTGCCTCACCTTCAGAGTTAAGCCCAGTGACTGACCAGGCTTGCCATGTGCCTTAAGCAGAATTCCTAACCCTTCAGCGCCGCACGCTCGCTGAGTCTCAATCTGTGAGATGTGGTTGGTGGGGCTGTGCCAGGGAGACAGTGGGGCTCTGTCACCGCCCATGGGGGGGACACTGCCACACACCAGGCTCAGCCCTCCCCCAGAAGGGTTCTGCTCGGACCAAGACCCTCCGTGACCCCCAAAGCACACCATCCTGCCTGCAGTGGGACACCAGACCAGTCCATAGCAGGTTGCATTCAAGCTCAGATTCAACAGGGAGTGAGTTATGAGAGCAGAGACCCTCTTGCTTTATTTTTTCTTTTTATTATTTCCAGCTAAGAAAAGGCTGTGCGCTCCTGGTTATGCAATACAGTCAGAGCTGCAGAGCCCCTTTCCCAGATAAATCTGGCCTGACTCCTTCCCGGTGCAGCTCTTCCACACAATATGCTCATGCATCCAGTCAAACATGTCTCAGCACGCAGTGCTCTCACACCCATGTGGTCCTTGGTGCTGCCCTCCTGCACCCCATTCCCCAGCCCGAGGGACCTGGCACCCCATCAGCTTGTTTCCTCCACACTTCACTCCGTCCCAGGAGCAGAAGCAACATCAAGGTTAATTTCCTGTTCCCCTTTCAGAGCAAAATAATTTGCCAAAAGGAAGCCCCTAACGAGGTGCCAGGAATGAACAGAAGGCCCTAGCTAATATATTTCCCAGCAGTTACAAAGATGGGCCTGACGTGCAAAAGGAGACAGGGGCAGCCCCACAGGGCCTTTGAGGAAACAGCTCAGCTCCAGTGCAGCTCCTGATGGGGCACAGCAGGGCACGCTGGCTCCCTCGCCCACAGCTCAACTTCTCAGGAAAAGATTTAGCGCTGACGTAGCAGGCTACACCTTCAAGATCAATACAGAGCGCAAACGCGCAGCCAGCCTTTCTCCCTCCCAGAACACCGTGCCTCAACCCGAGCATCATCTCCTCTACGCCAGTTCTACCAACAGGAAAGAGAACACACAGCTTGAGAAAACATGTTTGCACTAACAAGGTCATATTTAATCAGCCAGCACCTCCCGGGATGCAGTTTCGTCTGTGTGAATTAATAAGTCTGTCCACAGCGACAGAGCACCCAGCTGGAAGCGCCCCATGCCAGGCACCCACAAATGTCTGCAGTGGGCAGTTCCAGGACAGGCAGACGGTCCCCGAGCTGGGGACATGTCAGGCTGACAGCGTGCTGTGACGAGGACTCAGCTGTGCTCTCCTGCTCCCTGAGGAGCAGAGGCAGAACCACCCAGGGCCCAGTGCAGTGAGTAAAGCCATTTTGTCTGCTGTGACCGACTTCTTGCCACATCTCTGTTTCCAAGTTGGGCATCACTGCAGGTGTTCCACGGGTGAGACAGCACCCAGCGTGCTGATACTCACAACCTGCCTTCAGCCCATGCTGTAGGCTTGGTTCCTTGGGTGCTAATCAGAATGAGAGCAGCCAAAAATCCCTGCCAGTCACCTTTTGAAAGCTTGCTGTATCAGTCAAATCAGTTAAAAGGGCCCTGCAGAGCTTTAAAAGAGACAAAAGCTGATTTGCTACTTGGCAGGTGGAATTTAATTCCCAATGCAGATTAATTCCATTAACTCATTCTGTGCCCTCTTTGGGGCGGATCCTTCCCTGCTCTTGCAGCTTATGGAAAGCACAGAGCAAACCACAGTCTCCTTTCTGGTAAAGGCACCCGATAGCCTCATCTTGCTCTAGCATTCGTATTTCCTCCCATGTTGCCCACTTGCAAACACCTCCCCTCCCCAGGCACCATACCACATCTTTCAGGAGACCGTGCAATGCCAGCAACAGCCCAGAAACTCACCTTGTGCTTCGTAGCCAGAATAGTGCTGAGCTGTACCCCCGTCCTGATCCCCGGGGCCCAAGCCAAGGGCCGACTTGAGCTGGGCCATGTTCACCTGTGCTGTCAGCTCACCGTTCCGGTCCCCGATCTACAGGGTGAAAACCAACAGGGCAGCTGGTTAAAGGGCAACATCCTTGAAGCAAACAGCCCCTAGCAAAGGGCTTGCCAGTCCCATATCAAAGCAAACAAACAGCCAGCCAGAAGAGAGCTTGGAGACACCCTGAGAGACCATACAGCTCAGCTTTCAACATCAAAGCAACTCTCCAAAACTATTCCTCAGTGGTAACCTGGGCAAGGGTCCACGCATGCTGTGCTGTGCACTGGCTGCACCTCAGAATGCATTTGTGCAGAGTTCGGTACAAGGAACTGAGGGGGCACAGCTCTCCCACTGCTACAGAACTGGGACAGAGGTAAACGTGCACGTCTGGTCCGTCCTGTAGCCGCATATAGCTTGGCAGAGAGCCCTGAAGCTCTCAGCCCCTTTCCTCAAGTATTTCCATAGTTACTGAGCACCAGACAGCCACACTACTATCAGCCACGTGGGCAGTGCCACACTCAGGGCTTGGATGCTCTGAAAGCCCTTCTCTCCTGGCTCAGATCCATACAGCTTTGAGTTGTTCCTAGTGATCTACCCACACAAGTCTCCAAAATCTTCTGGAGTCCAAATTGTTCCAAGTTCCCATCTCTCACTGGCCTGAGGCCGAGGAAGATGATGTTACATGTTTAGGAAGAGATCTTTCCAGTGGCTCCTGCTACTTAAAATGCAGAGTTATAAGACATGTTGCTGGGCTCTCCTCAGTTTAACCAAACAAGAAAATTACTGTGCTGCATATCACCAGCGAACACAGAGAGGTCACTCAGAAACAGCCTCTAATCTTCAGAGGAACAGCAGCCTCTGTAACAGACCTTGGCTGTTCCCTTGGAGAAGCCTGACTCCCTATTAAATGCCTTGCAACAGCTCTTTTGTGGTCCTTCGAGATAGACTGCAGTGTGAGCCATCCTAGAACAAAATCATAAATCCTCACATTATTTATGACAAAGCCCCAAGCACTAGTAAAGAGAGGCAGATCAAACGGCTTATCAGGCATAAAACCCCTGCCAATTACAAGAGATTTGCTGTTGACATCATCTCCAGAGAAATTACTATGTCCTGGTTAGGTCTCACAGTCCTTGATGCTCTGTTCAATACTTCCCTGACTGCCACTTATTCCAGATCCTCTCCAAGGCCCTGTTAACATCAGAGGAGCACACTGGCAGGACAACAGTCCTAGGCAGGACCCACCACACACACACACACCCCCCATCGCAGAGCCCTGTTTTCTGCCCTCAGCTCAGGTGTCTCCGTTTCCCAGGAGCCCCCGCCACAGGCAGAGATGGGAAAGGTACACCAGAGCAGTGTCGGAGAGCTGGGACAGCTTCCAAGGTTTTTAGGTACACATCCTTCACTCCAGCTGTTTCACAAAAAAGAATTTCAGTCACCTCTGATCACCCTGCAGCAGCCTCCAATGTGCTTACCCTGAGCAGATTTCATTTGGATTCAAATATCACCGTCAGATTTATGTCGGGATAGAAGGGGGAGAGGGTGATGGGAAGTGAGCTAAACACATCAGGGTGCAAAGGTTTAACTTCACTGGGTTTTCCCTAGGCAAAATGCTGGTGCTTGCCCCAACAGCACAAGTGGCTCACTTGGTTCCCAAGGCTAAAATAAAACATCAGCTTTTTAACAGAATCACTAGCTGCTAGAAGCTAATGCAGGCTCTCCTCACAAACGGGCAGTCTCTGCACTGCTCTGTAATTAATGATGTGGGGGAGTTTATTAGCCACCTAATCCTGATGTGCCCCGTAATCACAGCCATCACCCCAGAATGGTAGCACCACCATGAACCCCCAGCCCACCGGGTTTCCCCTCCAGCCCCAGAAGTCAGCAGGAGCACTACTGCTCCTGTCCTCCCATCGCCCCTCATCTGCGCTGCACATGGCCGAGCTCCATCTGGGGCTGAGTAATCAGCCCTGAGCTGCAACAGTCTTAGCAGACTAAAGCTGGAAAAGCTAATTTGTCCTAAAACGTACAAGGCCAAAGAACAGTATTTCTTCTGCATGTCTGATAAGCATAATTAAATACATAATTAGGCTGGTACGTCAGCCCTACCCCAAGATTTAGCCAACCTAACAGACAGGCAGGAGAACACACAAAGCACTTACATATGGTGATTTCAATTAGTACTTCAACAGGGCAATTTCTTCATCTGGGGAAGACTAAAGAGGCCACGGGCAATTTCCTCATAACACACTGGAAAAAGCAAACAATGGAATTCTTGCTTTCTGTACTTCTGAACCACCTGAAAATGCCATATGTTCTTGCACCAGGAAAGCGGCAGCTAGCTGGGCAAGCACATCTGTGAAAGCCAGTGTAGCTGCACAGATGAAACCCCAAATGCTGCGGCAGCGGTACAGGGCTAGCTGTAGGCTGTGCTCATCCAGTGTCAGCAATCGGTTGTATTAGGACAGTGCTAGAGTTTACCACCTCACAGCTGGGACCCCCCGCCAGCTCCACTGAGAGGAGAAACTTCAGCACACGTACACTCTGCTGCAGTGCAAAGTACAGCAGGTTTAGAGCACCCAGCCAGTGGGCAGAAGCTGGCCTTGTTTTCTCCGTATACTTAACTTGCCAGCAAATGGGGTCAGACCACAGCTAGAATCGCAAGGTCCGTCTCAGTCAGGATCTCTCAGCCTTGGGCTCAGTCAGGATCTCTCAGCCTTGGGCTCAGGAAAGGTGGGGTCTTACTAACAGACTGGACACCAAGAGGTATCCGAGTTCCTTCACGCCAGCTGGGTGCACACCACCTTGGCCAGCAGACGAGACAGCTAGTCCCCAGGACCTTTCTCACTGAGCAATATTGGTTAAGAGCAACGTAAAGCAAATGTATTGGCTGTAATTAAGGGGAAGGCTGGGAGCCTCCCATAAAAAGAATATTTTCCAGCCAAGCTCTGCAGTTCCTAAAGACACCATTGAAACAGCACATAGGCAAGGGCTTTCCAGAGCAGTCATAGCAAGAGAAGAACTACATTAATATAACTTATTGGCATAAAATAAAGTCTCTCAACAGGAAGAACTGATTCCCTCTGATCTGAACCAATTTCTCTTACCTCTTGGGAGATTTCAAGATGTTTCCTTGCAAAGTGCAAAGCTTGTTCATGGCTCCCCAGGGAGACATAGGCATTTCCGAGACTCCAGCAGGCTCTTCCTTCTCCCACCCTGCCAAACAGGAAACTGTCAACCACAGAAATGCTGGGCAAAACCCAGCAGCACAGCAGCCCTTTCAGGGCCTCCTCCTCGAGAGCACCGACAGCCAGTCCCTCCTAGCTATGCTTTCACCTACAGAAAGGTTCTGCAAAGGAAAATGAAATGCACTGTACATCTTAAATTCTTCTTATGCTGAGGGTCAGTAAGATCAGGGGATGAGCA
This sequence comes from Nipponia nippon, assembly GCF_047370975.1. Classification (NCBI taxonomy): domain Eukaryota; kingdom Metazoa; phylum Chordata; class Aves; order Pelecaniformes; family Threskiornithidae; genus Nipponia; species Nipponia nippon. The sequence continues at coordinate 9,826,112 of NW_028262332.1, forward strand.
ATAGCCTCAGAAATTGGCTTACACCCACAGTGTAACAAGGGCCCAGAATGGCGTGGCTTCATTTGTGAGCACCAGCCTGAGAGCAGAAGCCAGAGCTCCTGTCCAGCTTCCACCTTGCACAGCAAGGCTTCCTCTCCAAAGGTGCACAACACATCAAGAGGGAATGTAACATCCAGCCCTTTTGTTCAACAACAGCCCAGAGCTAGGTTAACAAGAACACGGCAAGGAGGAAATATTGTGGGCATGCAACGTTCTCCTGCTAAATACAAGCCCCATGTCACCCAGGATGCATGCACAAACTGAAACTGCATGCAACAGCCAAGCAAATATTGACCTATTTCCACAAGGCCTCCAGGGTGCTGCTTCTTGTTTTCAGAAGCCAAAGAAAGGAGGCAAATGTGAAACCTGCCTCGGGCAGCCCTCACCCCCAGCCCGTGCCAGACACAGAGGTGTCTCTGGAGCAGGCTTCAGCACCTTTTTGCACAAGCAGGGAGAGCCCTACTGCTCATCAGAGCCTGCTCAGCTCTGCAAACGAGCAGATGTGGGGGGTGACGGGATAAAAAAAGCACATGGGGGCGCAGGGGGAGGTTCAGCGTGACTGCAACTCCCTTTTCAGAGGTTTGGGCGGGTTGATCAGCATTTAAACATTTTTCTTGTCACCCTGTTCAATACCTTCTGCTCATAGGGTGTGTTCCCAGAAATGCAGGAGCCCACAGCCTGCACCCCCACAGCATGATTCACCCTTGGGTGGGATTATACCTTCTCTGAGCAGATAGTGCCCGGATAGTGCCACAGATCTCCCATTTTAATGTCTCTGCTCCATCTAGTGGAGGACAGCCAGCTTCCCAGGAGCCAGCAGCAGTAACACTGAACAAGGCAGCTGCAAAGTCACTTAAGCTGCAAGAAGGCTCCAAGATTACAGAGAGAGTATCCAGGAGAAAGGAACCAACCTCTCTCAAAAAAAAAAAAATTAAAAAATAAAAAAAAAAAAGAGGCCAAGCCTCCTAAAGAAGAACAAATGAGGCTAAGAAGCAAAATATATAATCTCCACATGCTCTATGTTATGTCATTTGTTTCTACATGGAAGCTTCCAGCATCACGTCAGAGGAACAGGACAAAGTGGCGTGTATGTATGCCCTAACCACACAGTTTCTAAGGAAGATACAATTTTTGTGAACTTGAAGGAGTTTGAGAGGGGCCATTCTGGGATAAAGCAGCAGTAGCCTCATGGCAAAGCACTGAATACAATGCATTTTCTTGAAGTACCTCTTATTAGAAATCTCACTCAGCCCACACAGACATAGCTTTAAGGGCACAATCTCCGGGTTTGAATGACATGATAAAGGTGTCAATCATGTTATAATTTTTGACACGACTGGACTAAAGCCTGGATTCTGAGAGATTTCTAAAGACTTTTAAGAATACACGTTGCTGTTCTTTAGCCCCAACAGTAGAAAACAGTAAGGAAAGAGGGAAGGGCCAGTGCTCTGAGCCCCTCTCCTGAGGCAGTCCCTTACCTGTCTCCCAGCTCCTGTGCTATCACCAGATGTTTTAGATGGTACTCGATTGCTCTTTCATAGTCTTGAAGCAGTGTGTATGTGTTTCCAAGACTGTAGCAAGCCTGGGCTTCTACTGCTTGGTCTTTGAGTTGTCTGGAGAGCTGGAGTGTTTTCCTGCATGGAACAGGTGGAAATGAAGAGACCTGGTCACTGCAGGGCACCTCTGCAAGGCGACAGGAAAGCCACTACTTTGGCATGCGCTGCGTTGAAGTTGATGCCTGTAACACGCTGCAGGCTGTCAGGTGGCTGCATTACTCGCCACTGCTGAGTACCACACATGCAATTGGCCTCCAGGTCCCTTGTCACATCCCCCTGAGCCTACGCATTCACTGCAATAGGTCAAGGCTTCCAGGGAACACATGCCCTGAGTCTGCCTTAGCCCCTGGCACTTACTTGTAGTACTCAGCAGAGATGTCAAACCTCCCAAGGAAGATGTGTGCATTGCCCAGGTTGCTGTACGCTCTCCGCTCGGCTGCCTTGTCCCCAAACTCCTTAGCAATAGCAAGGCGCTGCAGCAGACACAGATTAGTGAGTACAGGCTGGCCATTGCCAGGTTTCTGTTACACAGCAACTTTTCTGGGAGGTTAACTTCTTGGTTTGCAAAGCTCCCACCCAGCAAGGAAGCGGCACACATGCCTATCAGGGCTGGATGCAGCAGGAAATCTCTCCCTCTTTTGCAATTCAGGATCAGAAAGGGCCTTTGGGGAAGTGGGAGTAATGCTGCATCCTCTTGCAACTCCTGCTCCAGCCTGGTCAGTACACATCTCTTTAGCTGAAGTGCAAAAGGAGTCATGTACATACTTCAACAGCTGAATAGAGGGGCAAACGGAGAGCTGTAGGTCAGGCTGTGAAGCGATGTGGTTGATCAGCAGACTAACGTGCAGGAACAAGGCTGTCACTTTGTGGGGTGCTGTGGCAGAGAACAAACGTGCATGTGTGTGCACTCCCTCTCACCGTCTGCACTGCAGCTGCTCCCCAGACCTCTGCCCTTACCAGCAGCTCAGTCCTGCCTCTCCTCTCACATCCCCTTGCTCCCCACACTTCCCCACCTCTCATCCTCCACTTTGCAGCACCTCCTCCTGGTCCCAAATACTGCACAGAGTTTTCCTGCCCCTTTTCAAGACCCTTCTCCCAAAGCACTGCTGGCTGCTGTCCTCCAGCATTTAAAAATCAGAAGTGCTATGACAGGGCTGACTTTCTAAGGGGCTGAGCACCTTCTGCTGGAAGGAAACTGGTTATACTGTAAACTAGAAGCTGAACTGCATTTCAATTGGGGCAGGGACTGTGTCACCTCACCATTCTGTAAAGCTTTACAGAAAGTTATTATGTTCTACAAGCAACATTTATTCCTGATCAACAGCTCTTTCAGCAGCTTAATTAAATTCATGGCTTGCATTTATTAAACTCTAGACCAATACAAATTAAGAGCAGAAAAGCCTTGCTAGGCACAGCTGCAATTTGCCCTTAGATACCTCCTTTAGTCTCCAAGCCAACAGCACCCTTCCCTCACACTGCTCATTAGGTGCTGATGGGGATTGGAGTACGATGTTGCTCAGCATGCATTAATACAACAGGGCCAGACCCTGAGGTACACACAGGAGGAAGAAAAACAGCTGAGAGCAAATGCCTCCCTGTACTTCCCAGGCTGTGGTGAGAAGAAAGGCTGCTCAGCCCCTGGCCCCCGGAATAAGGTGCAGCAGTTTCTTACCTCCTTGTGGAAGGCTATAGCTTCACTGAAGTTGCCAAGTAAGTACTGGGTGTTGCCGAGGTTGCCATAAGCACGGCCTTGTGCAGCCCTGTCCCCCAGCTCCTTCACCAGGGACAGGTTCCTCCTGAAAGAAGTTAGAGCAGTATGTCTGGTGAGACACAGCGAAGAGACTCGTACCGTAAAGAAAGGAGAGCTAGCCCTGGAGAAGGCATTTCCCCTCCCCAGCCGCCTGTCCTGTGCAACCCTTGGCAGGTGAAAGTCGGGTGATCTATGCTAGCTGCAGCTGTGGGAGCTTGTGCAGATCCAGTGGTGTAAGTTCCTGCTGCTCTCTTGTCTTCAGGCAATCGCAGCTGTGTACAGGATCAGCTCACACGCTGATGGTGATAGGATCCCATGTTAAATAAGAAATGGCCACCTCACTGTACAGGGGAGAACCAGGAGCATAGGAGAAAGGAGATTACCTACAGCAGGACAGAGATAAACCTAGGGAGAGGAACAAGATCCACAGTCCCATGCCAGGGCTCTGCTCATGGAGCTTCCCAGCATTTCTTTACCTTATTTTTCCCCCCTTTACACATACAGCACACACAGGGAAGCGTAGAGCTCCCAGTTGGTCCAAATTTACCCACTGGCTATGCTACATTCACCATTCTTTGGAAAACGGATGGTGAGGTATATACAGGCACTATCACATCCTCAGATATGAGAAGATGGATATAAGATCTTGTCACACTCTACATTTAAAAAAGTCTACTTAAAAAAACCTGCATTATTGAAGCAAAATTCTGAAGCACAAAGAGAAAAACATTAGCCCAAAAGTCTGGTGACAACCTTCCTGTGTGGGACATCAGAGTGATCTTTGAAACTACTTAGGAAAGGGAAGAATGTTACAAGCAAGATAAACTACAGATCCATGAGGGGGACAATTGGGACTTCAGGTGAAAGCCTCTTCCCTTGGGTGAAGGGGAGCCTCTGCTCGTGGCCCCTGCGATGGAGACACACAGGGATCCTTCTCATCAAGGCCAGCAGAGAGCAGCAGGGGCTACAGGAGCTAATAGTTTAGCTTCCAAATGCAGCTCTGAGAAGGAGCAGACTATTGAACATAATTGCATGATTATACTTCAAACTACCACTCAGTTTTACCAAGGCAATGCCAGGATGAATTTTAGCTCTAATTTTATAAAAGCTTGCAGTCCCTCTCTCACCTTCCTTAAGATTAATTTGCCATCATAACTGGGCACCTCAGGGGAACATTCCTAATTCATTACAACATGCAAAATCTCATTCAGTGGCCCAATTTTCAACAACACTGAGCCCACAGACTCATTCTTTGCAAGAAACGTCTTCCAGAGCGCCCACATCCTCAGTGGCCAGGAAACAAATCCCCTCTATGAGAAATGCTTCCAACAGGACTCAGTATTGTCTTGCACCCCATACAGCTATCATTAGCCTAACGGCTATCAGAGGTCAGCTAACCTGCAGACGCTGAAAGCTGTCAGCAGAACAAGAACACCACAAATACAGATTATGATCTGAGCAGGATGAGCTCAGCAAAGGTGTATCTGCATGCATTTTAGCAGTCACTGATGCCTGACCAGCCCTGTTCCATGCAGGAGAAAGGCTTGGCCAAGCTTGAATACTTACTCATAATATTCTGAAGCTTTCTGTAGCGTCTCCTTGACTTCTTGAGGCAGGTAGCCTGGGTCTTGGGCCATGTTCCAAGATAAGTGCTTTCCCTTTGCATGGTAAACATTTCCTATATTATAGAGTGCTCTGGCTTCACCTACCTAAAGGGAGGAAGAACATGGAGCAGCAAGGCATTACACTTCACATCCCAATATGGACCTTTCCATTGCTGGGCAGAGATGGTCAAAGCCAGGAGGGCCCACATTTTCCTTTCCCATCTTCACTGTCATGGCAGCTGTTACTGTCAGCAGCATGAGACCTGTGATGCAGTCAGAAGGGAGAGCTTTACACTCCACCTCCTTCCAAAGCCCACCTTCACCATATCACATTTACTGACTTGCAAACAGATTATTTTTAAAGCTAGGAAATGTTTCCTGTTGGATGCCATGAACCAATTACCTTGTCTCCCTGCTCCTGAGAAATGTCCAAGTGTCTCTGGCAACAAACGACAGCTTCATCAAACTGCCCAAGTATTTTCAATGTATTCCCAAGGTTGCCACTTGCCTTGGCTTCTCCAATGCGGTCCCCAATAGTTCTACAAGATGACCGGAGGAAAGAAGAGAGGTGTTAAAGAGCTCACAGACTTTTATTCACCAACTGAGAGGCAGAATTCCAGCTGCAGCGAGCCAAGCTGCAGCGAGCACTACATGACACACACACAACACATCCAGCAGTTCCCAGCACACACACCTGACTGGAATGCTTCATACAAGCTCTCTCAATTTTGAAGACAGATTCTTGTTTTTTTGCTGTCTCAGGTGAGCTGCTCTAATGACTTCAGGTGTGCGTACAATGAGTACCTGGGGATAGGAGCACCGGACACTGCCCTGCTCTTGCTCCAAGTGCCCTCCTCACATCCATACCCCTTTCTCCACCTCCTTGCTCTGAAGGTGGCTGGCCCATTCTTGTTGCCTCCCGAGTTCTCCACAGGACAGTCACCCCATGCCTCAGGGCTAGTTTTGGATGCTTATTTCTGGGGCAGATTCCCTCAGGCTGCTAGATTCAGACCCCACAGAACTTGCCTTCGCTCAAGCCCTGACAGATTATGTCTAATTAGGACAAAGCACTGCTGACATGCTTACCTGGCCAGGGTAAGGTCATGTTTATGGTACTCCAGGGCCTTGGAGTACTCCTTTAGGTAGAAATAGGCATTGCCCAGCTGACTGTAGATGGCACTGAGAGTCTTCAAGTCCTCTGTCCCCACCTGCACCGCTGCTTCGAAGAAGGCTGCCCCAGCTTTGAAGTCCCCAGACTTGCACAAGCGCTCTCCTTCCAGGGCCAGTTCCAGGCAGGATGCTTCCATTCTGCCAAAAGCAAGACCGTCATTTCTAGAGGAGTTAGACTGCAGCGCACCCATGCTGCTACGCAACGGTTAAAAACGTTACTTCATCGTGCAGCTCACTGCACCAGAAAAAAAAAAAAACAAAACCAAACCTACAAAAAAAAACCCAGACCCTGGAGGGAGCCACCCTCCAGGCAGCAGCTGCCTCTCTGCATTCAGCCCCAAGCACCAAGGCACCAGCCCCACGTCAGACATTGTTTGGGCGATAATAACTTGGGGACACGCAGCTGGCACACCTCAGCGGTGCGGACACCAGTTTTCAGTGGACGCGGTGGGCACTCAGCCCCTCTAAGAAGCCAACCTCCTAGGCATGAGACACGGGAGCAGGCAGGTTTACAGACCGCGTGGGCGAGTGGCCAAAGGCAGCCCCTGGGTTCCCAGTAGGAATCCGGACAAGAAACTCGGGGCTCCTGGCTCTCAAGACGCACGTTCACATCACAGGAGTAACATGGCATCTGTTTTTCTTCTCAGTGGTGCGCAGCGTAGAAGCCACGGACCCAGGCTATTCATGCCTGCACCACTTTCCCTGGGGTAGGAGAGAGGGTAGCCAAACTGTAACACATTTTTATTAGATACCAGAGAAAACCCTGGACTGTGCAGAATTTCTTGGCTGAGCAGCTTCCAGTGCTCGGTGTCTGCTTTTCATTAACTCCCCTGCTGTCACTTTTTCCACAGGCACTCTGCACATTAGCCTCCAGCCTAGCTTTCCTCCCTTGCATTTCTCGACACCTTTGGCAATGGTGCATGCCGTGCTGTCAGTGAGTGCTCTGCAAGCCAGCGGAGAGGAGCAAGACCAGTGATACTGCTTCAAGAGAAAGGAAGCGTGCTCCTTTGAGTGCTCCAAGCCCTCTCTAAATTACGGCCATCCCTGTTAGACCATGTGTATCCTCCAGTTCTCAGAAGGGACAGAGCATGCATTTGAAAGATTACATTTGGAAGTGTCTTGCTTGCTGCAAAGCCAGCCCCTTCACAAGGCAGATAGACACAGCATAATATATAAATAAATGTCCAAAGGCAGTTTCTGTTCTGTTCTCAGTCAAAGAGCACTTGCAGGAAGTTTGACTGTGGTACCCGGACTACGAGAACTTGCTCATCACCACTGCAACAGCAGCAGCCCAGCTGACGTCTCCTGCAGCAGTTTCCTGCTGAGCGCTAGAAGATGCTTCCCCCAAAGCCCCCCTTGTGATGAGCCAAGGCCCAGCCCCTGCAAGCGGGGTCTCTGCAGACCAAGGCTGAGGTGTGCTGGCCAAGCCAGGGCACCCTGCGCTGCTCTCAGGACAGCACCTGCCACGTGCACCCACGCGCCCCCCGTGCACACCGACTTCGGGACAGAGCTCCTCCTGCTCCAGGTCTGCGCTCCAGCATCTTCCACCCAAGTCTGCACCCAGCACTTGCCTCCCCCTGCCACGAAGGGGCATGGGGAGATACACGTACAAAATACCAATCCTGATACATTTTTCCTACAAACCGGCAGAAGGGTGTTTTCTCAGCTGCCAGGAAACAAAGCCAGTTCCTCTATGAGCAGTGCATAAACTGTCTAAAATCCAACCCTATTTGCCTGGCAATCTCCCTGCTGAGTCAGCTCCGTTTGACTCCAAACACCCAACGCTTGGCAACCCAATGGCATCCTGCAAAGCAGGACAACCCACAAAACGGTGAAAGACTGGTGCGGACTCTTCCTCCAAACACACTCGTGACCTCTCCTGTCTCAGCGTTCATTTGTTCCCAAAACCACCGAGTAGCAAGAGGGAGAACGGGATTGCAAAGCAGCTCATTTGAGCTCCCACCTCAAACTCCCACACAAATACTCGATTTCAAGCTCACTGCAAAGCCCACCTTTGGGTGGCTATTTTACTTGTGCAAGAAGGCTGTTCGCAGTGCCAGTGCAGCATCAGTCCCTGCCTCAACTTCTGTTTGCTAGGGGAAATAAGAATATTAAGCCTGTTAAGAGTAAAAATGTTTAGCTTCTCTCTACTGATCCTCTTGCTAAACCACATGAAAATCAGTAAGAATGAGCTTCTGCTACAGCATGTTGAATTAGAGGGACCCATTTGGGGGTCATACCAAACTTCCATCAGTGCCAAGGCACATTCACGGTCTGTAGATCACTAGAGTGGTTATCTAGTGTCATCACCAGGTATTGACAAGTCTCTGCTGATACGTCCCAAACAGCTGAAAGAAGGCTTGGGACTGAAGAAAGAAAAGGAACACCTTATACTCAAATCAGCAAGATTAAGTTCAGGCAGCTTAGCAGAGATGAATCTTGAGAGGATTTGAAATGCAGGAATGAGCCACCATCACAGGAATTAATGTTGGATTCCAGTTAGAAGACAGCAGAGACAGAAGCAAATTTCAAAATCATTTCAGTTCAAATTTCAACACAAACAAAAAACTCTTCCCAATATCCAGGTTCTCTAAGAAACTGAGTTCACCAACTGTAAACAGTCTAAAAACTGAGCTGGAGACCAATTTCCCTCATTGATGGCACTGCAGTCTAGCTCAGCTCGAACTTGTGTGATTTGAATAGCTTGAAGTGAGGGTTCCCATCCCTGCAACACAGAAAACCCTACAGCAACAAAACCCAGCTACACCCCCCAAGGGTGGCATCTTGCTCAGGCCGTATTTGCCAGTGGAAACACAACCAGAAGTGAAACGTGTGCCTCGGGGCCTGCGTTCCCATACACTCAACATGCACACGTGCACACACTCACGCTCTCTGGGCGCCTTCCCGGTGTTCCCACAGTAACTATCCAGGCACAAGCAGTGACATGACCTCCCAGTGCACACAGCCTTTAATTAAAATCTGTTTGTCCTTGAACGGGCTGCTTTGCAGAGTATCTGACCTATGTAATTAACATCACTGCTCAGTTAGGGACCTAAGCAAGGAAGGGGAAGGGAGAAGAGGCTTTTTCTCTGCATCGCACTCTGCCAAGCCTTTGTTGCCACCGAAAGGGACAGGAGTAAAGAACAGCAATTATTAATAGAAACACAACCCACTTCTACAACCCACCTGCCCTTCCCACGTCCTCAGGGCCCCACACCAGAGCTAGTTCTGGGAAGCAACTCTGCATGCAGTTCAGTCACTGCAGGCTTAAAAGCACTCAAACACGATGCCAAGGGCGGAGGAACCAACTAAAGGTCAACAAACAAACTCTAACAACAAAGCACACTAAAACACTACACGTACAACAGCTTCCAAAGGCCATAGCTCAACTGTCCATAAGAAAAGACCAGAAGGGCGATTTAGGCAGAAGATAGAAATCTGCTGTTCAAGTGAGCCAACCTGAACCACCTTGACAGAGCAGCAAAGGAAAGGGAAAACAGTGAATAAAGACAGACTCAGGTTACAGCCCCCATTCCTCCCACAGCACGTGTCTGAGCCCTCCCCTACCTCTTCTGCAGGTTACGCATTTTCTGAACATAAACCCAGAGCTCCAAGCCCACTGGCAGAAGGAAGCAGCAAGGCTGAGGTCTGCTTGGAACGATTTTGCAGACAGGTCTCTCCATTAAGTTCAAAGGTAGGATCCAGGGTTTTGAAGATGCTGATGGCATCTTCATGTCTGTACAACACGCACAGCTCTCCAGTTTTCACTCCATCTGCTTGGGCCACATTACCAGCAAGTTACTGGAATCTTGAACTTTGTTTATCTGGGACACTTCTTTTTCTGTTCATATGCTGCCCTTGAAAGGGAAGGAGAAAGGAGCATTGCTTTTGTTTCCAGAGACCTAATGTCCTCTTTCCCCTAAGAAATATAATATTCTTCATCCACTGTTGGTTTCAGGTATCAGATAGGTGAGTTCACAGCTGAAATCCAGAAACAAGAGAGTGTCTTGGTTCATTCACATATTTTCAGTGCTGCCCAAAGAAGCAAAAGGGCCCTAGAAGAGTCCATGAGATGGCCCAAGTTGAAGGCAAGCAGCTCCCTCCTTTCTAAACTGGTCTCTTCCCAAAGCACTTTGCCTCTGTGGTCGCATCAGCTGTTCCTGTTGGTGCCTCTTCGCTCCAAGAGCGGAAGGACTTCTGCTGCTATGAACCTCTCCTTGTCAGGTGAGGAGCTCAGGGTTCCTTCAAAAGAGGATCATCTTTGGGCAGAAGCATATGTTAGTTCGACGGGCTCTAATGAGGCCTCATCCATCTGCCACCTAGGAAGCTTTGCAAGTTCCAGAAGCAATCTGAGCATTTCTCAGACTGGGGAAAAGCAGGAGAAGGCAGATCCCACAGAGTACATCCCTGCCCATTTAAATGGGCTCCAAAACATCCCCATCTGAGCAGACACAGCCCTCTACCCCCCAGGTATTAAATTTCTCTGCTGACATACAGGCAACATGCCTGGGCCTATACCACCTCAGCTCAGCAAGCACCTACTATTCATGTCTTAATACCAGAAAAGAAGATTCAGTCCCTCCTGAGCCAGCAAATTACTGCTGACAAGCTGAAGGTGCTGGGCTTGGCCATATGGTGTGGTTCAGAAGAGAGACACTGCAGAACATGAGCTGTTTTTCTTACTTCCACAGCTAAGATGCTAGAGCTTGTTAATGCAATTCCCCCACCACTCAACCTTTTAGCTAAAGCATGGTATGTCCCTGCCTGGGGGTTTGAACACAGACACAGGGAGGAGGGGATGCTCACTTGGAGCAGCCCCGTTCATAAGCCTTGCCCTAAATCAGTGCAAACCACTCGTACAGATTTGCATGTTCCTCTGGATAGTCAGGGTCCCCAAGTGTCAGCAGAAGTCACATCCCAGACGCCAGGCCCACCACAAGCAGCCAGGAAGGTCTGACAAGCTTCCCAGGTGATCAAGTCCCAGACGAAACCAAGACCACACCACATATAGCAAAGTGTTTTCTTCTGAATGTGCAGAGATGACAGACCATGTCAAGTCTAGCCAGGTAAGAATAAAGTTTTGAAGACACCAGTTGCAATCTAGAAATCAGGACAGCGCTGGTGCGTACAGCAAAGAGTCCCAGCATCAGTTCCCAACTGGAGCTCTAAGCAAGCCCCGCAGCTCCTCTGCACCTTCTGCACACCTGTAAAACAGTCATGAAAGCGGCTCCCAGAGATCCTTTTGCAAACGGTACTTCAAAAAGGGCAATATATGTGTTTAAGAAACAACAACAAAAAGAACAAATTTTTTAAAAGCAGTAAGAGGCCAAATATAAACCCAATGTTTGGCCACAAATGAGTTAGGCAATCTGCACAGCATTCTGCCAGAGGAATGAGTGAGTGGCACAACGCTGGCAGATCACTCGGCCCCCATCAATGCGACAGCTGCGAATTTCAAACCCAGGAATGGATGTTGCTTCTGACACTTGTGAGAGGCAGAAAAGGGTGACCCTTCCATCATGTGGTGACAGGGATGAGGAAGTCTCTTCCCAATCCAACACAGGGCAGGGCCACCCTCCCTCCTCCTCAGCTTCTTTAAAGTATAACTGATCTGAAGGCAGAAAGAGCCAAGACGAACAGGAAGAGCAGATATTGCCTTTAACAACAAGGTTTCCCAGGGTCATCCATCACTGTCAGATAGCAGCTAATGATGATCTGTATCACAGATTGCCTTTTGGCTGCCTTGCCTTAAGAGCAAAAATGTTCCTTTACAAAAGATGCACGGGCAAAATGCAAGGACTCTCACACATCAAAGGTTTTCAATCGACGCAGCAATACGGAGAAGGCAGCGAGGGTCCCGGGAGCGCTGGGGATGCCAAGAACACTGCCAAGTAAGAAACAAAGCAAACAGGACAAGGTGTTATCAGTGCCATTAACAATGATCACCATGACTGCTGTTAAAACAGCACTATAATTAGGACTTGGGTGACGATATAGGTCCCCAGAGGGGGAACACTACTCATAATGTGCGTTCAGAAGCTTGACCTACAGTCAGACCTCCCAACACCCTGCTCTCCCCCAAATCTTTGCACCTCCCTTGCTAAATATTCCAAGAAAATAAAACTGCATTGACAACACCACACTCGTCCTCCCCGTGCCAGGCTGGAAAACAACAGTGCAGACTGCCTTTAGCCAAGAGCTGGTCTGCAGGCTCATGGGCTGCGCGTTGACCTGAAGCTCCGGGCTGCTGCAGCTCCTGCAGCGCAGGAGACAGGGCCACAGAAGCCAGAGTAGGACACAGCGACGTCCCACCGCTCAGGTCTGCACCTCAGTCCGCAGCTGCTCCAGGCAGGCAGAAGAGACCGTACAGTGTCCAGCAATTAAACTTCTCTGACTCCAGCCCTCCCTTTCACACATTCAGGGCTGCCTTGTCTGGACTGTGTTGCTCACAGCACTTACCCTGCTGACAACAAATCCATCAAGCGACACAGAAAACAATCATGTCACAAGACAGACTAGGAGACGGTTGTCTGCTGCCTTAAATATCCTAAGTCTCACAGGGCAAGAGAACCTCTTCCTGCCCGCAAGGTGAAGCTGCCTTAAAAAATAACATTTATAGGTATTTGATTCATATTAGTGGGGGCGATCGCAAAACTCATTCCCAATCAGAGCTGCTGTAGTTCTAAAGTCAGGAATAAAACCCAAGCTTTTAGACAGGAGGTAAGGCAGAAAAAAACCCACTGAAAACACCAACAGTAGTAAAACAGCCCCTTAGTACATCTATTGGTATGAATTAAGGAAGCTACAGATTTTAACATCTTACTTGCAATCTGATTGAATTTTATACAAAAATAAATGTAATTTCAGAGCACTGATGACAGGGGCAATTAAACATTTTTTGCCAATCACAAATGGATCAAGTTTATCAGGTGCTCAGTGTAAATGTATATTCACTGGCTTAACTAACTAAATATGCATTTAAATAATTAACTGGCAGCACATCCTCAAAGAAAGTAATCAAGCTGGGAATTATTCCCCTTCAGTAATTTCCTTCCCAGCCTTCGCACAGCTCCTGTGCATGAAAAGCAGCTGATGACTCCGAACCACCAGATAACACAGCCAGGTGGGAGCTGCTCCAGCTCCCCGGGGACAGTTCCCCTTCGCTGCACAGGGACACGACGGAGGGAGCTCACGTCCCACACCAACCAGCACACGCTTCTCCCGTGCCAAAGCCCACACTGCACCTGACGGCGGGTCGGACTGTTTTCATGGGCTTCCCTACATGAGGAAAGCTATCCCAGGTCCTCCTGACGCACAGCCCCAATTTATTCATGGTGAATTTATACCTGTTTAGCCTTGGGCCAGCACCGCAAGCCGGACTAGATTGCTCTTCTCTGCCTGGGGCACTGTCACAACACATTTTGGGTAGTTTCTCTCTGGCTACTCTGCCCCAGGCAGGGTCCACGCTCCTCATGGAGCGACGCTTTCCTCACAGCGAGCTGGGGGCTCGCGTCATTGCGCCACCAGCACGTACGCAGCTGCCTCCCTCTCTCACTTGCTCCCAAACGATGAGCTCCCATCTCTGAGAAGAAAATCTTATTACTAGCTCCTAAGTACACGTGTTTGCAACTTCATACCATTACATATCATCACATTGCCATGACACCAGACCTATCAATCATTCAGTTCCTCCTATTCAGTAGTCATCCTCCCCTGCACTGCTGGTACCTCGTATCATCAACACACCCATTAGCAACCTGCTCTGTTTTGCAGGGAAGGCACTAATGAAAATACTCAATTAGCTCACTCCCAAGACCAGTTCTTGTGCAACACGGCCAGCAATGCCTCTCCACCCTGCCGACAGCCCTCCTTGCAGCACGGCCCCTCGCTTCCCACCCACGTCACGACCCAAGCGCTAATCCCCTCCTGACAAGCAGTTTCCCCACAAGGCACCATATCAAACACAGGCTGGCAGGGAAGGCTGACAAACAAATCAAGATACACATGAAATTAGCCTGACTCAAACTACTTTTGGTAGTTTGAAACCAGCACGTGGAAGCTGGTTTCCCTCCAGTCAACGGAGTGCAGAACCTCTGGGGCACCTTGATCTATGTGTCACCTTATTAGTGAGGGGAAGAAAACAAAACCTCTTGTTTTGTTTGGAGAGGAAAGGCCAAAGATGAAACAACGAATGCTGCACCCAGCACTTCCCAGCTTCTGAATTAGTTCCATGTGTCTGGGCCAGTTTCCTTCACAGCTCCTGAAGCCCGTGAGGTGCTGCAGAGGCAGCTCTGTGCCACCAGCACATCTGGAAGGGAAAGGTTTCCACTCCACACACTTCCACTGGTAGCGGTGAGTCCTTTCAGTGACTCGCAAACTGAAAATGATAAAATAATATGTATACATACACACTTACTGCTGTTTGAGAAGTGTTTGTTCAAGCTGGAGCTCCAGGGAGTACCAAGATGAAGCGGTTTTCACCGCAGTCTTTTGGTAAGGGCATGAAACAGAGAATCCAGAGGGGAAAACTACAGGGAGTTCTGGAAGACACAGGGTCTGTGTGCTGGCTCCAGATTTCCTCTTCCACTCTCTAATGGTAGCATCAGTGCTCAACAGTAGTCATTTCAGTTAATTGCTATCTACCATTAGCTGCAGAGTACTTACAAGGGATTCAATTCCACTGCATATTTTCTAATAAATACCAAATGACAGTGAGGAAGACAGCTGTATTTAGTTGCATTTACCCTCTTATTAGCAGAGCTGAATAAGACCCCATTTCAATTCATAATGGCTCCAACAAGCTGCGTCATTGTCAGAAATTCAAACTCCCCACTGCCTGCTTGAAAGCAAAAGTCATCCAGCACTCCCCTGCTCACACAACTCTCCATTTGACCAAGGGCCACACAGAACGGCTGCCTCTGTGGCTTTGATCCATGGGGATGGTGAGAACTGAGGGCAGATTGGAGTTATTTGCTGGTTTAGTCCATTTTGTGAAGCAACTTATGATGCTGAACTGGTACGTGTAGAGGCTTTTCAACCTAAGGACCGCAAAATATTTTGCAAAGGTGCGAGGGTAGTTTACCCCATTTTGCAAGAAGGAAGCCAAGACACAGCAAGACATAACTTGCCCACAGTGAGCCAGCTGTAGGGAATGGAAAGGAACCCAGGAGCCCTGGCTCCCAGCGCCTCTGCTAGGTCCTCCCTTGCAAGCACCAAGTGAACCACTCAGACTGGAGCCTCTGCTAGGGATGAGGCGCAGCATTTTCCACCTAGGCAAGGATGCTCTCATAGCTCGTGCCACCAGCTCAACATGATGCCAAACAATCACTGAAGATCCAACCCTGCCCAAAGAGAGGCCCTCAACTCCAGGAGCTTAAGATACTCATCACCTCTAGAAACCCACTCTACACTGGGAAGGATTGGGCTCTCAATAAATTATACACTGGTAATAATTGCCTTGAATTCATGTACCAGATCCTTCCCACGAATACAGCTTAATCAATAGCAAGAACAGAGAATACAATGAAATTTTTCTATGTCATCTGAGGAGCAAAACCTCTAAAAGGCAATGAGCACAAATTTAAGCCTTTGTCCTCCAAAATTACTCAAATATCAAAGGGTCACGATGGGATGTAATTAACTGGCAGCATTTGAGCTCAGATGGGATTAAGGTGCAAATGTGAATTTCATCTCATCCTGGTTAACAGTTTCACTTGATGCTCAGTTTCAAAGCACTTAAATTAGAAAATGCAAATACTTTCCAGGGTCTAAGGAAATTATGATTAAGGAGATACCAATTTCAAAATTAATTCATTAAAACATGTTCTGACTCCCGAATTAAAAAAAAAAAAAAAAAAAAAATCTACCAAACATATGAACTGGTCAAGATGCCGTGGAAGAGGGACTGCGCAGGAGAACTCACTTTCAAGAAGAGTGAGACTGAAACCTTCTGAAGAGCCTGGATCATAATCTCTTTGCACAGCTCATCAGCAGGGTATAAACCCAACCACCACCACCACCTGCCATTTGAGCTAAAGGAAAACAAGCGTAAAGGCCAGCAGCCCTACCTTGCCAAATGCTAGCGGACCACGATGGTTGTGCCTGAGGATGCTCTCTCCTTCCCTGGAGGCACAAAGGCGGATGCTCAATCTGTGCTGTCAGTAGTTTCTCTCCCCCCGTACCTGCAGCCCACGGTCAAAGGTAACAGCTCTAACATCTGAAATCTGCCATGCAGAGCAGCAAGCAAAACCTTCCCTGCATCAGGATGAATTTTTAGGCATTCAGATTTTGTCACAGGATACTTGAACTCCGTGATTTCAGCACAATGAGGGAAACTTCCCGAGTTTTCCAAGAGCATTTTGCTTTCTTGTACAATGCTAGTGCCTTCAGTGAAATTAATCCATCACACTGCAATGAAACAACACTCTTGGGATGATTTCACCAGAAGCAAAGTGCTATTTCCTTCAGTCACTTCCAGAAACCAGAGGGCAAGAGAGGACACGCAGCCTGAATGGCTTTTCATTATAACATTACTTTGGCAATTAGGTCAGCACATCCTCTCACTAAAATATATGCTGCGATTTAAATCAGCATACTGCTCCTGCTACCAAATACACTGGGTTAAAGTGATGATATACATTAGAAAAACAAATAGTCAGCTCGTCAATGGCTATACAATGAAAACAGCTGATTGATTGATTGATTTATTACCCATTTTATTTATGCTATTCAACTTCTTTTACCCACCAGTGTACAAGGGTTCACATTCATGCCAA
This sequence comes from Nipponia nippon, assembly GCF_047370975.1. Lineage (NCBI taxonomy): Eukaryota > Metazoa > Chordata > Aves > Pelecaniformes > Threskiornithidae > Nipponia > Nipponia nippon. The sequence goes on from NW_028262332.1 coordinate 9,843,006, forward strand.
ATTTGTTACTGAAAACAGACGGATTCTGGTTTGGGGGATTATCTTTCCAAATTTGGAAGCACTGTAAATGAGATGAGAGATGCCCAGACTCAGACACGTCTTCTCCACAACTGACTTCTCCACGCTTGCCTCCCACAGACACACAGGGGGCCTCAGCAGCCAGCTCCCGTGGGGCCAGCCTGGACCCCAGCCCAGCTGCTCTCCCGGGATGAGAGGGGACTGCCTGGCCCCTCCTGCCCTCTTCATCAGAGCCAGGGATGAGTTCTCATGGACCACAGTGGAGCTACAACACAGCGGTGACAGCTCAGCTTAGATGAGGTGAGCACGCAGCCCGGGACTCAGGCTATAAGACAGCTTGCACTGAGAAGCATCACAGCCTGCCCCTAATTCCTGCCCCGGCATCCTGCCACCCCCACCCACCTGCAGGGTCAAGCTCAGCACCACAAACGCCCCCCGGCACAACTGTTTCAGTTGTGCTGGCCAATTGCACAGGCTGAGGGGCCTTCGGAGATTTCCTTTCCTGCACACCCAGACTACTTTTCTGAAGCCAAATGAAAGCAAGTCTTGTTTTCCCAGAAATGCAGAGGCCGCAGGCCCAAGTCTTTTCTCAGTTCAAGCTGCCTGGAAACCTCTCCAACTGCAGCCCCCCCCCTTCTCCTTCCTCTCTCAACCTGCCAGCTGCTCCTGCCTTGCAGCATAGACGGAGCAGGAAAACAACTACATATTGAAAAGACGCTGCCAAGTCCCAGCAACACTAAGGACTGTATTATGGTTAAGCCCGGACAGACAAAGGAAGCCACCCCTGCCTGTCCCAGCCACCCAGCCCTTTGCGTGTGCCCCGCCACGTGCATGGCCTCATCCCAAACCTCCCTGCCTCTGCCCAGCGCCAGCAGTCGGAGAAGCGGCACGCACTCCCTGCACACTGCCTCCCTTCCTACCCACATACCCAGGCAAACCACTGATCCATGCTCAGGGCACGGCAAACAGACTGTCGTCGTAATGCAAGGTAAAAGGCAACGATGACAAAGTTCACACCGCAGTTTTTCCACTGACTCCTCAGCAACCTACAGCCAATTTGGTTCTGTTCCCTTCCTGTCTCATCTGCTTCCCTTCAGCCCCAAGCCAAGTATTTCAGTCCAAGAGAGAGGCCTTTGGGATCTATCCGAAACACACACCCCAGATCTCATGCTCCTGGGCCATCCAGGCTTTGAGCCAGGGAGATGCTGAGCGATCACAGCTCACCAAGAGACTGCTCAGGATGCTCTGCACCAACACTCACACTTGAAAGGGATTTAGATGTCATCTTTGTGACAGAAACAGCGTGAACTTCGCCCTCCTTTACTTTCTGCAGAACTCGTTGAAAAGCAATTAGCAGGAACCAAGCAATCAAGTCCAGCAAATCCAAACAAGCAGCAACTCCTTTTTCAAACTGCCACTTGGTAAAGGCAGTGAAGAGGGTGACACTGAGCAAGAGCATGCCAGCAAGAATCCGTGATAGTTCCTCCCTCGGCGATTACAGTCCTCTGTGCCCAAAGCAGAGAAAGGCACAGAGGAAAACAGATGGGGTGGTTCTCCCAGGTCGCAAAGAGCAGGGGGGCAGAGCTCGCGTCCGGGCTGAAGCGACACCAGACACTAGGACAGATTTTCATTGGCAAAGCTGTAGCAGAGCAGATTACATCAATTCTACATTGCTCTTCCTGCAGCTGTTTCACACTCTGAGGGCTGGTAAAAGCATTGTCATGCTCTCCCTGAAAATTTCAGAGGTGCTAAAAATCAGAAATCAGCCCAGACGCACGCATGCATTCAAAAGGCTGCCTTGGCTCAGGCGCAGGACACTGCTGTTCTCCCTGGCACAGCCACAGAGCACCCCTCTGGATTTTGTGAAGATAATATTCCACATCTGGCTGAAAAACCAGGAAACAGAGGCTCCCCAAGAGCGCAGATATCAGCCAGGGGTCCTCTGCAGTCCTTGCCAGCATCTCTAGACACAGTTTCTGCAACTCCTCTGTACAAACCCAGAGTCAGCAGAACAGCAGCAAAAGTGCTTTTGGGTTCTTCAGGGCATTATGGAAAAATCTATGCATGCCATCAGATTAATCTGCAAGCCCATAAATCAGAGTGTGGCAGGATTCCCAGAAGGCCAGGCCATCGCCTCACAGCAACGCAGCTCGCATGCAAGGGGAGAATGACGCTCTGCTTTGCTAATCCAAGGGGAACAGACCCACCGTCTAGCACTGTGCGGCACAGTGTGGCAGGTGTCTGCTGCTTCTGCGGGGAACCCTGGAGCTCCAGCATCCTACAAGCTGGTTTTGCTTCTTCCAGAGGATCGCGTGGCTTAGTCCTCCACCGCATTTTCCCAAATTTTTAGCACTTCTGTCCTAGTATAGCTCCACGGATAACATCTACCCTGGAAACGCTTGGCACCACTGCACTGAACGTCTGTACAAATCAAGCATGCGGAGGCAAGTCCCCGCTCCTCCCTGACACAGCACCACATCAGGTTTTGCTCCAACACTGTGGTATTAGTGTAATTCAATCACGTGTGTAAATAACAGGCAAGCATATATCGTTATATGAGTTTGCCACATAGATCAAAGCATGATACGTCTTTGCATCTGTGAAATGGACTCTGGTCCTGCTCTTCCATAGGAGGAATCTGTATAAACATCACATTTATTGGAAAGTCTTCCTGGATACAGCAACAACACTAATACTCTCCCTAATAATTTTCTCATTGCTATCACAAAATTGTGTGTTAGTCCATATAACGATTTGCTTTTTAAGCGAACTGCAAAACTTATTACGAAAAAAATATAACAGAATTATGTTCTTGTATATGTTTCTTGGAATTGAGCCTCTGGTAAGGGGAATAAAAGGATGAAGCATCAGATTTTTAAGCTTTTCCATGCCAAAAAACCTCCTGTTTTCCTCACAAGGTAGGGTAAAGGCCTGCAGCACATCCAACTCCAGCAAAATATCCTAGACTCCCTCCAAACCTCGGCACTTCTCTCTCCAACCTGACACAACAGCCACTGTTATGCCACAGCAGACGCTCTCCCATCCCTAGGACGCCAGGTGAGGCTCCTAGTCCAGCTGAGAGCCGGAGCAGATCCTCAGCTTACCAGGATGCTCTGCCTTCGCTGTACCTAACAGCAACCAGCCCCGCAGCTGCACCGCACCTATAGCCACGCCTGCTGGGTTCGGGGCAGAACCCGATATCCTTTGGGAAGGGGACACCCTTTCCAAACCAAGCTTCCTAAGGCCATGTCCTTCATGGCTTTAACTTCTGATTCCTCCCCCCCTCACCCCCCGTATTTCTTTCTCACCCCCACTGTCCCTGCTGCTGCACAGTCCCCCTTGGCACAGCAAGCATTTGTTACTGTGCACGCAGAAAGGATGAAGCCAGAGGTTTGTTATATCGTGTATTTCCTGCCTGATGGAAACACACAGCTAAAGAGACAGAACGAGCAGGAATGGATAGCGGAGACCTCTCCACAGACCTGTTCTATGTTTAGGTTAGCTCCTTGTTGCAACCTCAGAGATACTGCAATGGCTTTATACAGAACACATGCTGCTCTGTAGCACCGAAAGAACTCACTGCCCCCCTCCTCCCTTACGCTGGTGAAAGCAGGAAGGATATAGCATCAGGGTTACACACATGCCCAAATCAAGGGAGTTCATTTATCCTGACTACTGAATAATGCATGTCTTCAGAAAAAAAAAAATAAATCTGTTCCTGCATAGAGACATCATCGTCTAGGAGTGAAAGAAAGACATGGCACAACAGCAGGCTGCACAGAGAAATGCACCAGGAGCACAGGCAGCAGCAACAGGAGGACGAGACAGGTGACGAGACAGCTCCTTACCTTAACCCGTAAGGGTGGGGGGGCTGTGGAAGCTGCTGATGCGCAGGAACAACACTGCTTCCACACGGATTTCGTGTGCTGGAGAAGCCTCCTGTTTTAATCCAGGGCATTATAGAGTGGCTGCATTTGTGCTGTACAAACAGCCTCTATGAGCCTTTCAGGAGCAGTTACATCCTCCAACACACATGGCTTTAATTGGGAAATTTTTTTTTTATTTTAATTCTAGGCACATGTTTTGAGCTGTTACTTTTCTCTCCTCTGTGTGTGTATTTAGATAGATATATTTTCATGTCTCCTGTCTGTGTGCCATGTTAGCCTCAGGCAACCAGCTCAGAGAGAGCCATCAGCCTTGACAAATGACTCAGTTCTCCTTAGGAGCCAGGTCCGTACAGTGCCTCCTTCCTTCCCTTCCTAAGGCTGCTGTTAGCACAGCCACCCTGGCCCTGGGCAGGCGAGCTCTGCCCTCTGCACATGGGCTTGGAGCTTCACCAAGCGCAGCTGGAGTCTGACCCTGCTTCAGCAGACCTGAAAGGACTCCCCAAAATCACGCTGATCAGACCCTCAACCCAGGGCCCTTCAGAAGGGGAGATTTCCACGACAGGAGAGTGCCATTTTGTTCGGGGGGGGGGGGGGGGGGGAAGCCAAGGGCAGGCCACACAAGTTTTCTCTGCTCATTCCTCATCCTTGTGTCTCTGTGTATTTGGCTTTAAAACAGGGACAGGGAGAACCCTGGACGCTGGGGCCAGGACCGGTCTGGTCACAGAGAGCACAGACCACATCACGGAGGATGCCTGCTCGCTGGCGAGCCGACGTGCTCATCAGCCACGTGGCAGGACAGAGCCACAGCACGTGGCCCTGGCGCTCCGTCCTGCAGACATACGGCATGGCAGGACACCTCTGGTGGAGGCCAGTGCCTCAGACACCCAGGCAGCTTTCACAGGCTTTCTTTTTCCACTGCCAATCTCTCACACAGCTCTCTGCAAAGTGCTCGCTCAATGGCATGACCGATGACAACTTTCTGCCAAAAACACTGATGCCAAAGAATGGCTTTATTGAAGAAAATGTACATTTTGAAGAGTGAGTTTTCACTTTCTTCCAGAACAGCAGAGGAAAAAGTGAGTATTTTCAACCATTTCATTGTTAACTCCTTCGACACCTGAACCCGTTGTCAAAGCTCCCTGTTGAACGCGATCTCGCAGAGCCTGTGGTATTTGCTGGCACACTTTTGCTGTTTGCACTCCCAGCAGTGCACATAAAGGGATGAATGCAGATAACACGACAGCCTCCCTTTCTCCAGTGGCTTGACCCAGGAAAGCACCAAACCACAGACTTCAATCAACCAACTAGTTCATGCTTGCAGTTTCCTGGATTACAGCCCTGATGGAAGCAATTGATAAAAGAGCTGGCCAAGGGCTGCAGCCTTAAAATTCTGGGCGCGTCGCAGTGAACTCATACATTTTATTATTTAGACCCGTGCAGGAGCTCAGACGCTCGGCTGAACTCAGAGGCCAGGAAATGCCTCGCGGCACACGCGGAGTCTCACGATTCCAGGACATTCATCTGCTTTTATGTATGTAAGTCCCTGTTCACTCACCCCGAGATGTTGGCCCATGGGTTTCCCAAGCAAGCTACTCCTTGCTGAAATCAGAAGGGCTTATTTGTCCGAAAGGAAAGAGAAACACACATTGCTTATGATATGCTAGATATTTTCACTTGTTTAGTCACTGGTGGTTTATATTCCTGCCTTCATGCTGCAGAAAGCTTGGCCAGTAAACAAGTCAGATCTGATGGCCTCTGTGTTTTGCAGCAAGATACAATCCCCAATGCCATTTTCTCAACACAAATCTCTGCAGACAGTTGCTAAAAAAGGGGCTGTTTCCTGATGCAGTATCAGCTGTGATACAATAACCTCACAACAGCGTAGCTGGAGTACGGTAACAACAGGATCCTCCTCAAAGCCGCTGCCCATACCAAAAGCTTCCTGTCCAACTGTAAGGATCGAGATGTGTGGTTTTCTCTCTCCATCTCTCCGCATACCCCGAAGACAACCACCCCTCAAGGCAGGGCACCCAGGAACTCCACTCAGTTCTTACGTGATTTAACTTGCAGGCGATTTTCTGACAGGGAACATTTTTCCCTGTGTCCCTCTCTCCCGTTTTAAATTTAAAAACTGCTGTCTTCCCAAAACCTGAGAGACAGATAACTATGTAAAGTACCTGAGCACTCTAACAACTCAGGCTGTTCTCCTGCTTTCTTCAAGCCTGGAGTTACGCTCTTCATGGTGACCAGACTCCATGGCCACCCAGGCTGCTCCTTTTCCTCCCCTGGGGCCTGTGGTTTGCAGCGTTCCCACCACATTTGCAAGGCACACCTTGTAAATGGGCAGAGCCTGGTATTTAATTCACCAGCTGGTAACTTCCTTCTAAACAACCTTTTGCTCCCTCCCATATTAAGCAGAACAGCAGAACCATTGTAATATCGTGCAAGGCAAGTGCTGCACTGCCCTGCACGGTTCAGTAGAAGACAAGGCCAAGGTCTCCTCTTCAATTGACAATTAACCTCACTGTGACGTGGGTAAGGAAGCGCTGAAGGGAAGGAGTGGGAGTCAGGACATTCAGCTCCCAGCTTTGCCACCTATATTCCATTTCACCCTGAAGACTATGCAATTTCTCACCCTTGAAAACAGGAACAATATTTCCCAGAAAGGCTACAATAAGATACTGATGTTTACCAAGCACTCTGAAACCCTTGAACGGACATAACCCCTTCAGGATCCACTCAGCCTGGCACAGCAGCATGGGACACTAGGCAGTACCATAAATACAAACCATGAATAACAGTAATTAACAAATAGCTCCAGAGAGATTAATATTAATTAGCACTTTCCAGCTCTCCTCGGGCATGAACGGAGACTCCACAGATGGAGTGCACAAAGAACAACCTCAACTCTGCAGCACGGACCACAGGAGAAACTTGCCCCACAGCTAACTTGCACTCAAGCTGCTCCAAGCCAGAGCACAAGAAATCATAGCAATTTACACCAAAGCACCCCGGGGGTACCACCAGCCAAGGCCCAGCGTGCTGTATGGGGCGAGCGTTCGGAAAAGGCACCTGCTGTGACACCCACCAAAGAGCAAATATACCCCGCTGCTCTGCAAAATCACAGGAGCGTCAAGAAAGTCATGGAAACGTATAACCTGGCAAAGCCATTTGCTACAGCAAACCCCTCCACTCTACCTGGAGATACGCACAGCTGTGCGGCCCTTTTAATCAAGGCATGGAGAAACTCCACTGCACACACATGGACCACTTGCCTGTCCCAGCAGTGTGCTGAAGGTTCCCCTCAGGAACTCAACACAACTATTATTTGTGTTGCTACAACACTTGCAAGCCCCATGGCGAAGCTGGTCTCGCTGTGCTGCGCTCCTATAGCAGAAGTCATTCCTCCACAGGGTATACAGGGCAGGCAAGCATGAGTGAGGCTGCAAATCAAATAACTTGTCCCAGGTCTCATCACAGATCAGCAGCCGGACCCATGGCCACAGCAAGCTCTGCACAGCAGCCAGGAAAGGGGCTCAGAGGGGCAGCGCTTCGCTTTCGCACGAGCCGTCGCGGTCTGCTCCCTGGCAGCCAGAGCGTGGGCGGGAAACGGAGCTGGATCCCCAGGGCAGGAAAGGAGCCCTGTCGTACGGCGCGTGTTCAAAGCTGCTTCCCAGGAGCATAACGCAGCCGTCATTTTCTGCAGCTCAGAGAGCAAACTGCATATATCAACTGATGGCACTAAGTTTTACCCATACATTTTTTAAAAGCAGCTTCCAAGACAAAACATCTGCTCTCAGGTGGAGCCAGGGCTCAACATGAAATGGCTTCTACACCCAGTTATGGTTTTAGTATAACATAGGTTTTTTCCCCATTTTAAATCCATTTTCTTAATCTTTCTCCTACAGCACCTGGAGGAAAGATGCATCAGCTCCCAGAGAAGAGCCCCTCTGGCTGCTCCAGAGGGTGTAAATGCAAAGGGTAACAGAAAAGCATGAGGGGAGACAAGACAATCCGATATCCTTCATTCAAAATTCCTTCAGGTTTAGCAGCTGCACAGAGCTACTGACTCACAGCAAAAGATGAAGCTTCTTTAGATACATCATTTCTTAATCTCAGAGTCAGAAAGGAAAGGCCTGTGGTTCCAGTGTATGTCATCCTTGGGCAAAATGCTCGTGCTGAAAAAAAACTGGGAATAGCAGAAGACTTTTAAGCTATTTATTTCTACCCTGAAGGTGGTGATCAGATAGTAGCACTGCCTTCCAAGTAATTCATTCAGAGTTTGTGTTGCTGCTCCAATGTCTAGGGCCTTGCAGAGGAGTCTTTTTCTTGCCGTCACAGAAAGAAGGAAGAGCAATCAGATATCAATGAGATGCTGCAGCACGTGCTTGCTCCCCAGGCTTCCATGGGCCAGGGATCAGTCAGGCACTTGCAGGATCAGGGCATTACCCTGGTTTGGGGTTTGGCTGCCCATGCTGAGGGCTCTCAGCCCAATGCCTCAGATTCAGTTCTAAAAAGAGCCTGTATTTGCTCCGCTCCTGGTGGGAGCGGAGGCCACGGCTATTGCCCTTACCAGCTCTGTCATTTTATGCTGGGAGAAGTTTGTCAAGTCAGTTAAGTACAGGGTTGTGCTGCAAATTGCTCATTTAATATTGCCCTTGAAACTGCATTGTAATGATAAATTTTCACTTCCTTCCCTAGGCAGTTGCATAACACTGCTGGGCATTGTTTAGAGAGCTGCTGCCTCCAAGCCACAGGCAGCTGGTGTCCCCTTCCCTTCTCTTCACCAGGCGGAGCAGGACTCTTACCTTTCTGATTGTGGGGTTGTTTTTTACACTCTATCAGCTTACTACATTAAACAACAGATAGTTGTGACTTTGAATGCAAGTAGCCTTCCAACAAGATTACTCCTACTTTCTTCAGCTTTCAGTGGGGGAAAAAAAAAAAAAAAATCTCATTTATACCAGTTAAATCTAAGCCAGTTAGAAAGTCAGATCTGTCAAATAACATTTAATTAAGAGTGTCTTTAGGGAGGGAGCAGCTCAGTCAATGGAAAGCTTTCCCACTGACAATATAAATAGCCCAGGCCCAGAATTCAACAGCCTCACTTTGTGGTCAGGCTACACAGCCTGCATGCCCAGACGCAGGATGAATTTTTGTTTCATGGCTTTTGTTGGCGTGTTTTTTTTATAACAGGGAAGTGGCTTTGAATTCTGGAAGCTGGGCTGGCTGATCAAAGCAATACACAGAGCAAGACTGGGAGGAAGGGGGAAATTAGGTACACTTGAGCAGCAATTTGGAGATAAAATTGCTCTTAAAGCAGAACAGCATCAAGAGTCAAATAAGATGCATCCCTCCACTTCAGGAAGCTTGCTGCTGGTGGCTTCTTGCAGCATAAGACTTGACAGAATTCAAACCTGTTCTTCAAGGAAGGCTGAACACAAGTTTGGACATCACCTAAACCGCGAAAATACAAGACAGCAAAAAAGCAACCACAGTGACAGAAGGCCTGATCTGTTGGAGAGGAGACAAGGCAGCCCAGAGTAGAAAGCAGGGCTGGAACATGAGAGTACAGGGAGATGCAGCTTGTGATATATCAGTATTTGGCTCTAGGGAGAGCACAAACTGCATGTGGTTATGGTGCAGCAACACAATTGTGCCCTGAGGACACTTTAAAACAGCACGGACGCAGGAAGCCATAGGACAAGCTGGGAAGTCACAGGTTGTGCAGGGGACCCAGGACACAAGCCGGGGCCACCCCAGCTCCACCTCAGGGCAGGATGAGGAGGGCTGGGCAGGTGGCAGCAGCGTGGTCCTGCAGAGCAGCGAGGGGAGGGCTGTCCTGCCCCAGGACTGCCATCTCCCCACTGCCCTTCCTCTGGCCTCACTCAAGCTTCCAACGCACCTCCAGCTGAAAGCACCAGCAACGTTTCAAGCACAGCGGCCAGCTTGGTGCAGGGAACCAGAAGCAGGCACGTCTCCCCTCAGGGCAGTCAGCCTTCAGGGCTGGAGAGCTCTTGCTCTAATGGGAACATACACACTCTACTGGTTGGAATCCAGGCAGGATCTTCCATCCTGATGAGCTTTGTTTAAAAAACAAAGTCATTCTATTAGCTCCAGTCCATAAAAAAGAAAAATCCCTTCCTATCTGCACAATGTACTGCAGACGTTTCCCTCCAAGCCCGCAGGCCTCGATCAGTGGGGAAAGAAGCTGATTCTCCAGCCTTTTGCCAACGTATCCAATTTGAAGCCTTCCTGCTGCTGGCCATGATTTTGCTCATGCTCAAGGCACACACTAAGGAAAGGCTTTCCCCTGTGGTTTATGTAATTTATCAGGAATAAATCCAATGTCTGGGACACCCTCATCACTGAACTGGAGAAGGGGAATGCCAACTGAGCTATGCAGCCCACTGCTCTCTCCTTCACCCAGGTATTTCTAGTCTCCCACCACCTCCCAAGTCTCTGCTATCGTCTCCAGAGCGGTCATGGTTCAGCTGCATTTGCCTGAAGAGAGGAATGGCCACAAAGGAATTTTAAAGTTGCTCTTCTATAACAAATGAATTTCTCAGCCTTCAAAAAGAGTTTGCATCCTTTGGTGCAATAGGCACTGCTCCCTTAACTTACTTTGAAAATAAAAGGCAGCAGATCCCTAATTAGTTACGTCCACCAGGAAAACAGAAATTAATTACACACAAGATTTTCACGTGGCATAAGCAAGCCATGCTGCAGACTCCAGCCAGAGCTCTGACAAGACCTGGATCCAGCAGGACCCACCACCCACCGAGGCAACTAAATTATAACACTTGGTCACCATGATCCAACTGCGATCCAGTGGTAAGAGGTCCTTGTTACCACTACAAACCCCAAGGACTTTCTCTGACCTTAAGGCTGCCCCAGCCAGGCCCCCACCAATCTCCTGGTTATAGGAACCCTTTCCAGACAGCATCTCCCTTGTTGCCATGAGCTCTTCCAGATACTTTCCTGGGAGGGATGCATCTGATGACTAACGCAACAGCTAGCAAAAGGCACCTCGGTAGGTAGCCACGGGGCACCAGGAGGCAGGGCTCACTCAAGCTTCACAGACGACATCCCAGCCGGGATGGGTCAAAGGCTGCCTCGCTTCCAGACCCAGCTCTCCATTCAGTTAGGCCCTGGGGTGACCAAATAGAGTGTTAATGTTCATCTCACAGGGAATTGGCCTCAAGGGCTGCCCTCAGGCCACACACACAAGTCACATAAACTTATTTGACTTCAGCTGACACAGTAGCAAACGCCGTATAACCCATGAACATGTGGCCAACGCACAAAGTTCTCTTCCTAGTCTGCTTGGCACAAATGCCTCATACAATGCAAAGTATTTCAGGACAAAGAATCCAGAGGGACAGCTCTCACCCCAGAAGCATGAGGCACAACGAGCAGGAGGTCTGGCATATCTTGAGTCAGCGAAGTGCAAGTCAGCACATGAAAAAAAAAAACAGTGTATCATCTCAACTTGATTTCCATGTGCACCTACAAGTCAAATTAACACCCTGAAGACAAGAATTGTTTGTATTGCAGCAGCACCTAGAGGTCAGAAGTAAGATGAAGATCGCGCTGTGCTAGGCACTGTACAGGTACAGGGCACATCCTCTACCCATTTAACATCAGAGACCAAAAGGAGAAGGAAAAGAGAGCTGCTCACCCCACATCCCACAAGGTGAAACACAGAAGAATCAGAAACGATGCCCAAGGTCCTGGGGAAGCCTGCAACAAAGCCAGATGCTGATTCCCAGTCCAAGGCCGGACCAGCAAGGGTCCCCTCTCCCTGCTGCTCAATGTTCTGCTCGGCTCTGCTTTGGGATGACCACATTAGTCACAAATGCTGAAACTATGAGTGAGTTGTTCAAAATGTCCCAAAACAGAAGTCAACAAAACCAATACTGCATGCTAAGCTATCACATAATTTTTGCTCAGGCCACCTATTATGCAGCACAGCTATTTTAGAAATGTTTGTCCCGTTTTTCACATCCTTCTGCCTAATGGAGACCGACTGCACAGGCCTACAAAAGATAAATTGAAGTCTTTTAGAACCTCCAAAACAGCATTCTCAAATGTACTAATTAAGCAATTTCAAGTTTGATCTATGGAGTAAAGAGACAAAAAGGGGTCGTTTCCAGCTTTCTGGCAGTGCAAAACACCCCATTTTCACTGTGATGCCAACTAGCCCCCACTTTGCAAACCTGCCCGCCCAGGACAGGCCACCTTCAGTCACAGCACTCGCAACACTCATTTTCAGCAGGAAAATCTTTACCCAGAGACAAGAAGAGGACAGCTGTGGCAATCTGGAACATTAGAATAGGGAGACAGGGGAAATCTGCCAGCAAGTCAGACGTAAACAGCAGGTAAAATAGCCTGCAAGCTCAAACAGGTTAAAATCGCATAAACATTGTATTTTTTATGTAGATCCTGCTTACATAACAGATTTCACCTGCACCAACTCCAAGTATTTTTATGAGGCAAAGACGTACAAGTAGTTACTTCCCATCCATCCACCGAGAGCTACCCTAGGCATCAGCACCCAAGCCAGTCCTGCGAGCTCCTTGCTCGCGCTGCCTCCTGCTCAGCGCATGGTGAGGCGCTGCTGGCTCGGACGCGCACACAGCCAGACCAACCGGCCGCTCACACCGCGGCGGCGGCAGCCGGGTGCCCCGCCGGCTGCTCGGGTGGGGCACGCTCCCTCTCCTGAGCCGCAATAGTTCAGGGGTATCTTTAGCAAGTTTAAAGGGACCCCTTCACCCAAGCCCCTTCCCAGTCCCACAGAACAAGCTAATCGCACTCTGCCATCCTGTGAGCCAGCAACTCTCCAACCCTCAGGCTCAGAGGATTTGCAGCAAGGCACAGAGCTCTTTGTCACCACGTTGCTGCTCAAATCCAGCCCAAGTTCATACAGAGCCAGTAGCTGTCACCAGAAGGCTTATTCACGTGAGTATGCAGTAAAATTCCTAATGAACACCAAAACTAGCACTGCTGGTGGTGCTAATTTTTACCTCTGAGGCAGATACAAAATATTTATCTTCTTCCTAGGAGGTGGTATTTAATAGTATATTAAAGCAACATGTAACTTTTTTTCCCCTTTTGAATGAACAAGAGGCAACAGTGCTTTTAGCATTATACAAAGTCCAGTCTTATAAAGTTGTGAAAGTTTACTTAACAAGTAGTAGCAGCTGGAAAATGCTCACGATATTTCATGGTGTTATGATCCCTTGGATAAGTACAAAACGAACAGGAACCATTCCAGAGGGACGTCCACCCCGATGGTGAACTTTCTTCCCAATTTGCTTTACAAACACCGACTTATTCTGCCTTAACCCGCGTGCCGAGTTACGCCCTCTCTCGCTGCCTCGCATGTCAGAAGGCCAACAATTCTTCCATCTCAGTTTTCCCATCAGAACAGGAGAAAATTGCCTTCTCTAAAAAAATATGTGGTGCTCAGAGAGCGCTCTAATTGCCCGATGCACATTCAGGTCAGGTACCCACTGTAGCGACATTAATGAGCGAGATGGAGACTGTTTATGACACAATCAAGAGAAGTTAGTAAACATTACAAAAGCCAACAGCTCTGTTGAAAATACATAGCACTGCAAGAGAACACGGGGCAGGGGAAGGGAAAGGGAGGCCTGGGAGGGAGGAACAAGATGTGCTTTTATCCGAGTTTTCATGCCAGATTTATACATTTCTGGTCTGACTGCAGCATTATCCAATATTCTTTCTGTGTAGGATCAATAACGTCCCCGCGACATCAATGCAGCACAGCGATGGTTTCCCCAGGACATGCCCATGCCTCAGTCCCAGACTGAAATCTCCAGCGTGGTCTTCTAAAAGCAAAGGGCCAAACCCAGCAGAGCTCTCTGGACACTGGCGGACTCGTCCCCAGCACAAGCTTGACACATGCTCAGGAACCACAGTCCAGGGGAATCATTTGATGGGCTTGGTGCTTCCTACACATTCAAGGTCAGCCAGTCAGTGCAAAAAGGCAAGTGAGGTTGTACCTGCAGCAGCGGAGAAGAGAAGGGTACCTGCTGCAAGCAGGTCTTTCACAGCTCGGATTCTGTCCGACAAAAGTCCTCAGAGGTCAACACACAGCTGAATTGGATGCACTTAAAGCATCGGGCTCATGTAATACTTGCTCAGCTCAAGTTTGCAGAGTGTGATCACAGAGCTTGATGTTTCCAACAAGCTCTGGCCAGAGATCCTGCAGTCAATACCAGGAGCTGGCCACCGCAGACGCACCAGCTCTGTAGAGAGTCACAACGGCTCAACTGCTTCCAAAGCCCTGTACTTCCAACAAGTCTCCCTCGAGACCAACAGTTCTGCTGTAGCAACAGCAGTGAAATAAATGGCACCAGAAAGGTTAGCAAGAGCTGACGTAAAGAGCTGCACAGGACCTCTTTTCCAAAAACGCATACGGTGTATTATTGCTGTAGCAGAGATACTCCCGACTTTGGTCTCTCTAAATAGAGGAGCTTGGCCCAGTCAGCACACAGATTGCCCGCTGCAAGCACAACAAAGAACAGATGCCTTTGTTTAGGATGGGCTGAATTTAGGGAAATACCAAGGGATGTTGCAATGAACAAACACTTTCATTTCTTTGTGGCACACTTCCTTCCACCCCATCCCTCTTCCTAAAAGGAATTTACCACCCCAGCACCCCCAGATAAGGGGTCTGGCACTCCCTGCCAGCACAGGCACCTTCTGCAGTTCTTGCACCCGAGTTACTGCTCCCAGGCAAAACAACACACTGCAGAAGACTTTGATACCAGTCAAAGTGGCTTTACCACCGGAACGGTCACCTGAGGTTCCACCTGTCACCCTAGATATGCCTACTGGATGGAGTTTAGAGTCATTTACTTCAAGCTAGAAGTTTCTACGCTGGGATACAAGTGGAGTTAAGGAAGAAACTCTTAAGTTACAACTCCAGTTAACAGTGCAGTAAAGACAGAGAGGCTTCATCGACACGTACCGTCGAGGCCTGAAGAGCGCTGCAGGGAATTTTAACACCATGTGCCCTGCCAGAGCCACCCAGACTAAGCCACAGGAGAGGTGTTCCCCATTTCTTTTCTATTTGCTCTTCACTAAACAGCTGGTAGCAGCGTTTACTGTGCTAGACAGGCACACGGTAGTGGTACACAGCCCCCCCCAGGACTTCCTTCACAAAAATGACTGAAGTCTTTTCCCCAAAAAGTTTTCAAGAAAAACAAAAGAAAGGAAAAGATCCAGTCTGATTAAAAGCCAGTGTGTTTCTCTGCAGCTCTAGCTCCACCACAGTAGGCAGACCAATGGTTTTAACTCTGCATTCTCTTTTCATTTTCCCAGGAGCTGCTATACAATACAACGAAACCAAGAAACACCTGCTGTCCTAATGAACCAATACTCATTAAACTAGACAACCCACTAGCCGCCGTGCTAATTACTGCAAAGCATGCAAAGAGAACTGATGAAAAGCTACTATATTGCATATACTTTGAGCATTCTTTTTTTTTTTTGCCCTCTAGTCCAGATAGGGCATTACTTCCACTTCTGACTCCTGGAGGAGAAATAAAACACAATGAGGATGAACAGCATAAACAACAACGCTCCAAGCAATGCCGCAAGGCCTCAAATTGAGTCCAGTTCAGACTTTTTTATCTCAATGAAAAGAATGGGCGAGATATGGTATTTTCACGAACGCCTGACGGCCTGAAGCTATTTTTTTCCAGCCTTGTGTGAATTCTGTAGTGCCCAATTTTAAAGCTGAGACTTAAAGTCTCTGCAGTACGATCAAGAGCCCCCCATGCAAATGCCCAGCACAGACCAGGTTTCAGCATCAGCCTCCTTAAGAGGAGCTGATCACTCCGGGCTAGTGCCAAGGAAAGACAGAGTTTCCCTCTCGGCAACCTCAGCACCCACCATCCTACACACGAAGCAAGAGCTGCCCCACGAACACCGCGTCCCTCCCTCCCGTCTTCTCTCCCTCCGCTCTCGCTGGGTCCCCAGGCGTGCAACAGCGTCTCACTTCCCACGGATGAGCGCTCGCCCCCTCCCCAGCAAACCCGCGGCCGCCGGCCCCCCCCTCCCCGGGGCTCAGCGGAACGCGCTGCCCGCGGCGGCGGGCGCAGCTGCGGGGCCGGGCGGGAGGGTCCGGGGCCGGGCTCCCCCGCGGCCGAGCGCCCGCCTCAGCCCCGCTCACCTCGAGTAGAGCCGGCGGGCGGCGGAGCCCGGGCTGTCCCCGCCGGGCAGGCACGCCATGGGCGCCGGCCCCGCCGAGCCGAGCCGCCCGCCGCGGCGGAGGCAGGCGCGGCTGCAGCCCGGCACCGGGCAGCGGAGTATGGCAGCGGCGGGAAGTGATGCACCGAGCAAAGAAACTCGCGGGCAGGCCCCTCCTCCGGCTGATGTCAGCCCCGCGGCGGGCAGCGGCCCTTCCTCCTCCTCCTCCGCCCGGCCCGCCGGCATCGGCGCTGCCGCCTGCCCCGGGGCCCGGGCGGCCCGCGGTGGGACGGGGGGGGAGCGGGGCCGAGCGCCCGGGCAGGGCACCCCGCTGCCGGGGGCTGCCCTCGCCATCGCCCCTCCACCCGGAACGCAGCGCAGGGGAGCATCACGGCAGCAGGGCGTACTGAACATGCATTGAACATCACCTCGCAGTGCCTCTGCACCCACCTTCAGAGCTACGGTAGCAGGGAAAGGCAGAGCCACAGCGGTCCCACGCACACCCAGCAAGGTGCAGACACCATCCCTGCACGCTGGTGCAAAAGGGGGTTGTATAGCATTGCTGATTTGTGCCCCATACCATATGTAGCCACTTAATTCCATGAGAAGAAGTCTCTGGTTTTGCTTAGCCTAAACCCTTTTGTCCTAGAAAGTAAATGCCTACAGCTGGAGGCCGTTAGGGCGAGCAGCAGAGAGCAGGACCCAGCACAGCTGTGTGCCTTCTGGAGTCAGGAGGGGTAACGCCACAGAGGCCTGTGCCCTCCCCGTAAGTCTGCACAAGCAAAGTCTGGCTACTACCGTTGGTAGCGAGGAATTCACCAGGAAAAGGGATGTTTCCCTCCGGCCCAGAGCAGCTTGCCTTCTGCGGTAACTGTGTCCTGATGAACCTTGGGGCCTTTACTCTTTATTGTCAACTGAATGTCTCGAGGTGGATGCAGGTCATCTTCAAACGCTGCATCCAGCTCCGTCTGCTTTCCAAGGCTTCAGACGCTCCTGTAAAAGTCAGTGAGCTGGTCACTCAGCAAAGGCCTGTCTGTCAATTAGTGCCACTTATCCAGCAACACCAAACTAAACATCGTTATCATCACAGACACCCAAAGAAGCGCAGGTATAAATTGTGGCTTTCAGTGGGTTCTAGCAGCTTGCTCTGCAGACACGGGAACCCTGTGGTCAGAGGGAATCCAGAGCCATGCCCTACTTACTGGACTGTTTCCCCTGGGGACCTACACAAGGGCCCCTCTCAAGAGCCCATAGAGACCCTGCTCAGGAAAAAACATCATCAATAACACCCCGCTAGGAAACCACAGAAGCCGCTTTCCCCAGAGCTAGTTGATTGGGCATTTAAATCCAAAACAAAAACCCATAAACAAACCTGTATCTGTGTCTTAGCTTAGGAATAGTCTCAATTCTGCAGATAAACCACAGCAAAGAAAGCTGAAACCATCCTGCCGAGAGCTGCCTCCTCACCCAGGGAGGTGTGCTGGTGTCCTGGGTACATCCCATACCACCCAAAAAAAAAAGGAACCCCTCTGCACCCCCAAGCAACCAGCTGCAGAAGCCCCGCTGGAGGGACCGCAGGCGAACCCACGGGCCAGGCTGGGACGCTGTGCCTCACACCAGCCAGTTTTTACCCAGTTTTGTGATTTCACTGAGAGCAACAAACATCCCGGCACAAGCGCATGGAAGCAAGTTCAGCCCTAAGAGATTTTAGTGTTTCCAGGGGGTGTATTTGTCCATGCTCCCCCCCCACCCCAGCCCCTCTTCAAGTCAAGAATCCTAGTGCAAAAGATGAAAACCAGCTGCTGCTGCTGGCTACAGCCCCTCCTCAACCGCAGGAGACAGAGGGTGCTTTGCTGCACTAGGCCCGCAGCGCTGGGTCGGCATTTAATGACTGTGGGCAGATAGAGTCATTGCCCTTTGGAGGAACAATGCTGGAAAGGGGAGCAAAAGAAAGGAGGGTGGAGGCCAGCTTCCAGTTTGGGCTCTGGCCAGATATATGGTATTCCAGAGCTATAGGCAAACGAGTCACCCACATGTTAATGACAGAGGAATCGCTGGGTCAAATTCCACAGCCTGGGTTATGCAGGAGGTCAGACTAAGATGAGCTTAATGGTCCCCTTTGGCCCTCAAATTCATGAATTTGCAACGGATAATTTATCATCTGACGAACTCAGCTTCTTTTTCTTCTTGTAGAAGCGGCAAACAGGTCACAATAGATTTGAATTCATTAGATGAAATAATTCAATTACTTTGCTGTGGGTTGGGTTTGGTTAACCCTACATATTCATGCCAAGAAGCTCCCTGCAAGTACTTGGACCTAAGCCACAACTCGGATCCATTGCTCAGCTGCAATGAAACGGGCGAATTACAAGAGTACAGAGAGAGAGAAACCCCAATACATTAAAAATGCCACTAATTCATCTGGTGAATCGTGTCCACATTGTGTCACGTGTTGGGAAGGACACGGAGCAATTGGAAAGACTCCAGATGAATGTGACAAGTGTGACCTATGAGAAAAGGTAAGAGAAATGGATTTGTTCAGTTAGATAAGATCAAGAGGAAGTGGAGCAGTAATCTTTAAACATGAAAAGGGCTACTGCAGAGAGCGGCAAAAAGGAGGAATGGATCGTGAAAAAGAGGATGGGATGCAAAATAGCCGGGCTAGAAGCCATCACAGGAGATGCATGGTCATTGTAGTTAGTCAGACATTGTGTACCTCTGCGCTTCCAACCGCTTTTTGTTTCTGCAGTCTTAAGGCACAGCATCTTGTTCCTCCTAGTTACTGAATGGCTCTACACCTTCACTTACAAACACAGGCAGGATCACAACGCTAAGCAATAGCACTGCAGGATCCTTAAAACTTCTTGAGCAGTTTTTAATATTGCTTTTAGAAATTGATATCCAAAGCTACCACAATAGAAAGAGCTCTAACTATCATCACGTTTCCCACCGCTTGGCAGAGACAACCACGAATGCAGCAAGGCATAGAAAGCTGAAGGGAAGACAGCGAGACAGCAGTACAGAACTGTGATACGGTAGTCAACCAGCAAATTTTGCCAATCATTGAAGGATGGCTAGGGCATAGGAACATTCCTCCACTGCCTCGATGTCTTCATCATCCAGGCACACTGAAGAGTCAGGCACCCCCTCCAAAACACAAAGGTCTCTCTTAATTAGCATGGAAGCTTCCCTGCAGCTCATGAAATGGATTGCTGGTGGCCTCTGCTGGGGTTTATGTGCAAAAAGAGCACTGCAATTCAGATTGCTGAAGCTGACAGACCCCAGCTCAAATCCAGGCTGAACTGGCACTATAATTGTCAACTCTTACCGGCAGCAGCTGTAATTAAACACCATCACCTTGCACTGTCTTTTTTTTCAAACCGGTAGGTTCTGAAAGCACCTTGCTATTGTCCAGTGTACTAGAACAAGTTTCCCATTTTCTAAATTCTTTTAAAGGTAGCCTGCAAGGAAAAACAGGCTATGGTCTCTGTTCCTGTGGATGTAGAACTGAATATTTTTTCCTTGTGCGCTTTTTGGTGTGAAAGAAGGCACAGGTGATCCTCATCTATGGGCAGGTGCATCCAATTTCTGCATCTTCCCCACTAATAGTCATTTAAGTCCTCTCTTTCAACAAGTTTGGTAGAAAGAGAATGGTTTTGAAGATGGAAAGTTCCTATGAGGTTCTTGAAAATATTAGGATAATGAGACCTATTATTGCCCCAGCCAAGAGAATAGGGCAGTGATAACGCCAAGGTTGTTATGTGGCTGAAGATGTTAGTAGGCAGGTAGCAGAACAGGGCTTGTTTTAGAGTTCATGCTTAACTAAGAGTCCAATCACAAGAGACAAATCCACAGGCAAGCAGGCTTTCAGCAGCGCTTGCAAAAAGGTCATGAAACTATTAGCAAGGTTGAAAGTTGGCCACTGTCAAACTGGAGATGGACAGAGAGGCTGTAAATGACCCACTATCAGTCAGACAAAGTAGACAAACCAGAACGGGGTGGGGATGGTAATAATTTCCTTACCCCTTTCCTTCACATTTTAGGCAGCTTGATAATCTTAGTCTGGAGACAGAATAGTACTAGTTTAAACCAGCCTAAAAAGAATCACACAGCAAAACTGGGGAAAGTTTGTCTTGGCTTATATCAGATGGTTTTACAGCCGTGAATTTAGATGGAGATAAACATATCTTTGAGGAAGTTTGCACCTTTTTAATATCAAAGTACTCCAAAGGATGTAACTTTTGTGTGCATGCTTCTAAATGGTAGCTCGAGTTGCAGGAAGTGTAGAGAGGGGAGATAGATGCAAATTTATAATTAGCAGAATTCCTTTAAAAACAACAATAGTAGTTTACAGTGAGTAGAGGTGAATAAGCAAGCAAGCAACAATGGCTGTCAAAAGCAGTTCTATGGTAAAAGCGAAAACTGAAGAGACAAAACCCTGTAGAGACAGGATAAATCAGGCTGGCGCACGTGCTCTTTCTTTCCAAACTGCAATATGCATGTGTTGTGGTGGTGTTTATTTTTTAGCTTTTAATGTAGAGTAAAAAATCCACAGATGTCAAAAGACCTTGAGATAACAAACAAGCACGTTTTCTTGTCACTGAGCAAGGCTGTGCCACCAGGCACAGGTCATTTAACCTTCCACACTTTGTTTAGCTCACTAAACAGCTAACCCAGTAAATCTTCCTCTGTTTCTCCTAGCCCGTCCCCGCGGTTCCTGAGCACTGGTCCAGCACAAGTGTTCATGCAGCCGCACACTGAACTGAATCAGAGAACTGACCCAAGTGAAAAGTAACCCAGCAAATGCTCCGCACATGCGTACACAGTGGGTATTTTTCAGCTAGATCCATTCCTTCCCCAGTTTGTTGGGCAAGTATCTGCACAGATGCAGGCACCAGATGAAGAACAGAGGACTGGAAGGGAGGGGACGATGGGCAGCGTAGCCTCGGCCAGGACTGCTTTCTTGTGACACATCACTGTTGCTGCTGCCATATGCTGGTTTCTAAAGTGGAGATAACAAAATAAGTTCTATCTATCCCTCCTGGGGAAGGAATAAGAATTAATGTCTGAAGATCTTAAATGTATTACTGAGCTGTGAGCAAAGTAGTTTGACGAAGCCTGAAACCTGCGTGAAGATGGGTAAGAAAGGAGTTAGCTTTGTTAAAGAAAAAGGGAGTAACAGAAATGCCCCTGGAGGGTGCGAAGGCTGGTGTGCGCATCGGGGCCACACACAGCCTGCCTGAACCAGGAACATTTGCTTTGGCTTTGGGATTTTCATAAAACATAATTTACATGAGTTGCAACAACAGTCTCCTCAGGACAGCCCAGAGCCATGCAGGAAACTCGTGAGGGGACAGGGATGGGTTTCAGCAGGAGCGCTTAGCCATTCCTGTTATTTAAAACAACATATTAAGAACAAGGTTCAATATCTTTCTTTGGAGAACAGAACCCTGCATGCACCTGGAAGATTTAACAGGTCTAAATAAAACTGCTGTGCTGCACAGCTTTTTTTCAGGACCTGGAAAGGAATTACACTTTTCAAGGGCTTTTGCAATCCTTCTTTCCACTGAATCTGGTCCTAAGGCAACAAAACTCTGTTCAGAGGGTGGGACTCAGTGAGGAATCATTCTTTCCTCTCCAAAGTAGAAGAACAAAAGGTTATTACAGTCTGCAGATAACCTGTAGTAGAGACTCACAGCCAGGAATATTCTGCATACCTGAAATAAGGAGGATCATCTGAGAGTGAAGAGTTGCTTTGCTGACTGTGGTTGTCTCTTTTAGAACCTCTTGGAGCACAGAGACCCAGGAAAAGCTCTGAGTAATGAGCTTCTCTGAATAATTTAGCTGTGTGCATGCATGCCTGAAACAGCCGCAACTGCTGAGCAAAGAGACCCTCTCTGGGGCTCACATTCACACCCAGAGCTACGCTGCCCTGGCTAGCCAGTGGTGTGGTAAGATGCCTGTTAGGCAGCACAGCTGGATGCAACCCCCTGCCCAGCACCTGGGTAGTAACACAGCAAGCATGCTCTTAACTTTCTTTCCCCACCCCAGGGTAAGGCCCTCACGCCCACCCCTCTCTTCTCCTGGTACAGCACGAAAACACACACCAAGACCTTAACAGCTTTCAAAAGTTACATTCCTTTATGTTTGGGTGCACGCATCCGTTGAGGATTTGGCCTTTCCAGCTTTGTGCATATTTATACATCCCGTGTCTCTGATGTCCCTGAATTTCCTTTTCATTAGTACTCCTCTCAGCCTCGGAAGAGGCAAACAAAGAGGCAGAACTTATCCGCTTCCTTTAGCTTTCAAGCTTGACTGAAAATGCTTCATTAAATAAATAGCAAGAGACCCTTAAAATTCCCTTGCCCTCAACCTCATAGCTTGTTTGATGAAATGAGATCCTATGGCCTGGCATTGGCCTGCTTGGTAGATGGGGATTTTTTAGGCAGGGCCAGAGGGGACTGTCCTGACTTCTTTGTGCTAATGTCATGTATGCTTTGGATCCAAAAAGCCAGCACCTCTTCTTCAGCTGAAATCTTACTCTTTACCTCAGAGCAGAATGACTGTTTGTACAGAGTGCCTGGGCAGGCTTTTGAACTCAGCAAGTTTCAAGCACAGGCAACTGATGCGTGTTGTAACAGCGCTCTGCCTCATGCCAGCCTCCTCCTCTGCCCTGGCATCGCTGTCTCTGGATGCAGCTTGCTAAGGGGAGCCTGGCCCAGCCTGCTGTGGCACTGCAGCCCCAGGGCTGCTCTGGGCCAGTGCAGGGTGCTCAGGGTCTCTGCAGACACACTCATCTTCCTCCTTGCCTGGAATCAAAACTGGCAACTGGTGTGGTCTGCGTTTCAGCTTGGCTTTGCCGTGACCGTGAATTACCTGAGACCCAGTCTGACTGATGGGCCTAGAGGGGAAGCTGGAGCTGACTGCAATATCCAAGAGGGATGATATTTGATAACCAGCTGGGGGGGATGTGAACAGCCTTGGCATTATTAATGGCCTCTCACACGGGCCCCCAGGCATCTCAGTGATGTTTGCAGCAAGCTGGACGTGCTCGAGCAACACATGGGTTTCTGCTTCCTTTTCATCTCTTGGAAAATTCCCATGGCTTCTCACTGCCCGGGGGCACGTGCTCTGTAGAGCATGGTCGCTGCCTGCTCGCTGTTCCTGCAGGAGAATTTAACGGCCTGCAAGGTGCCTACTTCGAGAGGTCTTCTTAGGACTTCACCCAAGAGGGTGATGGGAGTCTCTCTTGTGCTTCATCAGAAATATGCTGGCTTTTTAATGGGCTTGGAAGACTCCAATGGCAGTAACAGGGAGCTTTTCTTGGAGGCGCTTTATCAAAGCTTTATTGCTCAGGCAAATACCCCAGAGCTCCTAGTCAGGATCAGCTCATGCTTACAATGATGGCAATGGGTTTGTTTAACCAACTTCATTTCCAGTAGTCAACAGACAAAAACCCAATTTCTCCTGCTGGAAGTCTGGGAAAACCTCCTGTTAGCATTAACTGAAATAAGAATTAATCTTTCATTATACTTGAAAGCCCAGAGGAAAAATACAGATTTTCACCTTTGAAGGGGGCTTTATTTCCTTTTTAAATTGTAACCGTTGGTAATGACCTTAATTACAAGCAAGCGTGTTTGGGTTTGTTTTTAAAACAGATTGCCAATAGTTACACTTTGATCGCGTTGTTTAGTCAAGCTTCTGCAAGTGCTTTCCAAACACTCCCCGCGTAACTGACAGGGTTTCTCTCTATTTAACCAACCAACAGCTCAGAGAATCAGAGACAGGAGGTGCAGAAGGAGCGGGCAAAGTGACTCTGTCACCAGCCACACCGCAAGGTCACAGAGGCTCCTGCAGCAGCACCAGACTGCGTCGCCCCTTGCAGTCCCCGCACCGGCTCCTTGCGACAGGAAGCACGTTCTGGTTAGAGCCAAAGCTGCAGCCTAACCACACAGGCTCAGGTCTAAACCCATCAATTTCTTAATCAGCAATGAAAGCCGATGCAAAAATATCACCATTTACCGCTCAACTCTGCTAAGTGTTTATGGCAGGATATAAAGGGGTTTTTTCTACATTTCTTCCACTTGAAGATAAGTCTGTTCTTATCATTCTACTAGAATATTAGGACACTATTATAGCAACATTAAGCAGCATTTTCTAAAAGTAATAATTCTCATTTTAGGACTGATAACTGGCACAGTGCACACTCTCTGCACCATTAATGCTGATTTTTGAGCAAATAACAGAACACAAGGAAAGTTTCAAAGGCCTGAAAAGAGACTAATAGTGAAGTGAAATGTCTTAGGAAAGTAACTGGGATGACCCAAGTAACTTTAGCCTCATTAGTCCAATACTGATGCCACGCTAATATGGGACACAGTCAAAAAGGCCATGGAATGTCAATCCATTGCTCCAGAAAACTGCTCATCAAACAAGCAATCTTTCTTTTGAGGAGATTATAAATTCAGTTAATAAAGGTAATTCTGCTGACATAATAGACTTAGACTTCTGCAAAGCAGTTGACTTAATCTTGCATGACATTCTGTTAAAAATAGTACTCAACAAAATCGATGTAGCTTATATTAAATGGATCGAAAATTTGGTAACATGAATCTAAAAGTAATTATCTGATGGAGGAATTTCTAGTGTGTCCAAAAGGCTTTACTCTTGGTACAATGTTATTCAACATTTTTATCAATGATCTGTCATTACTGGCAAAGTTTGTGTAAAAAATGCAATTTAGAATAACAGTAACAATTGATAAGAGAGGTGGGATTGGTTTGTTTGGTAGGGTGGGACACTTTGGAGCGTGCATTCCAGCACAGCCGAACATCACTGCATTTACAGTTCTGATGACAAGAACAAGTTGATAATGCAGATGCTGAAATGCAGGGGCTGTGAAAAGGCTATCAGGGTACCGCAAGCTAACAAACCAAGTGTCAGACCACAAAGCAATGCTGTAGCAAAGAAAGTAAATATCAGCTACAGGAGCGATGCAAAATTAGCATGTCGATTTAGCTTGCTTAAGTGAATTTTAAGGCGTGACTTAATCTTAGATGACAGTTAACTTTATAGACAAGAAAATTTCTGGGAATAGAAAGCTTTTTGGTCTAGTAGAAAGTGGCATATCCAGAACTTGCAGCTAGGAAAATTCAGACTGGAAATAAGATGTGATGTTTACATGTAGGTAATTAAACAGTGGAACAACTAACTTCTTAGCAACCGAGTGCACCCTCCATTAGTTGGTATCTGGAAGAATGGTGTTTAAATATGCTGCAATTCAAACACAAGTTCTGGGTCCAATGCAGCGCTTGCTGAGTGAGTGTTTACTCTGCGTTATATCAGAACTCTAATTAGACAATCTGCTCTGTTATCTGTAAAACCACTCTTCTTGTTTTACCTATCGATTGGTTTTATCTACTGATATTTGATATTTTTCCTGGGCTGGCAAAGCTCAACATTATGGTTGACATGACAGTCGTGTTTTTAGTGTAACACGTACTGCAGTATCGACCACACTATGTGATTAACAGCCTGTATTGCCTAAGGGACGAAATGAATATTAACATTTGCTCAAGTTGTCTATTGAGATCAACTATTTGTGTCCTTTGTTGATTGCAGCCTGAAGGCTGCGTTGGCCTCTTGGAAAAGAACAGAGTCCTGATTCTAAATGAAATGTTTGGGAGTGACAAAGCACAATGTTAGTCTACGTTTAGAATCCCATCCCCTCACTTTTCCTTGGAAAAGCAAAGGGAGCGAAGGTAGTGGCTTGGCTCCTCAGAACAGTGTGTCTACCTCCTGGCTGCTGCTTTTGACTTTCACTCGAGAGCTGCTAAATGATGTTGTCATAGAAACATAAAAGGGGCATCTGGGAGCCCTTCCAGTCTGGGTACGCACAGGACAGCACATTTCACTCGTGTGTGTCTGGGTCTCTGCAAACTTATTACCTTTCTAGCACAATTAACCGAGTCCAGGTTTTCTTACCAAATTCTTGTGTCGTGGTGGCGCTCCTTGCTCACAGTGCCTCAGCCCCTAAATAACCATCGTTTCCAGGTGTCCAGGATCTGTTCTTTCTCTCCGTGAGGTAGCACGCCCACCAGCTTTGCTGCAAGCAAACAGAAATTCCTCAGGGTCAGCTTCTCTACTTACATAAACTGGGATAGCTCTAGTTACTGACACAGGGCTGTACCACTTTACATCAGCAGAGAATTTAGCCTTCAAACATATGCTATGTTTATTTTCCATTGGAGATGGGTATGCAGATAGTATCTACTTTCCTTTGCACTTAGCTCCATATAGATTAATTTTGTCAACAATAAGGCAATACTTTTGCTGGTTTACATTATTATCGAAAGAGACAGGAAAAAAAAAAGCCCAGACAAACGAATTCCAGTCACAGTCATAAATGATCTTGGGTTAAATGACCGTGCTGTCTAGCATCCCAGGGGATAGCAGCAATGAAACTCTGGCAAATCTGAGGGCAACCTGACTTGACAGAGCATAACAAGGCAAAAGACAGTCTGCTGTGTTATTTTACCCTGCTGCTTTTCCGTTGACAATATTTTGGATTGGCACTTAGTGGTAAAACAAATATAATCAAGGGGAAATCGAGTGAATTTATGAGCAGAGGGTCAATGGCACCAGGGACTGTTCTTAGTAAGTGGGATATATAAAGCATTTCTGCTCTCATAACCTCTTGCAGTCACCTGTACTAGTGTCCCAACCGGGACAGAGCAGATCAGCTCCGATGCTGTTGTGCATCAGAGGAGAGCTCTCACGGTGCATCCGCACACACCACAATGTACTAGCCTGCCCGAGAGTTTCTACCTAGGTAATTAGGTAAGCTTCTCACTATGTCACTTGCAAATGATGCAGGTCTGAAATTAATAGCCGGCAAATTGCTGAGTGGAGATAAAGAACTGAAAGGTGGCAGGAGGGATTTTTAAAGCCACTGAAGGTCCAAGGAAAGCACTACAGAGAGGAAACCATGCAGAAGGGGAGTGGAAGCTCTGACTGGCAGCATCTGCTGTGTGGGCAGGACTCGATGGCAAAGAAACAGGCAGCAGCAGCAGAGGAAGGACGGGAGGACCCAACTCCCAGATTTTGACTGGACTATTTGGATTTCGAATGTAAAAGTCTTCTTGAAGGAAGAGGCTGAAATCTTGCCATTCTTGGTAGCTGTTTGATGCTTTGTTGAAAGGTTGAAGCAGAACAAAGCAACATTTGAAGAAAAAGCTGTGCAGCACAGTAAAACACCCTTACAGTGTACAGAGCTTTGAGTCTTTGCTGCTGAGGATGCTGTATTCTCCAGCTCAGAAGGAATTTTCCTTCTTATATTTAACGTCAGAAATATACCCAGGTGTGTACTAAACTACATATTTAAATCCAGTCACACTAAGTGCAGGACACATGGTAAGCCAGGAGATTTTGAGCTTTGTTACTAGATATGACAAGGCAAGTTACTTAAGCGCATGCAGTTCTGCAGGAGCTAACGACCACATTGGCCCCACGGTGGTTCCATGGAAGTTAGATTTAACCGTTACCCTGAGCTGGGAGCGGGATCAGACAGATGTGTGGTGTCTCATCCAGGAGGAGATTATGTGGTACTACCACTCGGGTCTTGGTAATGTATGGTGATGAAGGCAGCACTGCAAAAATAATGTTGTTGCTGTCTCATACCACTCCATCTATCACTGTGCTTGAATGTCAATAAATGGGAGAATCTGAAAACAGTAAATCATTCCCCACTCATCTGATCCCTTGTTACAGAAGCACTGTTTGTGGCTTATAGCACATTTGTCTCACTTACAGGTGTAACAAGCTGTTTTGGAGGCCTTCCCCAGATGGACTCTTCTCCAGCTCCAAACCAACAGCACAAACTGAGCAGCATTCCTGAGCTGCAGGGTCTACCACCTGCAGGGCTGTGCAAGCAGGGAACAGACTCTGCTTCTCCTCTCTCTGACTTTGTTGGGCATAGGTATGGTGCATCCTTGGGCCTGCTGCTCTGATTTGGTGCACAGGGATCATATGCCTGCTCGTTGCATGCCTGGTCCAGCCCCCACCAAAACCCCCAAGAATGTTTGCATCAGCTTCTGCAGGTTTTAGGTCAGGCTTTAAGATACCTCATAACTTTGTACTCCTGTAATTCTCCCTGCCCACCTACCCTTCCTTTTTCATTTTACAGTGCATGGAGACAATGGGCAAGGAAATGTGCCATTTTACCTGTAGATTGTTGATTTAAATTGCCTAGTCCCAGCCTGGCGCTATAAATCCTCTCATGCAGCTGGAGAGCCCCGTTTACTATAGCGGGTTTCCATGGCAATCCTGCGCTCTCCCACGTTCAGCTGCACAGTGCAGGCAGCCCCCCCCCGCCTTCTTCACTTCAGATTCCATTCACATCATCTCCTATTGATAGGAAAATACCCAAATGGGCCACGGATAGCTATTTCCTATCTTAACACACTTTCCCCCAGTAACTGGGTGATATATATGTATTTTAGCACATGAAGAGAACACTTGCCCTTTTCCAGACATCATTTGGCAAGCAGCATAACATCCAGATATTCTGAAGGTCTAGTTCTTTCCTGACACACATTACTCTTGTTATTTTAGGACATCAACAGGAAAATACAAGCTGAATCTTTCCTTGTGTTTCTGGCTGTAATCACTGCAAAGGAAGTGTGTATCTCTATTGCAGCAAATCCCTCCCTAGGCTTGGGGCAACCTCATGGAAGCCTCCCACCTGCATTTCAGCCGTTCCCTGTACAGCACTGAGTACAACTCAGTAACTGAGTCTATGACACAGTCCATGGGAAAAGTATCTGCCTGTTCCTAACAACATGGGAAACAGCATGAGCTGCTAGGATTGAAAAAAAAAAAAGAAAGGTCAGTGGTACCAACAAAAATTTTGCAGCCAGGGTCAGGCTCGTCCCTCTGTATCTCTGAGTGTTTTACATGAATATTGCTATTTTACAATATTACCTGTGGAGGAAGAAAATTATGTCTTATCTCAGGAACTGTGACAAGGCATCGTTAATGGGGCAGCCCATTTATCTCAGTCTTATTATGCTCCTGATTTGAGAGACAATAAGTACCCTTAAGAATTAGTTCGATATGTAGTGGTCAACCCTAAGCTCTTTGCAGGTTCAAATCAAATCCCAATTTATTAAGTGTCTTTATCTTTGTCCCTTTTAACTTCAGCTCATGTTTTGTCACAGAATTCAGTGGGTGCAGGATTGGGCCCTTGGCTGTCAGACTTCAAAGCAGTACACTCTTTTTTTTTTTATCAGCTGCCTCTTCCCACCATATGCTTACTACAAAATTCATGTCACATCCAGCTTGCAATCGAAGTCTAGATTTGTGCTTTGATTGTTTGCTAACTGAGAATTGCTGTGAAAAGTGGTTTACAATGTAAATTGCTTAGTCAGGCACAGTAAAAAACAACAACAAAAAAAACCCAACCAAAAACCCGAGTACCATTTCCTTTCCTTTTAGCTGGACATATTTTCCAAAAGCAAGGGAACTCACAACTCTCACAAAGCTAGGCACACATTGCAAACCAGCAAGAGAAAGAAAGGAGTGTGCCTGCCAGGGCTGCGAATTATAGCTTGTAAGATCCTTGGAGTATATCTGATGGGCACAAAAGTATAGCTGCGTGATATGCAGCTGTTTCAAAACACAGAGACTTAGGAGGAATTTCTGCGTTTGGTTCACATATGTCCTGGTTTCGGCTGGGATGGAGTTAATTGTCTTCCCAGTAGCTGGTACAGTGCTGTGTTCTGGATTTAGGATGAGAATAATGTCGATAACACACTGATGTTTTAGCTGTTGCTCAGCAGTGCTTACACGAGTCCAGGACTTTCTAGCTTCCCCTGCTCTGCCCGGTGCCCAAGGAGCTGGGAGGGGGCACAGCCAGGACAGCTGACCCCGACTGGCCCAAGGGCTATTCTGTACCATATGGCGTCATGCCCAGTATAGAAACTGGGGGAGCTGGCCGGGAGGTGGGGACTGCCGCTCGGGGACGGGCTGGGCATCGGTCAGCGAGTGGTGAGCAATTGCATTGTGCATCACTTGTTTTGTATATTCTTTTTTTTAAATTGTTGTTGTTGTTATTATTATTATTATTATTATTATTATTATTATTATTATTATTATTATTATTATTATTATTATTATTATTATTTTCTCTTCCTCTGCTGTCCTATTAAACTATCTTTATCTCAACCCATGGGTTTTACTTTCTTTCCGATTCTCTTCCCCATCCCACTGCGGGGCGGGGAGGGTAAGCGAGCGGCTGTGTGGTGCTCAGCTGCCAACTGGGGTTAAACCACGACAACATACATATGCACTTCCTCAATTTTGCTAGGCCTTGTGGGTTATTGGTTTAAATATTTCCTAAACAGTGACAGTGCACAACAGCGGAAACTGAAGCCTCTGGGAGGTGAGCCTGCAGCCTGAAAGATGTCAAACAAACCTCCAGGCTCCAAACAGCCTGGTACGGGGTCGAGCAATTACCAAGCCCACTTGCCTTTGCCTTGCAAAAACACCAGAGAACCACGCTGAAGCTCAGAGGCCGCAGTGTGGCAGAGCTGGGCGCTTCTTGTCCCACCTCATTCCTGTGCATGCAAGCGTGAAGGTAGCAGAAACTGCTGGCTGGGAGAAAGCAGAGACTTGTAACTGGACAATATGCTCTCCATGGGATAATCCCATGCGATGGGTTAGCAGCATCTCTCTTGGCAGATTCTTATCTGCAAGAAACTTTGCACTATCCTTTCCAGAAAAAGCCTAAAATGGGTTTTGTAAAACCTCCGCTGGGTATGCGATAGCCTGTAGCCTAATTTGCTAAAATGAGTAGGTGGCAGTCTGAGTACCTCTGTAGGGGAAATTTACTGTTTGAGGGCTGATGCATCATAAATGCCATATGAGTGAAAACATGGGGCCTAATTCTGTCTTAGTTCCATGTGACAGGAGCTGTGGAGCTGGCAGGCCAGAACCATACACAACTGGCTCATTTTGCTCATACAGATCTAAAATACAAATGGATTTGCTCCTATCTGCCTCGGCTCACACTTAGCTCCCTGACTTGGGAGTTTCACACACTGCAGAAGTGGGATTTGGCCCAATGATAGGTTTTGCTTCATCTCTCAGCAGATTTGTGGTCTAACACTCCAAGATGTGCAGCATAACACGCTGGCAATCTGTCACTCTCCTGGCTCTCGTCAGCTCCAACAGCTTGCTGAGAAAAAACGGTGCCAAAATAGATGCCAGTCCGACCTGAGGGACTTGAGAAGCATTGCCTGTGCGCAGCTGAAAGCTCTGCCTGTCACAGCACGTGCATTCCCGCTCCGCTTGGCTCCTCCATCAACCCAGCAGGCTGGGACCAGCCCTGGGCTTTCCTGGTTGCTGTCGCAGTTTCCCATTTTACCAGATCTTCACTGGAAGCTGCCCTCCCACTGCTGAGGTTTCACATTACTGTTCTCTCCTCTCTCTTCGGGGACCAGTTCGCTTGGCACAGTGGCTGCCTGTGAACCCCAAGGCTGCAATTAGGGCTCTTATCACTTGCGCACCCTGAATAGCTGTGGCTCCTCTCTTGGACAAGATCTGCATTCCCAGCACTGAAACCTCTAATCAGGCCAAAACGTTGGCTTGGAACAGCTTGAAATGGGAACTCCACGACTCCAGTCTGCAGCTCAGGAATTCCTTGTTTGGTTAGACTTGAAAAGCTGAAATGCTGGGGATGTCTGAGCACAGACTGCAGTGACATTTATTAGATTAGCAGTCTGAGTCTGTTTCTTCAAGAGAACTTCTCTGGAGACCACAGGGATCCGTGTACATGAAAGGATGTGGTGTTGGTATCTTGCCTCACCATCTGAGTACTTTCCAGTAATAACAAACACTTACAATACTGACATTGCTGCTTAAAGTAAATCTGCAGGATTTGCATGAACAAATAATTGAGGACACAAACCAGAAACAAGAGCCAGATTCAATATAAACCAAAATGCTGATGAAACAGTACATCAGTCTCCTCTGCTCTGCAGTGAGGTGGGACCTAGAAGAGGATACAAAGCCTCTTCTCAGGGTACTTACTGAAATTCAACCCATGACAGCAGTAATTGATGGCCACTGCTGTAGGGTAAAAGGAAATTTGTTTTATCCCTATTTGTTTGTCTTTATCGTATTCACATGCCTTCTGTGAATATCTGAGCCAATGGCAAGTATAGCCTTGGGACCTGCAGAATTGCAGCACATGTGAGAGGATATTTCTGGGAAGCAAATTTACAATTCAGAAATGGAAAAATTTCACAGGAAACCAATGCCTAAGGACCATCCAACCAAGGAAGAGAAGCAGCATTGGATGATTAGCCTAGTCTTGGCCATTATATGTTGATTGTAGCAGTTTTGGTTGTAACCACAGATCCAGGAATTAGCTGTGAGTAACTCTGGGGCAAAGAGCTGCAGAAACCAAGTCTCCCAAAGCAATGCATGGGCAGCATGCAAAGAGAAGGCAAATTCACCAACTGAGATACGCCTCGAGGGGTGCTTAGCCATCTGCAGCCATAATCTCGGGAGGGTTTAAGAAATGCACTGGCAGGCGTTAGTCTTGGAAGTCACTGCCCATTGAAGCCCATCAGAAAGATGCTCTGTGAAAAGGCTGAGTATGAAAATGAAGAGGAGAGTGAATCACTGCTATAGCAAGAGCTTTTCTGCTGCTACCATTCCGTGTTGTCTTTCACCAAAGTGGCAACTGCCATTCTCCTGGGTTGTCCTGGCAGAAACAGGGGCCTGAGCCTCCCAGCAACGTGAGCGCTTCATCTCCTGTTTGCGAGCTGAGTTTGCCCTCTGCTGTTTGCTGAATAAACTGTTCCCTCTGGTTAATCCGAAATGGGAGGTTAAGAACAGCGAGACCTGAAGAAGCAGAATGGCTACCCCAGATTTCAAATACTTAAACTTGAAAAATGTGACACCCACAAATGTGGAAAAACCTTATCTGAGACTTCAGCATACACTTTATATTCTCAAGCTTTTCTTTACAATCACGAAGACCAGAAACACTTTTTTTCATTAGCCCCTAAATAAAAGCCAATATTCAGAATTAAGCCCCCTGCTCTCTTGAGACCAGGGATTCAGGTGTGACAGAGAGTGCTGCTGAGAGCAGGATCAAGGGCTGGAGGAGTCCGCAGAGGAAGGTGTGAGGGGAGGTGCCCTGGGATGACAAGAAGTGCCCTGCAATGAGGAAAGGTGCCCTGTGATGAGGGCTCAGACAGGTCTGGTTTCTCCCCCTGCTCTGGCACCGTATTCTCTCTCCATCCCAGAACTGCAGAGCTGCTTCCACCTGGGCCCCAGGTTGGTCGCCCTGCTCCTCCGCTGCCCTGCCCGCTCCTCTGCAGCCATCCAGCCCTGGGAACGGTCATTGCCAGGATGCCAGACGCCCTGGAAAGGACACAAGGGCTTGTCAAGAAAGCTGCTGGAATCTTGCCACATGTTTGCAAACTGAGATCAGCCTTCAGGCTCCTCTTGGTGCTGTTTGTTTTCTCCTCTGTTCCTAACAGCCTCTCCCTGTGCTGTTGCTACTGTCGCCCTGCACAGAGGGGCTCAAACAAAGGTGTGGTGACGGTTGATGGCTGGCTGGGCTGGTGGGACTCCTCTGGACGTCCTCCTGCGCCTCCCAGCGCTCATGGGCAGGGCAGGGACTGACCTGGTGCTTGTCTCAGCAGAACTTCTGTGTTCCCAACTGGTGCCAGGGAGCTGGCACCTGCGGATGGCTCAGCCCAGGGAAGGAGCAGCAAATGGGATGTTGAGTGCGGAGATCTTTCTCACACCTTCCTTTGGAAGTGGCTTCTGGGATTAGCCACTGTAGAAAGGCTGCAGCCCTCCCACAGATCATCTCTAAAGTGCTTCTCTACATGCTTTTGCACAGCTCCTAGGTGGAGGCTGTTCCATGCATGGACGAGGCTTCAAAAGGTAAGTGTTAACCAGGTGGTAACAGGGGGATGCGGGAGGGAGCTGACTTCCTTGACTCTCTGATCATGGTCATATCCCCAAGCGAGCACGCTAGACTCCTGAGCTCCCAGGGCAGCTCTTCAGGGTGTATTGACCCAGAGCAGGACATTTACCAACTGTGCCATATCCCTGTCTCTCCCTGAGACTCCCTCACAAGGCTGAGAAAATTAATAACAGGTAACATTTGTGAACACCACAGAAATGTAAATGATGAGGGTCTTTATGGGCAGTCAGCAATTATAGATGAGAAAAAAAATATATAGGCATAAAAATGACCTAGTCTGTTCTCAAAGGGTAGCAATGACTAGTCCTTTTGCATGGTTATTTCAGACATGGATATCAAGTAAGCAGAGCTCTAGCACATCTGGAAGATGGATAACAGTTTTGCATCTGGAGAATCAGATCCTCTAGCTGGTACGTGGGTAATGAGCTTCCATTTTCCTCCGTATGGTCATAGCAGAGACTTGGATAAGTTTATTTTAAACCAAGGATTTATCACTTCTTG
This sequence comes from Nipponia nippon, assembly GCF_047370975.1. Lineage (NCBI taxonomy): Eukaryota > Metazoa > Chordata > Aves > Pelecaniformes > Threskiornithidae > Nipponia > Nipponia nippon. Next base: position 9,877,641 of record NW_028262332.1, read on the forward strand.
AAAGACTGTAGTGCTTAGTTTAATCTGGATTGCATGACTTCAGACACAATGGAGCAAATATTTTTAAGTTCGGAGGGTGTTGGACAGTTTTGTAACTGTGCTTGTTGCTCTTACAGCAAGACCAAAACTCCCCATTTCATGCTGCTTTCTAACAGAAACCTGCTCTATGAATCTTCCTCAGCCTGAAGTCATCAAGACTCAATTACTGTTGAATGTATGCAATAAGTTCACATTAGGAGCTTCTCCATATCTGATATGTTGCTTTGCTTTTTCTGTAAAAAGACACGAGCCATTCTTACTCTCACAGGTTTTTTTTGTAACTACTACCAAATAGGACTAAATTGGGAAATTCAGCTCAGTCTTTCCTAAATACATGCAAAACTACCAGCTAGTATCAGTGAGGATTTTCCTGAATAAGCACTAACATAGCTCAAAGAGCATTAGCTCTGATGGAACTAAGCACACATTGAAAACAAGCCATATATAAAAGCGGTCCAGACACAATTTTTCAGGAGCAGTTCTGTGTTTCAGCCACCAGCTCTATAATCTGTTTTGGCTTGGGCATGAGGGGAAATTGCCTATAGTGAAGACACGTGTGAAGAGATGCTAAAACATGTCTTTCATCTCCCGCTTCCACAGATGTGGCCTTGGCTTGGAAGAGTCTTCAGAAAGCCAAAGCAGCGGTACGTGCGGTTCAGGGAACACTTGCTGTCACATACCTTTATCACTTTCTGTCAGCTACCTGTGCATCACCTCCACAGAGTGTTCTTTCATGGAAATAATGTAATTGAAAGCGATGTAAACATGCCATTTTGTTTGTTCTTTTGCAATGAACATATAACCTCTTTAATCATTTGCTAAATGGCAAAAAAGAGGATAAGGAGAAAAGCAAGGAATCTTACCAAATGTCACAACACTCTTCAAAACTAATGACAAGAGCAGATAAAGGTTTGCCTTGCTTGTGGCTGAAGCCCTGAGCAGAATAATAGCTGATACTCCCTGAGCCAGGACATCCTCTGAATCCTCCCTGTCTTATTGTCCTCTTACTAGGAAACATAATAATGTTTATATCAGGCACAGCAGCTGCAATCATAACAGTGAAATTGCTTGGATGAATGCATAATATTATCCAAATGCATGCGGTGTTGGTTGTGCAGCCAAGGCCTGACACTCGTATCACACTGCTGAAGTTGCTGTTGGCGGGGGCTACTTCCAGCTTATGCTGTTTTGAAAAACATCAGAGCAGCTCTGGTAAAAATCTGAGGCACACATACAGGCAAAGTGTAAATAATGGAGAGAGGTGATTTCATCTCTTATCTACCCAGTCAACTGCATTCTTTCCAACTGTAGGAAATACCACATGGAACATGCTCAGACATGCCGGTATTTACAGAGTAACTAGGAGCTGCAAAATTAATCAGAGAAGCAATGTATGCCAGCAAAAGGCTACCACGGAAAAAAAACATATGTCTCCCTTCAAAAGAAAAATCTGCCTTTTCACAGCTACAAAGGATTGAAAACAAATTTTATCATCAAACGTGGAGTTGTGCCAAATCACAGGCAGCCAGAAGAAAGCTCTGGCATGAAAAAAGCTTTGGTGAGTTCTGAGTTACCGGGCAACTGCTGAGACAGGGGGACTGCTTTGGTGCTGGAGGGAAGGTGACAAGAGATAGTGAAAGGCCCTCTTCATTGGGAAAGTGTATATTTTCATCAGCTTTCTACTAATGCCCCCAGAAGAATATCACAATGCACAAGGAGCCACGCCTTGCTGGAAAGAGCACAGGCAAAAGATGCAGCATTAATACCCACCAGCTACAGCAAAGTGAAAGCTACGTGCACTTGTCCTCTGAGGCTTTTTTCCTAGAGATAACTGAAGTGATGTAAATACAGCATTTTGTTTGTTTACTTCTGCAGAAAATACATAATATGTTTAAAATAATCTCTAAAAGACAAAGTGGGATAAGAAAAAAGCAGGAAATTTAACCCAATTCCAGAAGACTCTTAAAAACTAATGAAAAGAACAGACTTCACTTGTTATTTTCGCATCTGCTGGGTATTTGTTTTTGAGATGCCTTATTGGCTGGGAACAGTTTAAGCTGCCAGCCTTTAATAGTTATGGATGCTATTTCCTCCCTAAGCAGTAGGGCTTTGTACCGCGCTCATGGAGATGGCTCACTGCCTCGACCCCGGTCTCAGTAACAAGGATAGCAGGAGAGGTGCGTTGAGTGGATCTGTTAGGAGCTTTGCTGGAGCTTGTGGTTTTGCATGTGAATCTTTTTTTGGCTCCCAAGCCATTTGAACAAGGGAAGGAAAGATGAGATGAATGTTTGTCACTGGGTTTAAATGACAGGGGCACGATGTGACCTGGTGGAGCACACCTTATCACCCTATACTGTGGTACTCAAGTAGCCGGGACAAAGAGTACGAAAGGTAGCGTGGGTTTCTGTGGAAGCTAGTAACCAAATACTCGGTCTGCCCTGCAGGCCTGGCTGGCGTGGAGACAGCGTACACAGAGGATTTTACACCAAAGAACAAACTCTCACTTTTCCATCCCAGAACTGCAATGTTGGCAGGCTCATTACCCAGCATGAACGAAATTGTACCCAGGTGTCCAAAGGGCCAGATTTGGTTTGGGAATATTCCCCAGTAAAACGAACTGGTTTAATTTAATGGTTAAGGAACCTTTTTGGTTTTTTGACATCGACATAATCTTGCTACACTGTAGATGGCGAGAGGAACAGAGATGAAACAGCTTTGAATGAGAAAAAGAGCAATGAGATTCCTCCAGCCTGCAGGTAAGTAATAACCTGAATGTACGGCACTTGGTGGATGAAGAGGCGAAGGCACACATAAAAGGATTTAAAATTCTGGGATGCAGGACTTCAGAAAAAGTTTAGCACCTTACTATTTATTAGAAAAAAAGAAAAAGTCACCCTCAGACATGCTGACCAACAAGCCAGTGGAACAGCCAATGCCCTGACATCAGTTCTCTGTGTTAGTCTATCTGCTCATGCTTGTAATAACTCTTAGCAGACCACGGTTCGCTTTGTACTTTCCCAATATTATCTTCATTTGCCAAACTGCTGATAACTGGCAAAATGCTGATCCTGTGGAGACACTGAGATCACCATCAGAGCATGTTCTAGAAACTCAACTGTCATTCATATTAGCAGTCTATTGAATAATTTCATAATACACCTTACATATTCAGTCTTGTTTTTCTTTTTCTTAAGAAAGGGAAACTGTGCTGCTCCCTCCCCTGCTTGGTCACAGACCTGTTTCCTCGAGAGCCCTGCCGTGAGCTCTGGCCCATCCAGAATGACCTCTCTGTCCCCCAGGGGAGACTCACGCTCAGCACCTTGCAGCCCTGCCAGGAGGGAGGCTGTCGACGGCGAAGGCACAGCTGGGACATGGTCTCCTGCAAAGAGCCTGTACAAACCAAGAAGGGACAATTCCAGGGAGCAGGCAGATTCAAGAGACCGCACAGTACAAAAGGAAAAATCTCCCTGCTCTCTGCATCACCCACCTCATGGCCCTGCAGGGAGCAGTCCGTTCTCAGCCGTCCCACGTGGCAGCCAGAGAAACGCTCCCGTGCCCACGGCTGTCCTGCTTCCTACATACCACCTTTCATCAACCAGCAGGCCCAGTGATCAGAAGCTGGAAGAGTTGTGGAAAAAATCACCCCAAAAGAAGTTAGAGCAACTCAAGAAGAGAATCCAGGAGCAGAAACAAAAGCAGCAAGCAGCATCTCAGGAGCAGAAGTGTCTGATTTCTGCCTATGCTAAAGAGCCACCGCAAAAAAGACCCCTGAAGAGAAAAGTGTGCAAAGTGGCGTCTGCTCCTCCTGCTCCAGTTTACAGAGGTCAGTAGTAGTCTGGCACCTATGGAGAAAGGCTGCAACTGTGTATTACGTAGCAGGGCTTTGGCACAGCTGAATCGCTATCCACACAGCTTCCACCCCACACTTTGGTTTATGCTGGGCAGCAACCGTGTTCATGTGATGATAAATTCATTTACTTCTGCAGCCCTTGGGGGAGCTGTAAACCTCCCTGTGCTATACATATCAACCTGCTTACTGACTTCACTTCTCCACTGGATTTACTCCCCAGTATGCACAAATTTATAAATTTCTTGCCACAAAACAGTAAAGAATTTGCTGAAAATACATTCTTTTCTCCCCTTTCCTCCCACATTCTTCTTTCTGCCAGATAGAAAGCATGAAATGGGAAATAGCAGCACAGTAGTGCGGAGAGGTATCACAGGTATTTAAAGCAGGAATTGTGTAGTTCAGAGCCGTTACGGGGGATTTAACGGTTCATTCAGTGGAACTAGTGTGGTTCTGAAAGCAAGTATTATTAGACTTCCTTATCCTGCTTTGCTGCTAAATTTGGGCCTGAAGTACCATTCATCCACAGCTGTCACTTTAGTTTAGCGCGATTTAAGATCTCAGGTTGCTATGAGTAATGCATGGACTTGAGAGCAAGGACTGCCTACGGCTAGCCCTGTTAGCCTGCCCGCTTGGCAAGCGTTTCTGCCAACGGGGGATTACTGAGGGTATATTAGACTAGAGAAGACGAGCTGAAAAGCTGTACATAATAAATCTTATTGCTATAATAGTATTAGTGTTAATTCATTGGGCACTGTGATCCCTGCTTCCATGGGCATTTCCCTTAGATATGCTCCAAATCACCTTTTACAATGATGTATGGAAGTATTTTATGGTGCTCACCTCGGGTCTGTGGGAGCACATGTCCGTGCTGCCATCTCCCCCTTCCAGCTGAATCAGGCAGCGGTTTCTGTCATCGCTGCGCAGCGTTACCCCTCCTAATACCCAGAAGCCAAAGCCACAATCCCTGCTGAGCCTCTTTTGAATGTTCTCGGGGGAAGGCTAGTTTAGTTTGTTTTTAACCCAGATCATTTTACATAACTGAGTTAGGGAATCACCAGACAAACAGTTGAACTTGCAGAACAGAGGCAGCCTCTGAGGCTGAAGACTAACAGCTCCAGACACTCGGTTTAGATGCAGCTTATTTGTCTGACTGTACTCTACCATTGAAAAATGTGTGTCACAGCTGCTTTGCCAGATATTACCTCTGTCAGATATCTGCAGTCTGGCCCAGGATACCTGCTTCTGCTTTTCACACATACAGGAGCTCAGTGCTATCAGATACCAGCATTTGCACTGCTCCTTGTAGCCTAACAGGTTTCAAATACCTGTCCAGGTTTTAGTGCTGTGAACCTGAGGTCTGCTCTCTCCTTGCCTGATGAAGAGCACAGAATACCAGGCAGAGAAGAATTTGCCATCCCTGGAAAAGGGAGGGATTATAAAAAAGCCCCCAAGGTCCCAGCTTAGCAATGCTGTATCATAACAGTTTGTTCCAGGCAACTCGCCCAAGCATGCAGTTTGTGTACTCTGCAGAGCAAGTCTGGATCTCCAGAGAGACACCAAGGGGAAAGGTGTCCCACTGCACCCACTGGATGTGCCAGTTAGGTCAGGGCTGTTTGCACGGTACACCGTTGTACAGGTAGACGGGGTCACAGACATAGCCTCAGGGATCCAGGCCAATGCTTGCTTTGCTGGGACATCTCCAGCACCACAAAATAAGGTACCCTGCTTGTTCTGTGACTGGTGTCATTAGAGAGACTCCCGCTTTTGTGTTCCAAGTGAATGGGACTGGGTTTGGTTTGTTGGTGACAGCAGTCATGTCAGTTTGATTTTAGCTGCATACTAATTCTTTTCTGTGCTTTTTTTCCCCTTCTGATTAAAGAGCAAATAGAGAGAAGTTCAGCACGGAGAATTCAAACACAAAGCCAGAGGCAGCCTGCACCCAAGTCCTCTGTTCTGGAGAGAGCCGTGACAGGTAACAGAAAGGATGAGAATCACGAGAAGTTACACAAATTGATGGACAAAACTACTGGAGGTCAGAGGCATCTGAGCACTCACCTGCCAAAATCTTTAGCTGGTTATTAAAATAATATCAAGTCCTCAGATCTGCAGTCAAGGGCCTAGTTATACCAAGCTGAGGGAACAGACAAAAATCAGCATTTGTTCAGGGAGGCGGAAGATGACCAGAGGCAGCACAGGGACACAAGGCTTAATTTCTAGGTTAGCTGCGGGCGAATCGTGCTGGGGCCCCCGGGATGGGGTGTCAGACTGGCCACTTGATACCACTTTCTGTCACTGAAAAATAAGCCATACGTCCTAGGTGGGAAGAGCTGTCTGTCACCTATTCAGTTCTGTGTTTTCTAATGAATTAATAGTGCCCGCAAAAGGCAGGGATTTCCTGGCCTGCAAAACAGGGACCTGAAGCACTGAAAAGTCAGATGAATTATCTACAGCCTTTCTACAAAGTCAACAGCAGGAACAGGAGTCCCAATCACTAGTTCTCAGTTTTCTTTGACTGATGTGTCTAAGTGCAGATTTTAATTACTGCAGTAATTTTACCCATTTAGTGCTACTACTTTGCGTTGGAAATAGTTGCCTTCAGACTTTGTGGGGAACAAGAGAAATAGTGGAAGTGCTATGGGCACAGCTGGCTCCAGGCAGTTGTGTTTTACACTGGCCGGGGTACTAGATATGTGACTTGGGTGAAACAGAAAAAAATCCAAGCTATCTAATACCGTCCAGATGAAATTATGAGCATAGTGGCATCATGCGCTCTGCTACCTAAGTACTATTTAAAATGCATGAAATATATAATAATTTCCTTCTCCCTCCTTTTTTTTTTTGTTTTAATGGATTGTTTGAAAAATGGCTTGATCTTCCTCTGAGAGTGGGTCATAATAAGACCATGCCACATGAAGCATTCATCATTGTAACTGCCAGTGTCATGGTGTCTTTATTGGCTATTAGTTTCTGTCAGTGAAAGAGCCAAGGCAGGGCTACAAAGAGATGAATGAGGGGCAGGGGTCAGAGCCAGAGTACTCAGGAATTTGATGAATTATAAATTTGCTGTAGTTAACAAAAAATTAAGTCACAACAGCTATAAAATATTCATCTGTTCATAGGCAGAAAAAAACAGGAGAATATTTAAATCAAAAAATTTCCTTCTAGCAAGGGTTTTCATCAGAAATGCAGACTGCTCTTGAACTTTAGCATAATAGTTTCTGTAGTTAATAAATACTGTGGAGATTAAAAAAGGATTTAATTGAAATCAGACAACATGGTGAAGCAAAGATCATTAGATCCACATATTAATTTGTCAGTTGCATTCAGAGAAACTAAGACAGCATAAAAATAAATACATCCTGCATTTTTAATACTGCTAGACTAGAAAACAAAATAATATGTTTCATTATAAATGCTCATTATATATTTATATTTAATTTATAATGAACATGTTCATTATAAATGTTTCATTAAAAACACTGATGGATCTCAGCTGTCCCAAGTCCAACAAATTTTGGCAATTCCACCCGTGGTTCCTGCTGTCAGACACTGAACTGCATGGATCTAGTGAAAAATTCCTCTCAAGGCTTCCCAAGTCCACATGATTATAGGAATTGACTTCAGCCCCACAGAGAGTGAAGCTCTTCCTTGTCTGAAAAACATAATTTCTCTTGTGACACGACCTAAACTGCACGGTTAAGATGAGCCTCCAGACCATCTCAGTGCTGCAAATTCGGCTGATGTAAGTGGCCGTGACTCTGCCAGTGGCCGTGGTACGGAGCCCAGGGCTGTTAGCTGAGAAGACGTTGCCTTACAGCTGTTGTTCACGAAGCAAAGGGGAACCTCAGGACAATCCCATTAACCAGTCAGTCTCTGAAAGTGCTTCGTGTCCAACAGGTGATTCTCAGAGGTGCTGCGCACAGTCAGCTCAGCCCATAGCCAAGGTTGCTGAACAGAAGCTAGAAAAGCCTGACTCAGCCAGTTGCCCGAGTACTGAACCACACCTTTGAACTGAGGCTGATACTGACTTAAGAGTAAAATCTTCTCTTTAAAAAAAAAAGCTTGAATATTTCCATTGGGGGACAATTTGGTGGGGAGGATTTCCATGCAAAAACCAAGTAAGTACCTGTTTAGTTACTTTCTGCTGGAGAAGTGTTTGCAATAAATAATTATGCCAGTGCAAGTATTGGCATGCTGTGAATGCAATCTGAAATTACGAAGTAAAACAGTGATAAATGTTGTCTATTACGTGACACTGCCTATTAAGCAAGAATAATTTGTTTGTGCTGCATACTGTATCGTTTATTTTTGCATTATACATTGTCCCTCGTCCTGTATCATTCATTGATTCTTCCACACTGCATCCTGCTGATTCTCACCAGTTTAAAAATGAATTAGGTTACTCTAGTGAGTTTGAAGTAATCAAAGGAAAATCATACTTTCATTACTCCCCTCCCTCCAGTTCTCAAATCTGCTGGTACCCAGTAAGTACCAGCTGTCTGCAGCTGCCATCATAGAAGGATGCTCTCAGACGCTCTCAGGTAGGTGTCCCGACCTCCTCTTAGTGTTCTTGAGGACTCTGGGAGTCAATGGTTTCTGAGTAAAATTTGTAAGAACTGTGTGAACATGCTACAAGTCTTAAATTCTATAAATGCTAATGGTAAAGCCTTAGGGAATCACTGAACCTTCATGTGTTGCCCTCATCCGATTCATGAACCAGCTCTCTGTCAGTCAGTGAATAGACAGTAGCAGAGTGACAGCCTCCAAAGTTTGAGTGCTTTAAAAACTTTTTGTTACCAAAGTAACATCTACTTTTTTTTTTAAACCTGCTCTGACAAACTTTTTAGATCTCCCCACACCGTGAGTGTGATTCCTGGAAATCACCATTAAAAAGATTTATAATAGAGTTACAATTTTCTTTCCAAGAACATGTGAGGGTTTAACAATTAAATACAAATCTTCTGTTTCAGGTGTGAAGCTACCTGGTGCTTCTGCATGGAGGGAAGGTCAGAAGTTAGCTAGAAAGTTGCTTGGTCCACCTCCTACATTTCCAAATCTGAGGAGCACAGCTGAAGAGCAGACCACAGCAAACACCTTTGGTACAGTTGCCTCTCCGCTACACTAGTTGTTTTGGCACACAAACAAAAAAGTGGTTTATTAAAACTAGTTGAAACAAAAGGTTTCAAGGCCCTTCTGAGCACCTATCTTTAATGACTTGCAATAACTCACTTGTCAGGTTAACAACCACCCAGAACAATTACTAAAGCTGTTGTCCATGGTCAGCTGGCACAGTGAGTCCATTGTGGTTTTGAAGAGACAATGCAAATGCACTGTATCCTTAAAATAAGACTTGTCTGGATCTTGACACAGGTTATGTCTCCCTAGCAGAGATACAGCGTCAGCTCCATGTCCCGTACATACTAGGATACTCCGCTTTTCAGCTGGGTTGGTTTGCCAGACACAGCTGTAGAGCTTCCCTGGGTCTGCCAATAGCTGAGGCTGGCCACTGAGTTCTCACTGTGCTACGCTGACAAGCATAAGACGTTTATGAGATAAAGGGTTTCATTGCCCACGTATATAAAATTCTGTTTCTACTGAAGGGCCACAAGCTACACATCATTTGTACAATTGGCCACTGCAACTTCCAATTTCACCCTTACAGATTTATCTTCTCCCTAGAACATTGCAGATTTTACAACAGAGGTACAAGCCTGGGCTACACATGCAAATAGTCCTCAGACCTATAGTAGGAAGCAAGTTTTGAGGTGCACATGATTGATACAGGAATTGATACATCTCTGAAGTAGTAACACCACTGTTGTTTCCAAATGCTTTCCACAGAACCTGGTAGAGGATTTGTAGCAATGCCAGCAATGGAAAAGAACTCCAGAGAAAAGGGAAATGAACTTGCGGGGAAGAGCCCTGAATTCAAAAGCTGCGTGGTTCCCCCCAGCAAGCCTGTTGAAAGGGGCAGCAATGCACCAACCAAGGGTACAAAAAAAATACTCAGGAGCTTGCATTTGCAAAGCCAGTATTGTGATGAATGCAGACATACCAGGCTCCCAAAAGGTACTGCAAAAGGAAAGGTAGAAGTTCTGCAGCGGTACCTGGGGATCCACTCTCCTCCACCTGGACCTCGGGCCATAACTACCTCTGCCTTCAGTGGGGAAAAGATACGATCTTCATCAATGAAAGATGGAGCCAAGCCCAGTAGCTCAGGAAACCGCAGCAGAGGAAAAAGCACATCTCCTCAGAGACAGAAAGGCTCAAGCAGCCCTGCACAGAAAGGGTCTGAGAAAGAAAACCTTAAGCACCCTTCAAAGAGGAGGGTAAACATTAAAAAACTTTACCCCTACAGCCCTGAAATTGTTCAGGAATTTATGTACCGAAAGAATGAAGAAAGAAAGAAAAAAAGACTAGAAGAAAAAAAGTCTTCGGTGCAGGCTGTGGAGATGAGAAATAAGAGATTGCAAGAAGTATACAGGAAACAGAAAGAAGTTATTGGAAAGAAAACGTATTCTGACCAGACTCACAAGTGCATCAGGGAAACAGCTTCTGCAAAAGAAAGTCCTCAGTGTAAACTTGAGCAAGTAAGTAAGTCATAAAGGAGCAGCAGATTGAAAACCCTCTGATCTCGATCAGTACAGCACCATGTAGGAGATGAAACACTTCATATAAATGCTTTGAAGTGTCAGGAAGAAAAAGTTTAATCTGGAAAAATACAGCAATTAACTTCTAATTACGGCAAGAACTTCTGGGCTCATTACTAAGGTTGGAACCCTTGACTTCAGGGCCAAAAGCCTGGAAATCTCCATTGCTTGAGCTAAAAGAACAGGTTTGTCGTTTGGTGCATGCAGTTTTCCAGTTACATGAACAAATTATTAAGTGGAACAAAAGCCAAATATCCCCCTCATGTTGCCTAGCTATTTAGTGCTTATACTAATGGTCACTTCTGTCTCAGGAGCAAACCAGTGGTGGAATCCTGGAGAGGAGTTTCATTGCCTGGGTGGATAGAGCATCCTGTACTCTACTAAGCAAAGATCACAGAGGCAGGTACTCAGACATAAAAAGCATCCTACAAAGCCTCTTTCTCAGCACACACTGCAGACTTTTCATAGTATTCTGCTGTAAACTATAAAAAATAGAGCAATGGACTAATGTACTATCATATCTGAACTGAAAGTCAGCCTCACTGCACCCTAGTCCAGAGTCATTACAGAACCGGGGAGCATCTGGGAGTGCATTTGAGCATGGAAGGAGACCGATGCTCTGGCTATCCAGGTTGAGGCAGACTTACCAGCCTACTTTTATGCTTTGTAGTTTTATGCTTTGTATTTTTATGCTTTGTCTTTTTAAAGAATAATTATTCCTTGCCAGCCCCAGGCTGATTCTTCTCCACGTCAGCAGTTCATGCTCCATCCTGAATCTGTCGTTTGACAAATGTATCTCTGGACAGGGAAATCTGTTTCTTTTTCTTTTGTGAAGTGCTTTAGCTGAGGATACTGGTCTGTGCAGAAAGCTACTATTACTTTGTCTTTATAACCTGACATTTCTCCTTTTTGTTTAAACAGGAATCAACTTCTAGATACAGTTCAATCACCTAAAAAAAGAGCGGCATTAGCTTCTCCAGCACCACTGGAATCCGAATGCTGGTTTCTCAGTCCTCTGCAATGTGAAGACTTGAGGGACTTCTCTCCCCCAGCCCTGCATACACCTCCTCTGAGCTTTTCCCTTCCTCAGAAAGTTGCAAAACCTTACTGCAAGGATTCGACTTCGGGTCTTTCTCCATACAGAAGTAAACAGGATCGAGTGAAAGCCATACATAGCCTATCCAAGGAACTCGCAGAAAAGATTGAGATGGCAACTAAGAGACTGAATGAAGCAAGTAGGGTTAAAGACTCTGCTGACAAAACATTGACAGAGGCAACTTTGGACCTTTTCAATGAGTCATCTTCTGTCCCAGAGCCTGAGACATCCAAGGATGAGCAAGACAGGACAATGACTATACACATGCTTCTGGACACCCCAGATCCTGGTGAGTTATGTGTGTCATCAGATAGGCAATTTCATGGACTTCATAGCCTTGCAGGTAGCACTGAGGGAACAACAGCCCTGGACAGACAGAAGGCAATGCCCACTTCTTTGTCTGGTGGGAGTGCTGTGAGCAAAGGATTACCATGGATCTCTCGCAGCACAAGACAGAGGCATCTCAAAACTGGGGAAGACCTGAGCAACACATTGTAAGGTAGATCATGTTGACAAAATGCAACAGTGAGGCTCAGATGCCATAGCCCAAGTCTTTCAAAGCTGCAAAGCAGTGTTTAAGCCTGGTCTCACCTTGGCTATTGGAAGTGTTGTGTCTTGGAAAATCCCTGAGCAGTAGGTCCTCTAGGCTGCATCTGTACTGCTCAGAGGGAGCTGTCGCTGGAGCCTTGAGTGTTTGCAGACTTGTTCTCTGCACAGCTCACAAATCTAACACCAAGAAGAGTCACAGGTGCCCTCAGCAAGCAGCACAGGCAGCACAGGGACCCTCTGGCAGCAGCAGTACGAGCGCCACGCCATATGCTGTTCAGTATCTTTAGATCAGTAGGGCAGAACCATGAAATTCCAGCAAAGCTCCTCAGATCAACAGGTTGCCAGAATGTTAGTAGTGACTGACTTTTCTTATATGTCTGTTTGGTTAGCACTGAAAAGTCTGTCAGTCCCCCTGTGAGAGGGGAGATGGGACTGAAGTAGAGGCTACCACATTAAGAAGTAATGATCTAACTTGGGTAATGACCTAATTACTTTCTTCTCCCCTTATTGCACCTGTGAAACTACATCCCTTAATTTTATCTGTGGCTTTGCCACTGGTTTTGGACACATCACTTCACCTTCTGGTGCCTAGGCTTTCCCAGAAGTAAGAAAGGAATGGTAAGCCTAACCCCATGTACTTAGAATGTTAAGTGCTCACATATAAGTAGGCAGAGAATAGATGCCAAACCTTGGGCCATTTCATTTCTACAAAGAGCATATTTATTAAATGCCTTCATTTGTCTTTTTAAAAGGTTTTCCTGTGAATAAGAGCTCTGAAGTGGACATAAGCCTATTGCATGAAAAGCCAATAATCAGCCCAGCCTCTCCATCTCACAAATTCCTCGCTAGAAGGTAAACAAATTTGGATATATTATTCTCTGCTAAATGCACCACACGCACACGTAGTTAAAATAAATAGCACCAATTCAACATGGAGCCAGACTGCTCTTTACTCCTTACCCAGCAAATTGCCAAGTAGGCAGATTTTGACACAAGATATACTGAAAGAGGGAACCACCTGTTTGTAGAGAGCTGGAAGATCAATAGGAAAGGTTCAGCTGGGGTTTTTTGGAGATGGATCTCCCCTACCCGAGTTTTGCCCTAGATGTAACCTCCCAGCGGTGTGGGGAGACCAGCACCCGAGGGGAAGATTTCTCTCCATGCAGCCGAGCCCTGCCATGCCTGTCCGAGGGTGCTCTGGCTTTCCACCCCTCCCTGGAGCAGGGGCACCCCTCGGGAGGAGAAAGGTCCTGGGCCTGTCCCTGCGGCCGCCGCACCCCGTGAGCCCCAGGGACCCTGATGGCCGCAGCCCCCCAAGGGCCCCCGGTCAGACCATCGTGTTGGGAAAGCGACAGGTAGCTCGTGTCTCCCTCTCCACCCTGGTGAAACAAAACCCTCAGTATTTTAACATATGGCGGTGGCAGAAGAATACATTGATTCTCTTTATGAGCACCTAGTTAAATCTCCACTGATCTCCTTTTTGCAGGGGATTAAAGAGTGATTTAATCAACTGAATACTATACATTCATTTTTAGTAATTGTTTTCACTCTGCTCCAAAAGTGGGTGAAAAGTTCTGATGACTGCAGCTCTACAGGCTGTGTGTACATGGAGCAACACCTACTCACAAACATTCAGTTTCCATGAACAGGACACATGTCAGAGCACGGCAATTATTATGGAAAATAGGTTTTGAAGCAGGAAGTTTAGAAAAAAGGATTACATTAACGCAGGTTGTTTTCAGTCAGCCTACGTTAATTAAATGTTTAATGTAGATGGCAGTTGATAGAAACCCCTCTGCGTTTAGCCTGTATCTTAGAGAGCAAAGACGTACTCGTGTAACTGCCCCAGGTGGGTCCTCTCTGGTGACAGGGAGGACCACGACAGGACCTGTTAGGTCAGACGCAATTGCAAACTGCAAACCAGACCATGCTCTTGTCCAGCTGCAGAGAAGGACAAAGCCAGCATCCCTGCAGGGGCCACGCGTGTCTCTGCAGAGTGGTCTTCCCTTAGAGAATAAATCCCCTGAGCCCTAGAAGATTAAATATGACCTGAACAGGCATTACCAAAGAAAGGACATACGTGCAGCCACCACGTCCCCAGCTTCCCGTTCAGAGCGAAGGATGAGGTGTTGGTGCTGCGGGATCCCTGCCCAGGCGGGGATGGCGTGGCTCTGCTGAACAGGCAGTTCACTGGTGCCTGCGACCGAGCTGGCTGTGCCAGCCTCCTTGCAGTTAAACTGCAGAAAGCTCTAGTGGGAAGAAGAGCAGGTTTTTTAACTGAAGGCAGGATATAAGGCACAGCATTCTTTTTAAGAAGATTGTTTACAGCTTTACAGCACAAAGTAAACAAGAGGAAAATGAAAATTGGAGAGATAAGTCCAGACAGGTCAGCTTACCAAACTTATAAACAGTAATTGCGGGAATTACTGAGAGTTAAAATCCTGTTCTTTGTGCGTGACTACCAGTTTCACAAAGGTTAGGCTGGTTTCTGCTCTGAGATCAGTTGCAAGGATTATGGAGCTGTTCTGTCAGAGAAGATGGCAAATGTATAAAACATGAGCACTCAGCACTCAGAGCGTGCAGTGAAGAGAGTCAGAGCCGCGTGTGCACTGCACCTTAGAGAGCGCAGCCCACCAGTCTGAAGAAAATGGTGGGGTCCATTACTCTTGCCTTGATGCGTGCGTGTTTATATGCAACTCTAATTCACAGTAATGGAAGGTGGGTACGGAACCCCCGTGGGCCCCGAAGGGAATAGCCCCTCAGCTGTCATGGACAAGCATCAGACAAAGTAGAAATAAGACAGATTGCACTGATCTCCTGAACAATGCAATTACTGAGAAAGCAAAGCTCCCATGTGTTTGAGCAGTGGAGTCAAAGTCCTCAGAGCATCACAGAAAAAAAAAAACACCAATAAAACCTCTCAAACAATAAATCACAACCCTGTTGCACGTGCTGTTTCAAAAGATGAGGAGAGCTACTCGCAGATAAAATATCGCTGTATTTAGAGATTAGAAGTGGAAAGTGTTGCTATATTGTGAACGACTCCAGACTCATCTTGTGGGTTGAGGGCTCCCTCTGATGCAGCAGTAGTAACAGTAAGGGGACAATATAAAGGAAAGACCATTCCATGTCTAACCCTTTCTTAGCTGCTGGTAAAGGAGATAATACAACGGTTCAGAGCAAAAGCCTGTCTTTGAATTATCCTCAGCTTTCATTTGCATATGATCTAGATTCTAATTTTGCACCTAGTCCCAAATGCTGCACACTCACTCACGGGAAGCAAAAGTGGATGGGAGTCCTTCTGTACACACCAGTGGGCAGCACACACAGGTAAGGACAACATGAGGCTCCCATTATCAAGCTGCTCCTGAAGTTGCTCCAGTATCAACCGATTCACACACCTGCTGAGTGCATACAGCTACGATCTGATCAGCCAGCCAGCCACGTGGTAAAGGAGCACCAGTGTGTTAAGGAGGTGACCAAGGGAAACACTTTCCAGGGTCATAATTCCTCCTGCTCCAGACACATTTGCCCTGTGAGTGCATGAACTCCGTATGCGGGAGCATTAGCAAGGAGCGAAGGAAGCCTGTCTAGCATACAGAACTTGACAGGACTCTGCTAACAGGCAGGGATAGTGCTGTGTTCTTAGCCCTTGGTAAATCCGTGCCTGCATAGTTCCTCACCAGTGTAGCTAGACCTAGGTTAGAAAATGTGATAGTAAAAACAGCTGGATTGGGTCTATGCTCTGACTCCCACTGTTGCTACCAGTGATGATGAGTTATGAGTCCACAGTCGGCTACAATAGATATTCTCTTCAAGAGTTCATCTAAACAAAGCCACCTGTTAAAAACTGACTGTTTGCCAGCCTCATTCACAAATACAAAACATCCAGTGTTACAAAATCAGTGCTCTTGAACACGATCTTATCCACAGCCAGTTTCAACAGCACAGTTTTGTGTTTACATGTTTAATTATAGCTGTGAAAACAGTGACTCATGTTCATGCAAGAAATCCCGCAGATGCCTCTTTCCATAAGAAGTGTTCTCATTTCATGCACGGCTGCTCTGCAGTCTGCAGGGGCGGCTGATGGAGATGCGTTGCTAATGCAAATGACTCACTGATGGGAATTCTCCAAACCGCCAGAAAATGTGTATGCAATTTCATCCTCACTTTGATCCAGTTACCTACAGAAGTGGCTTTCTGTTACATTCTGCATCTCTTGAGAGTCAAAAAGATCATAACACTTCTGCCGTAAGTTCAGTGCACTGGGCAGCCTGACGGGCTAGGGCAGAGGAAGCAGCCGCCAGGCAGAGGCCTGATGGCCTGATGTCCCGATCGCAGCTCTGCCTCCTGCTGTGGACCCAATAGTGCTTTCTCTTTAGCCGGTGCAAATCCAAAGAGCCTCATCTGGGAATTGTGACGGTTTATGCCCGCTGCCGAGCTGGTTGTGTCTGGAGGAGAGGGGTTGCTGGCCAATCCTGTGTCATCTCAGTGTGTTCTGTAGAATCTGCATTGATTTCTACTGCTGTTGGCAGTAGCCTTCCCAGGAAACAGGCAGGGTTGGATTCGGACCTTGACAACAGTCTTTCCAAACAGAAGGAGGCATTCCTCAAGAGCCAAAGGAAACAGTGGCATTGACTAAAAAACTAACGCAATACAAATGCAGAGACAATACTCAGCGTGTTTGCCCAACAAATATTAGAACTGCTTTTTAAGAAATCCCTGTCACCTCTTCTCTTTCTCTCTCATCCACCTTTGCTCCCACTCTGGAGACTACATCCAAGATGCGTTAGTGGAAGCTGTTCTAATCGTTTTAGCAGTTTCTGGGTCATGAAAAACAAAGAAAAGCTTATTAATGAGAAAAATGAAATGAGATTTCCCTAAGCTGATTGCCGATAAAAAAAAAATTTCCACGTTCATTTTTCTGCATAAAAAAAAGAAAACAGCTGTCACCATTTCAATGTGTCTCAGTGTCTCTGCTTGTGTTTCAGCTGAGGCTTGATCGATAAATGCCCATTTTCACACCTTTCTTCCTAATCTTTTTAGTTAAGCTGAGATAGTTACAGATCAAAACGAAGTAAAACCAGTTAGCGGAGATCTTCGTCAGGACTGTGGGACCTGGCGCTGACATTGTTTTGAAATATTAAAGTATAGGTAGCAAATCTTAGTTGGGTCATAGCCATGGTCAGCACATGTCCCAGAAACGCTGGAACGGAGATCAGCGCTTTGTGTTTCTAAAAAGATTTCAGGAAACTTTGCCAAAGTTCAGAGCTTTGTGCTAGATTGTGCAACCAAGTCCTAACAATGGCACGGATTGTACAATGCAGCCCTCATAAATCAAGCTTCAAACTGCAAGGCTGTTTTTTCTATTTTCCACCAGGTTGAAAAATACCCAGCTCTTTCAGAGCAGTATTTAGAGTAGGTAAAGACGAGTGTTGTTGGCTTTCCTGACAACATCAAGGTACAAGAAAGGGGATATTGTACATTGGCAGGTATGACTTTGCAGTAAGTCTTTTGTTTCTATTTAAGAAAATTTAATAAATGCTAGCTTTGTTAAAATGAAATAACCATTTTTTAGTTCAAAAGATTGCTTATACTCATGCACGCTCTCAAAAACTCTGCGTAATTGTTGTTGTTACCTTGACACAGTCCACAGAGAGAACTCGGAGCTCAGAGGAATCACTACTGGTGTGAGACTATTTTCAAAGTCCAGAATCAAGAGGAAATTGCCCGCCAGTCTCCCAGAGAGAGCCTGAGGACACCGGACAGCCGCAGGTTCCAGCCCTCTGCCGCTCTGAGCCCTGGCGCTGAGACTCACGCCAGCATTGAGCAGGACTTTGGTAAGGTGGCATTTCCCAAAGCGTCAGAGCACGGTGGTTACTCGGTGCCCTCCCAAGGTACTTCTTACGCTGTTGCAAAAGAACGAATAGTCCTTCATTGCAAGAGAATTCTTGCTAATGGTTCTGACTAGGACTGAAAAAACTTTCAGGGTGAGGGGGAATTTCAAATAGCTGGTTCGCATTCCGGATTTCAAAAGTGAAGAATGAATATATGGAAAAATGTGCCCTCGACCTTCATGTCCAATTTAACAGATACACCCCACTAAAAAATGCAATAGAAAGGCTTTGCCTTTTCTATGCAGTGCTGTGCTGTCTCACAGGTGTGAATTCAGCAGAGCATCACCTCCCAGGCTGCTCATGTGCTGAGTGACACAGCGACAGCTACAGATGGCCCCCGATGGAACAAACCCCATTCAGACCAGAGCCATTTTCAGCGTCTTGCAGCTTCATCTGAAGGTCTCAAGGAGCTTTGCAATTAATTCTTCCTAATTACCACATCAGATAAGTGTGGGATATTGTTGTACTTGTACAGCAAGAGACATCAAGGCACGGAACATTTACAAGGGTTAGCAAAGGCTGCAGGCTGAATGGAGAGATCTGCTCAAGGATCCTGCAGGGCTGGCCAAGGCAAGGGTGGGGTGCAGGGCATCGCCACTTCTGCTCACAACAAATGTTTGCATAGAAACAAGGGGAAGTTTGTGGCCGAAAGGGTTAAATGGCAAACAGTAGCATGCAGGCCGCTCTGTCTGAAGAGACCTCTGCTTGCTTCCACCAAACAGTAGCAGATGGTGCATTGTTTTAAGGGCTTTTCTGAGACAAAAGAACAAGATCAGATAACCTTTCCTCAAAGAGGGTACTTACAAAAAGCCTTTGCTTTTATTAAGGATTCTTTATTGTTTTCCCCACAAAATTTTATATGTAATATTGGATTTTGAGGTGGTGGAGAAGCCAGCATTGTTTACTGTGCTTCTCCCCACCCCCCAGCAACTAGGAGGGCATCTTACATGATTGGACAGTAAGTCCATTGTCTGAAGTGTTTACCATAAGCAAAGGACTTTATTCATTTAATATTAATAACTAAGGGCCCCAATTCTGGAAAATATCTGGCAAAAAGACCCTGCCATCCACTTTTCACTACATGAACAATAGGAACTGCTGCCTGGTGCCTATTCCAGGAGAAACCTTTACCTTCTCTGAGCCTTTGGAGGAGCTGACAGCGTTTGGGTGAGCTCAAGCCCAAGGTTTCACTGTAAGCCAGCAGCTCCACTACGGGCCATGTCGCTGCAGACGAGGCCCCGAACTGTCACTCTGAAGACAATGCGGTTTTGAAATATGAGTCACAAGTGGGTCTGTTCACCACTCGTACCAGGAGAAGGGCATTCAGGCGCAGGGCTGTATTGTCTGCCATAATGCATCACACCAGCAGCTGATTCTGTTCTTTTTCACACAACACCCAAGTCACCGTGCACAGGCAGCATAATGATGTGTAATTATACAACTGCTGCAAAATATAAATATTTACCTTTTAAAGATACATGTATCACCTAACTGCTAATTGCTATGCCAAAGACATGACAAATTTTCTGTAGTAAACATACTTGGCAAAATAACAAATTTCGTTTTCAAACATAATAAAACACAGCATAAGAAGCAGGTATTCACAAAATATTTGTAACGATTTACTGCCTGGAGTTAGACAGTGAACCTGTTCTGAACAGTTGAATTTTCCTTTTAAACACAGCCAGTATAAAATCCAGAACTGCAAATGCTATAAGCACATGCTGTGCTGAACACAAATTGTCTCCGCAGGCATCACTGGAAAGTATTTCACATAGCTCTTACGTGCATCTCTAATCAGTTTAGGCACAAGACTTGGTATAGCCAAGTGAGCTGATGAGGAGGTGGTTTGCACATTCTGCTCATCTCAGAGACACCACCACATAAAATCTTTCCATCATTCCTGCCAGACCACCAGGTCTCTTCCACAGGGAGCTGAGGAGATGAGCTGTACTTGCCCTGGCACTGCAGCACACCCTCTGAATACAGCCCACAGTGTCCGAGTTTCTGTATCGCTGTTAAACAAGGCAACTAGGTGATTTAGAAAAATGTTTTGTCTGTGCCCCTTCCTACAGCCTTGCAATTGGACTATGAGCCAGATTGGACTAAATGAGCCAGAAAGCTCATTTCATCAGGCCAGACTCTTAGTATTTCCTTTTTTGTATTTGAGAGACAACAAGGTTTAAGCTGAAATTCATTGTTAAAAAAGTATTTTCTAAATGTTGAAGCTTCAGCATAGCTACTGGCTTAAAGTAATTGGCATTAGGAAAGTAAATGGCATGCTCTCCATTATTCTTAAAATGCAGAATTTTAACCTGGATTACAAAGAAAATACATTCATACGTAACATCTTTCCCCTTAACTGCTGATTGACGTATTTTCTCATATCACTAGAGGGAGCTGCCTTCTTGCTTGTAGCAGAGAGAGAAATGATTAAACTAGTGGAATCAGCAGAGTGGTGTAACAGCATGGTTTCAGCTAATTGTCCTCTGATTGATAGCTTTGAGATAAGACAGCCTTTCACGTTTTGGTTCAAAATCCTACATTGCCTTTTGTATTTTACAAGGCTTCTGCCTGGTGAAGCTTCAGTGAGCGCCATCATCAGCCTTCAAACACCTCTAAGGTAGTCTGCAATGATGGCAGCGATGAAGCACAGCGTGCTTCTTGACTCTGCGACAGGCAACACAAGAATTGCTCTTGAGAATTGCTCTCACTTCCTTTGATACCAGTTTTCTGTCTCTGAACTAGTTTCTTTCCATACCCTCAGAGACTGTATTTGCACTGCTTATTAGCTGGCTGATAAATCATCCTATAGCCTGTGTGTGCACAAGAAGTCAGGACTTTGTCCCTCTCCGTGCTACACATGTGCATTTCTTGCTCTGTGGAGTCCAGTGTTGCTTTGCCGTACAGGTTGGGGCTTTGGTATCCATATTGCAAGTGTAGTGGGTTGAGGGAATTTAGTATAATTGATGAGCAATAGAAGGAACAGTCCATGGAAATTCAGGGTTCTGGTTAGGTCCAGATCCAGGCCCAGCTCAATCTTGCTAGCCTGCAGCAAGAGCTGCACTGCGCTGGATGTGACATGCCACACGTGGAAGGGGCAGCAGCAGGGTGAGGCATTGCCATGTGCTGCAACATCTGGCTGGAAGCTGAACTCTGGCCAACCCTCCACACTAGAGGATTTAGCTATAAACACAAAATATGCAGAGGACAGGAGCAGCACAGGCCACATTAATCCCCCTGTTTAGCAAGCAGCTACTCTTCAATGACAAGTGGGATACCAGACGTATTTATAGAGAAGAAACTGATTCAGCAGGCATGGAAATACAGATTCTCCAAGGTACTCAGGAATGCAGATGAGCCCATTGATTTTCCTGCGTAAACAAGTATAGCCTTCAAGTTTAGAGTCTCTTGCTTGGGGATTGCTCTTGGCTCACAAGTCTTGCTGAAGAAGGGCCAAACAGCCATCCTGTTCGCCCGTGCTGCACATCTCAGCTGTGATCAGGAGTCAGCAAACCTCTTTTCTGTATCTCCATTTAGCTGTCATCACTACAGCTCAGTTCCTGCACGCTAACAAAGTACTGAAACGCCTGGGTAGTATCTCACCCATCCCTCCCCTTACCTGAAGAGCATCCTAAAATAATAAAGCAGTTGAGCTAGCACAGTAATTTTGGAGAGGGGAAGGATTGCCCTGACCTGGGTATCAAATGGGTCAATGCCTTCTGGATCTGTTGCTCCGTTCCACAGCAGCATTTCAGGTCTCTTTACACCCCGTCTTCATACACCTCCAGGCAATAATGTAGTCAAAGTTGTGCTTACATCTAAAGTTGCAAGTATGTATTTTTGTAATAACTGGTTTGGACTGATTGCTGACGTGGGCAGAAAGAGAAAAAGCTGTCCTTGAATGAAGCAGCAGTAAGTGCTTCTGCCTAGCTTCAAGTGATTAGAAAAATGAGACTTTTAGCCCAGCTTTTTTAATTATATGTCACAGAGATTCTACAGGGCTTTACTGAGATTCTGCAGGTGCAGCGGAAAGTGATTTAATAAATAGCATTTTTTTAAAAAGACTGAGTGTATGTACATTGAAGCTATCTGGGTATGCAGTAAAATGCCATTCATCATAATGTAAGAGGACGTGAAGTTTAGCCAGATGGTATTTTCTTTAACGCAGGATGTTGCAACACAAGAAATGCATCTGGAAATAGCCACAATTAGGAAAATTATGTTCAAAAGGAGTGAAAACAGATGAGAACAAACTTTTCATTCACTTTGAGATCAATACCATTGTCAGGCTTTGAGCAGAACAACAACAACATTGTTCAGTTGGAGGCACAAAATGAAAATACTTGCCAGTTTTAAACTATATCCTAATAGATTACTGTATTTCAGAATGGCCCAGGTATTAGTATTAAAAGCTACTCAGACAACTTAGCATCAATAAATTTAGCTTGTAAATTTTTTTTATAAAATGACCTTATTTGTTAATATTGAAGGAGGCATCCTCCTCTGGTTTTTGAAACCGATGACCTGTCTATGTATCTGCTGAAGAACTGTTTGCTTGTCTTTTTTCTATTACATTGCCTACAACCAGTAATAAAACTTCCCTGTAGAAACAACAGCTCTTTCACCCAGAGGATTTTCCTAAATATACCATTTCACAAAATCATCTCTGGTAACTATAAGCATTAAAGAGGCTGAATCAGTCCTCAAAATTAGAAAGATTGGAGTAAAAACAAAAATCTTTTTAAAAGGATGAACTCTTCATTGGGCATGAGATTTCTAGGTAGTTCAGTATGATTTTGCCTTTTCAAACAACCCTCCAGAACCAGGAGATTACTGAAATAAAAGATAAGTCCATCCAGTCTTTTGATTCTGGAAAGCAGGGGTTTAAGAAAAGTCTCATGTAGTAACACTGTAAAAGGTAAATGAAATTTGCATTCAAGCTGTTTATAAAAATACAGCAGCATTCTAATAGAAAATCTGCAGTAGGCTTGAAGCATTAACATTTTATTTCACTCACACCCACGTAAACACAAAAAGCATCCTGGCACGCAAAGAACCCCACATCTCTGCTCCTTCCATGTTAAAGACATTTCAGTATTTAAAGCAAAAATAAACCTTGCATGTAGTGGGCTTATCCTGAGGCATGGGGTAATTTGGATTCAGACAGCCTGGATAGGGATACAGATTTTATTTGAAGTTTCCAAGTCAAACCTATTTCTATTTATGACCCACACTTCAATTCATTTATGACTCTGGTGGCTGTGACAGTGGCACAGCGCAGAGTAAACACGCAACCTGTTTGCATAAGCTTAGCGATTCATCTGAGAAGCTCAAAGTAGCCAAGAACATATCACTGGTAAACATTACATCACCTATACTGTAAAAGACAGACAGGAGAGTTACAGTAAGGAAGTAGCAGTGAAATAGGTGCACCTGGAACAAGAGTTACTTTCCCCGCTTAAAAGCGAAAGCTTTTCTTCATGGGTTTGTTTCCCCCTGTGACAAAAGAGAGAAATCGAGCCTGCACCGCTGTACAGGGAGAAGCTGCAAGATGGAGGGGGCACGCGCGATGCTGCTAGAGTTCCCAAAGAGGTGACCGGGTTGGGAAGCTTTTCTTCTTTTGTAACTAGTGGGTCTGATCCTGTTGGTGCAGCAAAGGAGCGGTGGGAACAAGAGTGGCAATAAGCCATGCTCCGGGCTTTGGGCTTAGAATGGGAATTGCTCCCCAGCCCTTCTCTTTCCTGGCATAGGCCCTCTTGAGTCCTACCTCTTCCCCTCTCCCCGGTACTTGCAGGATGTTATGCTAACAGATTTCTTGACAGGATGTAGGTAGCGACATTTTCCTTCTTCAGATATGGTAGAAGAAGTAAATGTATGCAGAGAAGCTATTCCAGGAATAAAGGCAGACATCAGATTCAGGCGGCTTCCAAAAATAGGCCCAGGGAGGATTCAAAAGGAAAACGCAATTAGGGACAATGTATATATTCCCGCTTCCCCTTTTGGTGATCTCTTGATTAAGTTTACGTATTATGACTCAGGCATGTTTTGAGAAGTACAGTCAGGCCTGAAATGCAGCAAAGAATGCTGAGAAGCAGATGCCCTGGTGCCCCATTGAAAATACCACGATACTGTTAGATTGTTTACAAGGTATCCTGGCCTCAGCGGTGACCCAGCAAGTCAGCCCTGCTGGCAAAACACTTAGCAAATGCTTAAATCCTGAAAAACTGTGACAGCATAGAACACATTTTCAGGGCAGCAACTGGAATCTGAAGGGATCTGCATCCCCTCCCTCCCTCTGGTTAACTCTGATACTTTCTTCAGCTAGTACCTATTAAATGGAGCACAGATTTTTTTAATTAAGAAGTGCTGACTGTTACCATCTATTTCCTAAGCTTTTGCAGGTGAGGGAGACCCTAGCTGCACAGAACTGGAAGAGAAACACAGGAGCCATCTGGACAATTTGAGGCAAACCTCCCTACTACTGGCTCACAAACTGAAGGTACAGTAAGCAACCTATGCAACAAGCAAAGAGCAATTCAAGTTCTGCTGTCCCAGGTAAAAAGGTGCTAGCTGTCCCTGGGTTCAGGTGTGTTTAGGCTATAATCAGTTGGCATCAGCTGACTATGCATCAGGTTTATAAACCCTGTGTAGCTGTAAAGGAGAGGTGCTAGCCTTAGTTTGTTGTTTGGAGATCCTAGTTCAGCTACTGGTGGGCAAGAATGCATCGCTCTGCTGAAGCAAGCGCTTGTACTGCCTTCCAAGGGCAGCAGGATGCGACAGGAGCTGGCTGCACAATGGCACAGAAGACCTGTGCTGTCTTCTCTCAGAGTTCACTGCCCTTTGTCCCCTGGCTTTGAGAAGTCATGTGACTTTGTTAAAAATATCGTTTATAGCATGTCATTTCCTAACACAGGTCTATCAGCTCCAGCAGAAACAGCAGCTTGCAGTGCTGAGGGAGAAAGCGAAGCTAGAGGTTCAAGAAAGCCAGAGGTTTTTGAGTGACCTGCTTCAGCACAATTCTGAGGTGAGTTGTCATTTCAGATCCTGTGTTACCACTTCTGGATTCAGCAAAATGTTCCTCAAATCCCCACTGTTCTGTTTTTCACTTAGAGTCCCTTAATCAAAAGGGGATTTTTAAACTGATAAAAACTGTAGATCAGGGTAACTTTTTGGCAGTGCCCAGGCCTCTCAGGTAACAGACTCCCTTAGGCTGTCATTTGGACTGTTGATCTGAAATCGCTTAGGTACTGCAGCCTTTGCTGTCTATGGCTGGTTTTGCTGTAAAATCAAGACGAAGGTTTTTAAGTCCTCAAGAGATAATTACTGTGATACTTGCTCAGACATGAGGGCCTAGTGAGATGCTGATCTTGATGAAAAAGTATCCTTAAAAAAAAAAAAACTAAAAAAACCCAAAAACTTTAGCATGCTGTTTATTTGTTGTTTACCTTCCAGCCTCAGATTCTGAAGTCAGCTAGGAACTGATGGACTTGAGTGTCTATTTGTTAGAATAAGAATTTAGCCCCATATGCATAAACACAAGCTCAGACCTCATGTGCAATTCCAAGCTCTCATTACATCGTTGAGAGTATTTGCTTTGGAGGATACTTTAGCTCAATTAATGTCTCCCAATATGTTTGAACAGCTCAGACAGAAGTGATCTCTGTATGTTGTTTTGGGTTTTTTTTAAAGCCCTTAGGATGAACACAGTACCCTGGCTCCCATGAAAGCAGCTCTAAATACACAACAGTTTGTGAGCTGTTGTACTACCTCACTTCCATATGCCCACGTAGTTTTTTCACTGTGAGTAGTAGCCAGCTCATTAGTTAATCCAACTCTTTAGGAATTATTGGCATATGAAAAGCATTATCAACAATGAAGGGCTTTCCCAAGAGGATGAGTGAAGAAGGCTTAAAAGTCCTGCCTTTCAAATGGATCGTTCGGGTCCACAATTTCTGTGTTTACAGGAGTGCAGTAGCTCCAAAGGCAGGTATTCTTCTGTGCCAAGACTGGACCATGCAGAGCGAATGTGGAGAGGATACCAACTGGAAGGTGACAACGCAGCTGGCAGGTACGGGAGGCAGTATACATCGAGGCACTTTGGTTTAGCCTGTGGTTTGACTATATGAATGACTTGGGGCTCTAGAGCATTTGCACCGTGCTGTTTCTAAAATGGATGTTCATTTCAAGTCATTTAAGAACAGCTTACATGGCTGTCACGTCATCTTTAAGACTATGGCCTGTTTTATTCATTCAGATCTCTGCTGTGAAGCATCCAACTTTGCAATACAATCTTTCTACTCTGATTTATGCACAAACCATAGTATAAACCCCTTTCTGATGTTGTGGGAGATTTTGCCTTTTTTTAAAAGGTAGAAGCCCCTTTGAAATTTGTGGTGAAAATATAATTTTCCTCATTTTGCTTTACCATCGTATACCTTGGTATGAATAAGAATATTGTATGTGCACACTTTTATGTTCATTTAAAGTGGCATAGATTAGAGACTTGAGAATTGCTTCTAGAGTCACAGATACAATTACCAGAAAGGCAACTTTGCACAGGTAAAACTTCCAATATTGCATAAAAATGAGCACCATGCTCATTGAAAAAGATTCAGCCTCCACAGAGGACTTTGCTATGAAAGCTAGGAATTGAAATAGTATCTCTGACTGCAATAAGAAAATATTTTCTTCCTCTCTTGCCTTCAGTAATCAAGAGACGCATACACTGAAAGAATCTGCATTGAAGACAGAAAGAGATCACAGTCCAGTGGATCCCAAAACAGTGGGAGAAAGAAAACCTCTGGGAGGAAGGGGTTCATATTGCTCCGAGCTTCAAGAAGGTGAACACTAAGTCAAGGGATTTGGTGGTATTGGGTAAACACCACCGCTTTCTAGCATGGCGTGAGAAACAGTGCAACATCCAGGGGCTGGAACACATAATCACAGATTTCAGTAATTTGCTAACTGATTTTGAAAATTTTGACCTGGATACTTACATTCATTATGCATATTTAAACCATAGCGATCTCCCTTTCTACTCCTCACCCTTCTACAGAAAATAATCTTGGGAGCTGAGAGTTATTTACCCTATATATAGGCCCCCTTTTTTTTTTTTTTTACCTGTTTACCATGATTTCACTTGAAAGTGAGGTTAGTGTTCACAACTTGCTCCTGTAGGTGAACGGCTGTGGGGTGACTCTCCTCAGGCTCCCGCTGAGGGCAGCGCACAGGCCTGGCTGCCAAATCTTTGCAAAGGCACCTTGAATTCAGGAATGGATGCTAACTCATGTACTATGGGAACTGGTTTTGAGGTCTTTTTTCCTTCTGTTACAGAGAAATATTTTACTTACGGTGACTTTAAATCTTCTCCTTAGGATCTCTGCTGGCAGAGCACAGGGAGCCACTGCACGACCATCAAACTTTGAATCTGTTGTCACCTCTGGTGAATCTGCCCCATGGGGAGACTTGTGCAGGGGACGACTCTGGAGAGAGCAGCCAACAAGCCAGTTCTGACAGCCAGGTAACACCAGCTCTCGTACTAGTGTGTGGGGTGTTTGGTTTTTGGGGGATTTTTTGGCTTTTAGTCCCCATGTCGAACTTGTCACCCGCACAGCACTTCTCCAATAAACATGATGTCTGCTCTGTCCCCAGTGGAGTGAAGTCGGCCGGCACTATGGAGGCTCCTTCTGCCATTTCAGCTTGGCCATGGCGGAGCAGTGTCTGAGGGGAGAAGAGCTGCGAGCTCGACACCAGGCTGCCCTCCTCAAACTCCGCAAAAAAGCTCTCCGGGAGAAAGCCAGGGCCGAGCTGGCCTGGCTGGGCCACCAGAAACGGTGAGGGGAGACGTGTTGGCAAGACACCACAGGCCTGCCCTGATGGGGACAGGTCCTTCAGCAGGAGGTGGAGGTGCCGCTGCCTGCTCAAAGGAAGAAAAACTGTCCCTGCTCAGGGGAAGAGAGCAAATATAAAATCCTTCTCTTACAGAGTAAGTGCAGGTAGAGCAGGAGAGGAGTCTGCAGAGTTTTATTCTCTCCAGAGCGCAGTCGAGGTCCCTACTGCAGCCTCCTTCAGGTGTGGTGTGAGCCCCTCCTCAGCACTGACTGGGCTGAAGCGCTGTCCGGGGCGGTGCGAGCCCCCTGGTGCGCGGCGTCCCTCAGCGCTGACTGGGCTGAGGCGCCATTGGGGATGGTGTGAGCCCCCCGGTGTGTGGTGTCCCTCAGCGCTGACTGGGCTGAGGCGCCATTGGGGATGGTGCGAGCCTCCCGGTACGTGGCGTCCCTCAGCGCTGACTGGGCTGAGGCGCCATTGGGGATGGTGCGAGCCCCCTGCTGCACAGCATCCCTCAGCGCTGACTGGGCTGAGGCGCCATTGGGGATGGTGCGAGCCCCCTGCTGCACAGCATCCCTCAGCGCTGACTGGGCTGAGGCGCCATTGGGGATGGTGCGAGCCCCCTGCTGCACAGCATCCCTCAGCGCTGACTGGGCTGAGGCGCCATTGGGGATGGTGCGAGCCCCCTGCTGCACAGCATCCCTCAGCGCTGACTGGGCTGAGGCACCATTGGGGACAGTGTGAGCCCCCCAGTGCATGGCGTCCCTCAGCGCTGACTGGGCTGGGGCACCGTGAGGTACAGTTTGAGCCCCCCTGGGTGCATGGCGTCCCTCACCAGTCGGTGCTGTGTACTGAGTGCTCAGGGAAGTCTGGCTGCCTTGGGAGAGGCCCAGGTGATATGGCCCCAGGGTGGTGAGATGTCCTCCAACTCTAGCAGAACTTTCTGCAGAGCCTTCCATAGCTATTGCTGCTTTGAGAGGAGCTTTGATCCTATCCCTGGCCTTGTTTTCTGAAGAGCATTAAATTCATGGCATTTAATTATCTGATAGTGATCCCCATCCTTCTCTGGTCTCCAGCTGTCTGGAAAACCTGCAAGATAGTAAGGGAGCCTCTGCCATGGCTGCGAAGCAGCACAAAATCCTAACAGAGCTGAAAGAGGAGCAGGTAAGGCTGCAGCAAGAGGAGCGGGATTTTATCTCCTAAACAGTGGGAGGGTGCAACACAGGGAGGTGCCTGGAGCTGCTGGAGCAAGTGGGGTTTGCTTTTAAAAATGTCACTGATGTCATTGCACATGCATTATTCTGCTTTGCTTCCTACATTCAGTGAGGTATTTTTTGTGCCAAAGTCAGCAG
Source organism: Nipponia nippon (assembly GCF_047370975.1). Lineage (NCBI taxonomy): Eukaryota > Metazoa > Chordata > Aves > Pelecaniformes > Threskiornithidae > Nipponia > Nipponia nippon. Next base: position 9,906,905 of record NW_028262332.1, read on the forward strand.
TCTGTAAATCTTAGAGAAAAGAAAACACCTTTTCCTTCCCCCCCCCCCCCCCCCCCGCTACTTCACTGCTATTGTGGACTTTTCTATTTGTGCCACAACAAACAGGTCATATAATGTAGATTTCTGCTGATTTATGCAGATTTATGCTTCTGATGTTGAAATATATTAAATTAATCTGACAGCTAATTTTATAGTCTCAATTCTCCTGCTACTGAGAGGAATGCTGGGCTCACAATTACACTTTGTAATCAGAAAATTTCTGTCCTACTCACTATGTAGTACAAGCCTCTCCTTTACTTCAAGGAATACCTATGCAAACAGAGTGCAAATCAGACGTATCCTGTAGTTTTGAATGGCCTGAAGATAATTCATTTCCAAAGGTCTCGCCTCTCAGAGACACCCCATCTCCCAGGCAGTGAAATATCCCCTTACCTGTCATTAGTTTTCACAGTTTCCCCAGTCAGCATTAGTGAAAAATAAAACTGCAAAATTTTTTTACAAAAAAGGAACAAGACCTGCATATTGAATTCTCAGGTTTCATGTTTTGTGAGTAGTATTGCCTTATGTTAAGAAATACTATACCCATTTTGAAATAGGTTTCTCTTTTATCTTAGCTCTCTTACGCTCCTTTCTGTTTCTGCTCTGTGTAGGCAGAAATCCAGCACCTGCAAAACATCTACAGGGCAGCCCATCAAGAAAGAAAGCTTTTATTAAAGCAGCAAAGAGAAATCTTAATGATGCAGCATTCAACAGCACAACTCCAGGAAAAACTGTATAATTTGGCTGGGAAGCAAGAGGTTACTAAGTCACAGTCACTAGATGTCTCGGTGGGTGTTTTTTTAAGTGGATAATAATTGAAATCAGAGGTGATGCTACAGCGAAGGAATCCAGGTGAAACCTTATGTATTACCATTTCCTTTTAGCTTACAAGGAGCCCGGCAACTGAAGAAGCAATAAAGCTGAAGACAGTGAGACTTATTTCTAGTCCGAAGTTATGCTCCTCCTTAGCAGAGTCTACAGCCCAGCCAAAAAGGCCTGATCTGTCAGGGAGTAGAGGGAGTTGTGTCCAGCTAAAGAATAAACAAAGCAAGAAATATGAGGGGTAAGTAAAACCTTTTCCACAGCAATAGCTGAAGATAAGAACCAATCCAGTGCAGAAGATGGAAGCAGTTATGTCCCATGTAATTGTGTGAGGTTTAAATGCCCCCAAGAGGGAGTTTTACAATGATAAGTTTCAAAAACCTCTGTGTTCAAGCAGTTGATGCATCAAGATCGCTGCTTATCATTCTGACCAGTATTGCCTCAGTGTTTATTTGTGTGTCCTCCATTTGTCCAACATACCATCTCATGTCCAAAACGGTAAGGTCCTCGGGGCAGAGACCACCTTATTGCAAGGTATGTGAACAGCATCAAGTAAATGAAGGTGTCTGGATCCATAGCTGGAGATCCTTTCCATACCACTTACTAAATTCTTCAGGTAGAATACATTCATCGCTTCACTATATCGATAAGAAACAGCGTGTTTATTTCAGATTTTTCCATTCTTTAAAAAGAAGTATCCTTCTGTGCGGAGGGAAAGTGTTTTAATGACATCTTGAATTTTACCAGAAAGTTGTTTGTGCCAGTATTTATACCAACTGTACTGTTTATCAGGGACTGTTTCTGATGTTTAAAAAAAACAAAAAACAAAACCAAACACCAACAAAAAAACCCCAAACCTCCTGGTGGTTACAGGGAGTTACATGATCTCAGTACTTCTGTATGTCACAAATATTAACTCCTTTAATAGAGCAAGTTAAAACTGAGCCTTAAGGCTGAAATTTAGAGAGACTGTATACATATATATCTGTCTGTGTCTATATACATACATATATATGTAATCATGTAGTACTGTGATCTGGGTTTCTCATTAGAAGTTGGACAAGTCTGTTTCATGCTGAAAAAAGCCATGTTGGTCTGCCATCATAAGCTTATTGCACATGGAAGGGGCTGTACTGGGTAAGAAACTATTTAATCCTGGGTGCAAAAAATGGAGCAACATTTGTTCCCGAGGCAGTTGTGCTTTCATTAGAATGGCTCCATGCTCTTGCATTCAGTGTCACAATCCTCTGTGCTTTAAGCAAGCCAGTCCTTGCAGGCTTCATATATTAATTTTAAACTCTGCATTTTTGTGCAAGCAGGTAAACGTATTGCATGAAGACTATCTGCACTATAAAATGTTAAGCAGTGCTATCGAAGTCTGTGGGACTGGGGCCTGTCATTGCAATGTTAGAAGAAACACAGCTTTGACATCAGGTCTAGGCAAGTTAATTTACATAGCATTAATAACCAGGATATTTTTTAATGATGCCACACAATTGCTAATGATAATTCGCATTTTCATGATGGCTTTTAACTACAGACTCAAAACACTTTCCAACTCTATATTAATTAAACTTCAAAATGCCCATATGGAATGAGTAGAAATGTATTGATTTAATTGGTGAAATTCACTCCTTTGTCATCCTCTGGCTCAAAGCCTATGTATCACTTAACCCCTCAGAGCAGGGTTGTGTTTCACTTAGGATTTAACCACAGAAGGCTTTTGTACTGTACGTGGCTTAATTTTACGCTTAAACTGAAGCGTAAAGGTGTCATGTAAAATGCCCCCAGTCAGAGGTAATTCAGGAGTTCAGCCAGGCTGTTCTGAGAAAGCACTGGCCTCCCGTTCCCCAGGCGCTGCATCCCCCTTTGCTCCGTGCTGAGCTGGCGGCGCTGAGCAGTGCAGATGAGGACCCAGCAGTATCCACACTGCTCAGAACAGCAGTCTTCCAAACCAGGCTCAGATGAACAAAAATCTAGTTTGCTTCAGAAAAAACAAACAAACACCAAATGCAGTTAAAGGCAAATATATATCTATATGAATTAAAAAAAAAACCCTTTTCATTCAGTGTTAACCAGACCTTTAGCAGACTGGTGAGCCAGGCTTGTGCATTTACTGAAGTCCCCACAGGGAAAGGCTTTCAAATAAATCCCTGCATGGAACTGATCTATAATTCATGGTGTTATTGATTACAAGCCACAGAAATCTTTAAAAGGTTTCTTGGCTGTGCTTTCACTTCTTATTACTGACAAGCCTGCTCATAGGAGAACAGTGAATATTAGCGTCGGTCTAGAGCAGACAGGGCCTGGTGCAACTCGCAATGCACCCAAACTCTGGCTGCTGCGTGATTGTGTATAGATCTCTTCCCTGTGTAAGAGTGCAGAGTGGTAATTATGCTATCTATCCACCAGTGCAGGTAGGTTCATATTTTATTCTGATCAGGAAGGTACCTAATAAGCAGGGCTGTAAGGAGATGGAAAGGGTTGGGAAATACTTTTAAAAATGAAAGGAAACCGAAATAATAAATAGATTACCGACATGCAGAAAAAGCTGCTGGTTTGGGGTTTTATTACTGGTTATTAAATGTTAGAAACAAGGAATACAGAAACTTGTAATTCTTATAAATGGACAAGCTTTTAGGTAAGAATTCTGAATTGGGATACTTATTTTGAAGTCCGTAAACATTAGTGGTGTTGGATACTCCATAGGCCTGCTTTTTTCACATTAAAAAAAAACTGAATAGGGATTTAGCTTCTAGTCACAGTCATACTGTTAATCTATGCAAGAATATATTTAACTTTTTAAACTGTTATTGTAATAAAAACAAAACCCAACAAAACCAAAGAAAATCCCACATGTAGATCACTTTTCTGAACAGAATAACTTACTGAACTGTGGATTCCAGAACTTGTACCCCTAATGGAAAAGTCTGTGAGTATGAATTGTGTTGCCTTGTGCTTTTGCAGTAAGGAGACTGTTTAGAAAGTTCAAAGTCACCATCACAATCAGTATTTGATGTCCCAACTGTCCACAAAGTTGCAATACTATACTTAAAGTGGAAAATTTAATGAGATCTGATAGTGTATCATTGGAAATGGAGGAGGCATACAAGTTCAGAGTATGACTCTGGTTTTGCCTTTTCAGTGCTGATTTCTTCAGTCTCCTGTTCTTGTCTATGAAGATTAGAAACCTGACTATATAAAATACAGTATCAAGTAAGAGGGAGGGAAATGGAGAAATAAATACACTATTCAGAGTGCTTCTGGCTTTACTAATTTGCTGCTTTATAAACATATGTGCATGTGAACACTTTACAGGTACTATCAAGCACTACCAGAAGCATTTAATTCATACCTTTATTGACCTCATATAGATTTGTCATGATTAACTTGGGAACATGCAAACAACTCCCAATCATTAATTCCTTGTCTAACTGTTTACAGCTTTTCTACTGAGAACAAGAAAACGCTGGTACAATACCAGAAACAGGCAGAGGAGTCCCCAGGTTTGGAGCAGTCCCTTGGTGTGCAAGGTCCTGACACATCTGGAACAGTGGCCAAGAAAGTGTGTGGTGCTACCAGTCACACCACAGGCTCGGTCTTTATGATTAAAGATTGCATAAACAGAGGTACCCGCTAAAGAAGGCTTCTGTAGCAAACCATGCTTGTGACTGCTTAGTCAAACTGAATGACTTGGGGCAAAAGCTGAAGTCTCAGCTGTCTTTGGAGCAGTTCAAATGATCTTTCAGAAGAGGACTGTCGAGCTAATTAGCCCATGAGAGAGAACTTGTGATGTTGATCTGTTCCTTGGTTACCTCCAGTGTGGGTTTTGGTACCAGGATCTGTTCAGGACTAGCAAGAAGAAGGTGTAACAAAGGTGTAAGTTGTTTTGTTGAGGTAGCAGCTACGCATAGATGAAGAAAGAGGGAAAGAGTGTAGAAATTTCTGAAAGTAAGCTTTACAGTTGCTACCATGTAACTGGATGATACGTGAGGTGATGACTGGATAAATAAGATCATTCAGCTTCTTTTGGTGTGACCAGGAAAGTGTAGGGCAAAATGAAGTTACTCAAACTATAAATATTTTCAAATAAGCCTTTTTGCCTGAGCTAAACAAAAAGTTATAGCCAAGTTACTCATGGAAAAAAATGCAGCATGGGAAACATTGTAACTTAATGTTGTACCTTTCAGAGCTTAATGCTCAGGATCATGTTTTATTACCTCTGGAACATTCAAATTCAGCTAGAATGGATGAACCTATATCCACACCCATTACAAGAGAAGGCAGAAAGTGTGCGTTTCTGGTAAGGAATCACCTCTGGAATTCCATTTCTGCCTCAAGAAATGGTGCCCCAGGTTATGTTTGTCTTACATAGGACCAGCACAAGACTCACTTGGCAGTTATGAACATCAGGTAGAAATCAGTCTTGTGTGTTGATTAAGTGTACTTCAGCTAAAGACTAAATTTTGACATGGGCTGGTTTACCACAACTTTGCTTCCCCTTCCATTTTCCCTGTTACTAACGAGTGACAATGTGTTTAAGCCATCTGCCGTGGATCAGTGCTGTGCTGCTCCAGGAGAAATGAAACCTGTCCCTGGAGTGGTAAACTACTACTTGCCCATAGCAGCTGCAGAGACTAGTCTCCTTCCTATTTCCTACACGGGTGACACAGCCCCAAAGTGGGTATATGTGCATAGGAGTCCATATGCACTTACATAGCTTAGCGTGAACATGTAGATTTAACCTCTGATCTCTTAACTATTCTTTGTGCCAGTCTGCCACCAGCAAAGTCCTTTTCTCTGAGGACATTAACTCTGCCTCCTAAATATTTACATTCCAGGAATCTGTGCTGGAGGAAAAGGCATTTATTTCAAACCCAAAGATAGATCCTAAAGACAATGAAGACATTAATCCATGTGACAGCAAGTTCACAGTGAAAGGCTTGGGGATGCTTTCTACTTTGTGTAACTTATGCCTGGTTCAGGCAGAAAATACTCTTCAAGGAACTGGTAAATCATATTTAATGCTATTATGTCCAATCTGTTTCAACCACTTCAATCAAACTTTAATCCAGACAGAAAGAGAGACAATCTTCTCATTTATTACCTAAGTGTCTTGCTGACTGTACCTAATATATAAATCTCTGCTAGGCAAGATGGTGGAGATCTCTCGAAAGTTTATTATGAGATATGATTATACTGCTTCCTCAGAACAAAATCATAACTTATTCTGATTGTGTCATTAACGACTTACTCTCTTTTGAGGCATTTAAAAATAATTTAAGGGTTTTCTTTTTAAAAGAACATAGATCAGTTGATGATAGACTTCGACAGGACATGCTGGAGTTATTTTTGTTTCCAGGTTTTATCCTCAGTTCATATTTCTTGCTCTCAGTAGGACATACAAAAAATAAAACTGGCTGTTATATATAAGCCAGTTATATCATTTATATAGTTCTGGGTATGCATCATCTCTGTATTATAAATATTTACATATTGTGGCAATATTTCATATTTGTGTTAATTCTCTAATGAACAATCTTTCAGCATTTACTCCTAGATACCATAGTGAGGAAGACTATAAATTTGTGTAATTAAGACTTAGTAACAGTGGTCTTGAGGATAGAAGTTTGGCATAGGCCAAACTAACTAGATCCTCAAACCTAGCTTTCAGCATGTGGACATCAAATTGCCTGAAATAAATCCTGTCCTTCAGGCAAAGAGAATTTTTTCCATGGACTGCAGTGGACCACAAGTTCACCATTAGTGTTTTGACTTCATTTTCTTATATTTGGCAAGGAGTCTTGTGCTGTTTCATTGCCTGTGCACTGACACTCTAGTAGCAAGGCTTAGATCCTTGTAGTCATGGCTACTTTGTGTGACTGAGTTAAAGAACCCCCCTGTATTTGCCTTCTGTGCTGAATAATCTGTGTATTTCAGGTGATGCTACATCATCTTTAGAAGATCTAGAGAAAGAGTCCCTAATAGTAGAGAAAGCACACAAGGAGCAGAGAAGTCATAAAACTCTAAGAGAAGAGCAGGACCCCTGCAGTCCATTTCAGGCATGTGGCAAGCTTATAATTTATCGTAACTGAGTTTTTCTCACATAAATTTTCCACAGAAGAAATCCTCAGTATTGGCTGTCATGGAGATACTGTGCTTGGAACTCTGCTTGCAGGCAAAGAAGCTGAAGTTGCATTGAGGTTTTGTTGTACCAGGTTAAAATATTGCCCTTAAGTCTGGGGGAAGTCCAGTAGCAATTCACTGCTATTCTTCAGGTTTCCTGTATATTCAGTGATTCTTGATTTCACTCTCTGCAGTGGCAGACTGGGAAAAGGAATAAAGATCTTTCTGATGATGATGAAGAAGGGGAAGGAAGATCAACACGGATGCCAAATGAAGCTACATTAGTGAAAACCCCATTAAGAAAAGAAAGGTCATCAGAAGAACAGAGGTACTGTATCTGTCAAGGCCGAAACCTTCAGTCCTACCTTCCAATTCTTTTACTGACATGTCAAACCTTGCCTTGCTTGTTTTAGGCCCATGGTTGTGGTCCTCTTGTGGAAAGAGGAGGCTGATCTGAATGATGTCAGCCTGGGATTTTTTGTTTTGTATACCTTAAAAAAAAAAAGAAAAAAAAAAAACCAACCCAAACAACAATAAAACACCCCCCCAACAAAAAAAAAAATCCTTTTATAACAGAATTTGACATAATACTTGTCACATTCATCAAACATTGTCTGCCAATTTTTCTTAGGTGATCTAATTTTGTGGAGTCAATTGAAGGTGTGGTGAAATCAGTTGTGGGGAGGGATTGTCTTCAGAAGGCTTTGGGCTAGACAGAAAGCATCTGAAGTAACAGTTAAAGCACTTTGTGTTATGCTGTTGGTAGGTAGCTAATACACCCAAAGAAATTTAACGTTCTACTCGATATTCTTGAATAACAGTGCATACCCTACACTTCATACTTTCAGTTTAATCCAACTATAATGTTGTATTTTCAGATTTAGCACAGACTGTGAGAGAAAACTGGAAATCACACATATAGATGAAAAAGTACCTTCTGAAATCCCTTTGTCAGAAGGTAAGAAATACCCTTTTCCCAATGGGGTTTCTGTGGTTATTTAACATACAGTCTGAGTAATAGCTCTTCGTGGAGCCTGTCCATAGAGGATAATGGCCTACTTCTTGTACCAGGCCATGAAGGTACTTACTGGGCTAAAATAATAGAGATCTTAATGAAAATCCTGTATTCAAACTCTTCTGATCAACTACATTGGACGCTATTGTATTCGCTTGTTTGCTACTCTACTGAGTTCCTCATCTTTATTTGATAAGTCGAATTTATTTTTTTTATAATGATATTAAAGATAGTCCTAATCTTGACTGTGTATTTAATGCTACTGTCTTTTGAATGCAATTTACAGCTAAGGATTACTGGATTTGAATGGTAAGTTAGCAACCTCTTCTATAAACCAAAAGATTTTTCTGAAATGCTGATTTTTTTTTTTTTCTTTTAACATTCCAGTTAAAGAAGTGGAAGTGCCTGTCCCTTATGAGATCCGTCAGGTGGATCGTAGTCAGTGTCTGAAGCATTTGGACCATATTTCTCATGAAGCTTCTGAAGAAGAACTAAATTTAAAAGCATTTTCCAAAGGATTAGCTTCCACTGAATCATCGTCCAAGTCAAGCAACTTCTCTCTGAGATGTGAAAGTGCCAAATCAGGCTCTTCACTCCCAGGATTTCAGAAAGTGTCTGCAGTTTGGATTGACATCTCAGAAAGCTCCATTTCAGACTCTGAATTAGAGGTGAAAAATGGAGAGGACACAGATGTCAGTATCCCAGAAGAGTTTGTCTGTGACAGTGGTGATGCATTTCCTAATGTTTCAAAAGAGACGCTAATAGCAATAAGTAATGGAAAGGAAACATTTCCTAGTGACAAACACGGTGAACATGAAGTGCCCAAAGACGATAGTGCTGAGATTTCATCACACTCCCAGAAATACCCTGGAGATGTTTCAGATAATGGCTGCACTGATCACTTGCTTGCTTTCATTCCATCAAACAAAGCAAATGCCTCCAAAACAAAGTCAGCATATTTCTCCCAGTCTGATAACCTTGCCAAGGGAACGGATGAGCCACATCTGGATGCCTCAGAAAACTACAGTACAAACAAAACCTGTTCTCAGGAGGTCACAAAACAGGGTAAAGATGCAGTTGCCAGCTCTTTGTGCAGTGATGATATTTACTCACCTAAGACCTATGAACAGCAGAACCCCAGCTCTCCAACTAGCAGAGTGAAAAGGAATGGCAGAATTGACAGTTTATTTGCAGTTCAAAATAGAGACTTAATGGGGTTTCTGCCGACAGATTCTTTGAAACATCTAGATTTGGTTGCTGACCAACTTAGGAACACTGTCTCTTCTCCACCTGACAAAGATATTACAAGTGAAAAATTGTTAGCATGTCTATCTTCAAGAAACTTATCAGTTTCAGGAGGCAAAACTAATCATGCACAGCTTCTGAACGAGACACTCGCATCCAGCAAACTCGGTAAGATTGTATCTCTGTCCATGTCCATGCCAGGAATTTCTGAGGAAGTCCATAGAGAAACCAATTCATTCAAGTCTTTGCAAATGGTGGCCACAGGAAATCAAAATAACTCAACAACTGAAAGGCGAGCCATAAAGGAAGCAAGGAAGGGACTGTTTTATTCTGTCTCCTCAAAAAAGCAATTGTTTCAAGTTGACAACTGCTCTTCCAAAGGTGAAGATGATACAATTTTTATTAGTGATGAGGGTCTCCCTCCAACTGATGGGGATACCTTGTCAGAAATCCTGTCTCCTGTTGATGAAGTATTGTCCTATGGAAGTGCTGACTTGCCATCCTCTAATAAAAAGGATTTGTCATTTCCAAGTGAAGATCCTCCTCCTCCTCCTTTAGGTGCAGATGCAATGAAAAATTATGATCCTAGCTTCAGTATGGATGATTTCCTATCTCCACCAGAACAAATGACAGTCTCAGAGACTAGACAGTGTATGGATGAAGATATATCACTGAAAATGGATGCATTACCCCCATTACCTGATAACATTGTGCCTGAAGAATTTCTTCTCCTCAATCAAGAGACAACTGATGCCTTTCCAACTCGGGATGGACATCTCTCGGAACAATCTTTAGTTAAAGCTATTTCCAGTGCAAAGGAGGGCTTATTAGAATACCAACAAGGAGAATGTGAGATGCCTTTTCAGCATTTGGAGTTTCTGCCTGTGTCAAATCCTATTTCTTCTGGTCAGGCCAGTAAAAACCCTGACTTCACAACGAAACAATGCAAAACATACTTAACGCTGCCCAAAGCTGAGGAGGACAGTGATGACCCATTATTATCATTTGAAATTGAGGACAGAGCGTTAGTAAAGCAGACCCAACCTGGAACCCTACTGTTCAAAGGACGGACTTGTTTTGATAGTGGCCATTGGGCTGGTGTTGCACTTGGCAAAGCTGAAGGTGATAACGCTGGAACTGACAAAGGGGTGAAGTATTTTGAGTGTGCTCAGCACTCTGGGCTCTTCGTCAGACCTGAGGAGATTTCACACCTGTTGGGGGCTAACAAAAGGGGTTCCAGTTACACTGGGGATGAAGACTCTGACTCCTTCTCTGATGATGAATCCTTCAAAGGAGACTGCAAATACTCTGAAGATGATGAGCAGGGAGGAGGGCTTACAGAGCAGAAAGCAGAAGACACAAATGATGCAGGAGGACCAGAAGTGAAGGAAAAGCAGTCTAGGTTACACATTGCCTTGGTGTCCGGAAAAGGGCAGAAGTTTCCACATTCTGACCAGTGTAAGGGTAGTGAATTCCTCTGTCAAAATAACTTGAAGTGCTTGGGATCAAATAAAGAAAAAACAGAACCGACACAAATAAAACAAAGGATACTTGCAGATGTGCTTCCAATGAAAAGTAAAACTGGTAACACAGATGAGGTACACACAAGCAAAAATATTTGTTGCTTGGTAGAGGATCAGAAAAGAAATAAACTCGCTGATGATATTGCGAGTGAACTTGGTAAAAAAATTCTGTTTGACACTTTAATTGCATTTTCTGAAACAGCTCAACACAAAAATAAAAGTGCCTTTGAAAAAGACATGATGAATTATGGCAAAGGCCTAAGACAAGAAGACAATCGGAAACTGTTTCTCCTCAAAGAAAATTCGGTTGCTATCTTATCTGAACAATCAGCAAAGGTTTCTGATGTTTTACTGTGTGATTTCAATACGCTTAGCATTCATGGTTGTCACATGGTAGCAGAAAGAATTGTCACTAAATTTGTAGATGATGCAGTTAAAGAATATAAGAAGATTAAAAGAAAAGTCGGATCAAAAGCAGACAAGATATTTCATTCATCTTCAGAGACTTCTCCAACCACTTTGCCAGTAAGTACAGTCAGGAAGTTTTTGTCTGCTTAAGTGTTGGACCTGAAATTGGGTCTACACAGGCAAGCATTTGTGTTGTCCTGTTGTTTTTATCATCCATAAAAATTACATCACATTAACATTTGGGACCAGGTTGCTCACTTAATCTGATCCATTCCTCATTTAAGGAATTATCCTGCAGCCAATGGATAGCATGTGTATGGGGGGACAAGGATGAGCCGAGCATGGGGATGATGACTACAGCTAGTCCAAAGAAAGCAAATGGAACTTTTTTGTTGGAATTTGTCAGTTAGTCAAAACTGAAATCTGTACAGACTTCAATTTTGATTTATTTCAAAGGAAACCTGGACACTTGTCAGCTCATCTACCTGATTCCTTTGCAGCTCCTGGCTGTGAGACCTTCAGCTTTCAACTTCTGTATTAGCTCTGCAGGCAGCTTCTAGCAAAGGCAAGACTCAGTTCAGCCCCCCGGGAGACTGGAACCCCAAACAAAATGGAAGCTTTTGATGCCTGCTGCTTCCAATCCCATGGTGTCTAACTTTTATTTCTTAAATAGTCTGTCAGGAAGTGCTACCACAGACAGCTAAAAAACAAAAACAAACCCTACACACAAAACCCAAACAACAACAAAACAAAAGAAAAAAATAAACTTGCTTTGGGGGGTGAGAGTAGTCCCAATTCAGAACAAAAATGTTTCAAAATGTCAAAAACTTTCACAGAACTCCAAATTTGGAATTCTTTCTAATTCTAAATTCTGCCAAATTCAGGTAAAATATTTGGGGCTTTTTTATGACATGTCAGTAAGTCTTTCTTTGAGCCCATGAGTAGTGTAACCTTAACCAGTTGCTAATAATCTCAATACCTCTAAAAAATTGTGGAAAAATATGGAGTATGTCACCTGGCTTTTCTTTTTCTCTCTACTAAAGTTCCTTATAAAAATCCTTGATGCTGGTGTTTTTGGAAGCTCTGAAGACTTTGATCAGCCTAATTCTGACCAACATATGCTGGGGAGACAAAGACAAAGGCAGCACTTGTACAAATTAGATCAGTGGCACTCAGCTCCTTGGAAGAAAACTGTGGAAGTTCCTCTTGTGGTACCACATTCCAGTTCATATGTTAAGAAATTGTCTGCGTATGCTGTAGAAGAATTATGGACCCCAGAAAACATGTATTCAAATTTCAGGAGCATCAATGTGCCAAAGCACTTTGAATGTAATCATCTCCCAGGGAACGATGTGGAAACAGAAAGCAAGAGGGTGTATAATCAGGTATGTGTAAAGCACTAACTGTTCTTAAACTTCTCTGGTGTTCTGTAGGCTGACTCATGTTAGCTAGTACTTAATATTATTCTGGCTGCTAACACTAAATTTAGCTAAAGGAACACTGGAAGAGGTATTGCAAAATACTGCTTCTGGTAATCTACCACAAAAATAATTCTACTAGAATAGATGTCCTTGCTGTGACACAAGCCTTTTGCTAGAGCTCTTCAATCCTAAGAGCCTGGACACCTAGCCCAGTGTCTGGCTTGGGTCTGGTCTGAAAAAGCCAAGCTTCTTGGAAAGCTGCAGTCTAAGAGTTCAAGTCTGCTGCTGCCTCGGATGTCCTGCTGAGTTTGGACATATCTTCATGTTCCTTAGCATCCTGAAACTATTGAGTGTTGTGAACCTCTGTCCACATGAGGGGATTACAAAGGGTCCCATCAGGTCCTCTTGTATAAGCCATCCATACTTAGTGAGTGTTCACACGTTACGGTCCAATATCTTCTGCTCCAAAGAGCATGTAAATGCTGTAATGGTCATCATGACATCAGCTATAGGAACATCGGTGATGCAGATGATATTAGGGAATTTTGCAGAGATGCAAACCTTTACTGTCACCAGCCTAACATCCTTCAGAAGCGCTGAGACGACTTCTGAAAGGGCATCAGTGAGAGATTCAGTTGATGTTGGTAGTGTTTTTGTTGTTACAGGTTATATTTGATTTGACCCGTGAGTTGCTATGTACAGAATATCAAGTGACTGCAAATCCAAGTAAGTTTCCACGGATGAAAGAAAATTTGGGATCTTACTGTTCCAGGGGTCTTTGCAGAAGAACAGATGTCAATGATGTCAAGGTACGTTCTGGAAGCGTAGAGTGTACAATAACGGGAGTCAGTGAAGAGAGAAATTGCAATGGCAAAAAGACAAAAACGTGACATTTGGGAGGATTACAGCAGCATAACTGAGGTGATTAGAGAAGAAAACAGCATTGCTCTGAAATGCTTGAGTAACTATAGAGTGAGCTAATTAGTTTAAATATTCCAAGTATAGGGAGTTCTGTAGAAGAACAGGAACTGGGCTTCTAAATCTCCCTGGTTATGACTATCTTGGGTGTAACCTCTGAAGTAATCTTATGTTTAAAATGTGTTGGTTGGCCAGTAGTGATCAGCTACTTCTAGATCAGTTCCCTAAGCTTTGGGATGTTTCTAGATTTAAAGCTGGATTTTCACACCGATACCTGTCGCTCATTTGCAACCTTCGCAGTGACAGAATTCCTATGAGAAGAGTTCTTTTCAGCCTTTTTTATTTTGTAGACATTTGTCCAGGATGAAATTATTAAAATAATGAACCTGGAGAAGAATGACTTGGAAATGAGAAGAAAGTTCCTTAATATGACCAAGTATGGAAACTGTAAGAGAGACAGAGTGGACCTCATTCTGGTAAGCAGGCTTCCAAATGGAGACTTGTTTACTTTCTCTAGGTTTAAACTAGAAATTGTCATGCTTTTGTGAGAATCATGAAGTTCTGAAATTATTTTAAGTAAACAAGTTATTGCCTTCCTTTTTAGTACACTTGCAATAATAATCTAGTATTTCCAGTTCTTGTGAGTGGTTTAAATTAAATTAAATAGATAAAATTAACAATGCAGGTCTAAAGTTGTTGGATTAGGTACAGTGTCTCAGTACCTTTCAGAACTGACCATGCTTTTATTCTTGAAGTAAACATTCATATCCATGCTGTATTTTAGATTCAGGAGCTCCGCAAAGAAGAATCTCAGTGGACTTACTATGACGATGATGAATTAACTGTGAAGATGAGAATGACTGAAGACATATTTGATAGCTTGATCCTTGATACAATCAGAGTTCTTAATGAGATTTATTTGAGAAAAGCCTGTGATTAGAAGTTTTCCTTAAAAGGCCCTAACGGAGGAATCTTAATCTCTGATTTTTTTTTTTATTTTTTTAGGCAAGAAATGCATGATTTAAGAACTTTAATTCTGAACTTGTACCCAATACTAGTGTAGCCTTGGCCTAATTTATATGTTCATGTTTACAAGGAAAGGATGCAAGCAGAGACTTTAGCAGATAGAAGAATATTACACAAAATATTTTTCTTGTGTTTTGTGCTTTGGGAATGCTCGTTAAGATCAATGGTCGTCTTAGACTGATGTCACACAGAATCTAAGGGGTGAAAATTTTATTCTTGTCTTGGTTTTTTTTTGGTCAAGATAGCACTTTATTTGCTTATGCATTTTAAGAGCACAACATGTTTTAAAATGGTATACATGTCTACACAAACAGGGTTCAAAACCAATTTATGTGTAAATTATTTTATTCTTTGTTATCATGTTCAGGTTGTGAATGATGACAAGTGAATCATATTTTGAAAATAATGTTCAGAAAATTGTAGGCGACTGTTTTAAGAACATAAATGTGCAGAGGGAATGAAATCTCGCAGAAACTGAATTGCTGTGGACCTCTGTAGTTTGGAATAAACTCCTCTAGTTGGAACAAGTCTAAAACTTTTCCTGATGGCTACAACAGAGTTAAAGGTGACTGTGCATCCGTGTTTATACACTGTGCGACTGGTTAGAAGAAGCCTGGAGATGGCTTCAGAGATGCAACGCATGGAATGATCTTGCCCTGGCAGGATCTAGAGCCAGACATTGAGTTTTAATATCTATAACTTTATATAAATGAGACGAATACTGATGTAATGCACTTTAAATGGGATACTTTTCTATCAGTAACTCCAATTCCTGAAAATTAAATATGTGCATGTGATTAGGCTACTTATCATGCAACTCACATGAGCCCTTTGCATTCTTACAACAACTAAACATAGGGTGCTGAGGATGTGCTTTAATTGGCAAAACAGAGGAAATCAATAATCCTGTTATTTTGTATTGGCAAAATTGGAAAAAGCAAGATTTTTAACAAGGAAATACAAGCGTTCCCTGAGCATGCTAATTGTTCACTATGTATACTGCTGTGGTCCCACCTATTTTGCATTAAGAGAAGACCAGTGATAAATTTTTGTTAGGTGTGTTTTTTTTAACTAGATACTATGCAAATAATTCTTACTGGAATTCAGAAACTGTTCATTATTAAATAATTGAATGTAAGTAGATCTGATTTATTCAAGTTCCATTCATTCAGGTTGTCTTTCAAATAAAATGAAAAGCAGGACAATTAAATTTAAACTATATATAAACTTATATTTAAAATCACAGTATTTACAATCTGGTTTTGGTGGGGAAAAATAGAAATACATTTTATGTTTCTATTTTTAAATACTGATGACTTAACTGGTTTCATACTGTTTATTTTATGAATAAACAAAATAAACCTTATGTATCTCATTTTTATTTATTTTTACTGCAATTCTAATTGATTTCAGATTATATTGCATACACTGCTGTTCTCATTAGTGAATGGCAGTAGTTTTGGTGTTTTGCAGACAGCTCCTGGGGCCGTTAAAAAGCCCTGTCCTGCCAGTTGCCATATGAGCAGAAAAAAGAGGCAACTTCTGGCCCAAGCGCATTCGCTGTTGATCTTATCCTATAAACTTTAATGTCCTTAGTGGTATATTTTCTTAAGTCTCCAACTTTAAACTTATCTAGATTAATTAATCAATGAGGATATTTGTTCTAAGATTAATGTTTTCCTGTTGTCAGTTTATAGTAGAATTTAACTCAATTTTTTTCTCCTGGACGTATAGACAAATGGTTGGATACAATGACAAATCTATATATTGAAGCACTACAGTTTTTCAGTTTATTGTCACTATGGTTTTGCAGCAGCAGCAGGATCGTTGTGTTTGGAATGAAAGCTATTAGAAATATCCCTTATCTCTGTGAATGAATAGATGAAGGACTCGTTTTATTTCAGACTGGTGCTTTATGTTACGCTATATGTTACACTTGAGGAAGATAACCATTATATTTGCAATTAGGTTTGTGAGTGAAGCTGAACCCTTGCAAGATGCTCTATACAGAAGGACACGGCTATAAAGTAACCACTGCTGATGAGAATAAAAAGTGTATACATAGAACATGTCAGACGTGTTCTAATATCCCCCACCACTCCGTGTTCAAAACCTTAGATTCTGGCACGCAGATATATTGACCTGTTCAGTCAGTGGCAAGACTTCAATATCAAGATTACTCTCCTTCAAGGTCTAATATTTTGTTTGCCTTGGTTTTGATCAATATTAACCTCTGGGGTCAATAAATCTTGATACTAGCCTCAAGAGAAGTCATTATCTTTCATAGAAAATGATTATTTCTCAGTTAAACCCTACATTTAATTTTCCTGTAATCCATCTCTTTCATCTTCGTACATTTAACAATTCTTCTGAATAAAATGCACTCTAAAATATCTTAGGCACTGCAGATTTTCAAAATCCTCATTAGCAGCTACCACAAGATTTTTCAGTTCTTTGAAGCAGTTGGACTCCACTATTGTCACCATCTAATTCTGTTGCTCACAGTACCCAGGAAAAATAGAGACAGAAAGCCCCTCAGCTGGGACGTGACACAAGCAACCGTGTACCTTACAGCTGTGGATATGGATGCAAAAGGTATGTGACTGAAGCACTTCAGGTACCGGTGGTCAAGAAAAGATCAGGAAAAGAAAAGGCAAAGGTGGCAGAATCTTACTCGGTTCTCAGAGGAGAGGATTTTTACCGTGTATAGGATTCCCGCCCTTGTACTCTCTGTGGATTACTGGCCAGAAACCATGATGAACTAGATGCTAACCTCTGAATTTACACCGGTGGGCCTGAAGTAAGAATTTGGATTCATTTGTTTCCTACTGGTTCTTGAAGGATTAAAAGAAGCATTTGTGAGTAACAGAAGGAAGAATTATCTTTTTGGGGACCTCAGTCTTTCATTATCTGAGTTTTAAACTCATCTGAAGTCGTCCTCTGGGGACATTTGCTCTGTTGGTTTTCTCCCTCTGTTAATGTAATGAAAATTCTTGAGCCTGTATTTACAAATGAAAGGAGACTTTCCTACCGTAGCTACAGCTACAAAAGGCGCTAAGCTCCATTACTAGTGCGCAACCACTATGAAATTTACTACAAGGACGGGGTTGCCAACGTCCTCTTGTGAGCCGGCAGCGTCCTACGTGCAGCCTTTCATCGCATCGGCAGCTCCGAGGAGAACCGGCTCTCTCCTGCTGAGCGACGCACTTTGGGATCAGACAGCTCTCGGCCCAAAGGCCGTGCTATTTTGATCTCTTCTCAATGAGAAGCTTCGTAGAGTTGAAAATTCCTTTTCTATAGCAATTGCCCCATAAAATCAGCGACCAAGCTCTATTGTTTTAACCTCATTAGTTTTACTTTTTTCCTTAGACAGTCCCCCTGAGGAAAACGTGGCTCTAAGCACAGCGCCAAAGGGTTTATTTGCGCTGCGTCCCCGTCAGCGGGGTTTGGTAACGCACTCGGGCACCAAGCGGGAGGCAGCGACCCTACCACCTCCCTCGCCCTGCACCTCCGGGGCCGGGGGCAAGGCCATGGCGGCTGGCGCCGCCTGAGGGGCGGCTGCCGACAGGTGCGTCCCCGCCTGGGGAAAGGCCGCGGCGCGGGGGGCAGCGGGCGTCGCCGCCTCACTCTCTGCGGACGGGGGACCCTCGCTTCCCTCAGGACGGAGCAGGGGCCGGGCCTCCCCCTCCGGCCGCCGAGGCGGGAAGGCAGGAGGCGCGCGCGCTGCCAGCGGGGCCGGCCGGGCGCTGGGCCGCGTCGCCAGGGCCGGCGCGTTGCTATGGCGGGGCCCCGCCCCGCCCTGCCCCGCCCCTCGCCGCGCTCCGCTGGCGTCCCAACATGGCGGCGGCGGGCGGCGGCGGGCCGCTGGCGCTGCCGGCCCTGCTGCTGCTGGCGGCGGCGGCGGCGGCGCGGCTGTACCGGGCGGGGGAGGACCCGCTGACCGTGCTGGCGGCCGGTTCGGTGCGGCAGGCGCTGCTCAACTCCTCTGCCGCCTGGGTGGTGCAGTTCTACAGCTCGTCCTGCGGCCACTGCATCGCCTTCGCCCCCACCTGGCGGGCCCTGGCGGGGGACGTCAAAGGTGAGGAGCCGCCGCCGCCGCCCGCGGGCTCTGACCGGGCCCCCGCCCTCGGCGAGCGGTCACCGCCGCCGCCCGGCTCGCCACAGCTCCGCCCGGCGTGGGGCCAGGCTGCCGCGGGCCCGGCCCGCCGGCCCGCAGCCCTCCGCCCCCGCGGCCTCCCTCGGGTCCCCGGGCCGCAGCCGTCCGTCCCCGGTGTCGGTGCTGGAACCGGGGCACCCGTGTGGGCCGCAGCGGTGCCTTGTCGTGCCTCGGTGCACGTGGTTGTCACCCGCGGGGCGCTCGGCTGCAGCGGGGCCTCGGCTGGCCGTGTCACCCGTGGGCTTCGGCGGTGCCTCGCCACGCGTGGCCGTGCTTTGCGTGAGCCGCGGTGCCTTGGCGCGTGAGCGTCGTCCCGCTTCCCGCTTCTCTGGTGGCGGGCACGGCCCTTGCCACGCTGCCAGAATGGCACCCGGGACACAGCGAGGCGTGGGCGACAGCAGCAAGCCTCCACGTTAAAGGTTTCATAGGAATCCAGGGGTAAAACATCCCCCCCCCCTTACACACACAGAGCGATCCAGCTGCGGGTTTACACGCAAGCGTCTCTGTGTGCATTGCAGCGTGCAAGTGGATGCGCTGAGGCGCAGGAGGTATGTTTAGACTAAACTCTCTGAGGCAAGATCTTTATCTTTGCAATGTTTTGTAAAGAGACTAGCCTATTTTAGAGGCTAAACAAAAAATAAATATTGTGGTACTAGAGAGGTCATGCACGTGTTTGATTTATATCTTGCCGATTCAATATAGTGTGAATGGACTAGAAGGGGAAAAGGACTGCTAGGAAATAATACAAAAATCTGCTTAAGTGAGAGTCAGGTTTTCAGGTTTATCAAATAGTGACTTAAAAAGAAATGCTGGCCTCCAGAGTTTATACTGAGGAAGACCTGCCTTGCTGTGTCTTAGTCCGCTCAAGTTTTTTGGCAGGTGCTGAAGTGTTTTACTCCATTTGTAGATGTAAGGTAAAGAAACAAACAGGCCCCTCAGGTATTGGTTAAATTCAGTACCTCTGGTGGGGAGAAGACCTGAGATCAAATTTGTAGGAAGTGTTACGTTTAATATAGTGGTGTTAAAGGCTTTTAAACTACTCTTAATTTAGCATTTGACCCAAGAGACGCTTGCAGGATGGAGACAGCAGTTATAATGCATTCATATGGTTTCAGCTTGAGAGGGAGTGAAGAGCTCTGGCTTTTCTCTGGCAGCCTTGTATGTGAAAAGTGTTAACAATTAACATGAAACGTAGGTGCAGTATTAGGTATTCGTGGGTTTAGATAGATGGAAATGGAGGCCTACCCAAAAATAAGTCCTGATGAACTCTTCACGTGCTGAGGATTGCTGACGGATGAGCAGAAACTCAAAAACGGAGAAACACAGAGCAGTAATGGTTTCGGAGCATTTCAGGTGCTCCTTACTTGCATAGGTTTTGTGTTCATAAAAGCAGTAGCTTTTTTCTGTTTTCTTTGCAGAAGTTTTTGTAACGTTTTCACCTCCTGATTTGATTTGCTGGTGGCTAAAATAGTATTAGATTTTCTTCTTCTTTGAAGAAAAGTAAGACCAAGGAGGTGTTTGAACACTGTACTGAAGATCATGAAGAGCCTGAACTGACCAGAACTTCTGTCAAAATAAGACAGGGATGTGATTATATGTTACTACAGCAGCATGATACCTTTGTAGGCGATATTTTTTGTAACTTGTAGTGGCTTCTTCAAATATATATTTTCTTTCTCATCTGCAGTCATGATAACTGCAAGTGATGTGATGCGCTTGTATTACTATAACCAGTTAAAGGCATATCTACTCTTTAATCCATTGAGCTTTTATGAAGACTTTCATTTAAAAAGTGGATTTTTATGCTTGTGGACATTGGCACTACCAGCAAATGCAATTGGCTTCTGGTGTTATTTGTCAGCAAAACGTTTCCATTTTAAAGTTGGAATGAATGGATTTTAGTAGAAGACTGAGAACAGTCACGCTCTTTTGTCGGTAACTTCATCCAAAAAAAACCCCAAAAATGTTTCGCCCACTTAGGCTGTCTTAACATTTATTTTTCAAAAATATTTACTCATCTGCTAGGATATTACAGCTATCTTTGAGGATGCAGACTCCTCTACATTAGAGAACTCCTAGATCACTGTGATTGTATTTGCTAATTTGGTACAGTCCAGTTAAATTGATGCAACTACTTTGTCCATAAAAGGCCTGTGCTAATAGGCTTAATTTTTATTTCATTTCTCATTTGTTAAATCTTGGCAATACTATCACTGCGAACTTCATAGCAGAACATAATCCTCCTGAAAAATAGGAGCAGTGCTTGCTTTTGTGCAATTTATGTTCTGAGTTTGATGCTCCCTCTCCTCTCGGATCATGCTTTAAGCTTAGAGTCATTGCTGCTGCATTCCTAATCACACATTGAGTTTTATTACAGTAGTGTCCGAAGTGGCCATTATAGTTAATTGTACTTTTTCTGTCTTAAAGGATGATTGCATCTATCCACCAAAATGCCTGTGGGCTGGAATTATGTGTAGTAATTTTCTGTGTAGAAGTAACAAACCCTTGGAAATCCCATATACAACAACCCTTGAATTATATGCAGAAGCAATCCACGCCTCTGGATTTGGAACAACTGTTTCAAATCTAGCAATAATGATTTCCTTCTAGAAATGGTTCTTTAAACACATTTGGTGGGGAACTGCAGAAACCTTGTCATTATGCAGGAAGCAGCCTATGTGTTAAAATACCTAACTCTCAAGCAGCACGCGGGGAGAGGTTCCTTGTGAATGGAAAATAACACACGGCATTGCATCTGCCTGCTGGAGGGAATACACAAGGTTTATGCAAAGAAAGTACTTTCCTCGTCATACACTGACTGGTGTGTTGGTGTTCTGTAGCGTTTCTTAAGCGGGAGGTTTGACCAACCTGCTGGATTTCCAGTTTGTCCAATACATTCATGTCATTCATTGGAAGTTGTTTAGCATACACAGAAATAGTGTTGGTTAATACGATATCACTCATCTACCCCTTTCATATAGTTTGTGAGTTAGTATTTCAAAAATACTAATGCTAATTTAAAATTCATCAGCATTTAAAAAAAAAAAAAACATCCAGGCTACAGTGCTACTGTAAACTTGCACAGGCTAGGCTGTGCACTCCCGCAACCTTCACATCCTTTAGAAAGGAAAAGCTCCTTTTTAAGCAGAAGCAAATGCTAAGCAGCACACATCCCAGCTGGTGCTCTTTAACCCAAGCATTTAGCTAGAGAGGGGTTTGCATTGTTGTGATGGGCTATTTGCATTAGGTTCATAGTGCTTCTATTCATTGTGTGGAGGAGGATCAAGACAGGTGGAAAAAGGAGGAGGAGTGGTGAAAGTTGAATGAGATAGATACCCAGAAGCCAAACTTTTTTTTTTTATTTCGCATTTTATTTGATGAAATAGACTGTTGTATCTTTTGTGCTCCTGTGAATGCATGCCCATCTGCTCTAGCATGCTTGTAGTTACTCCTGGTGCCTGTTCAGCTGTTGGCATGTTCAGCACAACTGAAATTCTCCATCAGCTGCCCCATCCTCCTCCAAAGACAAATAAAAGGTCAAGCTAAATTTCAAAAGCAGCTAGGCATGCAACTGTCAATCAGATCTTGAACTTGATGAAGCTTTCATGCTCTTTGCTATAAAAGCAAGTTTAATTTTAGTGCTTTTTAAGTTTTATTGATACTTGGGAATTGTGGTGTACCTTCAAATTCTGCCCACAGCTGTTTTCATTTAGCTTAGCTTCAAAAGTAACTGTCCAAGGAGTCCCTTGGAGCGATTCTTCCTTAAAGTGATTGCTGCAGCGGAGCATGGCTCAAAAAGATAAGTTCCTAGCAAAACGAGAAGGAAAAATCTATAAATGAGTTGAAAGCTTTTATTCAAGTTATATAAGCATATTTATAGAAAGACTTGAACTCTTGTGGTTATTGCTATGAAACATTTATAAAGGAAACTTACAGTGATGTTCAAACTCAGCTATTTACCACTCTGGTTAAAACTCAGCTATTTTTTGAGGTATATCTAATGTTCAGGATGTGTTGGGATTCTTCTTATGTAGGTGTATTCAAAATACTGATGCAGCGAAGACAAACAGGGAGGTTTTAGTTATTTTAAAAGTCAGTAGAATGTATTACACTTGAGGGTAGAAATGAATAGCAAATGAGAATCGAACGAGGGCTTGATTTCTATGCCATTGGAATCTATCGGAGTTCTGTTGTTGATTTCCGTGGGAAGCAGGGTAATCCATCAGCTGGGATCCGTGATCACTTTTGCTGAAAATTGAAAGATATCCTTGTTTTCAGACTGGGAACCTGCAATTAGAGTTGGTGTGCTGGATTGTGGGGAAGAAGAGAACTATGAGACGTGTAAAGAATATGGTATTCACTATTACCCAACTTTTAGGGTAAGTGGCATAATATATTGCCTTAGGTAAATGATGCGTGCTTTATAGTAACTAAAACCATAACAAACATGCTTGTGCAGAGTACTGCTTGTTCTTTAGCTGGACTTTTACTTTGCTTTTGCTGAGAAAACTGCAGGGTTGATAAAAGATTGAGTTCTTGCTGAATGCAGTAGCTGATGCAGGTATTTATAGTAGTAATTCAGTCCTCAGTTCTGAATCTGAAAAATGCTTATAGAAAGAAGATACCATTCTAGAAAGTATTATGTTGTTACATTTATATAACACCTAGTTTTAATGTATTCGTTAGATAACAATTTGTATAAAATTTTTTCGAATTCAAATGTTCATGATTATTAATAGTGTTTTTAGTGTTGGTATCTGAAAGTAAAGGTAATACATTGAAATTCCATCATGAAATCAGCTGATTTCATGAGCAATTAAAAATTTACCCTTGATTGATTCTTCACTATTTTTCTAATTAATTTCATAATTTGCTTAAACTGGCTTTTAAAAGGGATCTAGTGTTTGCCAAAAGTATCTACCACTATTCATTTTCAGGTCTAAGTGCAATTTTTAACTTCTCTGTCTTTGTCAATCTGTATAATCACATTATTAACCGTAAGTATGAGCAGAATGGGATGGATGGAGAGGACTGAATACACTGTGTTTGTTATGACAGGAGGTATCTTCTTTCTATAAGCATTTTTCAGATTCAGAACTGAGGACTGAATTACTACTATAAATACCTGCATCAGGTACTGCATTCAGCAAGAACTCAATCTTTTATCAACCCTGCAGTTTTCTCAGCAAAAGCAAAGTAAAAGTCCAGCTAAAGAACAAGCAGTACTCTGCACAACAGGAGACATTTCACTGTAGAATTCGTGATGTTCTACCCTGATAGAAACAACAGTATTTTTTTTTAATCTTTAAAGTTTGGGGTGAATTAGAAGGCACACTTTATTAGACACTGAATCTTTTCTGTTTTATTTTTTATAGCAGAAGGCAGTCAGGCTCCATTATATATCCTGTTTAACCACTGGAGGGAGTTGAGAAAATGTGAATAGTGTTCCAAGTATATACACAGTTGGTAGTACTGATTTGGTAATCAGTTAATTTGTGTTTGGGTTAATGTTTGCAGTAACGGATCGATATACAGTATTGAATTATGCGTTATGGTATTTTTCCGTCTAAAAGTTGCTTTGTTTAATTTTAGTGTTTCAACTGGTACACATGAGCTACCCTCATATAGTTGGGAAGCAGGTCTTTGGAACTCATAGGCTAAGAGGGAAAACTGTCTTCTGAACAGATAGATAAAAATGTTTTGTAATTAGAGCTGTAAAAAGTAAAAACTCTTCAAAGCCATTTTTGTTTCTAAACTGAGCTTTCGTCTCATACAGCGAGTTATTTTTGAAGCAATAATGCTTTTTTTTGTCTCCCACATAGTACTTCAAAGCATTTACAAAACAGTTTACTACTGGAGAAAATTACAAAGGTAAGAATATCCTACTGTAAGAAATCCCCAAAGCAGTTATCCTATCAGCCAGGAATGTGTCACACAATAAGCAAAATCCCTTTGGCTGTCAATTAGTTGAGACAGCTAGAAATGGGATGGACGCTAAATAGCTTTTTAAGATATGATATTACAAGTACTGTATGAAAATGGAATGTCAGGCAGAATTTTAGACAGGCAAAACATTTGTTCAAGAACTTAGGGCTCACATTCTTCATTTTTTTTGAAATGTAGTTCTTAATTTTCACAAATGGCTAGATAATTTTTTAAAATTCCTTTTTTCCACCACACACCTCATCAGCATGTGATCCAGTTTGCTCAGTCCTGACTCGTGCTTTTTGATCTGTCAGCCACTTTCCAGGCACCCTGACTCTCACTGGGAGAACCCTTATTCAGATGTTGACTAACTGAAAACAGGCTTATTCTGTGTGTCTGACAGGATCACAGCTTGAGGTGGTTGTCTGGGGACAAAAGTAATGTTGTCTTTTTCAATGGATTAACATTTAAAAGGCCAGAGGTCAGAAGAGAGACCACCTGCACCATTAACCCTTCATGTAGAAGTAGACCGTAGTTGTACCTGTTACTTTTTGGCATTTGTGAGAGTTTCTGCTTTTTAATTTATTTTTTTTTAAAGCAAATAAAATATTCTCACACTTCAGTTATTTCCTCATATTGTTATGTGGCTTTGTAACCTCACCTGGCCTGTTTGGTAAGAATGGTACATCTTTGCAGTTTTTAATGCATGATGAATATCCTTATTGCAAAAAAGTTAACTGAAGTTACCCGTGGCAACTATTGTGAAAATGAGCACAGATTTAGAATGAAGCATTGTTTGAAGAGAAAATCAGCAAGACAGGCAGATGGTTAGATTTGGAAAAGTCTTGAGGCTTTGTTAATTTTGGGGTGGGATGACAGCTTTTAAATACGATCTCATCTCAACGTTGAAGTGAAATCCTACAAGTAAATCCTTAGTCCCTGTTCTTCAGTCAGATAGTGTTCCGTTCAAATTTAAATCAAAAACCTGACACAGAAAAGCATGAGAATGTATGAAAACCTGCATGTGAGTCATTTTTTTCACAGTTTTCTGAAGCGGTGTATTTTTTTTGTAACCTATACTCAGCAGGAGCAGATCGAGAGCTGCAAACAGTTCGTCAGATGATGATTGACTTCTTACAGAACCATTCCCAAGAGCTGAGACCGCCTGCTTGCCCACCATTGGACCCAGTTTCGTACGTTTCTTGTTTAAAATACAGCTGGCTTATGCTTACTGTGTTAATTAAATGAAATGTAAAAGGTCCTATTAAAGACGAAGTAAGCTTTTTTCTTATTATCAGTTCTGCTATGAGATTGTAAAAGGGTGGGTAACAGTAACATCAGTAACAGTGGGTGTATTGCATTCTACCTGTGCTAAATAGCTTTTCTTTTCTTAAAAGGTCCAGTGATATTACTTCTCTTTTTGACAAGAACAGCCGTCATTATACTGCCATTGTGTTTGAAAGTAATAACTCCTATGTTGGTCGAGAGGTAATGTATGGCTTATGAATGACAAAATGAATATGAATGAATGAAATCATAACACAGCTGCATTTTATGTTATTTAGCCAAGCAACAAAATTTCTGATTATAGGACTGAATTAAAGGGTCATAAAGGGCAGGTTATGCATATTTGAGGTATCACAAAGTCAAGGGATTATATAGGGCTCTTGTATTTAGTCACACAGAGGAACTTACTTACAAATGAATATGATGTCATGTTAACTTATTCCATTCATCTTTTAGTGGAAGATTAATTTATCGATTTCATTGTTACCACAATTCTTTTTTCTTTCAAGATTTGGAAGATCACAACAAAAATATTGTCCTATTATGTTATTGTTTTGTTACTGCTAGAGATCCATTCATAATATTCATTCTTCTGGGCAGCTTTTGTGATTTCAACTGTTCATAATAATCTAGATTCTCTGGTTCTCTTTCTTCACGTATTGGTTTTAGGAAATTACATTCTAAATTAAGATGATAGCATAAAATTATTTTCACAGCTCTGAAGCACTGAGGAAGTGGAAGTCTTTGATTTTTTGCTTCCCCCACCCTCCCAATAAAATATTTGATTTGGCATCATTTCACCACCTAATGAGCCTGCTGTTAGCTTAGACAACTGTTACTTTTCTCTTCCTGCCAAGATCTAGGATAAGTAAAGAAAATAAATTGCATAATTATCTAGGCATAATCTGTATAGAAACATCCAATGTCTGTGAAATGTTTCTAATTAGATTTGGTGCTGAGATGGCCCAGTTGCATAAGTGGAGGAGAGTGTGCTGCCAAACATGAGAATCACTTTGAGAAGCAGGCTGCTCCCAGACATTTTTCTGGAAGCTGCTTTGTTGATACAAGTAGGCATTACTGAAGGAAGAAGTGTGATGATTAAAAAGTTCTTCAGCTTTTTATCACACTCGCTTTAATTTTATTACCTGCTGTTATAGGGAAAGACTGAGTGTCATCTGATTAACAGAAAGTGGAGTCTGCTTTCAGAGGAAAAAATATTTGCTAATGTTATGTAGTATTTTAGCTTTATAGAATAGATTAGTAAAATACAAAATAACATTGTTTTCAAGTTTACAGTGTAAGACAGTATGGACAAACCTAATAGAAGTCACAACAGCTGAAGAAGGGAAGGCCATGTGTTTATCACTGATGAAAGGAAGGAAGGGTCTCTTAAATTACAAGTTTGAAAGCGAGGGAAGACATAGCAAAGATAATATTCACCTGAAAGGGAAAAGCATAGCGGAAACTGTGAAACTAACAGGAAAAAGATACAGAAGAGGCAGAGAGGGGTAGAAGAATGACAAGCAGAAATGTAAGAAGAGTCAGAAACATGGAAGGCTTTGTAGGCGGGAATGGAACATTTGAAATGGTAGTATGAGAGCGTAGGGTAGTGGAAGGATGTGAGGAGTGTGGCCATTAGAATGGCAAAAGAGTACTTTAGTACTGGGATCTTGAAGGATTTAAGACTGGAAGAAATTAGTATTTTAAGCCTCTTTTTTTTTTATTAAAAGGGCAAATTTTTATTACTATAACCAAGTCGTCGTATTTGTAGGCTGTAGTTGGCAAAGAACTTCGACAGTTGAGTCCTGGCAAATCTTTGAGGCATCCTGATGTTACCACTTTCTTCTGTCTCCTCCACCCTTCACTGAATTTTACACCTTCAAAGAAATTTGTGCCCGCTCCCGGCTGCTCTAGTGCAAAAGCCCAACACCAGTTTAAACAGCTGACGAAGACTGGTTTGAGCTAAGATGCTGGACTGTGAACTGGAACTTTTGAGATAGAGGCACCTGTTCTGTATGGAGTCTCTGCTGTAGGGCTGGTAAACAAAAAGAGCTGAACAGACAGCTGGGTGCTGTGGCACCACAGACTGCACAGCTTGATTTGGCAGGGCTTGACATGCAAAGCCTTAACTCCTGTGGAGCCCTTAATTGTTTTCTAAGTCATGGACTTTGACATCAGAATGCTGTAAAGTGGTGGGACCAAATAAATGTTTCTTCACTACCTGAAAATTTGCCGTTAGAGTCCTACATATATAACATGAAACATAAACCTGTTGGCGCCTGTGGAATATCCTTTGGGCTTTTTTGAGGTTTATGAGGACATTTTATCATTCATTCTCATGTTTTCTTCAGATGTTGGACTTCAAAGGGAAAAGATCGGGATAGACCAAGAAAAAAACATGGAAGATAGGAGTAAATAATGTCCAGAGAAGAGTAAATCTTCTTTAACTGAAATTGTTAGTGCTCACAGAATGCTCGTAGATGTACTTCCTTGGTGAACAGCTTAATGTTACCCTTAAAGGATGATGCACTTCGCCTATTTATATGTCTTGTCCTACAAGATTGGATATTCCTTGAACAATGTATAATTCATGTCATCTTTCCATTATCCAGGTTATCTTAGACTTGATCCAGTATGAAAACATCGTTGTAAAGAGAGCGTTGAATTTTGATAAGCCTTTTCTTGAGAACCTTGGTATTACCTCAGTCCCTTCGTGCTATCTGATACATCCAAATGGGTCCCATGGATTAATTAACATGTAAGTAGTTATCTGTCTGAGGAATATGGGGAGGTTCACTTAAGCTATAAAAACAACTTCCATAGCTTGCTTTCATACAAAGTTATTCTATAACCTTCTTTTGCATGTATATAATGACATTGTGTCCTGGCATGTAATCAATACATTGTACTGACTGAAGTTGTGTGTTCTGTTTCTTTGTGTTTGAAAATTGTCTGTCTTGAGTCCTCTCTAGCAATTACTAACTCATCTAGTGATCTTGTTTACTCTTTGTGAGTGCTCGTAATAAACAGGCATGGGTTATGCCAGTGGAAGTTACATTTTATCATATAGTAGGGAAGATTAGCCAGAATGGTGTGGTGGCTAATTATAACCCTTGTGGTCTTATACCAAGTTTATACTGCTGGCAAAACGCACTTGTTAAGTAGATGTTTTGAAGTAGTGTTTCTAACTGGAAATAAAAGCTCTAAGCCAGTGTTTGTTATATGGAGTTGGATATCCTGACAGCAGTGGGCTGGTTGTTCTTAATGAACCATTTAATATTGTTACGTCTATTTTTTTAATACGAGACCTAATATTACTTTTGCTTACCACTGTTGCCTACTTATAGCTTTAACCTATTACTGTGATACTCCTGAAAGGAAAACACTTCGGAATAAAAGCGGAAAAAAAAATTATTAATGTTCTTAAAAACACTCGCTTCTAAGTCAAAATACTTGTTCCATGTGAACACTGCCTCTGTAAGGCAACCTGACGTTTTGATGAATGTGATGTGGTCTTATTTTGAATGGAATTTCAAACCACTAATCCAAATGATGGTTACTACTATTCCTAAATTGAATGTTATTTCGTTGTACTTTGTATCAAAACATAACATGTTGCGCTAGGACTGTAAAACATAAAACAAAGGGAATATCCTATTTTATAAATATCCTAATTTGCTTAGTCTGAGATTAAAAGTAGTCTTTACTTTTTCCATTTATATGCAGTTTGAAGCCTCTACGGTCTTTCTTTTCTTCGTATTTAAAGTCACTGCCAGGTGTACGAAAAAAACTTCTTTTGCCGCTTCAGCTACCTGTTCAGGAAAACAAAGAGGAGAGTACAGAAATCAAGGTGTGGAAAGAGTTTGATAAGTAAGTGATAGCCTCGATTTTCAGATCAATGCTTCGTTATGAAAATTTGCTGGCAGTTTTTTCTTGCCGTGTGGGAAGCTGTGCTGTAATTTGTTATGAAATCCTAGTGCAGTTCAAACTTTTACTTCGTTCCATCCCAGGTGATGCACCTTGAGTTGAATAGGTTGGTCACTACTGAATGATCTGCATTCTTCTGCCGAGTAAAATTAAAGGCGTTCGTGCTTAATACTGGAGAAATTATGGCATCGAAGCTGAAAGCAATGCTTTCAGCTGTTGCTTCAACCTCATCTATTTCTCAGTATATTCAGGTAACACTTGTGAATTAGTTTAATTCCAGCCTGAAGGTTACAACTTCTTTACGATTGTGAGCAGTGTTTCAAACAATTCAGAGTTCAAATTATTGAGAGCTGTCAGTATTTGGTTTTTAGCAGCAAGCCTCTGTACTGCTATGGAAGGAATGTTTTTCTTCAAAAGTATTGCTAAGTGCTTAATTGACTTAAAAATACCAAGGACTCATCACGCATTACCTGGTGTAAATAGATCACTGGTTTGAATTGTTGGAAAACTTCAAGTAATTGGTGTCCCTGAAAAAATAAATAGTAAAATAACAAGCTATAACATTTCTGTGGAAAACAAGAGTTCTCTGTGTGTATAATAGTGAAGCAGTGCCCACTAAAAAGTGCTTGTCAAATGCAAGTATAATAGAAAACACTAAAGTCACTGTAAAAGACATTTATCATACAAAATCCGGTAAGGTTTATCTTCACCCTCTTCCCCTCTTTGTCTGTTTGAGAGAAGGATGCCAAGGCTTTGCAGAGAGATAATCCCTCAGCATCTTTAGATGGAAAAAGATGTAGGACTGAGTGCTTTCATTTTGTACTTATTTTCCTTTCATGGACACTATTAGTGTCATCTTCTTTCAATGACTATAATAAGATATTTTATATGAAATGTTCTGTTATCAAAACAACTCAGTTAAATTGAGCTGCTTTCCAGCAAGACAAAATCTTGTTGATGTGAATCTCAAGTCCAAGTATATTCTAAATAGGATTCTTTGGGGGGAACCTCATGCATTCACATGGATCTCTCTTTATTTAAGAAACTTGAAGCAGAATTTTGCTGTTCTTTTAAATGTGAGTACGTTATTAATTAAGGAGATAACTTCAGAGTAAGTCTGTAGTCTTGAGTTGTTAAGAATATAGATTATTCTGTATTTCAATATGTTATTTCCTGCATGTTATTTAAGAGGTGGGTCCAGCCAGTTTCTTGGATGATTGTTCTTTTAATTTGGTTTGGTTTTAGAAATAATAGTGCTGCTGAACTGTTACAAGAAGTGTTTAACTCTATTAACTATGAGAACTTCTGTTTGTTTCGTTACATTGCTCTGTATCATACTGTCTAGAGTTTGTACTGAAAGCACGGAAAGTCAGGGTGTTTTACTTGATGTATTTGTACTTTGTAAAGTGTTCTTGTTGTTACGAAGATGTTTGGTTGTGAGAAGGAACTCTTACAATCTTTGATTTGCTTTACGCGTTTTACTTGTACCTGTCATAAGGTACCTAATTCTGTCTTAAGAGCTGGTGATTAAAATTGACCCTTAAACTTGGATGCAAAGTTCCTACAGTAAAACTACTGCATTTGGGAGAGGATTTCTAGATTCGGTCCTTTCCGACATTGACCTTTTTTTGTCTTGTTTGCACTCCTGCTCTGTGTATAATCTACTTTTCAACAAAAGTCTCCCTTTTGTCCTAGCATGTCATTTTTCCATTTGTGGTCAATCCTGAAGAGAAGCTATAATTTCTTTACACTAGCTGTTTCCTTGCCAACAATGTCAGGGTTATAATTTCGTTACAAAGTAAAGCTGGCTGGGAGGCAAAAAGTTTAGTCAAATATAAAAGAAATTCTTGTGTGCGGTTATGCTTCATTTGTCTAAACTCTGAACAAAATGACATAAAATTACTCTTTTAAGAGAGTACAGTGGAACTCATTGAACTTGACATTCACCATACCGAGCACCTGAAGTAACTGCTGTGTCTTCCATACTGGTGTAGGATATGCCGCAATCACTGTGGAGTGGCAAATGTTGAGGTTTTAATGACACCTACTATATATCAATTTTACCTTCATGACTGGTGAGAAAATGAGCGAAAGAAACCTGCCACTTTATAACATTATATATGTGTGTTTCAGATCTAAGCTGTACATGGCTGACCTTGAATCAGGATTGCATTACCTGCTCAGGGTAGAGCTTGCTACGCACAAGACACTTGAGGGAGCTGAGCTAAAGACCTTCAAGGATTTTGTTACCATCTCTGCCAAGGTATACACTTCTAGTCTTTGATTATTTGTAAGAATGAAGTGACTCTAACATAAAATTTATTATGTGACATAAGTCTCTCAAAATGTCTTTCAGAATGTTTAAATATATGCTTCCTCACTAGCTTAAAAAATAGTTTTGTGGGTTTCTTTAAATGTTATTTTTGAGTTATTGTATGTCGTTCTGACATACTTTTGGGTTGAAATGCATTTTAATTTAATCTTAGAGGGCTCGAAATTAAATAAAGCTTTAGTAGTCTGCAGCATATTGAACAAACACTGTAAATATAGTCCATTTATCAGATTTTCAAGATAAGTAGCTGTTGTAACTGAGTGGGATTAAAAAACCCTTTGTTTTTCATTCCTGACTTTTGGATTTCGTTAGTGCATACTCGACAAATGGTCTTCTATTTAGAGATATTAGTAACTTCTGCCTAAATTTTGAATATTAGTGAGGTATTGAATTGAATTGAATTAAGTATTTCAAAATAATTGAGGTATTGAATATAATTGAGTATTTAAAAAATAAAGATGCTTACATTTTACATTTGAGTAAATATACAAGATACGTAATGTGATATGACTTGAAAAAAAAAGAAATAATTTAACTTTATAATGTCAGCCTACTGAAATGACCAATGTCTCCTTATATTTACTTACTGAGCAGATAACACTTTGTTTTATTTTAAAGAAAGTGAATCAATATCTACTTAAGGGAATAACAAGGCCTATATGAACTATTTCCAAATATCTGCATTTATCTGAAAATCAGACAGACAGTTTTGTGCTCCCCCCCCCAGCCATCAGAGGTCAGAAATCTCTAGCTGGCCTCATTTCTTTAAGAAAGTGTAGTGGTAATCTTTCCATCATATTATCCCTAAACCATCCTCTGTTCTTCCTGATGGCTCCTGGCCAGCTGATGTCATTTGCTTCCCCGGCTATTAGTGCCTAAATGGGGAATGCTCTCTTTTAGTTGCCTGCTCATCTCCAGCCTGCCAGTGTACAAGTGGGGACTGCTGTCCTTTATTTGCCTTCTCTTGTCATGTAGCCCTTTCCTCATAGTTCTCAGTCGTGATTCTTGGGTGTTTCCGTTAGGAAACTTTTTATACTATCCTCCTGTGTAACAGCATTTATAGCGATGATAAATCCTGAGTCACGGAGGTCTCTGGTTCCCTACTTGGGGAATTTTCATTGTAATAGAATTAGGGATTTTGGCAGTCAGTGCAGAAGTCTGTTGTTTTTTGAATCGTTGATGAGACTGATGCCTGCCTGAGACACTGTGCAACTGTTGTCTTTCAGATAGTAATGGATGATATTCTGGGGCTCCTACAGGAGTAAAAGTAATTATAGTATGCCGTCAGTAGTTCAGAGGCGCGCTGTTTTTTTACAGCCTGTTCAAGAGTTGTCTTTGAACCCAAACAATGCATGGAGTCCCTTGTGTTAGATGCAATACAGACAATTAGCAAAAGGGAGTTCCTGCCCATAAGATTTGCATGCTATCAACGAAGTGGTCTGTGAATTGGAGATATTATTGATAGTTGGACAATGGCTGCAGAATGACTAGCATATGTATAGCTTGTTTTGTCATAAATAGCTTTATGTATTTAAAGGAGCAGATACAGGGACTTTATTTCCCATCTGTTGAAATACTGCTCCCTCTGGAAGGGTACTTAGAGGATGGTATGCATACTCTACTTAATTCTATAGTAATTACAACTATCACTGAAGCAAAATACCATTTCTAGTGTAAAATAACGGCATTACCTCTGATTGTTCCTCACGCACATCTGCCAGACTGACTTCTTTTAGTTGCAAGTTAAGGAAGTCACTGTTTCTAAATCACTTTGGAAATCACTATTACACATATGAAAAGGAAAATGCTCTTCTAGATAACCAACATCATCTACGTTTACAGAAATCTGAACAAATATTTTATAAGAACTAATTTTTGTGATTAATCTTCCAAGAGTGAGAAGGGATTTCAGCCTCTCTGATTCACTTAGGTCTTATGCTTCTTTTTGAGCTATACACTGAGCTGAATTACCTTAATGCAAAATTGTACATAATCTATCAAAAGTTGTTCTGTAGCATTTCTGCGTGCTGTTGAGTAGCTTCATTTTACTGGTTAACATTTTGTGCGTGCAACTTGTTAAATTTTGTAAGCAAAAGTTAGTGTGAGGTGGCTTTTTATTGAAAGCGGAACAAATAATTGATTTCCTCATAACAAAAGAAAATCTGAAGCATTTTAAAGACAGGAACAACACATTTAGATAAAGATAAGTGTCTTGCTGCTAATGAGATTTGCGCTTTAAAATATGGGTATTTTCTTTTTTTTTTTTTTTTTTTTTCCCCCCTCAGCTTTTTCCTGGCCGTCAGCCTGTGGTGAAGTTGTTAGAGACGTTGCAAGAGTGGCTGGTGAGCCTTCCATTAGACAAAATCCCTTATGATGCTATCCTAGATCTGGTCAACAACAAAATGCGGGTAAGCTGTTACTAGTTTCCAGCATAAAATACGGCATTAGTAAAGGATAAGATTCTGTATAAATCTAAGACATCACTTACTGATGGTCCCTCAGTCATAATGGAGTTGTAAGAAGGTTAAAATGAAAATAAAGTGAAATCATTACGAGAAAAAAATCCACATGAAGGAACTGAAAATCCTGTCTCAGTTTTATAATGAGCAAGCAATCGCTAACATATATATATTCCCTAACGTCAGCTTCAAATGATGCAAGATTCCCCGCAGATATTTTTGAGTTGCCTTTTCTTGCCGTGCCTGCTATCAGCAGGATTCTCTGGAAGGCCGGACTTTAAGTGATGGGAAATTTACCCACTGAAACGGGCATTATTCCTGAAGAGTTTCCCCAAATACTCTTTAATTTCCTGGCACAGTAAAGGCCTTGCTAGGAATCCCATCTCACTTTGGTAACGCAGAGCCCTGTGATAGGGCCATCTTTGTACGGAAGTTAATACGAGTCTTTCTTCCCGTGAAATGGGATTGCTATCTGAAATTTGGAAACCTCCTGTGTGTTTTAGGAAGCAGAGAGATAAGGGTCAGAAACTGAAATCTTACGCTGGATTTTAGGTGTAATGAATAAGTAGTGGTTTTGTTTTAAGAAGAAATAATAATGAATTCTACATCTTAGCCTGTTAAGACTTTGCCACTGTAAGTCATGTAGATCTTGCTGAGTAATAGGGAATTTTTAATGTGCCCAGGGAAACTGTAGCTCTCAGAGTTTACATTAGTATT
This sequence comes from Nipponia nippon, assembly GCF_047370975.1. Classification (NCBI taxonomy): domain Eukaryota; kingdom Metazoa; phylum Chordata; class Aves; order Pelecaniformes; family Threskiornithidae; genus Nipponia; species Nipponia nippon. The sequence continues at coordinate 9,942,251 of NW_028262332.1, forward strand.
TGTGTGTGTGCCTGTTGTGCTCATACTGTGCTTAAAAAAAAAACTTTACAAGTTAAGCTACTTAATGTGTTCTGTCAGACTAATTAGATGTGTTTGATGTGTATTTGACATCAGTGACCATGCGTTGTGTATCATGTAATATGTTTGCAAGAGGGATGAGTTTTATAACGGTGCATCAGAGTATCTCAGATTTAATGATTGTTGTAAGTTTAGAATTTGTTTGCCTTAAGCATGAATTCATTAGCAACAAGTGCAGAGAGAGTCAGTTACTGTTCATCCTTGGATCACCTCAATTTCAAGGTAGGATCGACTGTGACTGCTGTTCTGTTCAGTAGTGAATTTAGGTCCCAGAGCTCTGTATATCTTAAATACTTTAATACTTTTTTTTTTTTTTCCCCCAGATTTCTGGGATATTTCTCACTAAGAAGGTTCAGTGGGTCGGATGTCAGGGCAGCAGACCAGAGCTGAGAGGCTATACCTGTTCCCTTTGGAAGCTGTTTCATACCCTAACTGTTCAAGCTGCTCTGCGACCAAAAGCTTTGATAAATACAGGTAAGCAGCAGTTATAGGAGACACTTGAAGGACGAGACAAATATGTGCAGCAGTTCTGCTATGCAATAGGAAAAGGAACAGATTAGAGAGATTTATTTTGTAAATACTCAACTAAAACATTGGTGGAGGACGGTGGCTTTCAAGGCTCAGCTTTCAGGTTTGTGCCAGCAGGGGTCAGAGCATAGCTTTACTGCAGTGAGAAGGCTTTGAAAGAAAGCGTGTCAATTCTTGCTTAGAAATGTGGTAAATAAAGTATGTGGCCCTAAAGATGTGAGCAGTAAAGCAGAAAAAGGAGACAATTTCAAACAAAGAAATTTTGAAGTACCTGAAAAGGGATGAAGATTGTTCAGGTTACCTGAGGTTGCACTGTTAATTTAATTTGAAGAGAATGAGATTTAACTGTACAGTTAGTAGCTATAAAAGCTGTACAACCATTAGCCAGTCTTGTAATTTTATTTCCTAAATACCCAATGTTATGACTGGGTTTTTTTTTCAGCTGAACCTACCTAATGTCCATTAATCTGTGCAGTGATATACTACTTCGCAAGCACGCTGTAAAATTGCTTATTTTTAGACTTTCAGCGTCTTCTGAAGCAGAGTGTTAATATTCTGGTGATGATTCCTATTTAAGAAACATGCTGGATATATAATCTATTTTCTTCGCACAATAGAAATAGAATTACTAATGCTAAAATATTGGCCTTCATATGTTTTTATTCTTGCCAGGACAGTGCTTTGTTTGGTTATAGCTCTATTTAGTTTTCATTTAAACCTTTTTAATGTCCCTTCCAAGGCATATAAGAATGCTAGATGGAATGTTACTAGATCATAAAACTCAGAAATTGGCAATTTGTCAGTTGCTGATTGTATGTTAAAAAAAAAAAAAAAATTTGGTTATTTCAAATTATGGATAGCTACATTTGTCCAGCATTACTTGCAATCACGGTGAAAATCTCTCAATTCTTACTATTGAATCTCCTGCAGAATAGGGATTTTTTTGGATAGCTCATCATGCTGTTGTTGATTTCTGTTTCTTTGTTTTGTCTTGTTTTGTTTGTTATTTATGGAACAGTAGGTTGAATCCCTTTAATTTAGTACTGTGCTCTGCCTGGTGAGTTTGCGTTTTTTTGTACTGGATGATATATTAGCTGTTCGACAGGATCAGTTAAATTTCCCCTTTTGTCCCAATTGCCAGAAGTGTTCTAATTCAAAGTAAAAATGTTCTTAATATTTAACGATACAAAATTGCATCTTAAATTGCTCCCATGTTTCAGGCATAAGCTCTAGTCAGTCTGAAGTTAAAAATACATTGTAGAACCTGAAAACTCTTTGGCACACTTAACCATCAATTTAAATCGGGACAGATATGTGATGATCACTTCTTATGGTGAAAGAATTGGGTCAGTCTGAGACTGTCGGATTATGTCTTGGGAGGTTTTCCTCTCCTTATTGCTTGCTTAAATCCCATCTACTAAAAAGCATGATGTACTCCCTAATCCTTCCCACCACAGGTAGGGTTTTATGGTTCTTGTCCACTTTAAAGATTAGGGTTACCCTGAATTGCAGTAGTTTGGGAGGAAAGAGAAAAGGAGGATTACACGATGATACATGGCAGATGTTAATAGAAGATTCATCTCTGGGCTGATAAAAGAAAAACAAACAAAATGAGCCATTTTGCAATTGTTTGTTTTCTTTTTAAAGCAGCTGTATTTTTCTTGATAGTTTCCTCTACTTGCAGAGTCTGGCAGTCAGTGTGAACTCGCTATGGCTTTCTTGATGTAACGTTTTTATTGGTTTATATTTGACACGTTTTAATGTTGAACGGTGTAATTCGAACCTGCAGTGGGATCAGCATAAGAGAATCCAAAGGAACTCTGAACAGAACTGCTCACATCCGAGGATGTATAATATCATTGTAGAAATCTAGTCCTGAGCACGCTTAGTTATATGAAATGTGTTTTTAGGTAATAGGATCTATTGGCGTAAGACAGGCTCGTGGATTTTATAAAAAAATTATCTGGATTCTTTTTATTCTGTTGCTGAATTTGAAAGACCTCCTCACAAAATGAATTTTCTAGAGCGTAATATTACACAGGAGAACAGATATAATTAAATTTGTGTATGAATCTCTGTTCCTCCATAAAGAGGTTATTTGCTGTAGTTACTTTTGGTGTGTGTGGTGGTGTTTTTTTCTAAATATATATTGTAGTATACATGGTAAAACTGTTTTGCCTGAAATTTCGTTCCAACTTTCCAAAATTACTTTTCAGCCTTTCTTTTAATACTGTAATTTAATCTGCTTTAATCTCATAGCTTCTATTTATACATGCCTATTCAATCACAGATATTGAATGTCTGAGTAGAGATTGTTTGCTTTTTATGATTTCTTCTTGGCTTTAAAGACTTTTTATTTGCTGCCACGTTTAAGAATATAATGTTGTTGTTGTAAATAAAGGTATTTATAACAGTCTTCATTCATTTCTTATGTACATAACAGATAAGTACTCTGATAGTTTTGAATAGGTTTTGTTGAGGATTTTTTTTTCCAAAAAAACAAAGCATGTACAGAGGGCATATGTGCTACCAAACTGTTATTCATTACCAGAATAGGACAGCGAGCAAAGCTGTACTAACCCGTTAGTACAGAACCTACAAAACCTGCATTGTAAATGACTCGCGGTAGAGGTGTTCAGCAGCAGGAGTCAGTAATTTGATCAATCTGCATCATAAAACGTGTTTCATTTGACAAGTGTGTGTTTGTGGTAACATATAGTACGTTTGTAAATACATTTTGGCATAATTTACTAGGTCAATTAAGCATGAATCAGAAAATCTGTGAGACGGAGATGAAACCATTAGGATTTCAACAAATTATATCAGGTTTTCAAGCCACTTATAGATGCAGGGGCTGCCTGCTGTCACAATAAAGGCCCAGGACAAAGTTCTCAATCTGTAAAGACCTTAGCTTACTTCTGAATAAAATAATGATTCTTCTGCATTATATTTAGTGTAAAATTGTGAATGTTATAGAAGGAAAAATGTGTTTGTGTTTATTTCAGAAGGAATTCCTGAGTTACTCTTGAAAGTTTAAATGTTGCTAAGTAGCTATTATGTGTATGCATTCAGTGCTTGCCAAAAAAGCCAAGGAATTAATAACTGTAATGAGATTCTGGTATTCTGTAATACCTCAGAGTTACGGAGTAACAAGCAGATACCACAGGCACCTTGTGAAATACTTACCAGAGGTTTTTTGACTTGGTTTTTCAGTAGCAAGGTCACCATAACTTTAGTGCCTGAGCATAAATGCAATGGTGAATGCATAACATAAATATTCAGTGATTGGGCAAGATGTTGGAGAAAGTCTCTGCTTCCAGAAGAATTGTGTGACGTATAGGCAACGTGGACTTTGCATGTTTTAGCAGTTTCAAGATGTACTCTGATAATGGGCTTCTGAAAAAAAAATTTAATGTCTGATTTTCATTTAGCGAAGTTTGTTCCCCCCCTCAAATTGTAAGATATGCTTTGAAAGGAGAAGTTTCACTGTAAAGACCACTTAACCTTTAACTCTTATTTTAATGTGTTGTTCAGGGTAACTTTGAACACAATTGAATAGACTAAATGTGTTAGTATGTATTGGTATAAATACCTACTTTGCATTTTTAAGAACACTATCGCTCACCTAGCATTTTTTTGAATCTTTATGTGTTTGAAATAATGTGTATTTTTTCTGGTATCCCAGGCAACCTTTTAAAACAGTATGTTTTGAAACGTACTGTTTGAGATAACTTTAAACTCTACATTATTTATTGCCAGATAATTTGGTTTCTAAATGTCTCACCTCGACTACTTAGTGACAATATTAAATATGTATTTTGTTGGGGAGGGATATTTCTTCTACGAACTGTGTGAAGCTTTTAATCCCTCTAATATCTTCGTGACTTCCTGAGGTATAGGTTCTGTATGATGGCACACGTGCTGTGGATATCTTTAAATTATAAAAGTAGTTAATTTCTTATCTCTAAAGTGGAGGTGTAAATTTGCTTGGAACAAGAAGGTAGCAACATTTCCTTTTCCCACAGCTGATTTTTATGTACGTTAAAGTGGCAGTGTTGAAGCTATGTTTGTCCAGATGGTGCTAAATGCTCCTATCATCTGTATTCCTAGGTCTTGAAGACAATCCCCAAATAGTACTTCAGGTCATGCGGAGATACATTCACCACTTTTTTGGATGCAAGGCTTGTGCTCAGCATTTTGAAGAAATGGCTAAAGAGTCCATCGATTCCGTGAAAACCTTCGACAAGGCTGTTCTCTGGCTCTGGGAGAAACACAACATAGTGAATAACAGGCTCGCAGGTACGGGAGACCTTGCTTAGGAAAACCCACCAAAGGCAGCTGTGCTGAAAGACAAAGCTATGGCATTTTGTACAACACGTACATGTATTTGAACAAAGATATGCAAATTAAGCTCTGTAACAGGAGTTTAGAAACAACAGTAACAGTTGTTCCAGCTTGACAATCCTTTATTAGATACTGACTTCAAAAGACTAACTCCACATTTACGTTGGTGTACAAGAAAGGGTACTTGTGTATAGAGGAAAACCTAGAGCGTCCCAGTCAACTATAACTCTAAAGACCGCCACCCTAACCTTTGCTTGAGTGAGAAATACACACTTGAGGTAGGCTGTCCTCTAGTAACATAGTTATCTCTTATGATATATAATGAAAAAACATCATCATTCTCAAAGATACTGTTTCTTCTGGGATTTCACCTGTTGCTTGATGAGAGGATCTTTCTGGAGTACAAATCAAAGTCTTTCTGAAAAGGAGCAATCCAGTTCAGCTACTTATCAGTGGATAAAAAAATAATTAAATTTCTTTCCGTAACAGTTTAAATAGATGTTAAAACTTGTCTTCATTTTGTTCTGGAGAGATGCTGTATAGAAAATGATGATAATTGAACAGGAGACTTTCTCAGGATAAAAGAGCCTAAACTATTAGCAGATCAGCAACTGAATAAAATAAAATTACTGTATGAAGAAAATCTGTTCCCCCACTAGATTGCTATGTTTTCAGTTAGACTAAAAGTACCATTAAAATACTGGTTGTATTTAATCCATTCTGTTATGGGGATATCAAGTAACTAAAGCACTAAAGAAAATTGGTTTCTCTTTGCACTTAATCTCTGTCTGCTGTTATGGATCCGTGTAATGTAGCATTAGTTACAATTTAAATATGCTATATTGTGTTTATATTATTGTTATGATGAATTCCCAAGACTTATGAAGTATTAAATACTGTTGTAAGCATAAACAGTTTGCCTCCTTTCTCCAAGGAGAAAAAAAGGAAATGATGAGGTATTAAATAAAAATATCGCCTAATGTTTGTTACTATTGCCAGGTTGAACACAGGAAAAAAAGTCGTCTTGTTAACTTGAAGTTGCTAAGTAGCGGAGCAATATACTTATTTAGAACATCAAGTTATTGGAAAACTCGCATGGATATTGATTTAGACGATGCAACAGCCAGCTAAAATACCCTTTTAGTAAGAAGTATAAACATTCTGGAATAAATAATAATATTAAAATATGCTTTTTAAGTTTACTACAATTTTTCTTTGGGACAGTGACTCATTTTAATTCCTAAAAGCTGCATCTGTTATTTCTAGTGATATATATAGCTTTCAATGCGAAATAATGTTTGACTGGTCAATGAAAACACCTTGGCACAGCCTTCAAGTGCGGGCCACAGATTGTTGTCTATGGCTCTGCCCTATTTAGTTCTTTCCTGTTGCTTTAGAATGTACAGAATTTAGGGCATTCTTCTTTTTGGCAGGAAAACATGAAGTACAGCAAGTTTTCTGTTTGTAATCTTACCATAAGATGTTTTGTTTCTACTTTCTCTAGTGAAACAAATTGCTTACCGAGTGATCTTTATTTAAAGATATCTGAAACGCAAACTTGCTCTCTTACTTGTAAATATTGACGAGACAAATATTTCTAAGCATTCTTTGAATCCCTAAACAATATTTTGCTAAAAATGATGGGGAAGTTTCCTGCCTTTAAAAAGGATAAAAACAGTAATAAAACAAGACTCTCTATTTCTGAAATATTTTAAGCATATTAGTGTACTACTAACAGTTAGATAAATAAATTAGCTTTTTTACCAGGTAGAGATTTTTGTTCTAAAAATTATCTCCCTCCACATTTTAAAATGTTATTTTTTAGAGCAAAGTGCAACACGAGCTACAGTGTTCGGCTCTTTGCTATCAAGACAGAAAGGTGGCCAGAGCTATCAGCAACTGAAATGCTAAAATTGGATCTAGTTCAAGACAGCGTTATATGTTTGAATGCTAAAAAGCAAGCTGAAAAATAGATAATCATTTTTAAAGTACTGAAAACAGTTTGCTATAGTAATAATGCAAGCTATGAAAAAGACAAGCTTAGGATGGAATGGTTCACGATACAGAAACATGAAAATATCTGCAAGTCTTTGGCCTTGAAACTGCTTGCTGCAAACCAAGCTTCAGGATTAGGGAGTACTGAGTGCAAAAGAGCAGTTTGTTTTGAACCACAATTCAAGTTAACCCCTGAAAGGCCCAGATGGTGGTGGTTTTATGCCTTCTAAAAACATAGCAATTGTAGTATCTTGTATTAGAATTTGAACGCTACAGCTTTTACTGAGAGAAAACAAAAATAATTGTTTTAGTGTTTGTATTTTGAAAGAGGAAGCAATACTTCAGAACATAATTGGTGCCTCCATAAGGAAACTTATGAATTTCCAAATTTGTTCATGATTGTCTTCAGTTTAATGCAAACATTATTGTGCTGTGGGCTTTTTTTTGCCAACCTCACTATTTATAAGTGGAAAATACTCTGTGGTTTCCAGTCAAGTGTCTGATGGTTCAGCTTTCCTAGTTCATTCACTTCTGATTTTTTTTTTTTTTTCTCCTCCCAATTAGGTGATTTGACTGAAGATCCAAAATTTCCCAAAGTTCAGTGGCCAACGCCAGACATTTGTCCTGCATGTCATGAAGAAATTAAAGGGTTACACAGCTGGAATGAAGCCCAAGTTCTGCAGTTCATGAAGTATCACTATAACAGTGAAAATATTCTATATAAATACACTGAAAGCCAGACTGACCCCAGTGAAACTGAACAGGGAGATACAAGGGAGGGGAAAGACAAAAGCCTGCTGAAGAAACCAAGTGGAAACAGAGAAAATAAGATCCAGGATAAAGAAAACGTACTAGATTCAGAATCTAAGGTGTTAGATAAGCTAATAGCAAATCACGGACCTGTCAAAGATAGCGGTAAAAGCGCGGTTGGATCAGCTAACCTTAAAGAGACGAAGCAGGCCGTGTCTTTCTTAGGGATTGGATTTTCAAACATAGACATGAGTCTGTGTGTCATACTGTATGTAGCATCATCCTTATTTTTAATGATAATGTACTTTTTTTTCCGAATGAGATCTAAACGGTGGAAAGTGAAGTATTATCGTTCATCTGTATAGAAGTTTAAATTGGAAACAAAGTTTTCATTGTATGTGGCTGTTCAGTATCAGATACAGCTTTAATATTTATGATCAGGGATTTTATATACAGTGTTCCTTGTTTAAAACCCCTTTCTTCCCAAGTCATTTCAGAAGTGTTCTAGCTTAATATACAGAGCTCGCTGTAAGAACCCGAACCTTTAAGTGAGGCACATAGTGCTATCATAAAATGTCCACTGAAGTAAGCATTGCATTTTTTAGTTAAGATTTTTCCGTGACTTACCATCTACATCCTTTACTCATTTTCCGAGTAAACATTACATTATGCAATCAACTGTGCCTGGTTTTAGAAGGAAATTGGATATTGTTTTGTGTACTTCAAGTCAGGGTTTTTTTAATTTATCCAGAGCTGATTTTACCTACCCGAGTACCGAACAGTTATGCTGTTACCTTGGCTGCTTCATTTGGAGAAGCAAGAATTCTGATTTTTTTTTTTTTTTCCAGGAAACAAGAGTTCTATTCTGATTAAATCAATTCTAAACCTATGTGACTTTCTCAAATATTATTTACACTGCATATTTAAAGTAGAAAGCATTACATGCTCAAATAAGTCTTCCATTCTCCCGTGCGTTCCAGCCAAGGATGTGTATGTCTCTGCTAGGATGAGAGTTTGGGGGCAGTTTGTATCTCAATAAGCAGCCTGATTCTGACTGCTAATGCTGTCATCTGTTTTAATGGAGTTTAGAAGTAAGCAAGGACAAACTCGGCCTCGGTGCTTTACTTGCTTCTCTGTTGGATGTGTTGATGGAGCATTAGATAATTCGCCTCGCTCATTTATGAACCAGAGAAGTAGCTGTGCAATTATTGCATTATCTGGATGGACGCTGATTCTGACGAACTCCAGTAAAGGGAAACTGTTTTTAGTGAAGGACAGAGGTTTGCATCAGCATGCCAGAACAAATCCACAGATGTGGAAATCCTAAGTTTCTCATGATGTTGGATCACTCCATTACAATATAATAATTTTTCTTCTTGTGAGGTGGGGTAAACACTTCCCTTGGTATTTCCAGTTCTGAGCTCCCAGAGAGCACTATCACCTGCTAGCTGTAAAATTGTCCAGTACTTAGACGAACAGCCCATTTCTCTTGCCCTCCTGCTGGAGTGCTCCTCTGCTTGGGTCAAGGAGGGTTTAACTAACGGTTAAGGCCGAGAGCTGCTCCGTTCTGGGATGTGGCAGCGATTGGGAATGTGGCAGTTGCCTTTACAGATCTGTCTGGGGTCCTGGCGGGCAGCAATGAGAAGAAACCATGACGAGAGTTATAAATTTACCATTTGAATAGGAGTTCCTTTCTGATCCTAGCTGTGGGGGATAATTCACGTCCCGGATAGTGAAGTTTATAATCCTATCCAATGTAATTGAGCATGTTCTAGTTATCCATTACCTAATCTTTAGTTAATCCTAATAGGTTTTGGCCTCAATGTTTTCTTGTGGCAGTGAGTTCTACAGATTAATTATGTTATATAAAAAGGCTTTTCCTTTCAATTCTACATTTACAACTTTTAATTTAATTGAATGTTCGCTAGCTCTTCTGTTACGCGAGAAGGAATAAATAGTCTCTGGCCAATTCATTGTATTTATACTGTTAGCGTGTCCTCCTCTTATTTCCTTCATAAGCCCTAGCATAAAAAGTTTAAAGCCTAGCAAAAAGAATGGTCTGGAAGCACGAAAACTCAAGAGGGATAATTTTTCATAATCAAATCTTGTTCGTTCACAAAACTGAACAGTTCTGACAAGTATCTGCAGCTTGCAATTGGAATGACAAAGTTGAGCTTCAAGATTTACTGTCTCTTGTTCCTTAAGTTTATCAAAATAACATACACGCAAAGTAATAACCACCTGTGGTTATTGTGAACGTATGTCAGAGGAAAAATCTCCATTCACAGGACGCTGTTAGTCTGATGTACATAGAGGCACATGATCGGTGGTTTTCTTAAGCCACCTTTGCTGTTCGTTGCGTGCACCCGATGGCTCTTGCTCCACGGTGAGAAGCTGAACTCAGCGCTCTCTCCGGGAAGCTGGAGGCCAGCTCCTGCCGCACGCCGCCTCCGGGGAGCCGAGAGCTGCTGGGAGCACCTGCGGGCAAGTGCTGCTGCCTGTGGTCTGACACGAAAACCTCTCTTTAATTTTGGCATTAAGTCTGCGGCATTGAGTCCGTCCGTGCTTTTTAAGGACCTTCACTGTCCCAGAGTTCTGACACAAGGAGCCGTCGTGGATCTCTTCTCTTTAGGAATTTATAAGAGTCCCTATCATTGTCTTTATAGCACCTGGGCTTGAATGTTAAAACAACTTTTGTAAGTAACTAGAAAGATAGCGACCCAGCGGTGGAAGGTGGCCCAGGCTGGCTCGTCGTTGCCGCTGGCTTTGTGCCGGAAGCCCCTGAGGTCGCAGGAGGAGGTCGGTTACGAGGAAAGCCCACAGTTTCCAAGTTTATCTTTGAAAATCAGGCGCCTTTTAAATGATGTAATCTGGGGAGATGTCGATAGCAGCCAAGAAGCAAGGACATTTAGCTTCTCAAAAAAACCCACCCCACACCCAAAAGCCAAAACCACAGCACAGCAAGTATTGGATCTGAAAAATCTGGCCCGTTTCTGTGGGACTCCTGAGTCGCCTGCAGTCGGTGGTGTCGCACATTTTGAAGGTGAAAATCAGTCATCGCTGCTGCTGTTTAGAACTCTACCAAATCTGCAGACCTGAGTTTGTTAGCTTTGCCTCATTCTGCTTATTTTCATCTGTGTATGAAAACAAAAGACTTTGAAGGTTTGTAGGGCTGATTTTGCCATTAAAACAGCAGCAAACGTGGTTTTGGAATAAGTTTGGTTTTTGGGGTGGTTTTTTTTGCTACACACCGTTAACGTTCATGGTGCTGTGACCCTGCTGGAAACGCGACAAAATGAACCGATACTCAAACTTCCAATGGGTTTGGGTTGGTTTTGGGTTTTTTTGTTTCTTAAGAATGCAAAAGCACGAAATTAGGATGTTGATTATCCGTGTTGGTGCCAGCTGACTGGCTAAGGCTTTCACTTTAATTGCTAGTAGTCACCTCGTCTGGAAAAGCTGTCTTGACTTTGAATGCAGTTGTGTAAATCTTGGTTTACTTTTCTCATTTTCTATCTTCATAATGACAAATTATATCCTTTTATGTACTCTGACTGTAAAGATGTATTATGGCTGCTGGGGAGTGCGTGATGCTGCTTTGCCGTGGTGCATTATCAGTGGGTGAGTTACAAAAAAGTGTTTCCTTTTTAAAAAAATGCCTCAAACCCCCGTCTCCTCCGTCCTGGAGGTTTTCGTTGCGTGTTGTGTTGTACCACAATGCCACCTTCCTTTGCGGATGGTACCACACCGGTGGCAGTCACTTCCGAGAAGGATTTCTTGGCCCTTTGTAATTCACGGAGCCTTCTTTGCTCTTCGGATGTGTTTAAAGAGGAAATATTAAATCTGCATAGAAAATAAAAGGAGCACTGTGGGACGTGCCTGGAGAAAAGCTGCACGTGCTAAAGAAACCTAATGAAGTTATTCCTGAGAGCTCTTCATTTTTAATTTCCAGCAGCGTGTCCATCCTGCTGTTCCTGCTCCGAACTGGGTGGGAGCAGCCACCCTGACAAAACCTCCAAGGTGTTGTATATAAGGTGTTGAAAATAGTGAATATAGCAGTTCGGTAATTTAAATATTTTATTTATTTTAATTCAATAACTTGACATTTTCAAGTCTATTCTGTTTGGTTTGGTTTTTTTACTCAGTCTCATACCTCTCTGGGAAGGAGAAGTGACCATTTTGTACTAAATTGTAAACTAACGTGCTTGTTTAAAATAAATTGCAAACATTTGGGCAAAAAGTGGTGCGTTTTGGCTTTTTACTTGTATTTTCAAGTTCTTTTCAGCTAAACTGTATTGCAGGGATAGCTTGTATGCACGCCCATTTCAAACCATATTGGTCAGTTTATGTAGGTACTTAATTTTGAAAAGCACCAGGGACGAATAAACGTTTACTCCATTTCTTTCACTGTCATCCCCTAAATAAATAAAATGTCAGTGAATGTTTGCAGGAGCGATGGAAAAATTGTCGCTTTCTGACCAATTATTTGCACGTTCTCTCTCTATAGACACACATCCACACATCTTCCTTTCCTTAAACCCGAGCATCTCTTCTTTGGCCGGGATGGTGCTAACCTCCACCGGTGCTTCTGCATCTGTCTGCGGCTTCTGCTGGCGCCCGCAGCCCCACTGAGGAGGTGGGATGGCTGACTCGTTCAAAATATTTTAACATTAATATTTTATTTTTAAAATATTTTAATATTTTAAGATCAGTAAGCTCTCTAAACCTGTAGAGAAGGTTCTCTGAAGTTTGGCACTGCAAGCCACTTCTCCAGGGAACCGTGCGTTTCCTTGCTGGCCTGTGACCTTGCCTGGAAAACTGGCGTTCCCCGGGGAACCCGATGGACGGGCTCATCGCCGGAATGTCTTGAGGGCAAACGCAGACGTTGTCCCTGCTGGGGCAGGGTTAGAGGTGCCCTGTCCTTGCCACCCGAAGTTAATACGTCTGCTGCCTCGTTTTAAAGAGGTGCTAAGGGTGGTGCTGCAACTCGCTGCGCGATCCGATGCTCTGCTGTCCGGGGGGGACAAGGGCTGTCACGAACTGGCACATGTTCCTTGGGAGGAAGGACGCTGCAGCCTTTGGGTCTGTCCACAGAAGGCAACGGGCAGGGGAATATGCCTAAGCCCAGACTTCTCAGGGGCTGCTAAGAGATCTTCTGAAGCCACGGAAGGGAAAGAAAAACAGGAATAGATGTTTGGGGTTGTTTTTTTTCATGTCAGCAGAACCGCAGTGAGGAAGACTATGGGCAGGGTCTGATGGCTGCTACAACCTGAGCAGGAGGGCACAGGAGTGTGCGCAGTGCGGAGATCATCCCAAGGGGCTTTTGTGGAAACCTGCCGAGGTGGTGCCGCGGCGTGAGCGACTCGTGGGGCTGAAACCACGCGGCTGCGCAGGGCTGGCCCGTGCCATCGGCGGCCCCGAGCGGGACATCGGCCGCTGCCCTCCATCCTGCACAGCCATGGCCGCCGCGACCCTGCCCTGCACCCCGTGCGCTGGGGAACAGCCGCCACCACGCACAAACACACACGCGCTTCCTTAAACTGCTTCCTTAGAGGATCAGACTAAAAATCCACTTATAAAACCGAGCTTAAAAGAGTCCGTGTGGGTCATCGCCTGCCGCCCCCGAAGCTGTTCATGGCCCTGGGGAGGGCCGAGGTGCCCCAGCGCAGCCGGTGCCGGCGGTGCCCAGCAGGACTCGCCGCGGTACCTGGGATGACTCCAGCGCGGTACTGGTGATGCTCCACCAGTGCTCTGCCTGTACCCCAGCTGTGCTCCAGCCTGGCATTTCTAGGTACTTTAGTTGGGAACCCCAGATCCTTGTCCCCAAAATGTCTCCCCGTGTTATTTTCCAACCCTACGGGTCTGAGCTGTCCCCCAGGCTGGGACCTGTCCCCCGGCCAGATGAACCATCCGAGGGGACAGTCCCGACCCAGGCACCGGCCCCCGCAGCCCAGCACCGTGCAGGACCCGGTGCAGGCAGGAGGGCAGTCCGGCACCCAGGGGTGATCAGTAGCGGTGCTGGGCCCATGCGGGTGCCATGAGGTTGGGGCTCTCGGGGGCTCGGCGCTGGGCCCGCTCCCCAGCTGCCCCATGGGCAGGCGAAAGTCCCCGTGCTGCCGTCCACAGGAACATATGTGTGTTTGGAGGCTCCCGCCCCTAAGCTGCTTTTATTAATTTGTAATCCCCTGCGAGCAGGAGGTAAAGGGATTCAGGGGATTAACGGGCTCACAGTAACAACCACAATTATCAGCTGCCTGGAGCAAGCGCTGCACACACGCACGGGGCTGTGCGCCCCGCACAAGCACACAGACACGTGCTCACACCCGCTGCACACACAGCACCGCCTCTGCACACGCAGACACATGAGCACTCGCGGAACAGAGCACAAGCGCACAGGTACAGGCATGGCCTCACCCACCTGCGTGCACACACGCGCACACGGAAACCTGCACGCCCCTACGTGCACACCCGCACGGATGCACAGGCTGGCGCATGCACCCCTTGCCTACACAGAAACCTGCACACCCCTACCTGCACACCCACGTGGATGCACAGGCTGGCGCATGCACCCCTTGCACACACAAGTGCACACATGCAAACCGCATATAAACAAGCACCCACCCATGCACGCGCACACAGCTGCACACACAGCCCCGGCACCCCGCTGGGCACACGTGTGTTCCTGCCCACGCACATGCATGCACCCGCATGCACTCGCATGCACCCGCAAACACACACACACAAATACACAAATACACACACACGCACGTCCATGTCCGCCCCGTCCTCAGTTACTGCAATTAACCTCCTCCAGCCGCAGGGCGCTGATTGCCGCGGCCAATGCCCCCCCCCCCGTTACCTCTCCGCGCTCATTAACTAACGGGGGGGGGAAGAGCCGCCCCGCTCCCCACGGGAGGCGGCGGGGGAGACCCCGCGCGCGGGGGCAAACGAAATCCGGGCGCGGGGGCGGGCGGGGGGCGGCCGGGCCCGGGGGGAGGCTCCCCCCGACCGGGGCTGCCCCCACCCGCGCCGTGCCGCCGCCGGGGGCTTTGCGGGGGCCGCGGGGCCGCTTTGCGCCCGGGGCGCGGCGGCTGCAGCCTGAGCCCACGCGTCGGGGGCGGCGGCCCCGGCCACGCGTGGGACGTGGGGGGGGGGGGGCGGTCCCCCCCTCCCCTCTCCCGCTTTTGTGATGCTAAAGAGCCCCGCGGTGAACCGCGGCCCAGCTGCGGCCCGGCCCGACGGCGCGGTGCCGCCCCCGGCCCGCCCCCCCGCGCCGGCCCCGCTCCGCCCCGGGCGGCGGCCACCCCCCGCGCCGCTCCCTGCGCTCCCCTCCGCGCCGCTCCGCCACTCCTCCGCAGCCACCCGCGCACCTCGGACGGCGCCCGGCGCGCCCGCGGAGGCCGCGATGCTGCTGGAGCGCGTCCGCGCCGGCTCGGAGAAGGCAGCGGAGCTCTGCCCCTTCCCGCGGAGCCCAGGTGAGGGGCGGGGGGGGGGGGGGGCGCGCAAACCTCCGCGTCCCCCCGCGGAGGCACCGGGGACGACTCTGGGAGCCTCGGCGGGAGCGGGGCGGCCCTCGGGAGCCGTGGCCCCGGCTGCGCCCGTTCCGCGCTCCCCGGGGCACCGTCGGGGCCGCGGTGGGGGCTGGCGGCAGGGCAGGGCGGGCGGCCCGACGGCACCGGGGGGTCCATCCCGGTCCGTCCCGGTCTCTCCCGCCCGCCCCGCGCTCCCTCTCGTTCTCTCCTGCCCCGTCCCCGACGTCAGAGCCCGCCCCGCTGCCCCCCGCACGCCGGCGGCTCCGGCCCCGCGCCCGCTGGGGTCTCGTCGGGTCCGGACCGGGGCTCCCCGCCCGCTCCGGGGGCAAAGGCGGCGGCCGCCCCGGGCTCACCCCCTGCCCCAGCCCCGACCGGAGCCCTGTCCCGCACCGGGGAGCGGTGGCTCCCGCCCCGGGGCCCCGCCGCTCCCCGCGCAACGAGGGCAGGGGCGAAACGGGGAGTTTCTGCCCGCCGGTTCCCTCCCGACGGCGGGGATCCCCTGCGCCGCCCCGCCCCGCTCCGACCCCGCTTTTTCCCCGCTGTGGAAAAACTCCCGTTAATTCCTCTCCTAAATGTTTTTTCCTCCCGTTTAACGAACGGAGACAGCGCTGTCGGGGCGGGCAGAACCGGGCCGCGCTCCCCTGGCGTCCCCGGGGCGCCGGGGGGTCTCACCGGGGGGTGGCAGAGCCGGGTCCGGGGCAGCGGCAGCGGCCCCGGTCCCGGTGCGGGGCTGTCCCGGTTCCCGCCAGCATCGACCGCGGCCGACGGGAGCTTAAACCCGTCGGAGGAGCCGGGGCGGGGGGCCCCGCCGGTGTGCGGGGGCCGAGGTGTCCCCGGGAGCCGGGCAGCCCCGCACCCCCGCCGTCGGGCTGGTGCCCCCGGTCCTACCCCGCGCTTGGCGCCCGGTTTGTCCTTCTGTGGCTCTGCCCCGCAGCCGCGGTAGTTGCGCGTTTGACCCGGCAATCAGGAGATGCTTTCGGTATCGGGGGGAGGAGGCGACACGGCCGAGAGCGGACCCCCGGTAGAAGGAACGACGCGAAAACGCCGTTTGCCCGCAGGACGCGAAAACGCCCGTTCACGGCACCGCGGTCCCCGGCCGGGCTCCGTCGGGGCCCGGGGAGGCAGCGGGAAGGAGCGGCGGGGCTCCCCGGGGCCGGGCGGCGGCAGGAGCGGGCCCGGCGGCGTGGAGCGGCGGGGGGCTTTGCCCGGGCCGGGGGCAGATCCCGGGGTTTGCGGCTCACCAGGAGCTCGGGGCAGCGGCCGCCGCTGCCTCCCCCCGGCTCGGCCCCCTCCGGGTCGGCCCCGCCCGGGGTCCGTTTCTGGGCGCCCCGGAGCCGTCGCCCTCCCGCCTGGCTGGGCCGGGAAGGGGGGCGGCGGGAGGGGACGTGGCGCCGGTGCGGGGGGGTTAAATACAGCGCGCCGCCATGCCCTGCCCGGCGCTTCAGCCCGGCACCGGCGGGGAGGGCCGGCGTCTAAAAATAACGCGCTTTAGGGCGTTAAATCCCGGGCGCCGCGGGGGTGGCAGCGGCCGGGGGCGGGGGGAGCAACCGCCGCCGTGATTCGGGGGGTCCGGGGGGGAGCGCGGCGGTTTCGCACCCCGGCCCGGCCTCGGCAGCGACGGGACGGGGGCTGCGCCCGCGCCCCGCGGAAGATGCGCCAGTGCCCGCGGCCCGCCGGAGGGAGCGGGGCTGCCGCGGCCCGCGGAGTCACCATGCAGCGTAAGAGCCGCGGGCCGGGCCGTACCGGGCCGTACCGGGCCGTACCGGGCCGTACCGGGACCTGGCGGGGCTGCGCCGCGTTGCCGTGCCCCGGGGCCGTGCCGGGCTGTGCCGTGCCGCCGAGCCGGAGCCGGTGCCGGAGCCGGAGCCCCGTCCTCCCCGGGCAGCCCGGGGCCGGGGCCGGGGCCGCTGCCTTCAGCGCCGCCGTTACTGGGGTTATTCGTTTGGATGCGGGGCATTGTTGAGGAAAGGTTTAATACCTACAACGATACCATCTGCACCTCTACCCCTGCGCACAGCTGTACATCTCCGTATAGCTATACATAGTTATCTTCACATATAGATACTCTTATGTCTGCATCTATCTATATCTATACAGCCGTGCCTGTATATCTCTCCGTCTGTATCTATACCGATATGTCAAGATTTATATCCACATTTTTACCTCCCTGTCTATAGCTACACCTATATGCCGATTTCTATAATTTATGTCTATATATCTGTACATTTTCGTTCTCTATGTACTGCGTCTGTTTATTTTTATATCTGTTTCTCTATATCTGTACCCTTATATCATTTCTTTCTTTATCATCTCTGTCGGTATCTGCAGGGCGGCGGGACAAGCCTACCGCCTTTTTATTTTCAGTGCAATTCTCGTGATTTTTGGCAGTTTCTTCCCCCCCCCCCCCCCCCCGGGCTACCCTGCCGTTATCTGCAGCCGAATTTTGGAAGCGTAGGAAAAAGATCCCGGAATAATCGCGATGCAGCTTTGCCGGCGGCTCGGCCCGGGGGTTAACGCCGCTCCCATCGCTTCCCTTCTCGTTTTCCCCGGTGCCGCCGGGCGCTCCCCGCGGTGTGCGCGGCTCGGCGCTTGTCCGCGGCGCGGGGAGAGGCTCCCACGGCGCCGCGCTAACGAATTTGAACGAATACTAATTTTTTTTCGGGCCGTTCCCCGGCCCCCGCCGGCTCCGCCGTCGGGCGGCGGCAGCCCCGGGGGGCGCCGGGCCGGGCCGGGCCGGTGTCGGACGGCGGCGGGGCCGTCGGGCCGGGCTCTGACGGGAGCTGCCTCCCCGCAGAGATCCCGCTGTGCGCCGGCTGCAACCAGCACATCGTGGACAGGTTCATCCTCAAGGTCCTGGACCGGCACTGGCACAGCAAGTGCCTGAAATGCTCCGACTGCCAGACGCAGCTGGCCGAGAAGTGCTTCAGCCGCGGGGACGGCGTCTACTGCAAGGAGGACTTCTTCAAGTGCGTGGGGACGGGGAGAAGCCGGGGGGGGGAGGACACACAGCCGGGGGGGGGGTCGGCACCGCGGGCACGCGTGGGGGTCGGCACCGCGGCGGGTTCGGCACCGCGGCGGGGTCGGCACCGCGGCGGCTTCAGCACCGCGGACAGCGGCGGGTTCAGCACCGCGGACAGCGCCGGGCCGCGCCGCCCCCGCCGCGCTCAGCGGCCGCCGCTTGTCCCCCCCCGCTCAGGCGCTTCGGGACGAAGTGTGCCGCCTGCCAGCAGGGCATCCCCCCGACCCAGGTGGTACGGCGAGCCCAGGACTTCGTTTACCACCTGCACTGTTTCGCCTGCATCGTCTGCAAACGGCAGCTGGCCACCGGCGACGAGTTCTACCTCATGGAGGACAGCAGGCTGGTCTGCAAGGCAGACTACGAGACAGCCAAGCAGAGAGGTACCCCTTGCCCCGTCCCTCCCACCCCCGAGGGCAGGAGGGAGACGGCCCCGGGCCCTCCTGCCCTCCGGGAGAGGCTGATGCACCGGGCGGGAGGGGTGCCGGGAGCACCTGCCGTCGCGGGGGGCTGGAGGGAGGACGGGGGGTCCCAGGTCCCCGCGGCCGCTCCGTGGTAGCTTCGCCTCTAACTCGCCCCGTGTCGGCAGAGGCTGAGTCCACGGCCAAGAGGCCCCGCACCACCATCACGGCCAAGCAGCTGGAAACCCTCAAAAACGCTTACAACAACTCGCCCAAACCGGCGCGGCACGTCCGGGAGCAGCTTTCATCGGAGACGGGGCTGGACATGCGGGTGGTGCAGGTGAGACGGGGCGGCCCCCGGCCCCCGGCTCTGCCCGGGCCGCGGGGCGGGAGGCGGCGGGGACGGAGCCGGCCCCGCGGAGAGGGAGGGAGCTCCCCGGCGTGCCCTGCTTGCAGGTCTGGTTCCAGAACCGCAGGGCCAAGGAGAAGAGGCTGAAGAAGGACGCGGGGAGGCAGCGGTGGGGTCAGTACTTCAGGAACATGAAGCGCTCCCGGGGGACCTCCAAATCCGACAAGGACAGCATCCAGGAGGAGGGGCCCGACAGCGATGCCGAGGTCTCCTTCACAGGTCGGTCCCCGGAGCCCCGTTCCCTCTGCCCTCCCTCTGCCCTCCCTGCAAAGCTGCTGTCCGCGTCCAGGCTCCTTTCACCCCCTCGCTGCTACGTTAAGAATTTTCAGCCGTAATACAATGAGTGAAAACAAGCGCCCAAGGAGGGAGAGGTGCGGGATCCACGGCGGGGCGGCGCCGTGCCCGGTGCTGGCAGGGCTGGGGCGGGGGGAGCCGTGGCTGAGGAGCCGCAGGGGACCCCGCTCCCCCTGCGGGGGGGCTGCGCCAGCTCCAGAAAGGAGCAGGGGGGCAGGGGGAGCTCCCCGGGCGGGCGCTGCGGGTGTCAGAGCCGCCGCTCATCGCAGCCTGTTCAAGGGGCTTTTGGAAATACAAAAACCAGAGAGTCCAGCATCTCTGAACGTTTCTATGGGAAGAGTATGTAGAATTTTTTTTTCATCCTATTTAGGGGTGGTTTTATTTGTGTCGTTACTAGTTCGGATTCCCTTTCCAGTTGTGTGGGAGCTGTTAGCTCTCCACTGCGCTGTATACGGGAGATCGCTGCGTGTTGGGAGGTTTCTGCATCGGAGGGCCCCGTTTTTGGAGCAGAGGTTTCTGTTGATAAAGCCAGGGACGTCGCTACGCTAGCTCTTGCCCTGCGTAGCCTCATCCCGCGCTCTCCAGACCCAGGGCATCCGCTGCAGGAGTGGGATACGGCCCTGTGCCGGGCTGGGGGGATCGGTACCTGCCGCGCTGCGCAGGGGCACGTTCTGCACGGCCCCCGCTGCGGCCCAGAGCTGCCCCAGGGCCGAAGGGTCTCTGCCGACGCTGTCCGGTCTGTGCCCCGCAGTGCCCAGATGGCTCTGTGTGCGTGTGTGTGTGTGTGTGGTTTTTAGGAATCCAGGAGAGAAGCTGCAATGCAAAACTCTGTGTACATATTTGCACAGACGTGCGTCCATAACGCGTGGATGTTTATACGCGCAGAGCTTTTCATCTCAGCTTCTCTCCCCTGTCTCTAAAAACTATTTGATTTTCAAGTCTGTTTGTACACACTGTGCATCAGCATCATTAAATATGAATATACTATAAATAATAACTAAAAAATGTTGAACAATTATTGATAGCTTGATGCCACAAACGGGTTTGTATCCTAGGCAACAGAGCGCTCGCTGTCCATAAAGCCCCTAACGAATGCAAACAATTTTTACTGGTAACTTAAAAAATATTGCCCATTTTTCAGAAGTGTTTTTAAGTCGTACAGGTACATTTCATTAGCCTGTTCCTGAGCAGACAAATACTGCTGAGATTTAATATTTTTTTCTAAGCAATGGAGAGTTTTTCTTGCATCAGTGAATGTTCAGGTAGCTTCTAAAAACGATATCAAAACTCAAGATAAACCTCAAAGCCAAACAGAAGTGCGGAACAAAAGGTGGAAAGACGTTGAACTCACATTTCCCTTTAAAGGATTATTTTTAAATCACAGTCTTATATTTTAATATGTAGTTTTCATGCATATTTTTAAAATTCAAAATGTATTAGATGTTTGTACTCAGAAAAAACAATAATCCCGTGGCCTTCTGTGAAGATCTGTCAACAAGGATGGGAATAATAAGGAATTACAAGTGGCAAGTGCGTGGCTGCTCAGCTCCCATCCACCTAATCTATTTATACCCAGAGCTTGCAGGAGCTCCTGTGCAACCGCTGCCAGCCGTGACCATTGCCCTCCCAGTAAAACCAGTCCGTTTCCCTTTCAGATGAGCCCTCTATGTCTGAAATGAGCCATTCCAATGGGATTTACAGCAATCTCAATGAAGCGTCCCCCGCTCTGGGGAGGCAGGCTGGGACCAACGGGAGCTTTGCTCTGGATCACAGCAGCATCCCGGCTCAGGACCAGTACCACGACCTGCGATCCAACAGCCCCTACGGGATACCCCAGTCACCAGCTTCCTTGCAAGCACTGCCAGGCCACCAGCCTTTAATCTCCAGCTTGGTTTACCCAGACAACGGCTTGGGCATCATGGGACAAAGCGGACAAGGGGTGCCCCAGTCCATGAGGGTCCTGGCTGGGAACGGACCCAGCTCCGACCTCTCCACCGGCAGCAGCGGGGGATACCCGGATTTCCCTGCCAGCCCGGCCTCTTGGCTGGATGAAGTCGACCACGCTCAGTTTTGATACAGGGTCCACCACCGTGCAACGGGAAGGGACTCGGTGCTGTTAAATGTCATCTACCCTTGGACATAAAGGAGGGACAAACTGTGGTCGCTGAGCGGGGCAGGAAAGCACGATGGCACGGAGAGGGCGGACGCGCTGTCGGAGGGCGACCTAGCGGTGGGCTGGCAGAGGACGGTGGGCACCGGCAGTCGCACCGCAGAGATACGGAGCGTCCAAACGAAACTGATTATTGTGTCTTTACTAAACACCAAGACTTGTGCTTTACAGATTTGATATAAGGTATTTTGCTTTCTGTTGTCAGTGCATTCTCCAAAGCAAGGACTTGCTTCATCACCCATCCACACCGAAACCTTTTAAAGAGAAAATAAGGTCCTCATCCACGGTAAAAGGTGTGACAATGTCTATATTTCTATAGGAGAAATGTTAATAGTGAATCACCCCAGAAATCCATGGTAGAAAACTCTGTTCTTCCAGCAGATTTTTTAAAAAGCGCACCGATGCGGTATGTTTTGTTTTATTTTGAATTTACATTAACTTTTCTAAAATGAAATGCTCTTTAATATGCCAATCATTTATCAATAACCCTTTCCTTTGTAAAATGAAAATCATCTGTTAATTCTGCTTCTCATCTTTTTAATTTGTAGATTGCTAGTTTTATTCTTCCATATAAGCATTAAACCGTGACTAGATGTATTTATTACCAAATAACTACACTTTTATCACCAGGTCAAGAGGTGGCTTCTCTTGACCCAGGAACAGTAGCGGCTCTGGGTTGTGAAACTTCTGCTTTTCTTTCAAATTCCTTTGCAACAGTTTTACTGCAAAGTGTCTCAAAAATCACCCTGACGTCTTGTTGCCAAATACCTTCGGGGGGGTCTCGGCAGGGAGGTGCGGCCGTTTGCTTCGAGCCGTTCTCCAGGCGGCGCCGGGCGCGTGTCGGAGCGAGCGCACGCTTTCCCGGCGACCCTTCTCTCTTTCAGGCATTTGTGTATTTACGCAGATATCGTGCGAGCGGATTGTGAGGAAAGGCAAGACAATATGTATATTGTTATCTGTAAAAATTATTGAATTAACTGTAGATCATGTGAATGTCCAGTGTCTTTTATTTATATTCTCGCTTTCTCTCTGATGATCAAATACTTCAAGATTGCAAATAAATTTGTCAGCTAAACTTTAAATAGTCTTTTGCTAAATTCCCATCAAAAGCATCGATACAGGTAAATACAATACCTGAAACTAAAAGGAAAAGCCCCCAAAATTCCATGCCATGCTTCAACAAACCGTTGAAATACACTCTTCCCTTTACATACAGGAGCAACCCCACCGACGTAAAAATGCTTTGATAAGCTGAAACAAAACCCGGCCGTTTCGGAGGCTGGCAGTCCTCGGGAGATGCAAGCAATACCGCTCTGTGTGTGCACAGGCTTTGAACACAGCCGAGCTATTTTTGACGGCTCATGGTTATTTTTCAGCATTCATTGCAAAGGTAGAAATACGTAAAGCAGAAATCTGTGCTGACAGAGCAATAGAAAATAGCCGAGTCTGATATTGTCTGTCTGTGGACAGAAAGTTGTGCACATGAAATACTAAAAGTCAGATATTAGACTATTTCAAAGAGATATCAGAAAGAAAAGGAAAAAAACCTTAAGGATTTAAGCTTGGCTGAACATACGCAGCCCACAAGAGGTGCATGCACACGCATATCTTCATATACAAGTGTCTGCGGTGACGCTCCTCAAAGCGGAGTGAAGCACTTTGCTGAAGTCTCTGATTTAAGAATCAGATGGGAAACACTACTTAAAGCACATGGGCTTGGAGCCTCTCGCTCCCCTGGGAAGTCGGGGAATATTTGTACCGGGGTCTGCAGCGTATCAAGCATCTTTGAGAGTGTGTGAGTTGGAGACCAGCAGCACGGAGGCAGCACCGGGCCCCGCGGGCGATGCCCCGGCACACGCCGTCCCGCGCTGTGCAGGGGACCCCGGGGAAGAGCTGTGCCGTCCCCTGCGCCAGCGCCCGGCACAGCACTCGTCGCCCCGGGGACTCACCAGATGTCAGGCGGCGACACCTGGGAAGTCCAGGCTTTTGTTCCTTGCCTTTTCTAAAGAACACATCGCTGCTGCCGGCACAGGGTGATGTGTCGTTGTCTCCGGTCTCTTGCTATAATCCTGTGCTGTTTTGCAGGCGTGGGGGGACGTGTGCCGGCCATAACACACGGCCATTGCTCCCTGCTTTCTGGGCCCTTGCTCGGCGAGGATGGGACACCGAGGTCTCCAGAAGCACACAGGTATTGACAATATTTGCAGAAAGGTTGAGATCTGCAAAATACTTGTTAACCACCAGCACTGTGTAAGCATCTTTACAGCTTTTCCCCGTCCTGTTACACAGGCATTGCACCTGAGGAGAAGAAACATTCCCAGTTTCTGCTCTCCGTGAGCTATCAGAAGCCTGCCCAAAGCAAAACAGGCACATGCCTATTGCCTTAGGGCTGCAATATTCGCTCAATGGAGAAACTCACTCTTCTTTTCAGGAGACGCAGCCCAAGAGCTACGGCAGGGCAGGGAGAAGCCCCACTGCGTGACACCATGGGGCTTTTGGTGTAAAAACACCACCCCAGCTTGGACCTGGGGGTGACTCGTGCAAATTTGCTCGTCTCTCTGCTCCTGGGGGATTGTTCAGATGGGTGAAGCTGTGGCTCCTGCAGCCAAGGCAGGAATTTGCCTCATTCAGGTCTGAGCCCAGGGCTGGGCTCAGCAGCAAGAGTCTGGAGCTGCTTTTTCTTCCTTCTCCAGAACTGAGTAATAAAGAGACAACTGTTGCTGCTAGCCCGCGGGTACATTGCAAGGACATTTCTGACTGAATTTTATGGAATAATTAGAACATGGTGGGATTTTAAAAGAGCAGATTACAGAAATTCACCCAAAGGGAAAACAAGAGTTGGTGTTTTCAGGAATTCTGTGTTTTCTGCTCTCTTGCCCTATGATCTAGAAACACTCTCACCAAGTCTGGCTAAGTGGTTTGCATCAAAACCTTTTGGCAGATCAAGTATAAATAATATTTTCCTATAAAAGACTAAAAAAGACTCTAAAAGATGCTTATTTCCTAAAAAAGAAATAAATAAGAACAGAAAGACAGAAATGTAGTTGATTTTAGGATAATGCTGCTGTTATAAAACCACTGTCTGGAAACTGTAGTAATTGAACATGTATTTTATAGATCTTTTTTTCATCGTTTCCCTCCCAGCAAATAATGGGCGCCGTTGTTCCTCTCACTCCGGGAATTCCCAGCGGATGGCTGAATTTAAGAAAGGAAGAAATGCAAATTTGCCCCTCTGCCTTTGTGCTTTGCTCTGAAAGCAGAACGGGCTGAAAGTTGCCGGCGCTGGTGCTCGTCTGAACGTGGAGGAGAGGTCCCCGAATATCCTGATATAAAATTCAGGGATTGCATTTCAGCCTCTCCTTTCAGGGCTGAAACTCAGGGATTCCATTAATATAAATGCTTTCTTCCCATTAAAAAGAAAACCAATTTGAAAGAAGCAAATAAAACTAACACTGTCCAACTGACTGACAGCTTGTAAAACCCAAACAGAATTAGGAAGAGGGTTTTGCGTTGCTCAATTTGCAGGTGAGCTTTACGGCCTCCGCTGATTTGCGTGAGTGCATGACATGGGAGGCAGGAAATTTTTTGTGCTCTCAGCAAGGAAAATCTAACGTATGAAGCTTTTTTTCTGAGCAGCATATTCACCTTTTAGAAGAAGTCATGCCTCAACTTGCATTCCTTACAGACACAAGAAATGATTAGATTTTGTGTCAAACAGTAGAAGTAACTTATCTTTTTCTTATTGTGATTTTCTGTATGAGGTCAACGAAAGCAAACCCCTCATGCTAGGAGGGATAGACACCACCTTACTGTTCAATATTTCCTGCAGGTTCTGCGGGGGTGTCGGCTCGGCAAGGGAACCTGTTTATCGGCACTCGCAGCGGGCAGTAACCCAACGCCTGTGAACCAGCTGGGAGCCCGGAGGCCAGCGGGAGCCATGTGCCGGGGGGGGGTTAATCCGCCTGGCTCCGCTCACCCAGCTTCTACAGGAGCTACAACTTGAGAAGCCGGTGTGAGCCAAGCCAACCAGGGCCAGGGCGTGCGGGTTTTGTCCAGCCCGATCCAGGGGAACGAGGTGGCGAAAGTGGGGTGTCCCCAGCTGGGGTCCCAGGGCTGGCCTGGGGACAGCCCGCTTCCCCAGGGCACAGGGCTTGGGGACCTTAGTGCCCCTTTGGGGACATTAGTGCCCCTTCGGGGACATTAGTGCCCCTCTGGGGACGGGGGCCAGGTGAAACCCCTCGCCCACGGGGAGCAGGGAAGGTGGCTGGGGCCGGGTCATCCTTGGGGTCCTCTCCGGCGGCTTCTCCCAGATGTGTCAGAGCATCCGAGCAAAGGTGTTCCCACCGCCCTGCGCATCCCGCCTTGCCTCTCCTGCCGGCACCCAGGGCTGCGGGAACAAGGCAGGAAAGCAAAGACCTGCATGATTTATACTGAAATAACATTTCAAAGCAGCAAATGACTTTGTTAAAACCTGACAAGAAAACCAAGTTAGCAAAAATATGCCGAGAAAAAAACGTAAAGGTGTTTAAATTAGGGTTTTTTTCCCTTTCTGACATCTTTATTATGTGTCTAGGTGGGAGTGCATTTTGCACTAAACCACATGTGCAGGCGTGTTTGTTGGTACACGGGTGCAGTGGATGGGGAACAGAGCCTAGGGAAAACATTGATTTAGGATGCAGAAAGCATTGCTTTTGTGCTCAGCATTTTGCAATCTGGGGATAAAAAATAATTTAATAGCCAAATATGCAAGGCCTCTGGATTTAGATGAACTTTCCCATGTTAGAACACAGGCAGTTTCTGCACATGATTTCTCTTGCAGGATGCACATATATATCTGTGCGTGTGTGAGCGGAGCGTAGGAAGGTATGTGTGCTGCCTACAGAAAACACAGACCGTGACCCCCTGACAGAAGGTGCTATTTAAATGGTCTTTTCTGGTTTATAAGCAGAAACTGCATATTGGCTGTCAAGACTTTTTTCTTCTTTCCATTTTGAATGAAGACTCGGGTAATTTCTAACAAACGAATGAAGGAGACCTGGTGTGGCCCCGTGGGCTCTGGGCCAGGCGGCCAGCGGTGGTGCTGCCGGGACCGGCACTGGCCACCGCAGCCTGGCTGCTGTTTCAGGGCTCTGGGAACAGCGATGCTCCCGAGGAGGAGTACCCGAACGGAGGGGACCAGGGTCCCTTCCCACACAGCTGATGACCTGACCGATTTGCTGTGTGTGAAGTGCTGAGGTTCTTGCTCTGAACCCAGGGAAAACCCAGAGGAAAGCTAACAAATGGCTCAGCCCTGGCTCACCAGAGATGTTTTTTGACGCTTATATACGACCCGGTCCCTCCTCCCGCAGCGGAGGCAGAGCTGCCTGCTAGGGCGAAGGAGAGATCCCGGAGATTTGGACTCAGTAAATACTCGAGCAAAGATGCTGAATTTTAACAGGCAATTTTGGTCACCAGCAGCCCCCAGTTCAGACAAAACCAAACTCCACACCTCTTTTTAGCTCCCCAGGTTTTTTTCCACTGTGGTTTGAGGAGCGTCTCTGTCTCCCCGGAGAGGGCAGAGCCACTTGCTGCCAGTATCTGGCCGGACACACGTCCTGCGTCCCGCTCCCACCCGCGCACTGGCCTCTTCCAGCTCCTACGCAGGAGCCTGTAAAAAGTCTCCGAGTCAGCTGGAGGCAAGTAAATCATTCCTGACAGCTACATCTCTACAGGGCAGTTAGAATTAATGTAACAATTTGGCGTTTAATGAAGCAACAACATGCTGAGCTGCAGAGAATAGCTGGGACCTGCTGCAGTCATATTATAATCCCTGAGGGACCCAAACGGCAGAGACTTCATCAGATGCTGACTTGTTAGGCTGAGCAAACGGCCGTGTGGGAGGAAAGCGGAGAGGCCGGGAGCCAGCAGCCCCCTCCAGCTGGGAGAGAGCCAGCGTCGGCCAGCTGAGCACGGCTCGCAGGGACCAACCTGCGGCTCTGAGCCCAAACCCATGTGCGGCCCTCGTGCTGCGGGGATGGGCATCGGTCCGAACGGACGGAGCAGCCCAGGGGACGCGAGGGCACGTTGGTCGCCATTGCCTGTGCCGCTCTGCCAGGAGCTGCGTGCCAAGGGTCGCAGGGAGCCCTCGTCCTGAGGCAGGTCACAGAGATACTGAATCAATGTTGTTTGTGTAAAAAAAAAAATCTTCTGAAGCTTGTCGGAAGAGTAGAGAAAATAAATCAGTGCTGGAGGTGCTGGGCGGGGGCGAAATGGCAGAACATGTTTTGTAAATAAAACCCAGCTTGATCAGGTGCTCTGCACCCAAAAGTCTCCGCTTTCCACAGAAGTTGCAGGTATTCCAGCCGTCTCCAGGATAAGTCCTTCCAAAAACACTCACTGCATGAGGGAGGAAGGGAAGGGACAAATGCAAATGATGTTGGAAACAATCTCCTGTTTCCCATGTATATACATATGCTCTCAAAGCATTACAGTTTGCAGCAGCTTGGATGATTTAAAATAAATCATGCAGTGCATTTTTTTCCCCTTGCTTTTAAATGAAACCGTAGCACAAAACAACATCCCCTCACTTCCAAACCCATCCGTGCTGGTTCTCCTCTCCAGGGCTGGCTGGTGTGTGTGTGTGGCCATAAACCTCAACGCGTTTTGTTGTGAAGCCTCATGGTCACCGGCTTTAAGGGCTTGACAGGTTTATAAAGTGCTGAGTGTCCCAGAGGGACCGCGGCACTGTTTGCAGAGAAGATGAAGCGTGCCATATCCAGCTGGTCTAACAAGGCAGCGGGAAATCTAAATTAATTCAGGAATCACTTCTGTTTTTCCGAGGGAGGATGTTGTTCTCAATCTATGGAAATAGCACATCGGGAGAATACTTATTAACGGAGCATGGGGGGTGCGACACCAGGCTCCCCTCTCTTACAGTGGTGTAAATCAGGGGGCATTTAAAGACGTGCAAGCAGCAGAGTGAAACGGGGGCCCCAGGGCTGTGCCCCCGCACAGACACCCCGCACAGGGCTGGGCAGGATTTGGGCTGGAAAGTTTATTTCCACTTGAAACAGCTGATTTACTCATCCCTGCCTGTAAAGAGGGATCAGCCTCAACAAGTCCCACCTGGGCTCTGCAGGTGAGGCCAGAGGCGAGTTATTTAATGGCTCCTGGCTGCTGGCTGCCCCTTCCCAGGGCTGTGTCCTTGCTGATTCCTGGCCTCCTTCAAGCACCATGGGGTCACTCTGTATTTACTCTTTGGGACCTGGGACTGAGCTTCCCCTCTGTGCTGAAGGTCAGTTGCGTGGGCTGTGGGCTGGTTTTGGGGGAGGTTGTTGCAAATTCATGGGCTGTGGGCCTGGTCTCATCTCCAGAACATGGTGCTTGGTGTTTCCCCAGGATCTGTCCTGGCATTTGTGCGGGCCATAGACTGAGTAGTGTGTGTTTCTTTATATCCCTAAGGAGGCTGGTTCCCAATGTGTGATTCTTTTCTAAACTAAAAAAAAAAACCCAAAACAAACCTCAGATGATCTCAGCTTGGTGTACAACAGGCCCGTACTTTAACACAGCCTGCGTTTGAGGGGTTGGAGTCGTTTGCTGGTTCCTTTTGGTGAGGCCACACAATGCTGAGCTGTGGCTGCTTTTCCTTCTGCGTGCTGCAAGTTGGACTAGGATTTGTTGGGTTTTGTTTTGTTTTCTCAAATATGAATTATAATTTGAAATGTAGAAATATTTCTGGAGACTGGATGCTGAAATTCCTGCTTGCCTGCTCCTGGAGGCAGCCCTGCCTTGGGTCTGCTGCTGCCTTGTCTCTGGGGGGTCTCTGTGTGCTGGGGACGGGAGGGTCCTGGCAAATGAGAGGGACAAACCAAGCCGTGTCTGCGTGTGCAGAAGAGGAGGGATGGTGATCTCTTTCTGGCTAAGGAAGGGCTAAACACTGTATATCACTGCAGCAGAGCCATTGCTTCCTCGGGTGCGGTGGGACAGAGGTCCCGCTGCCCTGGCGGTGCCCGATGGGCTCGTCTGAGGGTGACGGAGCAAAGCAAGGCTGAGTGCGCCGAGCAGATCCAGGCTGGCAGAGAGCGTGTGAGGGTACAGTGGTAGTGGTGTTAAAAAGATATTTGTTGTAACGATGCTCTTTGGAAAATTAAGTTAAATATCCAGCGTGGTCCTCGGTACCCTGCTCGCATTGGTCAGCGCACAGCCCCTCGGCCCACCTCTAGCAGCAATGGCTCTGATGGCTCCGACCAGCCTTCATCGAGAGCCGGGGGGAGCCTTTAGCTAAATGAGGGAGGATTTGGACAGCAGACCTCCCTGTTTGGGAACTGGGCTCCAGTTGTTGAGTTTATCATGTTGAATTGGCTTCATATTAAATGGGGCTTTTATGAGAGCAATTGAGAAGGAACAGAGCCAGATCCTGCTTCTGTTCCTTGCCACCAGCAGTACTTAGCACAGCCTTTTCATTTTCATTTTCTGAACATACCCTCCTCGCTGCGGCCTGTTTCTGACAGGAGGCTGCCATGAACTTCAAAATTAATTTTCCTGGACTATCCTAATCATTCTAGTTGAAACATCCCCTTGTTATGCTCTTATTGGGACTTGGCTCTGGGGGATAAGGGTGTTTTGATGAACCTGCCTGATGTGGCAAAGCTAAAACTTATTCTGGTTTTAATTTGTACTAATCATACACTCAGAAATAAAGAATTGGTCCCCCAAGTGGTTTTCTGGACTAGAGGACCAGGCTCATTTATGCACATGGATTAACATGGTGCATGCTAATTGTGAGATGCCGATATTAGCCACGTCGGAGCAACAGGGGCAGCAGAACCACACCAGGTCAGTCTGGAGACATAGCTGTATCCCAGATCCATTGCAATACAAATTTGTGCAGTTTGTTTATCACTAGATTTGCCAGCAGGAAAATCATCATTTTCAGAAATAAATTCCCTCGTGTTAGTTGAAGCATCTCATTAACTTAGAAGAACACTAATTGAACATGCTTTGATCAGATGGGATATTTCTTTCCCGCTTCAATATAAAGGGCAGTCGGTTATGTCCTATGTGCAAGTTTATCTGTTCAGACCAAGCGCAGGATGATGCAGTGGGCTCCTGAGCAACCCCACAATGCGCAGTGTTCACAGAAGCTGCCACTGAAATAACTGAGCACTCGGCTCAGATTTTTGTGGGCTGGTGCCTGGTATCAGGCCTGGCTGTGGTGTGCAGCCGTAAGATGTGTCCTTGTGCCCCAAAGCCTGCCCTGGGGGTGGGAAGCCCCTCTGTGCTTGGGGGTGGCTGGGTGAGGTCCCCCTGCACTGCTCGAGCTGTCTGTGCCTCTCCTTACAGCACCGGCGCGCTTGGCGCCGCGGGGGCGGGAGAGCCAGGGTTGCAGGTGCAAGGTGCCTCGGTGCTCTCGCACGTTTGCAGGGTTTTTGGGCCCTGGTGTGGCCCTGGAGTCAAGGTGAGCCTGTGTTTCTCCTTCAGGCATCACACAGCTGGAATATGATCGCTTTTGTGGCTCTGGGTTGACACATTACTTGTCATTAATATTATATCAAGCCAAGCAGAGATCAAGTTGCGGTGCACGGAGCCTTGATATGGTTGTGCTTTCCCTGCTGTGCCTGACAGGCCGGGGGGAGAGGGCTGGGATGCCTGGGTGGAACTGGTAGGAATATAATGGAAGTCTGTTGAAGGCTCGTGACCCAGGACCGAGTCTGGCCCCATCACCCCTGGCTTGCTGTGCCTGTGGGGACAGGAGTCACTTGGAAGTCACCTCCTGCTTCCAGCATGGCAGATGTTTTACTTTCTGCTAGTCTTGGGAAAGACCCAAGTGCTCCGCAGAGGATGGAGGAAGGGAAAACCAGAGCCCTCTTTATTTTATAAGGCCATCCCTGCTCCTCCTGTGAGTTAGGGCAGGGAAGGTGTCAAACTTTAACCTACCCCAGGTTACAGCTTTGTAAAGTGACAGGTCTCTGCACCGGCACTCCTTAGGGCAGAGCCACCGCTATCACGTACTGCTCCGGACTCCGTGCATGTTGGGTGTTACGTGTGCCCCATCGCACTTCTGTGCAAGCGTCTTTGAAAGATTACCCTACTGACGGCTCTATCAGCTACATAGCTATAGCTCAGCATGTGCCTACAAGTGCATTATATATAATGTGTGCATTATATATAACATGTCCGCTATGTGCATCAGGCACCACGTGTTGTGTGTACGCTATGACACCCTCTCGCCAGTGAGCTGGCAGCAGGCGGATACTCCAGTTACAGATGGGAAAGTAAAGCCAAGACTTATCTCGGGTATTTTTCAGCTGTCACAGACTAACCTGCAGCCTGATGGCAATTACCAGCCTGGAGGTCAAATTCATCTTTGAAAAGCGGAGCTGAAGGCACATATGCTTGAGGCAGAAAGTCACCGGTGGTTGGAAAAAACCCCAGCCCCGCAGGTTGCATTAGCTGTGTTTTGGGGAGCTGTGTCACTTCCCACCGATCAGCCAGTCGTGCTAATGAGAAGGCTTGCTCTGAAGTCACCTCTCCTCCATTAATTAAAGCTGTTTGGTGTGAAGCGGTGAAGAGGAATTGCGGAAGGGCTCTTGATGCCGTTACACTTTCCATAGATGTTGCTGAGTATCCATTATGGCCCATGAAAGCCTTGTCAACATTTTTCCAAGGAAGAATGAAAATGTAAATAACTTTAAAATGATTCAATGTCACTGTGGTATGGAAAAAGGTCATGCTGCTGGAGACCATTTATCTTTTTGCCGATTTAAAGAGCTTTTTTCCTATTACATTTTTTGAAATTAATGTTTTTAAACATTACCCAAAGTAATGTTAACAATCATGGGGTTTATGGGATTGATCGTTATGCAGGCTGGGATTTAAATTGAAAAAGATTTGTTTTAGGTAGTTGTTGCTGGGGGGTTTTAACAGACTTTTTGATTTATTGCCTATAAAAATGTTTGCATGATTTAATGAAAAGGCAAAACCAGATCCTGAGTTCCCATGCAAATATGAGGGTAGAATGTTCTTTGGGAGTGAGTTTGGGATGATGGAGGCAGAGCTCATATGTGCATGTAAGTGTTAAAGCATATAAATCCAAGGTGAGCCTGAAGGGCCAGGGTCCCTATTTGCGGATTAAGGGTTGGAGGGAAGATAGGTCAGAGACTCGGTTTCCCCGTAGCCCCGTACAGTGCTGCTCCTCGCTGCTGTGAGGGCGTTTGGACCTCTGTGCTCTGTGCACCCGGCAGTGTAGCAGAAAGTCTGTACCTGCTAATGCACTCAGCAAAGACCCAGCGCAAAGCTGGAGTTCAGGTGTCTGGCGTCCCAGTTGGCTAGGACACAAATGGTCTGTTGTGGGGTTTTCATACCGGTTACCTGCCAAGTGTCAATACCAGTGCAAAACACCACATGGACGCAGAAGATGGGGTTGCTGAGCTGAGGAGGGTGGGCCAGCAGGGACCTGGGAAATAAGGGTTGGGTGTTAAAAAATAAGGTTCAGGCTTGTCAGTGTTTAAAGAAAAAAGCTTGGAAAGAAGGGTATAAAGATGCTCTTTGCATCTGATGAGGGAAAGCCCTACATTTGTCCCACAAAGGGACAATGCCAGCAATGACAGGCTGTCAGGGAAGATGGGACGTGGCTACCTGCCTCCTGCGGTGGCAGAGCACAGCCCACATAACAAGGTGGGCCAAGACCTTGTTAGCTTGTCTGCTCCAGCTGTCCTGCAGCAATGCTGACTTGAATCTAAACTCCCCTGCTCCAGCTGTCCTGCAGCAATGCTGACTTGAATCTAAACTCCCCTCAAGTAATTTCTGACTGTAAAGACAGGTGACACTTGTAAAGGCTTTCTGCTCTTCTGCATGGGAAGAATTTCAACAGTACTGAACCTTGGTTTGGGGAAGGGGAAAAAATAGCTGTGCTCTTAATAGAAACGCTTGGCCTGCTGAGATGTACTTGCATTTTTCACCTCTGTTGCCCCTGCTACATCAAGTGTGAGGGAGCAGGGGATGCCACAGCTGGTGCTTTGCATGTAATTTTCACCCCTCTTGTTAATGACCTTGCAGGGATTAGCATGGCCTTCTCCATATGCCAGTAGATTATGTCTGTTGGCAGCTGCTACTGCTGGAGCAAAATGGGATAGTTTTCATTAGGAGTGCTTGACACTAGGTTGCCCTGGGTGTCGTCAATCCTAAACTGTCAGTGCCTTTGAATAAAGCAGTGTACAGATGTGATTTATTAGATGTGTTGCTGCTTTGCTGAAAATGTGGCATTTTCAAGTCAGCAAGGTCTTGCAGAAGTGTGAAAGGGACCCTCTTGCTCTCCCCTACTCACTCGCCCTTCCACCCTGCGGGCTCTGGGGCTGTGCAGCAGTGCTGGGTGGAAAACCTGCCCTGAAATGACCGAGTGACATGGGGACTTGGATGAAATACCCCCCCATGCTGTTCAGTGTAGCTACTCACTAGTAAATATGTGTGTGTGTTTAGTGGAGGAAACTGTATATTTTTCAACAGCTTTAACTTGCAAGTATGTTCTGAATGAGCATTTCTATCCATATTTATATTCCTGCATTTGAATGGGGGGTGGGAGGAGCAAAGACTCTATTCCTCAGTGTTGAAACATGACTTGACCTTGAAATTATTTTATTTTGACTAAGAAAATATTCAGATTTACCACACAAACTTCTCCCCCTTAATTCAAGCAGCTCAGAGGGAAGTCGGGTTTCACTATTACCTTATTCCTATAACTGAGTCAATGGTATATCTGGAGACTGCAGAATATTTTTGCAGACCGAGGGGGACGCAGCTCACTTTTGGGGACACAGTTTCTAGGGTGCAGGGCAGGGGGTGGGTGAGATCTCGCCCAGCTGCCGGGGAGAGACGCTGCAGAGGCTTCCCTGTTCCCTTTGCCCCGGGAGGAACCAGACTCTGTGTTCTGCAAGGTTATTAATCCTCTGATTATCCTGTTTTAAAATAAGCAGTTTAAAGGAGGCTGTCAAAGATGATAGGCCACAAATCCATGTCATTCTTTTGATTTGCAACAGCAAAGCTAAACCCTCCTGTGTTCCTCCCTCCTTAACAGAATGGGGGCTTGTGCTCCCCAGCCCGCTGCAGCAATAACCCAGCCCACCCCGGCTGGAGGAGACCCATTTCTTGGGCAGGACTGCTCATTTATAAGGGCGCAAGACTATCCTGATGACATGGGGAGTATCCAGACAGCTAGTCCCCAGAATTCAGTGGTGTTACTTAGGGCTTGTGTCCACCTGACAGACCCATCCATCACCAGTGTGGTGTGGCGTTACTGAACAGCAGACTTGGGTAAGGGAGCAGCTGCTGTGGGAGAGTCCTGAAGCTCTTTGCTCTGCTCGACTTTGTGTCCACTTTCAAGAATGGGCCCACCAGCCCTTCCGAGCAACACTGGGCAGAACAGCCTCACTGCAGTCCGACTGCTTAACAACTCCCTTTGCGAGTTCAGTAATCACCAATTAACTATTTAAGGCATGCCAGAGGAGAATTAACAGCTGTGTCATGCACCAGTATGATTATTCTTCAATAAATAAATCCCTTATAATAAGTGGATAATTATTTCATCAGCAATAGTTCTGATTAAATCTAAATTAATAGTGCATGTGGGACATTTGATTTGAAAGTGGTAATGTTAAGTGAATTTTGCTTGTTGTTTACTGCAATACAAATGCTAGTGTTTGTAGCAGAGCAGTGGAGCTGGACCAGCCCAACAGGCGCTGCCAAAAAAGAAAACTGAGAAAAACGTCAAATTTGAATCAAGCTAATTTATTGCCCCATAGCAGTCTAAAAACATCCACAAACATTGTCTATGGGCAAAGCTCCCACCTCCCTGGGGCTGAGGGAGGCCTCTGGGCAAGTCGGTCTGAGCTGGGCACTGGGGGGCTGTTTCGTGCCCGGGTTCCCCAGGGACAGCCGGGGCGGGGGGCTGCAGGCGCCTGCGGAGCAACTTGCTCTGAGCCCCTGAGCAATTCCCTAGTCAGAAGAAGACACTGAGGAGTGGTGAAAGGGTGTGGGCAGGGGATGATAAATGAGGAAGGAGTGAAAAAAAAAAAAGAAGCAAGAATAGAGAATGTGAAAAGAAGTGCTTGAACTCTGACTGCAGTAGCATTACACCACAGATGGGTTTGACTTCTGTAGTCAGCAGAAGGAACAAAACATCACCCTTGACAATTAGAGGCAGGATCAGCACAGCTAGTTCTGGGGAGAGAAAAATAAAACAGGTTAGTTAACAATGATAGTTCTAAAAAGCCCAGGAGGTATTAGAACAGTCTCTTTCTCATAGGTAAAAACTAAACTCCAATACCAAAGTACAGAATAAAAAGTAATAATCATAGCTATTTTCTTGTCACATATTACAGCCCCAAGTACATGAATCCTGTCAGCATGCAACTATCTAGTAATGATGCTAAGGATTACGTGAATGAGACTGCAGCTGGGATCCTCGCCGGCTCTGGAGTTTCTGATTTGTGGCTTTTGCTGTTTTGTGCCTCGTGCCCAGGACGGGGAAGGCTCTGATCTGGCGTGGGGTGACAGACCCACCCCCAGTCACCATCTGGTGTCTGCCAGCTGGGCCGTGCCCAGGGTGTGATCCCCACATTAAAAAAAAGAAACTGCTCCTTTTCCCTGGCTTTCCCCTTGTTGGAAGTCCCACAGAGGTGTTCGGCTCCAGGTAAAACCACCTGCTGTTCTCATGCCTGGAAATCTCCTTTTGCAGCCACGTTGAAGTGCTGTGAAAATATCCTGAAAGAGAAGTGGTTTACTGCCCATGTTCATGGTTGGAAGGGCTTCTTCCTCACCAGTGGAAATGCCTGACCTCTCAGCTGCACCCAGAGCTCTCTGAACGGTGCTGAAGATGCTTTACTCCATTCCCAGATTCCCTGGTAGAGGAGGGCATTTCAGAAGGTGGAAAACTGACCGGCCTTATTGCTGTGCTGACCCATGTTCCCACAAGCATCTCGGGGACATGAAGGAGAGAACGTAGAATTTTTACCTGCCCCATGGTCCTGCAGGCTGTGGCTCAGGTACACGTGTGCTTTTGCCCCAAGAAGATTGGGGCCTGAAGAAAATCTGGGGATAAAATTGTAATGCTGCTGTTTGCCAAGTGGGTTGCTCTGCACCTTCCAGGCAGGTGAAGGTTTTGGCTTTCTCCTCCAAAAAGTGAGGCAGATGGAAACTGCTGTAGGAACGTAAGGAGTGGCAAGCTTGCTCTCTTAGAAACATGGATGTAAAATTTTTGATTAACCATTTTTGCAATAGGATTTTGGGGATTTCCAGCAAAAGGTGACAGTTTCTGATGGCATCTGGGGGTGTAGAATTTAATGAGGTAACTTCTGTTATTCAAATTTCTTTTTTTATTAAACTAAGTATTCTATTAGTTAAAATGAGATATTTGAATATAGTGATATTTGCAATAGGAAAATTAATAGTTGCGATAGGAAAGTCTTATTGCTTTTTTCCCCACTTTCATTCTGTTCTCATTACAGAAAAGCTTGTTCCAAAGTTTAGTTAATTATTTAGACTACTGATGTAAACCTTGCTGAAAACATTCTCCTGACATCGTAAGTCTAAATTAGACAGAGAATTGACATGAAAACAGCTTTCACACATTGGTTGTCAACACCTATTAAATATATGATGTGATTTTGGCATAGTTAACATTCTTGATACCAGGATCGCAATCTCGTGCAATGTGACATCAGCCCAGAGAAAGATGTCAGAGTGATGAGAGTGCTGGTACCCCACAGCTACTGAAATCCCAGTTGAAAACTGTAGAGTGCAGCTGGTGTCCACAGCCTGGCCCAGAAGCTGGCAGGGCCCCCTGTGCCAGACCAAGGCGGGAGAGCAGCACGGACCGAGCCAGGGCAGGACGCCTTCTCCTGCCGCCGCCGGGTGCCCC
The DNA here is from genome assembly GCF_047370975.1 of Nipponia nippon. NCBI lineage: Eukaryota > Metazoa > Chordata > Aves > Pelecaniformes > Threskiornithidae > Nipponia > Nipponia nippon. The sequence continues at coordinate 9,979,660 of NW_028262332.1, forward strand.
TCGGCTCCCCTGGCACTGCCTCCCTGCCCTCGCCAGCCCTATCCCCGCAGCTCGGCACCACGGTGGGCTTGGCCTGGCATGGGCTTACTTTGCGGTGCCAATTTTGGCTGTGTGTTTTTTCTAGGTGAGGGCATCTGGCACTCTCTATTCTCACCTGGCCTTTGCAATACCCATGGCTGAGTTGGGGTGCACTGGGAGGGTGACTGGCTTCTCCCCCGCATCCCGGAGAGTGGTTTTTGTGTTGATGTGGAAGCGGCCTCTTTGCTACAGCGTTCAGGGGTGATGCTCCAAACCCTTCCTTTCCCAGAATTCAGCACATGACATGCACATATTACAATTTCAAAGGCACACAGTTTCTGCAGCTAGGTTTATCAGGAATGAAAACTATTAAGTAGAATATTAGGGTGGGGAGAAACCACAGCTCCCAAATACAAGAGATCCTCCCTGGGGCACTGCCAGGTTAAAGCCTACCCTGAGGTCTCCTGGCTCACGTGGGCCTGCTCTGAGGTCCTGCAGAGAGCGATACCTCGCTTCGCAGGTGCAGAGGTCCCGGTTTCAGGGGCTAATTAACTGTAATAACCTCGGGACTAAGATTAGTCACCAACACGCAGAGGAGTGGATATCTCTGGGTAGGAGCAGAACCAGAGGGTTGACAAGCTGCTTTCAGAAACGCCCAGGGACCATGAAGTTAGTCAGGATGCTCTTGATTCTTGACTAGATTTTTTTTAATGAGGTGCAAGTCTGTAACCAGAAGACACTAAAAAGCAATTGCATTAAATCAAGAACTACATTTGACTTTATGGATTGTTTATGGGATCTTTCTTTTATTAATTCTTTATCCTTTAATATTATAAAAGATTTGTGTCTACAATAAATAATGTAAAGTTACATTACATCCTCTTTGGCTTAAAATTTTAATATTCCTATTGCCCATCTCCATAAAGAAATTGTATTTGAGGTCATTGCATATGTACAGCTGCAGTCATAACCCTAATGGAATTACTATTCAAGCACAGGCGAGATTAGTATGAACGCCAAGAAACTACCCGTCTGTCAGGGGAAAAGGTAAAAGTTCAGAGTTCAGCTTGCATCCAAATTATTTATCTCCCTAATAACTTAATAGATTGAATATATTACTTGTCAGTGACCTTGATGTACAACAGTAAAGACCCCTTGGTTGTGTCAGAAAATATATGAGACTATAATAAGTAGTACTTATGTAGTGGAATAAAAACATATTCTTTATGATAATGAAGTCTCTTCCCACAAGGACACCGCAAGGACGTGAAGCCATGTAAATACAAACACCAGCTTGCTTTGGCTGTAGCTAGGCAGTGGCTTCTCTCCTAGGGTCACTGGAGAGATGCTGGTGTAGGAGGCTGCGCCCTGCAGATGCCCCAGCGCGAGCCTGCCTGCCTGTGCGACGGGTCCCTCCCCGCGCACGCAGAGGGACGGCTTCTGCCCTTTGCTGCTTGTCCAGACACGTGCTACAGCCTCCGTCCCTTCTTATGACCACTTTATGCAGAGTTCGTCCCTTGCTTTTTCAGAGTCCTGTTGACCTCGTGCCGTTTCTAATTATTTCCATTCTGGATCTCCCAAGTATTTAAAAGAATTGTTTGAATTGGAGTTTAGGATCAAAGGTAATACTGCAAATAGGCATGTTGTAAACGTGCCTAAAAATAGGAAGGTAATTTCCCTGAGTGCCGTGGTCTCTGTAGCAGTGCAACACAATATCTCTCTTTCTTTCTGTTTCTATGTCTATTTTTCAAGGCTTCACATTATCTAAAGGGGAAAACAAAAAGCCCTCGAAGGATATTGTTCTTTAATAAGGCTTATGATTATGGATTTTTTTCTTCTTCAGCCAGCACAGAATCACTATTAATATACTCAAATGGAATGAGTCTCTCCTCTTTAATAGGTCGTTTTAATCATATATTTAAAGTTTTACTTGGAGATGGAGGAGAAGGGTGAGAGGGATGACAGAAAAAAAAGAGGAACTTATTTTATCTGATGTTTTTCAATTAATCCTCACGGCATGCCCACTCGTGGTGCCGAAGCCAAGCTGAGCGCAGCGGCGGTTGTGCAGCTGGCTCTGATGCGTGCCAGCAGCAGTCCTCCTCTCCTCCCGGGACACCTCGGGTGCGGACTGCGTGGGAACTCAAAGGGGTCCCATGTCCAAGCCGGAAAACCAAGCCTGGAAAACAACGTGGCATCCTGTCTCTGAGGTCCCTGAAGTTACAAATCCCCCTGTCTTCCTCCATCAGCAGTGCTGCATGCCGGGCTGAGCCCCCAGCCCCCTCCCCAAAAGTGCAGGACCCAGCCCCGGGCTGAGGAAGTACCTGCAGGCTCCCCCTGCTCCCAGAAAGCCCGCTGGAGCTGGCACGTGTGCAGTTGTGCTCCCATTCCCCAGCCGCTTATCCCAGCAGCCTCATGTTTTTGATTGTATTTATGGCCACTTAATCTGTGCAAGCAGCCAGGATCAAATATATCTCCAAGTATTGATCAGCTTTAGGCTGATAGAAGTTCAAGCTCATGAGGTCTCGGTCTTTGACCCTCAAATAGGATATGAATCTCAATCCAATAGACTGATATTCACACGCAGTTGCTGCCCAGGGTTGCAGGCTGCAAGGAAAAAATCAATGAAGAGTGCTAATGATTCACAATTTATAGAGCAGCTGCCATTTTAATATTAGAATAAATGTTATATTGCAAAGGGATGGGAACATAGGTGGTGGCATGGAAAATATTTCTTTGGAGCCTTTTCTGCGAGAAAATGATGTGCACAGGATTTTATGAAGTATAATTTATTGGCCTCATTGAGACTTATAATTTAAAACTCCTTATGAAAAAGGTATTTAACTAGAGTGGATTGGGTAAGGAAATGGCAAGGGCAGAGCAGGCTGTCTTAGAGTGCTTCACGCGCACGCTGGCGGGGAGAAGGAAGCAATATCCTAATACACGAGACTGGGCGTAAGAACTCCGCTCCTGCTTAAACACCCCTGCAGCAGCTGGCAACAAAAAGGCCCTGTTCTCTCACCTGGCTCTTCTGTGCAGACTTGTAAATGAAAAAAAATATATTGAATGGCTGATGAGGTATATGGAGCACATTAAGATTAAATAACGGATCATGTCAGAGTGGAGCGGGGGGGCAGAAAACTCTGCTGAACCGGGGTGTGAGGGCTAGAGAGAATTACTGAAGCCAAAGAGAAGGGGCAGGCTGGAAGACAGATTTCAAACCACGGGAACATGGGAGCTCTCTGTCCAGATCACACAGGTTTTACTGTATTCTCAAATAACTCATTTCTATTTGTAATGAATTACAGTTTCCTTTGCTGAGGTTTCTTTACAATAGCTCCTGGGGACAGGTAATCTCCAGGCTGTGGCAGAGAGGCAGGAATGACGGGGAGCTGTCAGGAAAAAATGGAAGGTAAACTCTGCCCTTCTGCCTCTTCCTTGGCTGTGACTCACTGGGGACTGGAGCTGTGAGTCTCTGGAGAGGGCAAGGAGGAGGGAATGAGATGTCTTCAGCCGCTGCAGTTCCCCGCATGGCCCAACAACACGGGCCAGGCCAGTGTTGGTGAGCTGGAGCCCTTCCTTGGGCTGCACGTCAGGGGCCAGAAGTGTTCTGGGAAGCAGTATCGCTCCTGGTCCTCCAGTGCGGTGTCCCGGCGGACGGCTGCCAGAGCGCTTCGTTAGAAGACGGTGCTTTTCACTTGTCTGTCGAGAGCGGCACCCCCATGTTGGTTTGCAAGCCACTCTTACTGGACAAGAAAAGGCTTCGGCCTGGGAAGACAGCATCTTTCCCTCCAGCTTCCAGCCAGAGCTGCACATGGCTTTTGCTTCTCGGTTCTCATGTGTAGTAAGTCTTCACCTGTAAGTCCAGTTCACAGGATGCTATTTCAGTGTATAATAATGTCTTTCCCTGCATGGATGCAAATGGTAAAAGGATTTTCAGTACAAAGAACCCAGGCTTTTTAGAACAGACAAGAAAAGATGGAAATCCTACATCAAAACCACAATTTATGGCATCCGTTTTGGCCATCTGTATTTATTTTTTCTAGAAGTGAAAAGAACTTAATTCATCTGCCTGAGAGCTCATAACTCTCTAGCCCGCATAGAATATCTTTCATATATCTCGTAACCTAGAGCCTATTGACAAACTGTATGAAAAATAACAGCCCTTTCACTTGCAAAAGCAAAATCCAATTTATTGATTGTGATAGTCTAAATACTGGCATTTCTATTGACCAAAAGGTATTGCCCAAACAGGTTGGAGTTTACTTAACTCAGGGCACGAAATGTCCCATGCATACTGTCATAAAACCAAAATTCACTTGATCCTTTTCCTTCTTTGGTTATACTGCCACTGTGACCAAACTATTTTACAAAGAAACTTGTCACAGGTACATAATGCAATTAAACACAAGATCTTTGCGGGGGGTGGGGGTGGTGATGGGGGGAGGAACAGACCCAGGGCAGACTGGGTAAAACACATTTATTTGCAGGAACACATTTTTTTTTCAGTCTGACAAGACATAGCTAAGGCCTATCCACAGTATGTGCATGCAGCTGCTGCAGTAACCATTAGGTGCTCTGAATTCACAGATGGAAGCTCCAGGGGTCCATCTGTGGCAATCGGGTGCCACCACCAGTCCCGGGGGATCCCGTAAATGGGGTGCAGTTTGAGTGGAGACAGCTGGATGTGCCTGCTGGTGTCCTTACCCTTCCTCTGGAAGGGGCTGTGGAGGAGCTCCCATGCCGACTTTCCAAGACGATGAAATTTGTATCACCTGCTCGCGTGTGGATTCGGGGAGAGGGATGGGAGGGAGAGCCAAAGGATGGGGAGGTTTCACAGCTACTGTTTAGGAAGGCTGATGATTCACGCTGCCTTCTCTGTGCTCCCCCATGGCATCAGTGCTGTGCTTGCCGCTGCGTGCTGTCTAAGCATGGCCCACCAAGTCTTTGCACTTCATCAGTGGGCTCTTCCTTGGTTTTCAGCTCTCCGGTGCCGCCTCTTTCATTCGCGCGTTAGCCAGGGCTCCGGTGCCTGCCGTGAGGCTTTGGTGCCATGCTGATAGCAGAGCCCAGTGGAAGCAAGAGCCTGTGCTGCTGCCACTGGGGTGACAGATGCAAGTCTTAAAGTTTGCACCCAGATCTGACACTAGAACTGGGTGCGTTTGTGCCGGGGTCCTACATTTGCACTAAGTTTTGCTTTCTCCCCATCTTGACAGATTTCTGCTTTCATTTGTTTTTTTTTTCCTCACTCCCTGTCAGATTCTCTCTCCTAATTGGGCAACAAAGAGATTGTTACAGCCTCATAAAATACTGAAACCCCTTTCCCATCAATTCTGCCTGTTGGAAAATGTTGTTCTCCAATCCCAGTCTTGCATACATTCTATTATTTAATTCATAAATGTTTAAACAGGGGCCTAAGAGATCCCAACTGTGTCTTTTTACATAATGAAATTACAAGGAGTCATATGTTACTACCATCCATAAACTTATTGCGCACTTTACATAAAATTCAGATCGGGTGGCTCTGCATGCATGCATATTTTACATTTTCAACTTTATTAAAGAAATGAATAGAGTGCTGGAACGGCTGCTTTGCTGTACGGTCAATTCGGATCGTGGGGGCCATAAATCTGAAAGCCTGTGATTTGTTGTTCTTTGCTCACAATAAATTAAGCCTTTCTTGATGGAAGGGTTGGCTACATTTGTTGCAGTTTAGGTCACAGTATTTGGACAAAGATGCATCTGGATGTGCCGGGAAGGGAGTTTGTGCTGGGTCCAATGAGGCAGGGAGAATATCTTCATTTTTATCAAGCTGCTGGAGCTGGAACCCACAGCTGATTCTGTGGCACAGGTTTTCAAGTCAGGATAACTGAGTGAGGTGATTTTCAGCTGAGGGCTGATTGCATTTTAAAGGCTTTTGATGTGTTCCTTGGAGCTTTTTTGCCGGGATGAAGCAGTGGCTTATCCAACAGGGAGGAAGCCAGGGCTGGATGGAGGTGTGACGTGGGTGGGACAGCCAGCAGCTGTGCCCCCATTGCCTGACCAGAAAGATGCCACCAGGGCCGTTCTCAGGAAAAAGAAAAAGGCAGGGCAGCACTGTCGCCTGGGTAAAGCCAGCCCTGTGTGGTACCCACGGCCTGCCATGGCAGAGACATGTGGGCATCATACAAATAAAACCATGTAATTGTATCTCCACTGCTAGTAAAAGTGTCCCCGACTGCTACTGAATGGTGTCTGCGCTGGGTTAGGAATGGGTTGATACGCAGGGTCTGGTGAAGCGAAAAGTATTACCGTTTCAACCACGAAATCATAATATCATTTAAAAACAAATCATTTCAAAGTGCCTAAGTCTGTCATGTCTAGCATGAAGGATGATTTAGTTGATAGTTGTTTATATTTTTCCATTAAGAAAAAATAATCGCTATTCCTGGCTTTTTCTTCCTCATCTAGATTTAAGCCTTCTTTTAGCCAGAAAGGAAAAATGGTCTTGCCATCGAACAAGACAAAGGGCTGTTTTGTTGAAATAGTGGCTCATTTAGAAATAATCTCAAAGCAATGCTGAAATAACCAGCTATTTTGCAAAGGCTAACCCCAGAATAACCAGCCTCCCCTGCCACAAACGCAGGTTAGCTCACAGTGGTATGTGTCTTTCCAAGCACCAAATTTTTGAATCAATAAGGCAAGATGAGCTGCAAAAATGCAAAGGAAATGGTGCAATTACGAGAGTAGCAGATTTTGTGTTTAAAAGGGGAAAAAAAAATCCTAGGAGTGACATTTTTTTCTCAGCTGGGATAAGATCAACATCAGGAAAGGTGACATTGTGGCAAATACAACATTCCCAGCTTATTGGTCTCAAACCCAACCAAACATAAGAAAATCAGACCGAACTGCTGATAAATTGGCACTTAACCTTTTTCCTGGAGATGCATTTGTTGGCAACAGATTACGCCAGTGCCTGTATACTAGATGCAGATACACATATGAGAACTTAGAGCTGTTTAAGGATTCACTAAACAGCTCAGGGATATTGGCATTAGTTTTACCACACTAAAACATAAAGGAGTTTAATCTTTTCTGTCATATTACTATAACAAAAGATCAGTAGGTGTGGGTGGCACATTCCAAATCTACTCTGAATATTTATTGGGTGAAGAAAATAAATGTTGTTCAAGTGAGGAATATGCTTCAAGTTTAATAGTGAAGTGGCCAGGTCATGTCTATTCTCCAGCCTGGAATTCACCCTCCCAGAAAGGCCGTACTGTCAATTGGATGTTAATCTGTATTAGATCCCGCATCTGTTCCTTATCGGCGTGTATACTTCTTCCGAATTAAAGTTTAGCTCTGACCCATTGAAGCAGTGCCCGTGCCGAGGTGGTGGGGCCATCCTCTGCTGCGCTCAGTGCAGGCGGGTGATCTCCGCGAGGGCTCTCCCGGTCTCCTCTCCAGGCCACGCTTCGCTGCCTCAAACGCCCTGAGGAAAGTCTTGTGCAAAAGCGCTGCCCAGCTGGGGCTGTGAGATGCTGGCACGGCAAACCTGCTCTGTGTTTCCGTTCTGGCCAAAGACTTTACCCGTTAATTGCCAGGTAGTAATTGCCTGGCTGAGGGAGCTGATGTTACCATTAACACCACAGAAAGAATGGATGGATTAAAAAAAAAAAACAACAAAAAAAAAAAAAACAGAAGAGAAAAATAGGAAACCTGAGCTGGTACCTATGAAATGCTTGTGAACTTACTGTGTCCCCCGTGCCAAGGGAAAGCCGCTGACCTCTGCAATCCGCATACCTCCAGCGCTAACACAAAGCACCTGACAAACTCCTCCAAACACCAGCCTGAACTTGAGGGGAATTGCTTTTGCTGAACAGCGATTGTAATTCCTGCTGTATATCCAGATTTTGACAAGTAAATCTCATATTTTAAATACAGGATTAAAAAATTTTATTACTACAGTGGGGATTAAGTAGTAAAGCCTCAGAATGTAAGTCTGCAAAGTAGGAAACACAGGAAAATAAAGTGAAATCTATTGTTCAAAATAACTCGGGCTTAACCCTTTGTCACCTGGTGCAGACCCAGATTGCGATCGGTACAGCCCTGGCATAATTATCCCCAGGTCTCCTGTAACATTTCACAGGACAGGGAGGGGATATGGAATTTCTTCCTGTTGTTTTTCAAATCCCTCCATTTCCAGACTTGGCTGCACCAGAAATAACAGTGGCATTGAATAGTGTCCGAATGAGAAATTCAAGCCAGCCGGTCTCCTTTGCTGCGCTGACTTGTCTGATTACAAAGTGGTTCAGTTCCGTTCCTTCTGGTTTGTTTTTTAGAGGAAAGTTTCTTTATTAAGAGCTCCATTGTAAAAGTGCAGTAAATATAATAACTTACCACCTGACAGGTTTTCAAGCCTTTGGGTGAAACCCTGACCCCACAGGAGCCAGCAGATACCCGGCCCATGTTTTCAGTGAGCCTGGGATTTTACCCAAAATGCCTAATTTTGAACCTGCTCCCCAGCAGAGTGATCCTGGGAACGAAGCACAGGACAGGGAGCTGGAAAGTGGGGGTTCCATTTCCCAGCTGTTTCCCTCATAACCTCCCTTTTCTAAAATGATGGATAATAATATTTCTGTACCTGCCAGGTGGAAGTTTAATTCATCTGTGGCTAGTAGGTGATTTGAAATCCTTGGCTGAAAGCTGTTAGGGAAATGGAAATAATAATTCTTCTGGGATGATCTGAATGTGCAAATTTAGAGGCTGCCACCTCACACCTCCAACTTCAGAAAGCGAACTCGCTGTTGTCACTCCGCTCAGGTTTCCCCCCCAAATATTCCCATCCGGAACAATGAACCGCGCTCTAAGAGAACAGTGAACTTCACCGCAGGGAAAACCGTAGCTGAAATAGTTCAGCTGAATGGCTGAAATAGCACCAGTACTAACCATCTAATGGAAACAACATTCCATTTTTGAATGACTAAAGATACTGCTTGATGTTTACGATGTCTTTTCTTCTCTCCCTGAGCTCACACATATTTGATAAATTGCATTTTCCACAGAAATCCCAGATATCAGCCGCTGCTGGATTCAGGGCCGCTGCAGAATTTAGAACTTGATGTTGTGATATATTATGCAAACCCCTATCAAACCAACAGCTCCTGCTCTTCCTAGGATTCAGCTATTTTCTACCAATATTGCTTTTCTGAACAACTAATGAACACCTAATATCCAATTAGTTGTCTGTTCCTTTGCAAACAGCTTAGGAATCTAATAAAATCATGGGCACAATCCTAAATCTTATGCATCTGAAATCCTTACTCCTGGTTCTTCCAGACAGGGAGAATTCTGACAATTTTTTTTTTTTTTTTTTACTTTCCAAATGAATGTTTCTGTGTGTCCAGCAAGGCCATGTGAGCTTTTGACCTGTTTTTAGGATTAACAGTGAAATGTTTGATAAATGTAAGCCTTCAGAGATTCCCCTGCTTTGCCAAGGGAGGTAAATCTATCTAATCATAGGTTAATTACCAGCTATTTTCACACTACCAGAACATCCTTAAAAAACAAATCAATGTCTAATAAATGATTTGTGTGTGTCCAATAATTAAAACCCTAATGCTCAGCACTCGCCAACTTTTACCGTGCTGAAACCGTCAGAAGATGCTATTTCATTCTAGCGGTATCAGCAGCACCATCCTTTCACCTAACGCACCGATTCCTTCATAAGGAAATAAAATTACTGAACATATGATTACTTAAACCCTTTCCATGCTGAGGAGTTGTAACAGTTGTTGGCATAATAAACGAATACAGAGTTATTTCGCGTACTGGCGCTATCAGCTACATTCCTATTTTTCCAGGCGAAGAACAGAGATTTGGCTACACTGAATAGAAAAGAAAGCTGCAGGCAGGAGTAGAGGTCGTTCTGGGGCCAGAGAAATTTTAAGTTTTTCTTTCCATGTAATTTTAGCTGCCTTTTGATATGGCTCTTAATTAACTAGTAAACTTGTCTTTTCATTTCCAATTAAATGTATTGGCAGTGCATTCTGACTTGGCTTGTAAGCCACCGTTTTCCTTTTGGTGTAATCAATACTGAGGTGCCACAAAGCCGCAGGTGACATTAAAAAGAACTTTTCTTTATCCCCCATAATTAATTGCCTCTCTATCTCCATTCCCTTATATAACCAGCGTAACAAAATAGCCCAGAAGGCTGCCTTAGAGGGAAGGTGGGCCTGACTTTTCGGTACTACTGGGTTTCCTTGGGTGGAGCAGAGTTGGAGACAACTCCTGTCGTTTGGAAAAACAAAGCTTACTGCTTTGTGTTTGAGATGAGCTTTTAAGAGGAACACACAAAAATCTGGGAAGCCTTTGTCTCTCCTCACCCTACAATTTTTGCTCTAGTGACGCATCCCTTCACTGCTTCAAAATAAATGCAAAGCGTGTGGCCGGTGGCTAGTACTCCAGGCAGTTTCAAAGCCAAGACATGCAGCAAAGGAGAAGGCAGCAGGGAAAGCGGTAACAACAGCTCTGTCCCAAAGAAAGAACCTGAAGTCGGTGAGCAGCCCAGGTTTGCAAGTCAGGCGTGCAGCAGGCAGATGTGAATTAAAGTTGCTGCCCTCAATCAGAGCCTTACCGCTGCCGCATTTTTGCGTGCTCCGCAAAGCCCCGTCGCCCTAGAAGAGGGGCTGCCTTGCAGTGTCAGAGCCCATTGCGAGGGGACGCCTGCTGCAGTCCCCGTAATTAGTTTCAGAGCTTCCATTACTCAGAGGAGCTCTGCAATTGCGGGAAGAGGGGCTCCGCGTGTGTGCACAGCATGGTTATGGGAACGCTCTGCTGCATCAGGCTACTGGCTCCTCAAGTCTGGGGTCCTGCGTTTGTGTCGGAAGCCTGCACTCATTGCAGGGTTTATGCCCGCTTCACAGGGGTGAGGTGGGGCCGGGGTGAGCGGGAAGAGAAGGTGTGGAGCCTAAGGTAATTCTTCAAGATGAAAGATCTGGGGGTGCTCAGCCTGAAGAAGAGGAGGCTGAGGGGAGCCCTCGTCGCTCGCTACAGCTACCCGAAAGGAGGCTGGAGCCAGGCGGGGGTCAGTCTCTTCTCCCCAGGAACAAGCGATGGGATGAGAGGGAACGGCCTCAAGCTGCGCCAGGGCAGGTTTGGGTTGGATATTAGGAAAAAATTTCTTCACTGAAAGGTTGTCAGGCCCTGGCCCAGGCTGCTCAGGGCAGGGGCTGAGTCCCCATCCCTGGGGGGATTTAAAAGCTGGGGAGATGTGGTGCTGAGGGCCATGGGTTAGTGCTGGGCTTGGCAGTGCTGGGTTAGCAGTTGGACTTGATGATCTTAAAGGTTTTTTCCAACCTAAACGATTCTACGATTCCATTTAGCTTTGTTTGCAATTTATTTTACTGGACTTAGCAGCCGTGGTTGTAACCTAGAGACTGGATCCAGAGGTGGCTCTGGATGGTGTGGCTGGAGCTGAAGCCCGGGTTAGCTGGAATTGAAAAGCTGTTGGAAAAGATTTGAATTCAGACATGGGTTGTGTTTAGGGGGTGGCTGGGTCGTGCTTGCTGCGGGGTACAGCCCTTCAGAAAATCCGCACACACGAGACGGGGCTGAATCAAGTTGTGCAACAGGTTGACTTCATGCTGCTTCTCTTGTCAGCTCAAAAAGTACTTGCTGGTAAATAATAGATAAATACTGGAGGGCAACGTTGCTCTGCTGTTGTGAATTGCACAGAGCTTTTATCATCTCTTAACGCAGACTGTGTAGCGGGGCTGCTACTTGGGGAGAAGCCCTGGGATTTGGCACAACAGAAGGAAAGGACAAAAGACGACAGAAAAGGTAAATGGTGGTTAGAGTTTTTGTTAATTAACTTCCTTCTTGGCCTTTACTTTCACTGCTGCCAGCAATCCAATCCCCTGCTTTGCTTTGTCCATAAAGCCCTGTAGTCACAGGTGACTGATCCTGGGGTGAGTTTATGTTGCATTTAAGGTAAACATAAAGCCACAGTTAATGAGTTTGGAACCACTCCCTGAGCAGCTGGGCAAGGGAAACTCCACCACCGAGTCTGGTGGGATAAGATTATACAGCAGTAATGAAGGCAGCACACAAAATGGGGCTTGTTGAAGAGCTGGGCTATGGAGCATTGAGAGCAGAGGGGACAGGCAGCACAGGAGGCAGAGAGAGATCAGGAGAGCTTGGGACCCGATGGGGCAGGTGGATGTGGTGTGGAGATGGGGGGTCCAGGCCTGGGAGGGTGGCAAGGCCCCTGCTATCCCCACGCCAGGAATCGGGGTGCTGAAGGCCTGTCCCCAGCAGCCGCAGAGGTGGTGGCGGCCGGCAGGGTGGGACAACAGGGGGCAGGCAGGCTGCCTGCAGCTCTGCCCCCCCAGCTCCCGCAAAATCCCTCAGAAAGCACTCGGGCGGTACGGCAGGCTGCTCCTCTGCATGATGCCTGCTGAGGCTGAGGTTCTGCACTCCAGGCGACGGCCCTGGGGCGGGCTGGCGCTGGGGCCGAGGGGCAGCTAAATGCCCTGCGGGGGCAGGGATAAAGCGGCGAGAGAAGCATGTGGCGGGGAAGGGCGCAGCCGCCGCCGCCTCCCTCAGCCCCGCTGGCCGCCCGCGCTGAGGGGCAGCCGGCGGAGCGCCTCAGGGCCGCGCCTCAACGGCTTTAACGGCTTTAACGGTCCCAACGGCCGCGCCGCGCGGCCGCCGTCCCGCAGGCTCTGCTGCCCCCTGTCGGCCCGCGCGGCCGCGGCGCCTCAGCCGGGCGGCGGGGCGAGGCCAGGCCCCATCGATCGGGCCGCGGATCACCCCGGCGTGCTCGCTGCCGCGGCCAAACCTCGGGGTTTTAGAACAGGTTCACCAAATTGTCAATTAAGTGCAAATCAATCCTCGGCCATTTATCACCGTGTTAATCCGTCCACGCAGTCCGAGGTGAAAAATCGATCGGTTCCTGTCACCGGGGACCAATCGAGGAGAGCTGGAAGACCAACATCTGCTGCATCAGGGCAACAGCTGAAATTTATAATCTCGGAGAAAAATTGCTGCTTGCCAAGTGGCCCATTAGGAAGTTGGGGAAGTTGAGAGCGTGCAGGGGGGAAGGGGCTGTGACAAAGAGCCTGGGCAGGGTGGCACGGCGCAGGAGGGCTCCTGTCAGCCCCGCGGGGAGATTTCGGCTTAAGGAGCCACCGGTTTATCGAGGAGAGATAAATAAAGATTACTGTTAACGATCACTGCGTTAATACATGCGGCTTTGAGGCTTTTGGGGGTGTTGTCGGTGCGGGTGCGGCGCAGCGAGGGGCTCCTCGGGGCCCCCCGTTCGGCTCCGGCCCGGGGAAGGGGGCAACAGAGACCCGGGGTTCTGCCGCTGCAGGCTGGCAGGAGCCTGCGCCCCCAGAATGAATCCCTCTCCATGACACCCCGCGTTCTCGACGGTATTTGTAATGACTGAGGTGGTGTTTACAGAAAGTATGTGGGTAATCTTTCTCAAACCGGCGTAACCGTGGTCAGGGTCATTCAGCAAGGCGCAGGTTTTATGGACGGTGCTCAGAAGCACAGGGTGGGGTGAATGCACCCCTAGTACGCCTTCAGCCACCCGCTCTCCCATGTGTGGAGATGCAGCCTGTGGGGAAGCCTCCCCAGCCTGCTGCAGGCTGTCGCACAAAGGAGGGGAATGCCCAGAAAAGAAGGGCTGGAGGAGGCGGGTAACTGTAGTTACAGCTGCACTGACTTGGTGTGCACTGAACAGCGTCGCTTGGGTCGGGGTCTGGACTGCTGCTGACCTGCAAGGGGTTCATCTGGGCCCTTCTAGGCTTTTTTCATCGTGGAATGATTTCTGTCCATCAGCTCATTGTCATCTCTGTCACAAGTTTTGCCCGAAAAGCCTGTGGCGTAACCTCCCACGGATGCGTGGGAGACACTGCCGTGCCTGCAGCAGCCAGCGTGCCTTTGCCACGTGCCACTTTGTTGTACTGCAGAAACCCGTGAGCGTTGCATGCGATAGGAACATCTCAAGGGCTCTCCAGAGCCAGCTGCTTTTACCATAGAGCAGTGTTAGGAGCACCATCATGGTAATTTTTTAAAATGCTCACAAAGCAAACACCGTTTTTGTCAGGGGAAATAAAACTTCTCAATTCTTCTTGCGTGGAGCTACCAGGATTGCTAGAAGAGTGTCAAAATGCCCTCCCTGGCGGCTTGCCAAAGGTCAACGTAGGCAGAGCCTCTTCTGGAACAGTTCGCGAAGAGAAGGGGCTGTATTGGGGAGCTCATTTCTTGAGCTTCCTTTAGGGTCTTACTGAATGCAAAGCTTGAAATCATAAGCACAAGCCAAGAGCTGGGGAATTAAAATGGTGAAGTGATTATTAGCTTAAAGAAGTGAACACACAGTTATTTCCTCTGAGAAGAATGGCTGTGTGCTGGACGACACGCTGAGGCTCCAGAGATGCGGGGCCCAGGGCTGACTCCGCCGCTTTGGGGACTTTGGGGCTGTGATTTCTTATTTGACAACTGAGCTAGATTGAAAGAAATTCCTCTGGCTGCTTTTGGGGGCTGGCACCACTTCTCACTAGGAGTGTACAGCAGCCAGCGTAACTGTGCTCTCGCATCAGCTGGGGTTCCCTCGGTACAATACTGAGAATAAAAGAGAGAAACTCAGCTCATAAAGGGAAATCGAACCAGACAAGAAAAAGCGTAGTCAAAACCCTTGTGGTTTTTATTCCCTTAGTCTGAGTGAAAAATCTACCCTTTTCTGTTTAGAGCTGCGTGAAGGTCAAGAAGTTTGTTCAAGACTCAGATAAACAATTTACAAAACAAAATTTTGTTTTAAAATTTTCTATCAGCAATTTTCACAGCTGTAATCACGCTGTGTTTCAATATGAACCTAATCGAAAACTGCCATTATGCGTCTTAGCTTGTTCCTTGCCAGAATCATAATTGGTTAGGCACAGTTTTCTTGCAGAAAGGAAATCTATGTCCAATCAGGATTTGTATTTTTTGGCGCTGCCAGCAATCTGGCTATAGATAAAAAAAACAACTGCTGAATATATTATTGAACTGTTTCAACTAAAGAAAAAGGTTCTTGCTAGCTTCTCCTGCCACTCATATGCTCTTTATCCATAATGCTGTGTAGTTATTGGGGTTAATGGGAGGAAGAGAGAGTCACGTGTGGATCTTCTCACCTCCAGCAACTTTCGTTGGCATGAAAAAAAATATTGCAAATAACGCCTGTTGGGGGGGGTTGTGTGTGTTACATTTTTCTTGTAAAATCTGGTAAAATATTACTCAGAATCAGGTTGGTTGGTCGTGGTTCCCAGATTAAGGAATTAAAGATCGACTAAACTCTTCTCAAGTATTTAAGAAATGAACCATCTGTATAAGAATCTAGGACAGATTACACTTACCCTTATTCTGAAGCAAGAGATTAAGATGAGAACAGCTACTGTAATTAAGATGCTGCAGATGCTGTTCACTAAATATTCAGCAAAGTACATCCTAGACCCTTGTACTGCAAGAGAGGGGAAAATAACACAGGATCTTTTCTGAAAGAGCCTCAATATTTTGTGAAAACGGTCTCACCCCAATAATTCTTGACTGAACCTGTTACATTTTCTCAGGCAGTGCTGTGCTAGTGATTCACTGCTGGGCTCACTTCCCATGGGCTGTGGCAATGTTCGCCACGGACGTCTTTCAGACGAGGCCAGGTGCCTGTCAGAAGGTTGTTCTCTTGCTCAGCCACTGCAAAAGCTTCTGGAAAAGGGCTTTAGTCCTTTTGTGGGAGGTGAAAGGAAATGGGCAGGCTGTCCCAGCCCAGCTTTACAGGATTTGGGGGGATTCCCAGCTACAACAGATCCTTCTCTCACCTTTTTCTAAGCAAAATTTACAATTTATTATAAGGGCTATGACTGAGGAGTAAGGAGCCCTTGAAATTAAGATGGGAAGAGGATTGGTTCATTTTTTTTTTTTTTAGTTTTCAGTTTTTAAAGGTTAATGCAATAAAAGAGTTGTCCTGAAACCTTTCTTGAAAGTAAAGTAAATAATCAAGTGACAGTATGAAATATTGAATCTGTCTATCTTGTATTTTGCTGGACAAAAGGACTCCTTGCTGATGCCTGCAAGAAGTCCAGGCTCCTCCTAACTGCGGAGAGCTACACGAAACATCTCAGACTGGGAGTACATGGGTATTGCTGATTCAGGGATTTTTCATGGATGCCCATGAAAGTAATTTTCTGTGTGACCTTTGTATCTGGTAGCTAAGGAAAGATTTTTGGCTAGTATGACTCTTGGGCATAAGGTGAAATACCAGAGCATCAATCTAACTGGCCTTGAGAAAACCACAAGCAGTTGTCTGGTTCCCGTTGGGAAGCCCAGGCCTGGAAGTAAGCAGAGTTTAAGTAAGCGCTCATCTGTAAATCATGTCATAATGCATCGGTCTGGTGCTTAATGAAGTGTTTATTACACAGCAAGCTTCCAAATTGTCCTAGTAAGAGGGAACTACATCCCTAGCAGTCTTCCAGCAACGTGGGCTCCCAAATGAGGCAGGAAGTAGAAATAAAACCAAGATGGTTTTTTAAACTTGTTTACCAGTATGGTTACACAGACCTAACTATTGGTAGTAGGATTTTTTTTTTTTTCACTTCCCAAGTGGGAGGTTTTCATTAAAAAAGAGGGAAGACGCTGAAGTGTTCCCTGAAGGAACTGAAGTGATTTATCATCATGTGAGTGAAATTCAGAGACATCCATTGCACGCTAGTGAAATCAGCCTGGGAGAATGACCACAGGCTCGTCTCCAGGTGAAATTGCCTGGGGTGCTCACATTTATCAAGTGAAGTTCTGTAGTTAAACATCGCTTTTCCTGCTAGTAGGAGAGCCTTTCCTCATTAAGAGACTTGGTCTACTTGAATATTGTCAGGGAGCAAATATTTTCCTAATCCTTTCCCAGTTCGATACCAACCATCGCCCTTCGGGCCAAACCAGCTTCCTGGAAGAGATGGTCCGGTCTCCCAGCCGCTTTTAGAAGCGCCTGCTGTGATGGGTTGTGTTTGTGCCGTGCTGCTTGTGCATTGTTACTTCTAGAACTGCTGGTCACTTGTAAAAACACCGGTGCCTCTTGAATGGGCTGGAGTAGCTGCTATACCAGCACACAGCACCGGGGAGTAACTCTCCCGGTTGCCTTCGTGTCAAACACGGAGCTTTTGCTGTCCTGGCTGTGCTTCGTGGGCGTTCGCCCAGCCAGGCCTTGGTCTGCGCTGTACAGGGCAGACCTGCGTTCTTATGCTTTGTTATTCCAAAAGCCTCACCTGAAAGGAGGGGGGAACATCTTGAGAATATTATCTGCGCTTAATAGAAAGCAAGACATTTGAAAGTGCTGCAGAAATGAGTTGTGCATTATTTAAAAAGGGAAGAGTATTACTACCTTCCTTGGATCTCGCTCTTCTTGCCTATCAGGTTATTTTTTTTTTCCTGGGATGGCAGGGAGTTGCTTAAAATGAAAAATTGATCACAGTCAACAGCTGAAAACTGGTTTGCATAAGTCACAGTTATTATTCAGATATTACAATGCAAGGCAGTGAGACCCATGAATACTCGCATGGAAGCATTTAAATATAAAAGCTTAGTACTTCCAACCCCAAACAATCCCTGCAGCCTGCCAACAAACGAGAATCTTACTGGAATACACATAAATCATCTTGTTTCTGACAAATCCTGAAGAAGCAGGGGGAGGGGGAACAGAATCCCTTGCTAATTCCCCCAAGCTGCTGTTTATTGAAATTAGGCAGCAAGGATAAACTATAGCTGGATCAATAATTATCTGTCTAATATAATCAAGTGCCTCCTATGAGAGTCTGCAGTTAAGCACAACTTCCTGCCAAACCCTTGGACAAGGTTTCATGCAATGAACTATCAGGCGATTCAAATGACGGGAATGCAAACTAAGATGTGTCTTGCTGGATCGCTGCATTTCTGGAGAGGGGGAGCTCCCCGAAGCCGTTTACCGCTTGCTTTGTGCTGCTGCTTCTGCAGCTGTTACTCATGGTTTGCACAATGACAGCACGGCGCTAGGCGCAGCACCAACGTATAGGAAGAGACAGGCAAAGTCTGATGAACTCACAGGCTACGAATCACCTTGGTCCTGCAACGGGCTTGCAGCTGGAGCAAGGCAGGAGTGGACAATCCCTTCACATAACACAAAAGGCTCGTTTTTAAATGTTTTTTGCGTTGCAACGCTTCTGTCCATTCCTGCTCAAGGTCTGTGATTCTCCTGCCACCAACTAACTTGCCTGCTTGCTCGGAGGCATAGATCTGGGGGCCTGCATCTGTACCTGAGAGCGACTGCGTGCCCCGGTGGAGAGCAACTTTATCTGTAGAGATAAGGATAGAAACAGGGAGTGCAGCTGCAAATCCTGCAGCACGGCGCAGTTAACCAGTGCTCCCATCAAAACAAATGAACTGTGAAATAGAAATAAGCAAGAAACATTTCCTGTAGTGAGAAAATGAAGGGCAGGATCCATTTTGCCATATTCTGCCCACAAAGCCCTTTTGCTTGAAACTACTATATTTACTATTCAGATAATGGAGTTGCTAAGACTGCAGGAAAGCCTGTGATTAGATAGCTGTACAGCCAGAGCTAATTGAAACTCTCGGTGATGAGGATGAAAGCAGAAAAGTATTCTGTGAGTTTTCTCCTTCTCTAAAATGCTTTCAACATTCATCAAGAAGTTCCTCGCATTTTTCTGATTTTTTAGGCTTCCTACTTGAAGTTTCACGTCTGAGAGTTATTTTGACAGACAACCCAGTTAAACTACGAATTAGGCATTTACAAGCAACTTTCTTCTGTTTCCACAGTTCAGCTGCAGAATATTAAAGGCGTGTAGGTGTTACTGATAGTCATGTATTGCAGCAATAACGTGTCCTACTGCTATGAACGTCGCTGCAGAATTCATCAATTCCATGAAAAATAGTTCCACGTGCACGAGCGCGTAAGTTCGCTGCAGCGCGTGGGCCAGGACTGTGCCGCCACCGCTGACGGCAATAGCCATAGATCACTTCATGACATTGCTGAACGCTTCCCCACATACATACGAAAATGTCTCTCTGAAATGGAATTCACAATTTTGGGCCCTCCCCAACACCCCCATAGGTACATATGTACATATATACATTCTTGGAGCAACTTAATGTATGTTCTTCTGATAGGCACGGCCTCATCTTTAATATCTTCATTTAAGATAATCCTTCCCGCCTGCCTGTTCTCAGCTTGGATCAGTGTGGTGCGGGGATGGGTGTGAAATCTCCAGAAGTTTTGGGTTAATATAGGGATTCTTATTTCTTTTGGAAATTTGTGTTTCTTATAAATGAAAAATAATTAAGTAATGAATATGAAATCAAAATAAATACACAAGCAAGTATACACTTGTTCGGTGCTCTGGTTGGTGCCATCCGCAGATGTAGCTGCTCATTAGATCCAGACAGAATGAGGACTCTGTAAATAAAGCTTTTATGACTAATATCATAAGCTACGAACAATCTCTCCTGTTGAAGAAGGCTGCTTCTAATGCAGGCGTCCTTCCTTCAGAGCGCTTGCAGTAGGCGTTTAGACTTTACTAAAAGCAATAAGCTAATATATCTCTATACCACGTCCTATTTGGTATTTGTGTTTCAGCTGGCAATGCAAATCAGAGCAGGCACAACGGCGTTCAGACACAAAGTCATTTCCTAGCTAGCTAGCAAAAGTCCTAGTTAATTCTGTACAAAGTGGTTTATTAGACCTGCTCGCTAAACCTCTTCCTACCAAGCAGAACCAGGCTGCCCGCTGGGCAGAGGCTCGGGGCTCTGCTTACAGCCCACAACTGTGTAAATGCCTCCAGGCGAATCCCGTTCACCGCTTCCCAGCCGGCCTTCTGCTGGAGGCTGCTAGGCTGGGAAAAGCCCTTTGGGACCGGCCTTTTCTTTCCTTTCTGAGCAGATACTGAATAAACCAAATATTCTCTGTCGTAGTGAAGCTGCAAGGGCTGGTCCTACTGGAAGGTACAATCCTAGAAGGGTTTCAGGAATGGTGTTTGTTTTAGAGGAGCACAAATGGGTACCCTAGATATTGCTGGCAGGTATAAGTTACGTTAGTTTATAGAAATATCCTATAGAAGCTCCGAGCTATAGGGATCTGAGTAGATTGAGCTCAAGTTTGCTCTAAAGGAAGAATTACTACTAAATAAAACCTTGTATTCAGAAAACGGCTCCTTAAAATCTGTCAAGAATAGGAGACTTTAATACCTGAGCAGGTAAAATCAGCTACCAGCTTGTGAAATCTTGCTCCTCAGAAATCGCCTACCAAATGAGTGTGAGAAACATT